>NC_088985.1:25446751-26088489 GCF_963932015.1 Anas acuta | reverse complement strand
GCCTAGTCCTGTGCTAGGAACCAGATAGCACAGAGGGATTTCCCCAGTCCTCAGGATGGCACTTTGCGTGCTAAAACCTTCCAGGTCTCCTCCCTGCCAGTTTGCACCAGGCAGGGCCGGGCAGGACAGGGCAGCCCCGGGATGGTTCTTGTGCCTGTGAGCACAAGTGGTGCACGGCAAGTGATGCACAGCAGCTCTGTCTGTCTGCCACCACACAGGCGCTCCCATGGCCAGAGGTTCTGCACTGTCAGCACCGTGCTACTGACGGTTCGGCTCACCTCCAGGGCTGTGGGTGGGTTATTTTATCACCTCCATGATACGAAGCTTCTGTAGGCAAAGCTAGAGAAAAGCAAGGCTTGTCTACACACAGGTTTCTACCCACACTGTCTCCTGCCAGAGCCACACCTGACACAGCTCTGAAGGTGAAAAATTTGACCCAGAGCATGGACACGCAAGCACAACACAGCCAAGGTCCATAAAGCGTACAAAAAGAAACCAAGAAGCACCTCCTGGGTTTGAAGGCATGGGCTATATAATCTGAGTTGCCTTCCCACAAGAACGGGTTGACTAATCTTCCTGCCCTAGCTATTGTTGAGCGGAGATAACCTCTACTTCCAAGCTTAAACAGACGTGGAAAAAGGCTGTGATGAGTGTAGAGGAACAACCTGCCACACTCCAACTTGGGGATTGGCCCAGCGCGTGTTCCTGTTGAGAACTGCCTTCTGATAATGAAGTGGCAGGAGAAAAGGCACAAAGGCATCCTTTGGGAAAATAGAAACATAGAAAGCTGCATAAAGAACAGCGCTAAGCCGTAATCTCTCACCGCTGGTTTCCATTGGTTCTTCAGGTGGTCTGAAGTCAGTAACTTTTTAATCCTTTATTCCCAGCTGTCCTACGCCTTTGCTGCGTGACCACGTAGGTGACTCATGCACACAGCTTGCAGTTTACAGGAAACTGTCTCCTCCCTATGCAGCTTGAGGCTGTTTGGTGCCCCCTTCTCAGCTCCATTTCCCCTGGAGAGATGGCTTTTTCCACCAGCTTTGCCAAGACTGATGCTTCTAAGGCACAAACCTGTGGCACGTGCTGCCTCAGACCACGTCCTGGGCTCAGATGGCCGTGAACAGCACAGAAAAGGTTCCATACATCAGCCCCTTACTGCAAGCTGCATTTTAGCACCCTCCTAGGCTCAAAATAGAGCATTACTGCACACTGCTAAACAACGTGCACATTCCACCCCAGACACAGCCGAACCTCACTGCTGCATTTTATCATCTTAGCATATCAGCAAAATTTGCTCTAGGAGGGAAAAATCCTAACAACATCACATGGCATTAATAATTTACTCAGCTAAATAAAAAAAAAAAACCTGCCTCTGTCAGCTTTAGACCAGCAGAAGAGACTGGTTCCACTATATTACAGAAATTAGGGATAGTTTAGTAAATGACGCCTGTTCTCATGAGCACAAAGAGACTGCATTTTCATCAACCCTTCCCAAGTGAAACAAATGTCCAAGGAACAGAGTGGTGAAATAATCAGGCTACTAACAGAGAAAGGAGAGAGAGAGAGGGTAAGAAACAGCCAGTTCTCAAATCTCAACACCACAGAGGAATGTTACAGATGCCACGACAGTGGAAAACCGGGGAGAGCTGGCCCAGGAGACATACCAGTGTGCCAACAGATGCTTAACACATGCCCTCACACACAGCCAGGCACTCCTGATGAGCATGACAGACAGCTCTCACATGAAGCATGGCAAGAAGTTGAGATTTACTTTTCTCTTCCTTTTTCTGTCCTTTTTTGCCTGGTCCTGAACTTTTTTTTTTTTTTTAAAAAAAATAGTGCTGTACACATTTGGTGGCACAACAACAGGGAATGACTAAAAAAAATCACCGTGGTTTTGGAAAAGAAAAGCATCAACAACCACCTTCAAAGAAACTGTGGAGCAGAAAGTGAGCGCATACATCCCATTCCATACAGTCTGATCCACAGAAGATTTTAAGGGGAGATCTGATTAAAGGGCAGAGCTACTAATCCGCTTGATCCTTGGTTATTGACTTCACCTTCTTCCTCTGTTCACCAGAACTGAGAGTATGCATTTTCTTCTTGGCCTCTTTGAACTAATATATTGTATCCTTTACACCCATCCACAGGGAAGGGAGAGAGCCCGTCCACTCCACATTAACTTCTCCTTTCCTTTTAAGGCTGAGCCCAAGTGTTGCATATTCATTACCACATCAAAAACACTTTGCCTGAGGTCTGTCTTGGTGTGCTGTAATGGGTTCAGGACCCCAGCTGTCTGCCCGAGGATTTAGAGCACTGATATTTAATAGTAAATTATACAGCAAAATATTTCATTTTACACTTTCTTGCTGAAGCAGCATATTTATAATGGTATACTCTAGAGCCACTAAACAAAGATGGGGAGAGCACAACTTTTCTGTTCACACAGTACAGTCTCCTGGTTACTGTGGTCTGGACTCTGCCACTTGAATTTTTGGATGCCAGTCTCTGTTCTTAACCCATTGCTGGATCTTCCTTAAGTCACATCTCCCACTATCTCCCAGTAATAAAGTGGAGCAAACTGCAATGTATTCCTAGCATGATTATGGAAGCCAATTTCCAGCCCACTTTACTAACAGCTTTAACAGCCAGAGCAACTAATAAAACCAAAATGCTTTACAGTTAGCCATTCTCGGAACTTTGCTGCTGAGATCCCGCTAACACCATTTCAAGGGTTGTGGCACAAGTTCAAACCCTTCTTTCATGTACTGAAACAGCCTAGATCTGTGTTCTGACACCTTGCAGCTGTAAGATTCCTCTGGGTTCTCTAATCACAATCTAGTAAACATATGCAGCATCACATCTGAACTGCGAAACTTTTAAAAGAACATCAGCATTCTGGAAGGAAACAGCAGAGTAATTAGTTTTTCTCTAAGTAGTGCCAGATGTGTTTAAAAGTCACAAATATGAGTGCAAAACCTGCATAGTTTGAATTAAAACTAGTAAGAGCATAAACAATCCCCTCCAATAGCTGCAAGCTCACAGATTGCCAGGCTCTGTAAGCTGGTAGGAAGCATGTTTATTAGAGGAACTCCTGCTAACTCATTTTATTCACCAAATCCATCATCCATTCCTGCTTGAAGTTAAGGTTACACAAGCATGCACCTCCTCAGAGTTCCTGTGTTGGGGCAGTAGATGCTGAAACAGAGGAAAGTTCTATTTTTCTCCAGAAAAGCTCCAAGGCACTTAAGAGCCTCAGCTTCCACAAAAACCGTGAATCGCCACCTTCTGCTGTGCTACCTTCCCTCACTGCAATAAGAGAAATAGCAAGGAACAGTTCCATTCATCTCATAACTGCCTCAGCACCACTGGAACAGCAGCCCTGTCCTTGAACCTGAGTAAACTGCTCTGCCTTATTCTTAATGCATGTGTATTTCCTTGAATTCTGGCCAGATTGGGTCGTTAGTGGCCTTTAGAGAAAGACATGGACAGCTGAGCTACATCAGAGTGGGGGGTCATAGTTCTTTTAGTCACTTATGTTGGTGGGGGAAGAGTGAAAGATTTCTTTCCTCTGACTAGTTTTTATTCAAATGATTTTGTCTCCACGCTCAAAGTGCTTTTTCTGCTCTATTAGAACCTAAGACAGTTTCAAAAGGCGCCCAAGTGCAAAGCTATTTCCACATTATTGTTTATCTTTGACAGTGCCTCACTCCCCTCCATGCAACCAGTCCAGTGACTAAGAGATGCCTATGAAGAAGAAAAAAATAACCGTGCTTAAAGAAAACATCTTTTGCTTTTATTTTCAAGACATCAGTATTAAATTTATTAAAGCCAGTAGTAGGTCAGTTTGGGGACTGACTGACAGCAACACTTGCCGAGAGGCCAGAGATGCCAGAAGGTCACCCCGAGTAAAGGCACCACCTTCCTTGATGCAATCAATACCCACAGTCAGCAATGACGTCCTGCCTCCTGCCTAAAGCCAGCGCATCCTCTCCTGAGCAGGAAGGAGGAGAGTTCACAGCCATCTCAATCTTTTCAGCACAGATTGATCCCCCCATTAGTAAAGAGAAGAGCCCGCACCACATTACACCAGATCCTCAGAGCACACACTGAAAAGAAGCACTGACACTTCAGCAGGCACGTGCCCAGTGACACCTCAGAGCCCATAATCGCACGCCTCCGGGCTGTTCTTCAGATAGAGCTGGAGGAAGTTTTTGAATGTCTGCGTGTCAGTCATCGTAGCCTGGACAGCAGGGTCCTGCTTCATGGCCTCCATCCAGCGCTGGAGCTTTGGAGCATGGCTCAAGGAGCTACGGGAAAAGGAAAGAGTCTGAATAACGCCAATGGGACATCAGGAGGACGTCAAGGAAGCTAAACAGCTTTAGAGGTTTTGTTTAACTGCTTGTTTTGCTTTATCCCTCCCAGTGTAACATTTGGCTCAGAGTCGGTGACAGAAATACATATCCAATTGTAGAAGAGAGACTGGTATCTGGAAAGTAAGAGTTCTTACAGAGGGTGTGCACTCTGCAAAGCTGAGCTAAAGAAACAAACAAAGAGCACTTATTGTGCAAGACATCAGCATGTTTCTGCTTGCGTTATTCCTGCTGTAAAAGAGACTTTGCTCTTATTTCTCATCTGCTCCGAGTTGAAAACAGAGGCTTGTGCACCACTGCCTCCCTCTGGAACACTTTGTTAGTAGTGATTCTTCAACAGATTGTGTGCAGCGGTTGAGTCCTTCTCCACAGCTCACAAATCCCTTCTGTCACAAACCAAGGTAAGCTTCTACTAGCCTGCAACCTAGCAGCTCAAAATGCAAACTGTCTACTGAGGAAACTGAGGATTTGATGAGGAAACTGAGCATTCAACTAACTGACAAAATCCACAGATCCACTCTGACACACCCTTGAGAAAAACTGTGTGGCAAATTGAAAGTTTAACAGCATCCACAGTTCTTTTCCTTCTCTTCTGGCACAATACCTAGAGTATTTTGCATTCCAGTTTCCAAATCCCAAGGTTAGTTAAAGCATAACCTCTCTAGATAGCTCCCAACCTTTACCCAGGAAGCACCTTTTCTTAACATACAGTGGCTGAGCTCTTCAATCACTCAAGTACCTCGATATTTCTAGGCCCACAGTTCTGTATTGTTTGTAATATTTCCCCTTCCCATCAAGGGCCACGCAGAAGACAAAGCATATCAGAGGTCCATCGGTGAAGTCCGCATCTTACAGTGCCAGAAGTTTCAATTCATGCTGGATTCCCTGCATCTTCCTCATTCTTCACTAATACTTTAGGCAACAGGGTGCCTCTAGCTGTACCACACTCCTTGTCCTGGTTTGGGCTGGGATAGAGTTAATTTTCTTCCTAGTAGTTTGTATGGTGCTGTGTTTTGGATTGAGGATGACAATAATGTTGATAACACACCAATGTTTTACTGTAAACACTGCTCAGCAACAACTAAGTCAAAGACTTTATAACTTCTCATTACCACCCTGCCAGAGAGGAGGCTGGGGGTGTGCCAGGAGCTGTAAGGGGACACAGCCAGGACAGCTGGCCCAGACCCACCAAAGGGATGTCCCGTACCTTATTGCATCATGCTCAGCAATAAAACCGGGGAGGAGCTGGCCAGGGGGGCTGCTGCTGCTGCTCAGGGAGTGGCTGCACACTGGTCAGCAGGTGGTTAGCAATTGTATTGTATGTTCCTTTTTACTTTTTTGCTGTTCTTTTTTTTTCCTTCCCCTTCTCTCATTAAACAGTCCTGATCTCAGCCCATTAATTCTTGCACTTTTCATTTTTCTCTGCCATCCCACTGCAAGAGGGGATGAGTGAGCAAACAGCTGTGTGGTGTTTAGCTGTCTGCCAGGTTAAACCACAGCATTCATCTTCTCATTTTATCACCCACATCCTCATACAAGCTGACTCTTCAGCCCTGTGCTAAACCAGCTATAAATCAGTTCTCCTTTGACACCATTTCCTTATGTTAACCCAATACCATGGTAACTGGAGCTGTTTAAGGATGTACCAGACCAAGATATTTAAGTATAAAAAAAAAATCCATTACAACAGGGACAGATGACCTACAGCTAGGCAAGATATGATTTACCTACCTCAAAACAAAATGAGCCTCCTTTATCAGCCCAGAACTTCCAAAGAGGATCAGAAGATTTGATCCCAAGCTTGAGGTTTTAGACCATGAAATTTGAACCTAGGTGTCCATACCTCTACCCACCCCACCCCCCCTCAAATAAGGGCCATTTTCATCTACGATGTAGGAACAGAAAGAAAATCATGCATTTTGATCACTACTTCTGGATCTGCCAAAATTATTTGTTAGGAAAACAAATCTGACGAAAGGTCTGTTTTAAAACTTTTTGGTTTTGTTTTACAGAAGATTCCTTAGCAACTCCCCTCTGGTTTAAGATGCTTTCCCCCACCCCAAAACTGTAACAATGCACTCACCCTCTTCAGCAGTCCCTAAAAGTGGCCCACTGCTGCACCATGTATGTAAATAATATTTATGCCAAGGCATTTCGGAACATGCTAAAAGCCAGGCAAAGTACTCACTCCGTCAGCTCGAATGCTTCTAGGCGTTCAAACCAGGGCCAGATCATGTAGTCAATCATGGAGACTGAGTTCCCACCGTAAAATGTAGTGTTGCGTTTGGCCAGAATCTGTGAGGAGAGAGGACAATCACCCTCAGAAGGAAAATTAGCACATCGAGACCCTACAGTAACAAAAAGCCCAGCTCATAGTGGAATGCAGGCATGCTGAAGGAATCAGATGGGAAATAACGCAGATACAGCACACTTCTCCTATGCATGCAGTATCTGAGGAGTCAGAGCTGGTCAGTAACACAGTTGTGATATCAAGTTTTAACTATTTCATACACTGTCAGTCCAGCTCTTCCCCAGTGCTTGTTCAAAAATTGCCATGTATTATTAATCACTAGTGATCTGCAACTTGTGTACAAACAAAAAGGAATTTAGCTCTTAGAATCTATCAGTTACTGATTTGTTATCTGTAAAAAAGGAATAATGGCAGAGACTAGTCAAACAATACATACGCACTTCTAGAGCAATGAGGTCAACCAAATGTAATGTTGTTTTGGCAAAGACTCTGTTCCCACAACACTTGAGTGCAGCTGATGCCAGGACAGCATTTCTGACATTACACATGGAACTGGATTTGATTCCAGGTGCAAAGGAACAGGAAGTATGACGTTTACATACACCAGAAAGAGACCCCAGCTCAGCACAAAAAGCAGAGCCACAAGGAATGCATGAGCCCTTGCAGAAGTTTTTGAAACATGTCAGAAGCCTAAGTGTAACAAGCATCAAGCTCAGTACGCTTTAACAAACTTCCAGATCTTGGTCTCTTCTTTTAGGAGTCTGGTCCCACTGTTTCCAGACACTTTCGCGTTTTTAAGATGGAACCCCAGTGGAACTTACAGTGCGTCCCTCAGCCCCCCATGATCTAATGAGCTTTAGAGCAGTCCTTTAACATCTCATGCTGTTTGAATTACCATAAGTCTGGTAGAAAATAACCTGACAGTTATGTTATCTGTAGGTTCCACAGTCCCAGAGACAGGAACACAGCTCCCTCTATTGGACAGCAGCAAACTAAATACAGCAGTGTTTGCAAACATTTCCCTCTTGGATTTGTCTTGCAACAGGCTGAGTAATGTTTGCATGGCTTTGTCCCTTCTTCCCATCCTTAGCCAACCTTTTGCTGCAAAATCCTTCAGAGTATAGTAAAATAGAGACCCTGAAAGAGCAGCAAGTATTTCACGGCATTAATAAAGCAGGAAGAAGGTTAATTTTGCCTTAAGGCTGAATAGATTTATATTTCAGGGAAGTGAAATACTTGAGCTCTTGGGGGAAGCTAAGTGTATCAGCAGCAGCACTACTCCAGCAGCAGCCTAATCAGATGAGACTACCCTGAAAACAATTTTAGTTCAGCAATTCAGTGGGCAAGGAAACAGAAAGCACAGGACTGTTAGGAGAATTAGGGAAGTACCAGAAAGCTATCGGAAGCTTCGCACAGGAAGCAAAACACGCTGGGGGAGGATTGCTTCTTACCTAAGCCACACACGCATTAGTTGCGGCTGCTAAAAACACAGAAGGAACAGGTTTGTGATACAGAGAAGTCTGACACCTGCTCAGGCTAGCCAAGAACCACTGCTGACACTGAAGCAGGATTGTGAAGCTCCTCATACAGCAAAGTCACCTGGCACTTCCTGGAGCTCTGCTGCAGTTACCTACACAGCTGAAGCAGAACACAGCCCATGGCTGGATTTCTGCAAGGGACAGATTACACTCTGCTCCCTCAGCCCACTTTTCCCCTGCCACCAGAAGATAAGCAGGCAGAACAAGGATGAACTTTTAGCAGCCAGAACTCCTCAGCCTTTGCTGCTATAACATGCTGCAAGGCCTCCTTCCATTTAAGGAGGAACAAAGACATAAGTGGTCAGCTACAACTCAGAAATCTCCCCATATCCAACAGAGATTTCATCATACAGATGAGTATCAGTTTAGCTACTTGGAATTTGCTGTAATGGTGCTGTTATGCATCCTGGGCTGGGGGGAGTAAATTGAAAGACCGTTCATTGCTATAGCTACCAACAGAACGAGAAGAGATCTAGCTCCAAATACCAAAGCATGGAGAGAGGGATATAAGGGGAAACTACGTAACTGCCAACCTGCTCACTACTGTGAAAGGCTCTTACCTCTTCAAGTTTGCTTAACTTTTCAGTAATCTCCGCTTTCTGAGCTGTGGTATCCTGTCCATCTTTGAGAGCCATAGCATACTTGAAAAATAGAGGTGTTATCTGTATAAAGGAAAGGAGAAAGTTTTTAGTATCACTATTACAATAATACAAGCAAGTCATTCAGAGTTTAGGACACTAACTTAGATGTTAAGATGTTTTTAAACAGTTAAAGTCCATTAACAAAAATCTTTTATACTTCACAAAAGGTAAAGGCTCAAAGGAAGACAAAATAAAATACTAATGGATTTTAGTCCTGTAGCGACAGAACAAGAGGAGCGTGTTTCTAGCTTGCATGTACTATCAACAAAGTGTCAAGGTACGAAGCAATAGTCTTTCCCCAGGTACACACTCTTGAAAACCAAATGCACTTTACTTATCAACAGTTAAGGTACTTTTATAAAAAGAGATATGCAGGCTTCTAGAGACCTGTACATTTTTAATACAGTAATTGCCAGATAAGTTAGTATACAGCACAGAAAGTTGCCCAGAAATTAAGCTTAACTATATTTTTCGAAGTTGTCGTGGTTTAACCCGGCCGGCAGCTAAACACCACGCAGCCGTTTGCTTACCCTCCTCCTCCCTCTCTGGGACAGGGGAAAGAAATGGAAAGTGAAGCCCGTGAGTTGAGATAAAGACAGTTTAATAAGACAGGAAAATAATAATAACAATAATAATAATAATAATACAATGGTGATAATAGTACTACTACTAATAATATGTACAAACAAGTGATGCACAATGCAATTGCTCACCACCCGCTGACTGATGCCTAGCCTAACCCCGAGCAGTCCAGCCCCCTCTCCCGGCTAGCCACCCCTATATATTGTTTAGCATGACATCAGATGGTATGGAATACCCCTTTGGCTAGTTTGGGTCACCTGTCCTGGGTCTGTCCCCTCCCAGCTCTTACTGCACCCCCAGCCTGCCTGTTGGCAGGACAGAGCAAAAGGCTAAGATGCCCTTGGCTTGGTATAAGCACTGCTCTGCAACAATTAAAACATCGGGGTGTTATCAGCACTCTTCTCATCCCAAGCCAAAACACAGCATTCCACCAGCTACTAGGAAGAAAATTCTGTTCTAACTGAAACCAGGACAGAAGTTCATATACAAGCATTTTTCTAAGATCTTTGTCATTCACACAACCAACATTCACAGCACAACTCACTTCTCACAAAACGGTTCCCTGTAACTCCTTTACAACAGGCCTTTCTGAATAGAAATAGTGGGAAACAGATTCTTCCCCTGCCCTTTTATCCCCCTTTCTTTGTCCACATCTTTTCTTCTTTGCATCTTGCATTCCTTCCTCTTCTCTACTGCTTTATATCCAAGACTTCTTTCACTTCCTAGATCCTCCAAAGCACGTGCTTGCACTATCTACATTTAGGGTACAGAGAGGTTATCTGCAGCAAGCCACAGAGCCCGCCCCCACCCCATACTGAGAGCCAAAACCAGGGTGCTTATACAGGTCCCATGTCTATGGCTACCTGCAAGCTCTTGGCCTTGGTTGTAGGCTCTCTCAGTCAGGCACTCGTCACATTCCACAGTCATACAGTGTCCTACAGCAACACTCAGGATTAAAATACAGCAATTGTCACTGCCTATGTCTCAAGCATTAAGTTAGTTTGGCCTCTATTACAGGCCTCTACTATATTATATATATAGTACAGGATGCTCGAAACCCTGCCTCTGTCATATATTTTAACTAGCCTAGCTGTCTTCCTGTATCCATGCCTTCCCATTAATACTGGAAGCAACTCAGATGCAGAGCCATTTGCACAAGCTAATAGCAAGAGAATCAAAATTTCTCAGGTTAAATTTAAATGCCGTTTATTTGGCTTTGCTATACACAAGACCCCTCAAGAGATAAAAGCAGCATTAGTAATACAGCTGGAGATTGCGAAGCTCTAGTGAGGTAAGGAACACACCCTACCCTGATCACACAGTACCTTTGAGAAGTGTTCCAGGACCATCTTCTGAAAGGCTCGCTCATACGGGTCTGAAGGCATCAGCTTCTTCCCTGGAAATGCTTCATCCAAATAGTCGCAAGTGATCGGGGACTCATAGATAAGCTGGCCTTTGCAGGTCTCCAGAATAGGAACTATCCCAAAGGGGTTCTTCTCAAATAACCAGTCAGGTTTGTTCTTTAGATTGATGTTAATTACTTCATAGCTAGAAGAGTAAAGGAAACAAAATCCAAGCATGTTCAGCCCCACTACAGTCGACTCCATACCATGGTGAAATGCAGTCAATAAACCTCAACAGCTATAGTCCTTGAGAGGCTGAATGCTCATTCTCCTTCTCTCCCTGGTCTTCCCTGGGATCCTCTCCAGGACTAACCATTTGACACTCAGAACTACTGCCAGGGAGCACTTCCCTTCACCAGAGAAAACCAGAGCTGACTTACAATGACTTGTTTATTAAGTTAATAAGACACACAAACCTTCTGTGAGCACAGAGCAGCAGGCCTTCCAGTCATGCTAAAAACAAAGGTCAAGCTTGGCATACAGCACACTTACCACATGTAAGTTCAGGAACATTCCGAGAATGAAGCACTTAATTGCATTTAAGCCACACTGCAATTAAGAGCTGCCCCAGAACTTTAATCTGACTTTGCACAAAAGTCCAAGTCTTCCCTGCCTGTGATAAGCCTTCTACCTTACATAGAATAGATATGCAGGGCAGAGGCAAAATAAATATTGATTAAAAACAAACATACAGGAAATTTGTCTATTAACGAAGCATAAATTACACTCATGCATGACCCCAGAAAACCCATACAAGGCTTGCTAAACACTGCTGAACCTTCAAAACAATCAAAAGTTACCAGAAGGTGGCTACTAGATTCTTTTTTTTTTTAGCAATAAAAACCCTCCAAACCACTACACTAAAACACACCAGCCCCCCGTATCAGTCCAAAGACACTAAATAACGACAGAATTAGACTGACCTGCACATTTTAATGCATCTACTTTTATTTTGGGGGAGGGTGAGATACACATGCACCACCAACACACACTACCCTGCAATCAGAGGAGAACTGGGGGCTTAACACTTGCTTTGCTCCCAGCACAGTGCTGATTATCAAAATTGGGACAGGCTTGGGACCTGCTGGGAAGCAGCAGGTGAAGAACCCCGTTACACTGAAGCTGTGAGCTGAGGGAAGCATTACTCAGCATTTGGAAACGTGTAAATGACTTGGCTGTCTTGAAATAAGAACCACCATAACTTCGGGCTTCTATAAACTTATTACAACACAAGAATAAGAATACTTTATAAGAAGATGGTACTTCTTTGTTAAAGATGTCATTTGCTTACTCCCACGTTTCACTAAGTGGCAGCATAAAGTTACGCTAAAGACTTGCATCTCCTTGAATTGTTGCTGCACCTTACTAAAACCAAACAAACACAGGCCGAGGCTCTCTTTGCACTTATTCAGAACAGGGCTAAGTGCTATTACTGCAAACTTTTAGGAAGAAAACACCACAACTTCTGCGTTTGTTTGCTTGTTTTCCTTCGGCTTTACTTCATGCCTTTCCATTACCGACCTCCCACCCAGCGCTAAGTACCCCCCACTCCAGCACAGCCTCCCCCTCCCCACCAAACCCACACACGCACCAAAAAACGCGAGTTTTACCACAAAACCACCCCCATTTTCCCTCAGTTCCCGCGGGGATGTTCAGCCAGGAGCTCTTTAGGACACCCAGGCAGGACGGGGGGAGCCTCACCTGATGCCCTTGGCTCGGAGGACGAGGCGAGTCCGCTGGGCGAAGGGGCAGAAGCGCATGCTGTACAGCCGGATCAGCCCCTCGGGCACCGCTCCGGGGGCCGTGCTGCCTGAGGAGGAGAGGAGAAAAGCAGCCCCACCGTCACACCACCCCTCTGCCACCCTCCGGTGCTCGCAGCCCCGGCCCCCGAGCCCGCCGCTTACCCTTGCCCAGGCTCCGCGAATGCTCGCCCGCCATGCTGAGCGCCTCACGGAGTACCAAGCGCTGCCTCCTGGGGCGGTCCCTGCCTCAGGTCGCTGCCTTCGTCCCCTTTTTATAGCGACTGGGCGCTGCTTGGTAACCTCCGGCCGCCAATCGCCCGTGGAAATGGGAAATCGAAGGGAAATGCGGCGGTGGGAAGGGCAAGGGTGTTGCAGGCAGCCCTCACGCCCTCCTCCTCCTCAGGAGCCTCCTGCAGCTGCGCTGCCCTTCACACCAAATCCCAGACCACCTGGGAAATAATGATTTATATAATAATAATAATAATTTCCACCTGCCTTCAAGTCAAAGGTCTAAGTTGTGTGGAAGCTGTATGCTTGTGGGCACATGTCCCTGCCACAGACATCTCTGCCAAACCTGTCAGTGCTAATAGAGATCTGGAGCTTTCTGAGAGCCACCAGGGGATCCCTGCTTATACAACAGGGAAAGTTTTGCCTGCTGTTGACTTTTAGTTTGGTTTCGTTACTGTAGCTAGGGCTCAGGCATCTTGTCACAAAGACCAGTATTTTTCTGGGGAGATCCTTCCTGCTGGCAAACGCTGAGATGGCCACCAGTAAAGTCACCACAAACCTGACACCATAACGCACTCAAACACAACATGAATTTTTGCCAAGTCATTAATTACATAATCAAACAGCAATAAGCAACTTAACAGTAAAAGGGAGTGGTAATTTGTTGCACAAGCTTGCCATGCCCTGGGCAAACAGAACCCATATGTAAGACATCCTTTCCAACAAGATAATTTCTCCCACCCTTAGAACTGTGCCAGAGGACATTCCTTGTTTTGCTGACAGCCTCCTGTTAGGACAGTTTCAGCAACATTTGGGTCAAAAAAAAAAATCAAAATTTATTTTGAGACAGGCACACGCAAATCCAAGGTACAGTTGTAGCATTACAGACCTAGGTGCTGTAAGAGCCTCTTGGGGACACAACAGAGGCAGTGCCTGAGAACAGCAAGATCTCACCACAGGGGAAAAAATTCCTCATCGTGTTTTGGTTTTGTGCAGCATGGATCACAGAGAATAGTGACAAGAGGCAGGGCAGATAGATGCTCCTGTAGCAGCCAGTAGTGCTGCCAATGAGTAGCACTGCCTGGGAGCTGCACACTGCTACAGCACACAAATAAAGACTACAGTGAGGAACTGTGAGCAATAGCCCTGTGAGGATGAAAACAGGGCATTACAGCTAATTCTGCTTTTAAAGCGCTTGGGGATTCTTACTGTGCTAGTGCCAAACACCATGGATGTGCAAATCCTGGAAATCATTAAGGTCGGAAGAAACCTCCAAAATATCTGGTCCAACCATCCCCTAATGTTAATGTCACCAACTCATATCCCTAAGCACCACATCCAACCTTTCCCTTTCCAAGGACGGTGCCTCCACCACCTCCCTGGACAACCTGTCCCAATGCTGCCCCCCCCCCCAAAAAAAAAGCAGGACGGCAGCCACACACCCCCCTCTCCATATGGGACCACATCTCTCCAGCTGCCTCTGAGGCTTCACCCCCAGAACTGCCTGGGCTGCAGGGCCTCCAGAACAGAGGAACAAGGTGACAGAGGACACGCAGGGCCGTACCACCAAGGGAAATCCCAGACACTGCTGAAACAAGGGGAAACCCCCCCCCCAAAACCCCCGTGCAGTCCCCACGCTGCTCCCCTAACACCAGAAAGGAGCCCGCAGCCTGCTGGCCCTTTAAATACCGGGTACCAATGAGTTGGCCCAATCAGCCTCCTGCTTACATCCTGCGGGCAGCCCGCCTCAGCCAATCGCAGCGCCCCTTCTGGTCGCTAGGAGACGGCGTCCCGGGGCGGCATGGCGGCGGGCGAGGAGCAGGCCCCGGGGGGCGGCCGCTGCCCCTCGCCTCAGGAGGCGGCGCTGGACGTGAGGTGGGGGCGGCCGGGCCGGCCTCTCACAGCACTCTCGGCTCTTTAAATGTTTCTTCCGTGTAGTGGGAGAAATGCTTAAGTTTTCTAATTCAGTGCAAGTGTTTGAGTTGTTTCATCGACCCCCGTGGTGTGTAAGGGGCAGCTCCCCAGCTAGGGGTGCTCAACTCGTTAGTGGGCAGAAACCTACTTAAAGTTTTATTGACTTATTAAAAGGAGGATCAAGCATCGATCAGAGTATATATATATATATATATAAAAGGCACCGTCTGAAGCATTCATTGCAATGTGAAGCAGGTCCCTTGTGCAAACTGCTTTTATGTGGCAGAGCCGTGACCCAGTTTATTTTTCCTTTGGGAAAAACAAAAACAAAAACAAATTATTAAATGAAAGCATTATGCAACGCAACAGGGAAAAAAAAAAAAAAAAGTGACCTTTTAAGTGTAGAAGCACAGCCCGTTTCCATAAAACAGAAGCATTTAAGTTTGCCTTTCTTTTATGCATTCTAGATCATTGTCAGCAGTACTGGTACGTATATCAACATTAGAAGGAAGTGACAATGTTATTTTGTAGTGGGAAGGGGGAATGCTATGTTCTGTGTCTTCAGAAAAGACAGAACCTTGACAAAACTAAGTTACATATAAAGCCCTGTTTTGAATTAACTATAGCAAACATTTTTCAATGATAAAATTCGTTTTGTCATTGTACTTTGTTCCACCTACATTTCACCAGCCAGCAAAGTTTCTCACTGAAGTGCTTCCCACACTCTGTGTTTATAGGGGGCTGGAGACAAAGCGTGGAGAACACATGGGGGAACCCCGGCTAGTTCTGTGACCCATCGGTCATAGCTGATGTCAGATCAGTCTGGATCCTCTTCCTCGTAAACCTTTATCCACTGCATAAGGATAAATTGTGCAGTCAGCCCATTAATTTATCCCTGCATACATATTTTCTAGAATCTGTTTGCAGGAGTAAAACAAAAGTTGAAACTATTTCATTCCTGCGGACTCAGATCTAGCACTGCAGGAAAGCATCGAGCTGGTCCTGTGACCCTGTTCATAAAGGTCTGCTTGTGTGCCGAGGCAGGTCATACGGTTAGTGCTCATGTGAAAGGGCTGGAAGAGCACTCCTCAGCTGACATGTCTGGGCTCTGTTCCCACAACACTCAGTTCTTTTGCAACAACACATGGTCAGTGCACGCTCACTCCTCTCTGGCTGTGCTTATTCCTCTGGTGTGTAGCAGAAGAGGCCGAGTAAAAACTGCTGAGAAAGGATGACACAAGTTATTGCTGGGCATAACTACCTTAAGACTAATCATTAAAGAATGTCCCTAATTACAGCAGCCCTGAGGCTATAATATAATTTACTAGAGTACAGAAGATCAGCAGCTGAACTGCTCTTAAGACTGAGTTATGTTCATGGAAGAAGTATAAAAATGCTGCTTGCAATCGCAGAGGGCGAAGATCTTTTCCCACCACTGCTATGTGGGAGAGGAAAAAAGACAGAAAGGGCTTGAACAGAAACTAGAAGGGGCAGTGCTGATGGTAGTGTTGGACACAGGGTGCTGGTACGCTGCCAAAATGGTGCTACCACGGTACTGCCAGGCTCAGCTGTGGCTCAGACAGCTTCACTTAGTGGTTAATGCAAGTCCCCTTGATAAGGAGGTGCTGATGTTGATGTTGATAAGGAGGTGATGATGTTGATGCCCTTTCTGAAAGATAAAAAACCACTTGCAGGTGGTTAGGGTTTTGCTGGTATGTTGCAAGTTCTAAGGGTGACTCAGCTTCAGTAATTTATTTCAGTCCCTGAAGTTTTACCGTATTAAAGTACTGGTTTCTTTAAAGCAGAACAGTCCCTTTAGTTAAGTTCATACAAACTGTGCCTGTTTTTTGTTTGTTTGTTTGTTTGTTTTTCTTTTTTTAGTTTACAGCAACGAGATGAACTATGAAAGTTTACAAGAGGTTAAGCAAACATAACCGAGTCCCTAGTATGGATTGTGCTTCTGTAATTATTTCAGAATTAAGGTGTACTCTTTTACTATGACCTATGAGTATCAAAACAAAGCCTGTGAACTGGCTAACTTTATTGTTAATGAAAAGTGAAAGAAATATAAGCATCTCCAAGTTCTTGTGTCAGTCTTTTGTGCTCCATCATGGTAAGATTACCCCTGTGTTTTTGGAAACATGCATCTAGCGATGCGTGGTATTAGAGGCTGAAATTCTTGTGGTTTTGCAAATTTGGTATGAGGATGAATCTAACAAATCCAAAGCATCAGACCAGCATGCCTTTTAAGCTGTTACATTCCATTTTTCGCAGTATTTTGAGAAATGTGTGTCTGTGAGTAATGTTTTAACACAGAGTTGTTCTTTCTTAAGTTGGGTTCAGGGATTCTCGAAAAAGAACTTGGGCTTTATCAGCAATCAAACCGTCTGCTACCCTTGTGGCAATTACATCCTCTTCCTGGACATTAAAACAAAGAAGACGACAGCGCTGCAGTGTCCGACCGGCCAGGTGGGAGCCTTCGCAGTGAACACCAACAGCAAAGTGCTGGCCTTTTCAGACCGGAAGCTGAATCCCCTCATATATGTCTACAGCTTTCCAGAACTGAATAAACTGACAGAATTAAAAGGTACCGGTGTGGTAATGTTCCCTGTTGCCATTTCATTAAAACAAAGCCAGTTTCTGAAGGGTGTTTGTTTTGTTTTGTTTTGTTTTGAAACGCTTGAGAAACGGTGTGACAGGAAACTTTCTAATGCCAAGAATCGCATAAAGTATCATAAAGAACTTTTCACTGCACTACTTTCAGTGAGATTCAAGCTGGAGAGGAACAGGACAATATAAAATTTAACTGTTAGAAAGGGAAAACAAATGGAATGAAATGGAATTCATTACAGGAAAATATAGTCTGAATAACAAAGCAAGATCATATTGCACGAGGCTCCCAAGCAGACTGCTGAGATGGTCTGACACTGAGACAGAGACATCTGAGATGTGAGAGGAATTATGGCTCTTTTAGTTCAAGTTTAGAGGCTGTGATCTAATACATATTTCCCCTGTTCCATAATATTTCTCTCCTCAGTTAAGTTGTTTACCCTATCCATGTTTCAGTTTCTTTCCCCTTTAAGAGGATCATAGCAGTTCCTTACCTCATGTACGTGATTGAAATTGACTACAAAGGATTGCAGGGCACTTGGGGAAAAAACACTATGAATTTGAGATATTAGTGAAACAATTAAAAAAAAAATTCAAACAGTGATACTTAGGGAATGTTTTTGTGATCAAATTAAAACAATTTGGTGTGAAGCAAAGGAATCACAGTGTCTTTGAAGAGTGAATACAAAGAAACTGACAAGAGCACTTTGTCATAGTATACAGAAAGTCTGGGCAATTAGAGCTCACATTCTTTGTTTTCATGTTTTAGGTAATGTTCAGTTGGACTACACTGTACTTGCATTTAGTTTCACAGGCCCTTATCTAGCTGGTTACTCTTCAATCCCAGAATTTGTTCTTTCAGTATGGTAAGAGTGAAAACATTTCTTTAATACTATTTGAATTTAATTAATATTTTTCTGCGTGTGCTATTTTAACATAAATTAAATTAACAGATGGGAATGATAAACTGGTTGCCTTCATCTTTTCTTTTTTTTTTTTCCTGATGGATCATTGTCTGCAAACCTTCTGTGCCCAATTTGCTGTTTTTTTTTTTTTTTTCTCTAGCACTAGGCAGAAAGACTTGTTACTTTGTCACAGCTATCTTCTAGCTTCTTCAAAATTTTTATTTTCAGTAGTCCTCTTAATTACTAGTGCTTGATCTTAGTTCTGTCTTACAGGTGTGCTCAGTGATTACACTACCATGTGTCACTGGGTTAAATCATTACTTTCATCGCTGCAGTGAAAAGAAATACTATGTGATATGGTGGAGATGCAGAAAGTCAAAATATTTAATGGAATTTTGTTCTGTAAAAATAAAATTCTGCTCTTGCTTGCACGGCAGAAATTGTAGGAAAATACTGTATACTTTCAATGTAATTATGACCTTTATATTTCTTTTACAATGATTAAAGAAAAGTCAGAAAGAATTCACATGCTTATCATTCACAGAATAATATGCATGGTCTAATATATTTGATGCATACCCTAAAACAAAAATCCACTGTCTTGAAAGACTATTCTAGGTTATCCCTAAAATGGAAACATCTAGAAATATTTAAATGCTTTAAAGTAGTGACAATTTCCAAGGCCAAACAATGGAAACCTATTTGAATCTGCACATATTCAACTGTCAGCATCTAATTATCATTAGAACAACCCTTGATTCCAGTCAGAAAGAGTTGAATAACAAAAGATAACCAACTTACGATATTAAACTTAGAATTTATAATAACTTGAACAGAGGTAGGTGAATTTACTGTGAGATCAGGATCTTCCTTTTTGTAGTTAGATTATAATGTGCATTCATTATAGAAATTTGTACAGAGGAAAGAAATCCACGTTTAACATTAATGCAATTGCAATATGATGATTACACAATTCCTGTATTTTAAGCACGTAGTTTAGAATAAAAGGTGTAAGAGATGTTTTGGAAGTTAACTGAGAACAGAGAAAGCCTGTGGATAACTAAAAGCTGCCTTTTGTGTGTCTTATTTTATCCCCAGATCTTTATTCTTTTCTGTTTGAAGGAGAGGCTCAATTTCAGATTCCTGCTTTAGATACACATACCATAGTGCTTCAGATCTTAATAAATTACCTGCTCTAAGATCGTTGGCACTGTTAGGTATGAGATGAGAATACTGACATCTTTAGAGAGAGACATCTATGCTGGTACCTTTAAAGTCAGAATTACAGCTTATAGCTTTCTGTAATGTTAATGAGAGTTAGTGCTTATATGTGAATACTTCTCTTTTTTTTTTTGCATGCACTATCAATATTACATCATTGTCTTGCATCCTGATCAGTTCCTGAGTGGAAATTTCTTAGAAGCCAGAACAACGCAATTAAATTAAATCCATTTACAGCACTGTATGCATTTTAGTTTTCTTCATCTCAGCAGTAATGACAAATACGAGAGCTGTAAACGTTATTTAGATTGTCAGATATATTGCCAATGAAATTAAGAAACAGCTATAACCGTTTTTTCAAATTATGTTAATCAGTTTTCAGACAGCACCTAAAAATGCAAATGCATTCAAGAATTAATCTGGACACAGAAATATGTGAATTAGTGTATGAGACTATACAATAGGTTACACTAGACAAAGGTATTCCCATGTTATGTACAGCTGTACGTAACAGCCCCGTACAAATTCTGTGCTGTTCTTTGCCCAAATTAGTTAATGCAGCTGTAGCATGTGCCTGCATTCACAGCACAATTATTGTACAACCCAAGAAATTCATTGATAATCAAGGGCTGACTGAGTTTTCTCTCTTTCCTTCTGAGTTCTCAAAATTATGTTACTGTTCCTTCTTTTTGTAGCAGTACTAATTTTATGCGTGGCTAACTAACCACATCCTTTTCAGTCTCAGAACCTGTCTTGTTTGACAACATAGTTTTTAGTCAGTGGCAAAGTGTTTGTTTTCCAATTGTGATCTTGAGTGTCAGTTAGAATCACATCCACATATTTGGCTTAAATGTTTTTGACGACTTCAGTGGATTTGATTTTCTTTTATTCTCCTTAATGAAGGAACTGGCAAGACAGTATCCTCCTGTGCAGTGAGTCCCAGCCAGGCGTACCAGTGACCTCGTTAAGTTTTAATCCCATGAATTGGCAACAACTGTGTTCTGCTAATGAGAGTTCTGTTACTGTCTGGCATATTGAAAGGAATTATGATGAGCATTACCTTAAGCAAAAGTAAGTAGAACACCTTTCAAGTTTAAAAAAAATAAATCTAGAAGTATATTTTAATGACTAAGACTAGCAACCTACACTTGTTTGCAAAGAATTTAATTCAATTTAATTTGCCTAGCCATTACAATCAGTAATTGTTAAATAGCAACCAGTTTGATTCTACCTAGTTAATCAAGTGAATTGAATTTACGGTTTCATTTCTTAGCACTCTCATATCCCAGTCATGCACACCATTGAAGCTAATACTAATCGGCATTTGTGGTAGTTGTCTCTATCAAAAGCCACCCAATTGCATTAATATAGTGCCTGGACTGCTTTCCTGTTCCTGCAAGTGGTTGTTCTGAGCACTGAGTGGGAATGTGCATTGCTTTTGTGGCTATGAGACTGCTGGGTATGGCTCAATTGCTTTCTAGTAAGCATTGTTAAACAATATGCAGTTACAATCACTAATTGTACCAAAAGCAGTACCAGGTTTCTGTGTGATATCCAGCTTCTGTGGTCAATTTACAGATGTAGAGGGGGTGGCTCTGATAATACAACTCACTGAGCACAGCAAACCTAGGATTTATTTATGCTAGAAACTTTTTTGAGTCTGATATAAGAGGTGGACTAGTATGTATCGTTCAAGACAGGGATCTTGAAGTATAACATGCATGCCGTTGCAGTGGCAGCTACTCTACAATCTCCAACAGCATATTTCATCTCATTAACTATGAATATAACCAGTCTATTACCCCTGACATGGTTATACTACTAAAAGTATAGATGAGGCCTTAATCTGAGATCTGGAAGTTGAAGGTTTTCTGCCTTTTGCAAACATACTGATACTCTTTTTTTTCTTCCACTTTTCATTCCATTCGGTAGATGTTAAATCTCCACTGAGAATTATTTTATATAACATTTTTTCAAGTTCTATATAGCATAGTTTGTAAACTATAGAATCCAGAATTCCCACATTATAACAGCCACTTACACACTGATTATCAACTTAGTAACTTTCTCCAAATAAGCATTAAGCTTGAATCCTCACAGCATGTATATACAAATTAGGTGTGTGGCATTATTAATCCTGATTAATAAGGCAAGAGAAGTATAGAATAGTTGCTTGTCCAAAGCAACAAGAAAAGACAATGAGCTAGAATGTGGCTTCAGCCAGTTAGGAACATCCCTCCTTTGTAGATAAATGACTACTACTTTTCAGTGACATGGTACAGGCCATGTAGAATGATTCTCTACAGCAGTGTTGTAGGAATTGTTCAAGGCCAGGTTAGATGGGGCTTTGAGCAACCTGACCTAGTGGGAGGTGTCCCTGCCCATGGCAGTGGGACTGGAATTAGATGATCTTTAAGGTCCCTTCCAGACCAAACCATTCTATGATTCTATGAAGAGTTTTCCATTATTATTGCCAAAGTAAAGCCCATTAACCTAGTCGGTGTCTCCACATTTCAAAAACATGCTTCCCATTTTTGTATCAGCATTTACTATTTGTGATATTTCTTTTCCTCAGACAGTGTCTCTTGCTTTTTCACAGCCCTGTGAAACTCCCTTATGGACACGGGTCTCCAAATCTTCAAGAAGATTTGTTTTTCCCGGATTCTGGTAATGAAGATCCCTACCATGGCCCTATTATGCCAGTTTCAGCCATTGCTGGACTGGTAGGAGATGAAGCAGAAACATTCATGGTAGCTACTAATTTTATGTTTACTATCCAAGTCATTATGCACTGGGGGGAATTGCAAATGTGTGTCTCCTAAATTAAAGCACTCCCTTCCCAGCCTCCCAACGTGAAACATATGGCTTAGGGAAATCAGTTTCTGCACAAGTTGATCTGGATACATTTGATGTAGAAGATGCTTCTTTGAAATACTGTTTTGTTCAGATTCTTATGTTGAAAAGTATCTAACGCAGCAACTTTCAGTGAGATGAAATTACTGAGCTGGCTGAGTTCTTCAGATATCCAGATATCTTCAGACTGCAGTTGCTGTAATGAACCAACCTGTACAAAGTATTTAGTGCTGTAACTACCATTCCTCACTGACTTTATAAATTGACAGGCTGCTGCTGCAGATGTTTAAATAAATGGTTGCTATCACTGATGATTTGTATTCTATTACAAATGTACATGAGCAGTTGTCTGACTCTGGACTAAAATCTGCGTGTCAACATTTGTTCATACCTTGTAGTTATTTTCCTCTCTAACATTATAGGGTTTTGTTTGTTTGCTTTTAATTAATAAGAGACAATGTGGTGCTCCTGGGGTGGTTAATGAGGTGCTTTCAGTTTAATGCAGTGGAAACAGTATCATAGCCTGATGAAGCTCTCTTAATCCCCACAGAATTCAATAGAAGGATGTGTTTTCTTTATCACTAAGTCCAAGTCAGCTGAGGTCAATGTTTTGTTGGTATAAGCATCAAAACTGGAGAACCATTTATTTAGACTAATAAGTAGAGGAGTTATTGTCAACCTGTAGTCCGTGGTTCCTTGGAGGCAGTAGCCCACTCCTAAGGAATGTGTGATGGGCCAGTAGGAAAAGCAAGCCTGCTGCACGCACACCTCTTTGTTAGGTGTCCATGCTCTAGAACAAGATGCTGAGGCCAGGTATGTACCAGAGTGTAACCACGACGGGGCAGCAGAGTGAAAGGAATCGTAACATCCTCAAGCTATCGAACCTTCTTTTCTTGCATAATACAGATTTCGTTTTGTTTCAGTATTTCTTATAGTTGGGACTGAAGTTTTGTAAATTCACTGCAATTAACAGCCCATTTGACTCCACTTCATCACCAGTACCAATTTTATTCCACTGACTTTTTATAAAACTTTTAATGACAAGGATCCATCCTGGATTTTTTTTTTTTTCTCTGCAGAGCTGCTATTGAAAAGGGAGAGAAGTTTTTTAAAAAAAAACCTGCATTATTATTATGCACCATTGTACCAATGCACAGTTCAAGAAGCAACCTCATTTTGGATTTACATAATCTCATCCTAGGATTAGCATATTTTATCTCGTTTGCATAAAGGCAGTAATGACAAAGGAACATTATAAAAGTTGTCTTTACACAGGAAGCTTCTGATTCACAGTAGTTCATTTGCAACCTTGCCAAAGATTTGTGCTGTTCAAGCCTTGTAGAATCAGGGAAAATGCCTATATTAAATGCTTTTCTGGTGGTATAAAGTCCCAACCTGCCATAGATTTATTAGTTTGTCCTATTTGATTTATAAAGCAGTAAAGTAGCTCTGCTCACATACATTGTTCTTTGAATCTTCTTTTAAATGTCCTCACAAGGTTTTCTCATGTGTTTTTACATTTTTTCACTGAAGCCTCTTCAAGCTGATTCTTTCCATTTTTTGTATTTATATAACCCCTAGTACTGTTGTATCTGAGCAGGTCCCAGTGTTTAATAATATTTGGTGGAGAGGTACTGTTCTTCCTGTTTTATGGATGACAGATTTATGAGAATTGTTTTAGAGAGATGAAATTCAAGACACATGGGAGGTCTATGGCTGGGATATTTCTAGAACTAATTTATAAATGACAGAAAGTTTGACAGGGCTGTTTTTTCAGAACAATTTGGTTATATGATAAGAAAAGCTATTCAAACAAAGTGCGTTTTAATGCTAACATGTATGCAAGACCACATGATGAAGAAAAAAGTAAGTTATGTCTACAAAGTACAAGACTCTTCTGAAAAGCAGTTTGAACAACACTTATCAGGGTGGTGTCATAGGGGGTAACTATTTCAGTTTTGGATTCTGGTGCTATTCTGGTGTAAAAATCCCACGATCTGGGAGCTCGTTGTGTTGAATTTTATCATCATTTTATCATTAAAAATTGGAAAATTAAATGGTTATGGTGGGTCAAGATCTTTGTGAGAGTAGGGAAGATTCCAGAGGGTTTTCCAAGCTAGAAGACAAAAATGTTGGAGGATAAATCCAGAAAAAAAAATAATTATATATATATATAATTATATATATATATAATATATATATATATATATAGTACACACACCATTTTTAAAGAAAATATGATTCATTGTTTAGACAGGCTTCTGGGGAGAGATATGAGTTCTCTACCTCTATCTCCAGAAACAGGCTTTTCTGGAAGTTGTACTTGGTTCCTAAATTCCTAGCCTCAGTGAAAGGATGACTGAATGTAATAAAATCAGACTTGAGATAATGATTTTTTTATTGGCCTTAAAATGTATGCAACTATACAAATATTTGCCAGTTGCTAATTTAACTGGTTTATTTTTGTGCTGAAGCCTAGAAATGATATTAAGCCTTTGGTGCATCCTACTGCCCACTGCTGGACTGCAAACTCTGACATTTACATGGGCTGTAAAGAAGGATTTATTTTGAAAATTGATGCCGAGACACTCAGTGCTTGTGTTCTTCAACAGAAACCTCTACCAGGTAAGAAACAGCTTTGTTATGTGTTTTATTCGTATCAGGAGGAAGATGGGTAGGACAATGAAAGCTTTTGAAAGCTTTTTTTTTTTTTTTTATTTCTTTTCTTCTATTGTGTAACTCATAGAAGATGTAAAGCTATATAGTAAAGCCATATGTACAATGTTGTTCTTTTATTAGTATGGTAAACATTTTAGAATGTCTGTTGAACTTCTAAGTGGGTTTCTTTAGCACCCTTTAAAAAGCATTCATTTTTCTAAGGCAAGAAAAAAAAAATCTCTAGCTACATGAAAACTGTTAAATAAAATGAGAACAGTTCCAGGAACCTTTATCTTATTAACAGCCCTCTTAGATTAACATAAAACTATTACTATACCAGCTATACACAGTCCATTTACTGCTGGTTAGGTACCAATAATTTATTTGATTTTGCATGAAACGTTAGATTGTCCTCATTTGGAATGTTAGCTAATGATAGAACAGATCTTTGAAGACTCAGGTGTATCATGATAACAATTAACAGCACAACTGAATTGAATATAATGCTGCTTAGTATAATTCCTTAAGGTCAGCTGTTACATAATCAATTTTCTAATGACAAGTCTGTAAGGACTATCAGGCTTTATTGCAGAAAGTATGAAGCACAGAGAGTGAGCAGAAGATGCCTCTGGCTTAAAACAAAGCAGTCTACATTTAAGTTTTTCTAGAACGCTCAGCATATGTCCCTCAGATTGATTGCAACCTACTACGGGAATTTGTCTCCCCCCATATATATTCCAATCTGTCTGTTTTCATGGAGACCTCTGGCATGCTGGTGAATAAAGTTTTCTGGCAACAGCTGCACATTCCATGTCTTTTTTTTTGGGAACCCTGAGGTCTCACTCCTGCTCCCCACCGTGTGCTGCCCATCTAGGCCTGTTCTGAGGGTTTCTAAGCTGGAGGACAGTTAGAGGTGGGCAGCATAAACTGTTCTGGCAATGGCAACCTGCACCCTGTCATCCTTTGCAGGGATGGAAGGTGTCAGTCCTAGTGCACACATGAAGTTCACTGATTCAGTGAACTGGTGGTAAGAGGAGTAGTGGAACATGCTTCTCCCCAGCACTAAAAGGGGGTAATATGTTGTTGTAAACCAGCATAGAGCTGTTCCGCTAATAAAGACTGAGAGTTAATGGACAGGCTGACAATAATCTTGATTTCTTCTTTTGCTGTTTAAAATATTGGTTTTTTTAATCAGCAGCAAGCATCCCTGACTTTCCCAAAGTACTGTATGTCTGTTCAGTTTTGATAGTTAACACAAAAATGGAAGGCTGCTCCTTAAAAAATAAATAAAAAATCCAGCTGTGTTCCTCTGCTTTTGAAATTATCAGATCTATAGGCATACCAAATCAAGAGTTGGAACAGGAAAAGCTGAGGTGTGACTAGAAGTGTTTTTGCCTGTTCAGTAAAAGAAACAAAAATGTTTGCTAGGCTTTTACTTGGCCTGTTCTTTGAGTCCTGTCCTAAAGCTGTAACAGATTTGTTGGTAACCGTATTGAAGCTTCTACTTAATTTAAATTATTTAAATTTAAATCTGTCTCTATTTAGAACAGTACTCAAGTGCATGTCCAACCTTAAGCATGTGCTGTATTCCCACTTCCTTTTACAGCTGCCAGCTGAACTACAGAAAGATTGTGCCTGCCCAGTTACCCAAAGCCTTATCCCAATGATGGATATTGGGAAAGAATGTACATTTTTGATTCAGTATACCAATTCCAGTCTTTTTTGCAGTAGACTGACTTTTAGTGCAACATTGACATATAAACAAGGCTGATGTTATTTTTCTTTTGTGCAGAACACATGCGTAAAGTATCGGACGTGGTGGCCTATGTTCGTAGAGAAGTATGGAAAAAAAAAGGTATTTCCATGTTCAAATCACAGCTAAGAGTAATAATACATGAGTATAGCTGGAAGCCACTGGTTAGAAGAACTCAGATAACCCTGGCCTCTGTAAGACAGATGAATGGCAATCTTTTTTACATGTACCTGATAAATAACTGATCGGTTTTGTGCTGATAGACAGTCAAATGAATAGCCTCAAGAGAAACAGTGGCAGTGAAATAATATCTGTTCTTTCTAATTTAAATTGGAGTAAGTGATGCTAGAGTAGGTTCTCTTCTGCTTAGTTTTACTAACATTTTTTTAGAGCTGCAGTGACTTGTAATTTAGTTGAGTTAGGATTTAGGGGTTGTTTCCAACACTTTGTTTTGGGTTCCAAAGTGCAAAAAAGATATTCATGTTATGGAGGACATGTCATGGAGGAGGTTCAGCACAAGGCCACAAAGATGATTGCAGTTTGAATACTTGACATGGAAAGATGGGCTGAGAGAACTGTTTCATAGAATCATAGAATCATAGAATATCCTGAGTTGGAAGGGACCCTTAAGGATCATCAAGTCCAACTCTTGACACCGCACAGGTCTACCCAAAAGTTCAGACCATGTGACTAAATGCACAGTCCAATCTCTTCTTAAATTCAGACAGGCTCGGTGCAGTGACCACTTCCCTGGGGAGCCTGTTCCAGTGTGCAACCATCCTCTCTGTGAAGAACTTCCTCCTGATGTCAAGCCTAAACTTCCCCTGCCTCAGCTTAACCCCATTCCCGCGGGTCCTGTTGCTGGTGTTAATGGAGAAAAAGTCTCCTGCCTCTCGACACCCCCTTACGAGGAAGTTGTAGACTGCAATGAGGTCTCCCCTCAGCCTCCTCTTCTCCAGGCTGAACAGGCCCAGTGCCCTCAGCCGTTCCTCGTACGTCTTCCCCTCTAGGCCTTTCACCATCTTCGTAGCCCTCCTCTGGACACTCTCCAACAGTTTCATGTCCTTTTTATACTGTGGTGCCCAGAACTGCACACAGTACTCGAGGTGAGGCCTCACCAGCGCAGAGTAGAGCGGGACAATCACCTCCCTCGACCTACTAGCGATGCCGTGCTTGATGCACCCCAGGACACGGTTGGCCCTCCTGGCTGCCAGGGCACACTGCTGGCTCATATTCAACTTGCTGTCTACCACGACCCCCAGATCCCTCTCTTCTAGGCTGCTCTCCAGCGTCTCATCGCCCAGTCTGTACGTGCAGCCAGGGTTTCCCCGTCCCAGGTGCAGGACCCGGCACTTGCTCTTATTGAACTTCATGTGGTTGGTGATCGCCCAGCTCTCCAACCTATCCAGATCCCTCTGCAAGGCCTTTCCACCCTCATTCGAGTCCACAACTCCTCCAAGTTTGGTGTCATCAGCAAACTTGCTCAAAATACCTTCTATTCCTACATCCAGATCGTTTATAAAAATATTGAAAAGTACCGGTCCTAAAATGGAGCCTTGAGGGACCCCACTGGTGACCGCCCGCCAGCCTGACACAGCCCCATTCACCATAACCCTTTGGGCCCTGCCCGTTAGCCAATTGCTCACCCATCGTATGATGTTTTTATTTAGCTGTATGCTGGACATTTTGTCCAGTAGGATCCTATGGGAAACCGTGTCAAAAGCCTTGCTGAAGTCCAAAAAAATCACATCAGCTGGTTTCCCTTGGTCCACCAAGGGAAACCAGCTGATTGTTTGTTTGTTTAGCCTGAAGGAAAAGGGATATCTTACTATTGTTTTAGCCACCTAATGAAAGGTAACAGAGAGGATGGAACCAAACAGGAAAAGGATACAGTTTGCATCAGCACAAATTCTGGGTAAATAATAAGAAAAAAAAATCATAGTGAATACATTGGGACAGGTTGCCCGAAGAAGCTATGGAATATTTATTGTTGGGGATATTCAGACTGGGTATCAGCTGTATATGACCCTGATATGACTCTGGACAATGGGATTCAGCTTTGAAGTTGGGTCTAAATTTGAGTTGGCCCTTTGCTGAGCAGAAAGGAGGGTGGATCAGGGGATTTCTAGAGTCCCTTCCAACATAAATGGCTGTTATGATTCTGTTACTGACAAACTTAGTATATTGACCTTTGTAGCTATTTAGCAGCATTTACACAATCAAACTATTTCTCAGATCAGTTTGTAGTTCATCAGACCACAGTAGTATTGTCACTTCAAATTATGTATACCAGCCTGCTCCTGTATCACCAAAGCCAAAAGTCCAAAGAATATGCCATAGAATCATAGCCCATAGATCTTCTTGCTCTCAAATAGTAAATTCTCCCAGACTTGAAGTCGAGACACATTGTTGAAATAAGTTAAATTTGATATTTTATGTCGGTCTTGTGCTCTCAGGTGGCAAACCAAGGGATCTGCAAAGAACAGTTGTATTTGCCATGGCATTTTGTAACGAGGGACTGTACACAGCTGGAAATGTAAGGCATCCTTCATGGTCTTAACTTATTCATGCTGCGTGAAAATCAAAGAGTATTTAAATTGAATACATTTGCAGAGTTCACTACAAAGACAGGAGCTAGGAAAAAAAAAAAAAGGAGGGTTTCAGAGATATAACAGTCCTCTGGCATTGTGTATATTTTCCTATTTTCCTTGTTAAGAATTGAGACAAGAAATTGGAAGGGAGCAGTGGGAAGAGATTCCGTTTTTGTAGTCAAAGAAGCGACAAAAGAGGATAATACTATTTTTAACAAAAGACAGGGAGATTCTAGAGGAACAGAAAAGAAAGATGAACTTGAAACATGAAAGTAGAGAAAATGGCCAAGAGAACTGCAAAATTGTTTTGTGCAAAATCTGCCTCATTGTTTAACCTGAATGCATGATGGTACACTACTGGTTAAGAGCGGAACAAATTCTGACACTTAAAAAAAAATAAAAATAAATAAATATATATATATATATGAACTACTAAATATTAACTGATGAGTCTGTTGTTATCAAACGTGCTGTTACTGAGGAACACCTGAATTTTTCAATATAATTATTATCCAAGGTAAGAGTCCTCTGGATGTAGACAGACTAAGAGCAAATCAGACTACTAGTTATGGTATAAAGTTGAAAACTGTTACTTTAGAGGTTTTCAGATGTTCTTGCTGATAAGTTTGGCAGAGTGGGCTAGGATGCATGACCTAGACCTGATGATTTGCACTTTTCTGCACAGGAGGGCATTTTATTCTTTTATCACATCAGAGGTCTTCAGTATGAGATGAAAATCTGCGCTGACATTATAGAGCCTATATCCAGCCTCCTGTTCTCTCCTGATTACACGATACTTCTGCTTGTTACTGATCAGGTATAGCATTTGAGAGAATAGCATCATGTAATGAGATGTTTAGATGTAGAGCTTAGTGATATGGTGTAGTGGAGGACTTGTTAGTGTTAGGTCAGAGGTTGGACTCGATGATCTTGAGGTCTCTTCCAACCTAGAAATTCTGTGATTCTGTGATGTTCCTGTGATCCTGTATGTGCATGCCGATGCTGCTAATGTGAAATGTCCATAACGTAATTCTATAAGCCAACAGATGTATCCCAGCAGTGAACTTGGTCCATGTGGTGTTTTTAACACAAGATTGGAAACTTGTATTGACGCATGGAGAAATCATTTTCTACAGATGGTTGATTATAAAGAATAGTTGTTTCCTAATTTCCCAATAAAAACAATTGTTTAGAATATGGATTCAGGGTCTCCAGTGTGTCCAGGCCATGTGGGACCTACCACGCATGAGCTCTAGGCTTAACATATGCCTGCCCAGTAAGAAAAATGTAACTTGGGTACATCAGACCTACTGTGGCTATGTAGTAGAGTTATTCTGCACATTCATGTTGAATTCCTCTGGCAATCCAATCCAAGATTCTTCTTTGACCAGCTTGATGTCCAGATATCTTATGCAAGGGAGCCAAATTCTCAAATTACAGCCTTTTTTCCACACCTTTGATCATTTAAATTGGCATTCCTAAGGTTCTTTGGGATGGGGGGAGGTTTCAATGGCAATGCCATGGTAAGTTTGGTTACACTCTCTCTGATTCAATTTTTCTTTTGTAAAATGAGTAGAGCCATTCTAAATTATTTCTCAATATCAATTATGAATTGCTTCTAAGAGACTCTGAGATCTTTAGATAAAAGCATCTCTTAAAGCATTGTTTATGATTTGCATTCCGTGCAAATCATATTTATTGATTCTTGGAGTAAGATGAAATAGGATGTTTTTAAATAGTTTTATTGAAGTAATTTTGAGAAGACAAAAAATGTGACTAGCTGGATCAGGATCACTATCAAGTGAACTAACCTGATGTTTAGCTAGTGTACGTTAATATAATCTGCTAAATTCAGCTGAACTCTACTGGGCACTTTCATTTCAGTATCAAATAAAAACCTTTAAAGAGTGAAGCTCAGAAAAATTGGTATTTTTTTGCTGAAGTATTTGAATGCTTTTAATGAAAAGTTTGATAGCCCAGTGACGGATTATTTCTTTTTATTTGTCAGGGGACAATCTATACTTACAAACCTGCCCACAAAGGAGAAGCTGTCAAACTCCTGGATGCAAGCAGCAGTTGTTTTCTGGCAGCTGATTTTCTTCCTCCAGAGAACAAGTACTGTGTGGTATGAAATGATGTTATCTTTATACGTAAGAGTGGCTTTTTTCAGGTAACTGATATGTTGCTAAGGCACAAAACCAACAGTCTTACTGGGACTCATGATGTTTGTTACGGTAGTATAACTACTTGTTAAAGGATGTAAATGGCATTAATTCAGGTATGGCTTACAGAAAGGTCAGAACTTGCTTTAGAATACAGGGTGGATAATTCACAGGTGGCTAAAGTGTCATACTGGTTTTGCTGTCAATTTGTATGACTCACAAGCATTCATGAACAGAACTATGTGAATAAAGTTCAGAGAACAGATATTGGAACAAGGAGTTCCTACTGGTATTTGCAGTCCTCCGCACAAATTGGAAGAGAGATGCCTCTGTCATGGGTCCAGGGAGAAAGAGGGCCTTACTCATGGCTCTGTTCATTCTGAGAAACTCCTTGCTTTTGTTCAATATCTTTGACCTCCTACAAGACACACATTTTAACCAGCAAATCTGATTTGTCCCCAGGCCATGAATTCTTCAAGTAGGAACCTTGGGGTCTTAATTAACTTTGCTGAATCTGTTTCTTTGTTCTTAGCATGGGAACGATAAATTTTACTTCAGAGTAAGTAACATGAGGGTTGATTGGTCTCTAGCCATACTTTACTGTGGAATTATAAAATTGTCTGAGCATAAGAAAATGAAGCAAAATTATGATATGCATCATTCTTCATGTGCGAAAGCAAAGACCTCTCCTTAAGCACTTATTTTTGCAAAGAAAATTCTAAGCAGTTTTTTTTTATTGTTGGACAAATGCTAATATTGATCAAGTTTATGTTTTACCCTTGTCTCATCTTGCTTAAAGACCATTCCTGTAGTTGCAGCAATTCACAAAAACTATTAAATGTTTTCTTTAACTTTGCACTTACAGCAAAAGCGAGATCATTCCAAGCAAAAACCTTGATCTGATACACTCAGTTGACTGTATATTCCATAGAATAGCTACTAGCTACTTGCAGACTACTTGGTTATTCCACCTTCATCTGACTATGTTTTTCTTTGTTTAAGTCTGTAACAATTTCAGGTGAAGTACAAGTTTGGCTCCTGGAAGATGGGACTTCTCTTAGCAAGACAGACCTTAATATTGAGGTACACATAACTGGGAGTTCATGTAGTGACTGATACTTGAAGTCTTCATCTATTTTTTTTTCAATTTGTGACATTTGTTTAATTCAAATTTGTGAATTTGATTAAATTGGACAGTTTTGAGGAAAGCTAAGTAGTGTCTTTAAAGAACAAATGAAAGACTTTAAAAAGACTCTCTTTTGGAGTGATTTCTTGACCTAATCACAAAGTTAACTCAGAAAGCAGAAAGGCATTTCATCCTAATGTCCTAGTGACATGTCTTTAAGCATTTATTTAAAAAAAAAAAAAAAATATCTAAATCTGTATGATATTACTTTATTAAATTTGTATTTTCAATGAGTATCAGAACTGACAGGAAATGTTTCAAGTGTATAAAAACTGAAAGCCTTGACTGATCTGAAAAACAAGTTTTAGGAATTGAGTTGATAAAGTATTTACAACTGTTAATGCTTTGTTGTGATTGAAGATGCATTTAAGTCCTGAAAAATCCTGTCTTTTTTTCCAGAGGAACAGAGAATTATTTTTTGACAGGTAGATACGGAGCATAAGAAAAAATGCTTATGATGTCTATTAAAATCCTTTATTTGTAAAAAAAAGAAAATAGATTTTTAGATTGGGTTTTGGTTTTCTTCTCCGAATTTTAGAGACTTGTAAATGGTGAAAGAAATTGCATACTAACATATAGCATAATGTCATATAAAATGATATGGAGCTGTTGAGTAACTTCTATATTTCTTAACTAGGCAACTGCTATGGCTTGCTGTCCCTCCTCAAACAGTGTTGCTGTAGGGACCAAAAGTGGTCAAATATACTTCATTGATGTTACCGACGTTGAAGCTCCACGGGTTGTTCACATAATTTTTCTTTCCACATTTCCAGTACTATCTTTGCAGTAAGTATGCAGTAACAGAGGCAGGAATAGTATTGATTTGTCGCTTGAATAATGCAGTTAGTTGAAGAAAAAAATTGAAGTTTTTATTCTAAAAATGTCAAAGTAAAGTATTTTAACTGTTTCAGTTGTTTTTTTTTTTTTTCTTTTTTTTTTTCTGTATTGCTTGCAAGAGTAGTACCAGGATTTAGATGAGAAAAATATAATAAGGTTGAATTTTTATGAAAAATGAATGGAACGCTAAGGATACTGATGTATAGGATCCTTCCTGACAGATAACTTAGAGAGTTATTTGTCACAGAATATAAATTCAAGGTCTTATGAAGCTAAATTTAAGCCTTTGGGTCATCCCTTCTTATATGGTGGATCTTTTTGTTACAGTTATTAACAGTTCATTTGCTAACAGTGCTAGAATTTACCAATCCTTCTATAAATAGCTCTTGTGATCTGAAAGGATTACTTCTTTATTTTTCAATAATAATAAAAAAGAGAGTATTTTACTTCTATCTTAAAAATAAATGGATTTTGAACTGCTAAATATTAATGTAAATCTGCCTGTTACTTCAAGAGTCAGATGGGATCTCTTGTCATAATTACCTAAGATAAAACATTAAAAATAGATATGGAAAGGAACTTATTTAAAGTGAAATCAATGCAAAGACATGTCTATTCAAAAATATAAGAATATGCTTAGTAGTTTTATTTAAAATAATTTAACTTCAAAGGAAGCTGTTAAAATAGATTGCTATGGAATGACATCAACTCTAGATTGCCAACCCACTCAATTAGAAATTACACTTAAAGCACTAGGATTTATATCAGGCTCTGACACTGTAAACCTACAAGTTGAAATTTCAATTGCATTTATGCCCTTAAGGTAGTCAGCAGAGTTATGAAACTGTGAATAAAAGTTGACCTTTTTATTGACTGCACTGAATGGTTTTTAGAATTTAATATTCAAAATCTGTATTTTACTTGGATTTTTATTTTACCTAGTTATGACCAGAGTGGCCAGTTCCTCATCACTAGAGCTACAGAAGAACATATCTTTGTTCTAGATGCTCGGCCTTCAAAATTATTCCAGGTTCTTGGATATACAGGTAGTATTTGTAGCAACATAAATGACATCATGTTTTCATTATTTGTTATATTTTATATTTACTTTTTAAAGTATATTACTTAGTCATCAGACTAAGTCACCATTCTTCATTCTATGTAGGTTTTAGGAGGAGCAACCGTAAAAATATTTTTCCCATCCATTTCCCCAAAAAATCATGTCCTGAACAATATCATCACCCTATAATTTTAGTTTGCCACTGCACAAATACGACTTTTCTGCCAGGACATGTTTAAGTCTCAGGGAAGAGACTGGATCAGTTGACCAGCTGGTCAAAAGTCCAGCACAGAAATAACAGCGGTGGCAAAGAACTTAATATCTCTGTGGCCCACCATGTGAGGACTCATACTAATGATCTATAGGTCATGACACGTGAGTGCAATCTCCTGTTACAAATGCCCACCCCAGTCTTCTTTAATATGGGTGGAAGTGTCAGGTTTGGTGATTTTTACTGAAGAGTAAAAGATGATGGAATTTTAAGTCACAAAAAAATTCTTCTAAAATTTGTAAATCTGCTTGTAGTCTCAATTCCAATCAGGTTATAATTCTGTGCATATAGATTGTCATCTTTATATATAAAGTCTAAGTATTTTAAGTACATATACATATAAAGTGTAAGTATTAAGTATAAAGGGCATTATTTTATAATTTTAATAGTTTTGATTTCCCGGATAATACTTGGATATTCGATATGTTAAGCCATATAGAGAATTACATCTCCTTAGATAATCTTCAGAATTTGCCTGATCATGTTCTCCTTGTCTGACTGACTTCTTAGAACAGGGCCTTTCTGTGCTTTATCTGGTTGTTATCAGCAGACTGTCTCAAAGTTGCTAAAATTCAAGCTAGGTGTCAACTCAGATTTGAATGTTTAATATAACAAAAACACTGTTGGTGCTCAGCATTCTCAGTGCCCATTGCCTGAAGCTGAAGTTGTGTGGATTCAACACTTCTGAAGTCAGGTTGTGGCTTGCCTGACACTTTAATGGAAATTCAAATAGTATAGTTGTGCTGAGATGTGTTCGGAACTGAGATCTCCATTTTGTTTCACGTGGTATCACAGTACAAATGTTACCATAAATCGGTAAGAATTTATATTGGTGTTCCTTATCTGCTTTAGTGTTGGCAGATGAAGTGCTGGGTCTCTCTGTAGTTTCTGACTTCGAGAACAACTTAGTTGAAGTAATGGTACTTCTTAATGTAGCAGAGGTCCAGCGAGCGAGGCTGGAAATCTTTTGTCTGCCTTCAGCACTCACCGAAGGTAAGAACTGAAATACACACTTCATAAGGTTTTCCTAAGACAACAACATATTCTTGCCATTCCTTACGCAAAATACTAACAGTCTTAACTTCTTTCTTTCTTCATCTCATCTGTATGTTCTCCTGGGATACCATTTCTCATATGGCTGCCTGTAGACTTAGTCAGCTGAATCATTTCAGCAGAAATATTGTGATGCTGTGAAACCCAAGGAAGGAAAAAGAGAAGTAATTCACATGCAGAGTCACAAAGGCTAATTGCAACTGGTGTCCTCACCATACAGCCAGTGCAGGACAGACTTGGTTATGAGTGACACCTGCACTTCCAGTTTTATGTCTCTTCCAGCCAAGAATTTCCAGTCAAGCAATACAGTTTGAGGTTTCAGTGATATCTTCTGTATGTCACATTACAGAAAAATCATAGAATGGCTCAGGTTGGAAGGGACCTTAAAGATCATCTGGTTCTAACCCCCAGAAAGGTAGCTTATGTTCATTATTAACATCATTCTATTTTTGTATCATTTTATATTATACGCAAATGGTGACGAGCAAAGCCTTTGTTGGAGAAAAATAAAACTAAGTAAACCAAGTGTCAGATTTGCTTGTTATTTACATATATTTTTTAAAGGCCCTACAATTTATAAACTTTCTAAAACATAATTTTAAATTAAGTTAGTATTTTCTCTAAATATCCAGTAATGTTGGATTACTTTTTGCCCAATTATAGACAATTATGTTGAAGCTTGATTTTGAAAGATGCTAAGGATCTAGAGTTCTTGCATAAGTCTTAATTTTAAGTGTCTCTTCTTGAAAGCTCAAATTAAACAACCAAAATGAATAAAATGCCCTTCTGAAGATATGCACATAAGTGCTTTAACCAATACCACCCAGGCTGTGTATACTTCATGGCAGAGAAATCTAAATGTGATTTAGATGAAAGCAATGATGCCATGATCCTCCCTGCAAACTAATTTGCACTCCTCATATAATACCCAAGAAAGTCAGGTACATTGGTGTAGATAAATTTTCTCATCACTCTGGCTATACTACTTCTAGTGCTTACTCAGAGCTAGGAGAGCTCTCACTGTTTCACTGCAGTGTTGCTATATTGGCACAACCCACAGAGTTACTGTTAGAGCTACGAATCTTAACTCCCTTGAAAACTCAGATCATGCTCACTCTTTGAGATTGTTTGGTTTCAATAACTGATAGGTGGAGCACCTACATTAGTGGTGGGGATTTCTCTCCCTACCTATTTTTTTTTCCAATTTTTTTAGATAATGAAAAGTTTGTTAATGAACAAGGAATGCTAAATGCTAGTGCCATTAAAAAGGAGCAATATGATCTGGATTACCCTTTGAGCTCAGCGGTCAGACTGAAGGATAACACAGTGTATGGCTACTGCACCTGTGCACGTGTCATCTGTAAATACAATCTCTCTGAACAGGTAATTCCCTGAAACTTATATTTTGGGTGGTAGTGAAGTACCAGCCAACATTTCTATAGATAAGTGAATACTGAAGGATATTTTCTAAAAAAAAAATCCTCTCTGCACTAAAATTGTCTACTCCATTCCCAAATGTTAATTTTCAGTGTACTACTACTGCTCAGAAACCTGGCAAAAGAAATCTCCTTGTTCTTTTACAGAGAAAGTCAAATACTGGTTCTTAAAACTCATGTAGTTTGTGGACATGTGATTAACAACCCACAAATCTATTGTTAGTCGCCTTAAAATCGTATAGATATTTCCATCAACTCAACTGCTTTTAACATTTCATTTGCTTGGCAGAATATTTTGGAAGATCCACCAGTATTGTTATCAGAAAAGAGGACTCCTAGCAATCAGTTTGGATCAGGATTCCTCTGCTTATCACCCAACAGCCGATGGCTAGCATCAGCAGCAAAAGATGGTGTTTTGTTCATCTATCACACTTCTACTATGGTAGGCAGGTGTTCAGGCACAGGCTTTGTTCGGTTTACACCTGAAAGAGCTGTATGTGCTACTGTATTTCACTGCAAGCTTTTATTCACTTAAATATAGGATGTTCCTGAAAAATTTTTGTTAAACATGAATTGACATAACATTATACAGTACAATTCTTTTTATAATGAATGTGAATGTGATCACATTATACTACTTACTTTCTTTTCCAGTAAATCTTCAGGTAGATAATTTTACTTCTCTGTCTCCTACAAAATCTATATACTAGAAAATTGCTCCTATCTGTGGTCAAAAACTATGACCTCTAGTCTTTTATATACTTTATATCGATATTTTGGATAGATCTTTCTCTAAAAATAAAGCAGCATAATTTACAGACATCGTCTGTTAGTAAAATATATTTGCTGAACTGTTTCTGTGACTTTTCTAGGAAATACTTGCTCAAAAGCATTGCCACTCATATCAAGGAGGGGGAATCAGATCCGCAGTATTTTCACTGGATGGCAAATTCATCCTCCTTAATGGTGAAACCGATGGTGCCCTGGTGTGTCTGAAATGGAAGTATGTGTAAAGTGGCAGAACAATATTGATGGTGTCAGTTCTTGGATCCTGACAGACTAATTTTTGCATCTACTTGTGATTCTAGACTTCCTCTTGATTAGTCTCAAAGTAAGGAGGAGAATTTGATGCAGCTGGGCAATAAAATCACTCCTTTCATCTGTTGAGGTGGTCTCCCTAGCTCATGAAAAAGGTTCCCACCAGCCTTGTAGGGAATGAATTGTACCTTGGGTGTGGTTTACAGATCAAGATCAGAGTGTCTTCTGAGAAGTATTACAGATAATGGGCTTCTTGCTACTTTCAAATAAACCGCCTGAGAGGGGCTCTTTGGGTTTATGTGAGTAGGAATTTGAGATATCTGTCAAGATACTGTTTCAACTCAGTTAGTAGGAGACATCACAGTTTTTCAAGGGGATTTAACTGTGGCTATAGAGAGCTCTTAGATACAAAGAGTAAGAGACACTTGAAACTACAACTTTTCTGTGGTATAACAAATGTTCAGGTTGATGCAGAGATTAAAGATCTCTTCAGAGCAATATTTATAATATGGGTAATCCATCTTTCAAAATTTCTCATTCTGTGTAAACTTCATTTAATTCTAGATATATTCATATCTAGATGTATTCAAACAATATATTCTAGATATATTCAAACAATATTGAAACATATATAAAAAAAATGAATAGGCATGTTTAAAAAACTTAATGGAAATGTTATAGAGGATATTTAAAACTTCAATTTTTATAATACACAACAAATGCATCAGTGTCCTTTCTATTTACTAGGAAAATAAAGGAAACTGAAGCTAAGGAAGCTGCTTTTCATTGGCAATCTCTTCTTACTGTACTGAACAAGTCTATTTCAAATGAAAATGCTGTGTTAAAATGTATGGCAGAATGGCACTTTGACCCAGAATCCACATCGGAATCACTTTCAGAAAAGGAATCTAAGGTATTTTCTTTCTTCTTGTGGGGAAAAAAAAGTTTGATCATTATCCTAAGATTACAGATAAGAGCTGTCTTCAAAAAAAAAATCCTTTTGTGAAAGTAGAACACCCCTTGTATGTGGACTATGATAATTATTCATTTGTGGAATAGCATTATCAAGGAAATTGAATAGTTTTTGGGAAGATGACATATCTTTGATTTTTACTTGTTTGTTTTTTTCTCTCCTTATATGAAGTTATTCGCAATTTGATGTTACTGATAAATATTGTGAGTTACTAGTTACATGTTTTTCTGTTGAAATCAAGCAAAGCAGTGATTACAGAGGTCAGTACACTCATCCCATTACAGTCAAAAGTCTTTGCAGAACAGCAAAGCTTTGCTGGGTCAAACCTGGGGAATCATTAGGGAATAAAAATATTTTAACACTTTCTGGAATTTGGTGGTGGTAGTACTGCTTCTAATATGAGTCCGTCTTTAAAATTTTATTTCGGGTTCTCTTTCATTCCCTGTAAGTACTTAAGATGAATGCTTATGTCCTTACCTTCAGGAGGCACCAGCTCAGTCGTCTAATGTAGAGGTGACAGAAGATGAAAACTCCACCAGTTTGCCTTCAGACAGCACCAGTGAAATGACCTGGCTGGGTCAGAAAATAAAGAAGGTATTTTTGTAGAATAAGTACAAACCAAGGCCAAAGTTCACAAGAGTCAATAGTCATTAGAGGTGTCAAATTATATACAATAAATGAATGCAGTTTTAAGGCATTGTGATGTAGGCTTTTAGAAATGCTAGGTCAAACTTTTAAATACATCAGGGCAGGAACCTAGCACAACAGGAGCTGTAAAGACCAAAGGACCACTTCTACACAAGGAATAAACTCAGTAAATGTGCCAGACAAGCTGGTTTCCTGCAGAAACTTATGAAGACATTTTTCTACTAAATGTGTCAAAAAGTTGCACAGAAGATCAGTACAAGTAACAAGGCAGGTGCTTTCTTCTTCTCAAGGGCCACAGTTAACAAACTACAGCAGTGTTAAATTGATAGTCAACTACATGACATTAACTGAAGGGGGGAAAAAAAAAACAAAACAAAACAAAACAAAAAAAAACACTTTTGGGGTTTATTTCAGGTTAAGGTTGAGGTGAGTATGTTATGCAACCACTTTGACATAAGCCAGAGCACTGTATTTTGTCCAGCTGTTGGGGTCGAATGATGGCAAAATAATTGTCTTTTACAAAGTACCATTGCTTTCTGTATCTCAGAAAGTATCTAAGTAATGACAGTCCAAATTATGATACAGTTTCACAAGTAAATGGAGTGAATCTAAGACATACTTCCAATGAAAGTGTGGAATCTTTTCCATCCCTCTCCCAGACATATATTCCTGTTTCTTCTTTCACACAGGCACTCATACTTTGAGTGTCTGCATTGGATTTTTTTTTGGCAAATCCACATGACTGTGCATCCACATAACTGCCATGTGAATATTAGTGTCATCTTAGGTACAGGTGATAAGAAGCAAAGGTCGAAGTGTAGCAATGTGGTTCCAGGTTGAGTTAAACTGCTTATTAATGTTTTAGGAGATTTGCACCTGACTTTTAGAGGATATAGTCCATGTAATGTCAGAATCACATTCCCTTTCCATGCAATCAATAGCTATCATCTTACCTTAAGCTGTACGTTTATTTTAGAAAGAAAATTCCAGAGGTGGAGAGCAATTGTAAATTTTTTACAGCAAGGCTGTAGCAGCAAAGAATAATATTTCACTCTTTGAAAATCAGTAACAGATACTAGTTTACTTCCTTTTTTAAATATCCCACCAAAAATGCTTAGTGCCAATGACAGATCTAAGGAAATATATGGCACCTAACAAATCCTGTGAGTGTGCTTTACCCAGTTCAATTTGTTTGAGATTCATTTAATTTGTGATTACTTCTTTCTTTAATATTTTCTTTCTTTTAAGTTCTGTTGATGTAACCTGCTTGTACAATTTTTTCTCCTGAACAATTCTGAGAATCATCCTTCTGAATTAGCATTATGTCTGTTTGTTATCTCCCTTTGGAGTTTTGCTTTCTGTACAGATAACGTTCCTTTAGATTATTCCAGTCTTTTTTCTCTTCCTGTCTATTTTTGTCTTTCAACAATATATTTGTTGTATGTCAGGTCATGAGAGAAGAGACTGAGAGGTTTGCTGACCAGAAGAAAGAACTTCAAATGGGAATTAAGAAGCTGCGTAAAACTGTGAGTTTCTTTCAATAATAATGTCTTGACTGACTTCCCAGCTTCTTTTTTTTTTTTTTTTTTTTTTTTTTTTTTTTTTGAAGGGGCATTTCCTTTATGGCTACCAGCTCTAGACCTCTGTTAGAGTTTTGTCATAAACTCTGGGCAGATGGGTAATAAAGAGACATGCTTCTTCAGGTGCTATACTCTGAATCTCTCAGGAGCTACTGTCTGGTTCTCAGTTTCCTTTGTTCCAAAGAAATATTTTGTACCAACTTTATTCCTTGACCAATCTATCTCCTCAGCAGGAAAGTTTTTGCCTAGTGTCCTTCTATTACAAAAATTACTGTCCTCTCTTCTTCCGTTTCCTTCCATAAAAATTGTTGTCCGCAAGAAGCAAACAGTCATCTAGAGCAGGTTGCCCAGGACCATGTCCGCAGTTTGAATATCTCCAAGGACTCCATGACCTCTCTTGGCAACCTGTTCCAGTGCTCAGTCACCCTCATACTAAAAAAAATAATAATAATAAAATAAAATTCAGTCCAGAACTTCCTGTGTTTCAGTTCACATCCATTGCCTCGTGTTGTCACTGAGTCCTAAAGAAAAGAGCTTGTCTCTGTCATATTTTCACCCTCTTTTCAGGTATTTATATACACTGATGAGATACGCCCCTCCCATATGCCCCTCGAGATTCTTTTCTCTAGATTCTACAGTCCCAGGTCTCTGGTTTTCAACATGAGAGAAATGCTCCAGTCCCTTAATCATCTTCTTAGGCTTTTGGTGGACTATCTCCAGTATGTCCGTATCTCATTTGTACTGGGAGTCCCAGAACCAGACACTGGTACTCCAAACATGGCCCCACCAGTGCTGAGCAGAGATGAAGTGTCATCTCAGCCTGCCAGCAGCACTCCTTTTATTGCAGCCCAGTATACTATTAGCCTTTGCTGCAAGGGCGCATTGTTTGTTCATGTTCAATTTCATGTCCACCAGGACCCTGAGATGCTTTTCTGGAAAGTTGCTTAGCACCTAGCATGTACTGGTGCATGAAGTTTTCTTCCCCTGGTGCAGGATTTTGCACTTCCCTTTGTTGAACTGTATTGAGATAGATAACCTAATAAAAGTGATAAATAAAACAACTAATAAAACAACTTCAGTGTGCAGAACCTGAGAGTCAAGAATTGTTTACTACAGATTCTTAGAAAATATACAGAACTTCATATATTGCATCTCAATCAACTTTAAAAGAAAGATGAAATACATTCATGTAGCACTCTGTCACAAGCTGTGTGCAGACAGTTCTAACCAATACCATGAAACAATTAAAAGTGAAGGCAATTAAAATCATTTTACCTGGTATCAAGTTCTACAATGTTAAAAATAGCATCTTATCTATTCGCATTCAATTAATTTTTGTTTCTTAATTAAAAATAAGATTCAGAAAATGCTGCATGAAAATGAACAGGTGCCAGACATTGAGAAACTGGAGCAACAGGAGTTCAACTTGGATACAGAAGAACAGGAAAAAGCGCAAGCAGAGGCTGAACAAGAAGTGGCCATGGTATGACAGAATGGTGGTGGGGAGATGTTTTAAAAGTGGCAGTGAAAATGAAAAAGAACGATTGAAGAGCAAAGAGGATGGTCTCAAAATTGCTGTTTGCTGCTGAGAAGTAGGAAAAAAAATAAAATCACATTTTGAAGTAGGTGAAACTTTATGCAGACACTGTTAATTGGAATATGAATTATGCCAGAAACTGTAACTCTGACAGTATGCTGAAGTTCTGGGATTCTTTTTCTCTCATATAAAAAGATTCCTTTCAATATCATGTGATACAGGGTTTTGGAGAAGGTAGCTCTGAAAGTACAATATAATTAAACATTAGTAATTATTTTAATCTGTTAGTGTTATTTCAGTAAATCAGTAGAAACTGCCTGTTTTGCACTTTGTCTTATGTTATTTTATGTACCTTGAAAGGTGAGAGAAAAGATTGAGATGGAGACTTTAGCCAACTGCTACTTGCAAAATGTCATCAGACATGAGTGCTGGGACTCCATGTCTGTAAAAGGACGTACAGTTAAGGTAACCTCTGCTTTCCACCACATTTTCTCTACTATTTTTTTGATTCCTTTAGGTACAGAGACTAAATAAATAGATGTATAACACATTTCTGATTTACTTATAATATGGGAAAGGGCTTACTTCTCAGGCCTCATGCAATTTTTTCATTTTGTTCATTTTCTCTGACTCTGGCTAGTTTTATCTTCTAAGGCGAGTAAGAGTGCTGATAAGCAGATATGCAACTCCTTAATTCCTTGATCTCAGAGAATATCATTATGCAGTTTTCCTGAAGTAGTGGTAAATATCATTTTTCTGTGTGCCATGAGTATGACTTCTACTTTACAAAATATAAAGGCCAAATTTAGCACTGATTTTGCCTATTTCAAAGAGAGGAACATTAGTCTAACTGGTGCTATTGGATTATCTCACAGGTGGTGAAAGACCCAGTCTTTTTACAAAAATCTAGTTCTGGTAGAATTCCCAGGACAAAAATGCTACATCCACAGTTTGTTAAAAGGAAGAAAACAACAACAAAAAAATGAAATCAACCATTTTCACTACCAAAAAAGCAAGCGCTTTTAGTCTTATTTTTTAATATATTGCTATATTATTTGCTCCTCAATTTTATTCTGGATTTTCAGTCATTGTAACGGTTTAACATTCAGGTATAGAACAAATTAATTGATAAATGCTTTATGAAGACCTTTTAACTCAGTTGTTGTTTTTGAGCAGTGTTTCCATATAGCTTGTGAAGTGCAGAATTATCCCCTGAAAAAACTTAATGAAGAAGAGCTGGCAACTTTGGAGAAAGTTCTCCAGTTAAGGAAGATCGAGGCAGCTGATCTTAAGGTACAATCTCTTTGAAGTACTGCAGAAAGGCATTTTGGATCAGGATGTTCTGAATTGAATAGGCATCTTAATCCTTCTTTACAGAGCTATATTTCTGAGCTCAATTTTCTTGCTGTAGAAATTGTCCAAATAAAAATAAAAAGATAAGCAAAGATGAACTATGTTCTTACTCAGAACAAATATATCAGTATTACAGAATCACAGAATAGCTGAGGTTGAAAGAACTCTCTGGAAGTCTAGTCCAACCCTCCTACTTAAAGCAGGGTCAGCTACAGCAATCTGCTCAGGGACATATCCATTTAGGTTTGGAGTATTTCCATGGATGGGTTTCCATAAACTCTGTTGGCAACTTGTTCCAGTATTTGACAACCCTCACTTTAGAGGTGTTTTCTTATGTTTAAATTAGGTTTTCTGTATTTTGATGTATACACATTTCCTCTCATCCTATCACTGGATACCACTGAGAAGAGTCTGTCTCTGTTGTTTTAACTCCCCACCATCAGGTTTTTATACATATCAGTAAGATTCCTCCCAAGTCTTCTCTTATTGAGCCTAAACAATCCTAGATCTCTCAGCTTCTCCTCATATTTTAGAAGCTTTGTATTCTTAAGTGTATTAGTAGCTCTTTGGTGAATTTGCTCCAGCATGTCTTTGTGCTGGGGAACCCAAAACTGGACCCAGTGTTCCAGATATGATCATGTATTGACTTGTATTATTTTTATTGCTGGGCAAGGCTTAGTTGCTGAATAGAACCTCTAGTACTTTTTCATGCATGTGCCACTGGACTGCTTACAAAATTAATAGTTATCATGTTTGTGATATTCAGGTTCAGAAGAAAAGTCTTGAGACTGTGTCAGAGACAGAAGAAGAAGAAGAGAAAGCGGAAGAAGTAATGGCTGGTGCTAGCACATCTTGCTGCCTGGATGGAAGTCTGAGTTCTCAGTATGGTGGAGACACATCTGTGCTTTACCACCAATTGGACTTGAACTCTAGGGAGCAGAAAGTCAATCAAATAGTATTACTGAAGGTGACTACTTCTTAAATTTGTATTACTGCAGTGACACTGTCGTGTCTGTTGGTTCTCACAGCAGTCACAGCCACTGTTAGCTTCTGGGCAGACTTGCACTGCATAATGGAGAGCTGCACAGGTCTCTGTTACTGCACTGAAAGCTGATAAATGCACATGGTGTTGTAGAACACCACGTGATCTTGCCAGCTGAAGTCTGTAAGAAAAACATCTATATGAAGACAGATACCCAATTTGAGGATGTTTTTATTTACCCACTTGTGCTTTACTGTAAGAGTTTGTATAGACAAAGTTACTTTGCGCATTTCAGCTTGCCCAGTGGAAACATGACCTCTTTCCCTATTATTTGCTGCTGAATGAAAGACAGGCTGGATACCCATACCACTTCCTTTCTTTCCAATCTCACCATCCCTTCATTTAGAGCCTTCAGTATTTCTGTTATTTATTATTCAGTACTATCAGACTCTCTTACTTTTCGTACCCTAACCAGCATATTAATAACCATAATACAAAAAAGGCTTCCTGTGAAGATGATCTACAAAGGTAGGTAGAAGTCGTTAAATTACTATCAAGCATTGCCTCCTTACAGCTCTTTAAGACTGTGTGTGGTAGCAGAGATTAATGATTATGTGTTGTAATATATGAAATCTGGTAGATATATTGGTGTTTGAAGTAGATGGGGAAGAAACACAAGGAACACCTTTAAATGCAAGCTTGAATGTAACAAGATCTTTCTGTTGCATGGCTTTAAAGATGCATATCCTCTCTCTAACTGTAGAGGCACTTAGATTTCTTGGCCCAGATAGTGAGCTTGGTCAGAGCTAGATGGCTAGCTAGACATTGAGAACAGCCTTTTTTCTCCCAGCAATAGTGTACCTTGTCTGTCATCCTGCTGTGTTACGTCCTACATTATTAGTATATTAGAAATCAAAGAAATAACCATGGATAGAAATATTTATTGTAATATAAATCACAAACATCTAAGCAACTCAAAATATGAAGCTTAATGGTAGAACTGAAATTCTTTTCACTTTTTTTTTTCTTTTAGTAAAGTGATGCAGTAGGAGAGATGTAGTTTTCTCTCTTAATATTGTGCTTTTCTTTGTTGAGAACAATTATTTAGGCTAAAAAGGAAGAACATATCCACTAGGGATATATGCTTTAAAAACCATTTACTTTACATGTCAGACAGAAAATCACCTCAACGCGTATAAAAATTGCAGGCTACATCACTTAAAAATCAGGAAAGTATGTCCTTAACATTGCTCTCCTGCTCTTGTGTTTTAGTCTCTACAGTCACAGGTCATGTGTTTTTTTAATTTGAAGCACTTTCTTCCTTCACACAAAGACTGCAAAAAAATAGCAAATATAAGTAGCCTAATTTTAATTCTAGCTCTGGCAACAGTATGTGTCTTTCAGAATCTTCATCAAATGGCAAAAATAAATAAATATATAAAAAGTTGTCCACTTAACAAAGCTTGAACTCTGCCCTTATAACAGAGGGGTCTTACCAGTTTCTCTGTCTGTCACACATACAAATACACACATTCATGATTCCAAAGAACTGAGAAGTACTATATAATCATTGATGGATGGGACCTGTGGAGCATTGCTGTTTCCTTTTTTGGTATTTCAGGACATCATTTACAAAGTGAAAACTGCTTTTAATAAGGAATTTGACATAGTTGCACGACAAAAGGAGCAGGAGATAGCAAGAGTGAAAGAAAGAAACCTGAAGATCCAAGAAATCTTGGCTCAACTTGACCTCCAAGTGGAAGTGTGGGAGCCAGGTCTTACAGATGATGAGATGCCAGAGCAAGTACTCACTGTTCAGGATTCAGAGGTGCCTGAAAAAGAAATCTTTCTCTTTCACCCACACAAATACAGTTCTCTAATTCTTCTCATTTCCAGCCATTGTGTCAGTATTGAAAAGTCTTAAAACAGATGTGTCTGTGTATGTAAAATCATCTGTCTGGCTTTTTTGCTTCCCCTCGTTTTTTAGGTAGAAAACTCTAAATAAGCCTCTCTGAAATGAACAAAATACTGTTAAGAAGTTTTTAATTGTCCATAAATTAGGTCCAATTTACCCCTGTTCCTGGTAAGACCCAAATCAGGCTTGCAGCGAGTCACTTCAATAGATGAGAGTTTCTCTGTTTTTTTCTTCAGTTTCTGAGCATCAGAAACTAAGAATCTAGGCACTTAAGTATAGTTAGTACTGTACTTCTAAATCAAATTGATAATATATAAACATTGTACTTTTGATACAAAATATTATTTTATTTCAACTGCTCTTTAAGTCAGTCTTTTCCCTCTTCTGTCTTCTCTCTCACCAGTCTATTATTCTACTGTCAGAAAACCCAAAGACATGCTCAAACTATGACTAACATCAGCAAGAAGGACGGTAGTGAATATTTTAGCGTTTTTTTCAGTATAGTTATTGGAGATGTTCTAAAGAACATTTTTTTTTCTTGAGGTATATCACCATAGAGCAGAGATACAAAAAAAATTATGAATAAAAATAATATTACACCATCTTTCCAAATTTTCTTAATCCATGTGTGATCATGTTTGGAGAAAAAAATCCTGATAAGAACCCTATTTCCTTCTTTCAGATTAAAGCTGAAAAGTACTTGACTCCGCAAGAGAGAGAGAGAGCAGAAATGCTGGCTAAGCTTGAAATGGAAAGACGCCTTATTGCTCTGGTACTGAGTTGTATCCTTTTTACTGAACAGGCCATTGTTGCTGATTGGGCTATTTAGTTAATGCTGCCCTGGAATATTCCGGTAAAGTAGTATAGGAGAGTAAATGTAAAAATGCTAAGTAATGACAAAGTGTGCCTTTTCCCCCTGAGTATCATTTACACTTACATGTACACCTACACAGAGAAGCTGAGGGGGGAAGAAAGGTTTGGTGTTACACTCCCAGTTATTAAAAATTTGTTTTGTAGCAATTTAAAACACTGTATTGGGAGACTGGGGACTAGATACATCTCTAAATGTACATGTATGCTACTGCTCAGCCAAGAGCTATGGGCTTGATACAAGCTTGTTGGCTGAGTTTCTCTGACCTCTGCTCTTCAGGGATCAGACTAGATCACAGTGCTTTTCTCTGGCTTTTAAATATGTCTGTGAAAAGCCTAAAATGGTTCTGGCCCCAAAAGAGATGCACAGTAAGACATTCAACTTGCATCCATAAGACATACAACTTCATTCATCCTAGCCTGCAAACTGGTCAGGTGTAGTCTATGAACTGCTTCCAAAACTGCCAAAATTGCAGTTTTAGGAAGTTATTTGGTATATGACCATCTGTCTATCAGAAAAAAAATATAAATCTTAGACCTTTAGTATCTCTCACAAGCATCACCAAAAAGCATTAATCTACTAGTGACACAGTAGAATCCTATTGGCGATCTAGAGGTGAACTGCCCTATTACCATTCCCAAAACTTCCAACTATTACATTTTCTTTTGTATCCTAAAATATTATTTCTGTCTTTCCCAGGACAATGAAAGACTACGTGCTCTTAATGACATGATGGGTGGAGTGCTAGAAGTCCAAAAGGAAGACATATTGAAAATTGTAAGCTGTGTTTCTGCTGTATCATTTAGGTAGCTTGTTGTTTTTTTATGGAAACATGAATTGCAATTAGCAAGTATTTCCAACCTTAGTAATAAAAGAAAACAAAGAATTGTAGAATTGCATTATGCTTAGTTAAATTCCTTAAAAGATCATATAGTGAACTCAAGACTACAAGATTCTAGTGCCTGTACATGATTTACCCATCAACACTTGTTCCTATCCCAAAGTCCCTATCCTATAGGAACATAATCCCAGTACAGTGACTGTTTTATGGGGGAAAGTGTCTATTGCCCATTGCTGTGATCTTACAGAAAAATAGTGTGTTTCATTTAACTCAGCAAATAAAGTTGTTACAGTAAGAGAGGAAGAAAACAGGAGTGTCACAGAGAAAGGATAAGGCAGACCAAACCCTGTCTATGGGATTAATCTGTTTCAGAAAATGAGAACCCCACTTATTCTGTAACAGAAAATATTATATGTCTTGTACTGACCATAGTATGTTTGAGTACAACATACTCGTATTTTACAAGATCCACTAGAAAATTTTGTAATCAAGTGGAAGGGGACAGGACCATAAATATACAACAAAACTACTGGTACAAGCAACAGGCCACAGAAATAGAACGTGTATGTTACTTAGATCTTACATGTCTCTAATACCTTTCATTAAATTTGATACTTATTGTAGTTTATTAGTATTCTGATGGAGACTTAAAATTGCTTTTTAAGCATGTTTGTCTTTAATACTTGCAGGATATTCCTCCACCTCCTTTTATATCCAAGCCTGAACATGAATGGAGTGATCAAGAAGTTATAATATTCAGAGAGTATGAGGAAAAAGTGAAGGAGTTGAATGAAGAAAAAGAAAAGCGTAGAAGGGTAAATTAAAATGAGAAAGGGAGTGGCTTTGTTCACAGTGCGCATAAATGAAGCTTTCTAATTTTTCTCAGGATCTACTTCTAAAATGAATACTAACAAATGAAGAATGAAGATCATGCAGCATATTACATAAGTTGTAGCTTAGACAGTAAAAAAGGCAGTCTCTACTAATAACAATTAGTATATGACAAAACTTGTGATATCTGACAAAAAGTAATTTTCATTCCAAAATAGACCACTATTCCTGAAACGTTTTTTTCAGGTTCCATTCCCAGAGTAGCTGATGCCATACACAAATAATACAATGTCATTTATCCTTCAAAGTGGTATCTGGACAACATAACTTCATAGTCTGGCAGCATTATTCTTCGAAAAATGTAACTTCTGGGACCTTTTGGCTGAGGGATTTTTCTTTTACAAAATCATCATTAATGCCTTTCAAATACAGTACTTAGTTGATGATGGAAATTAATAGCTTCAGTCCCTGGAACAACCCACAATACTGTTAGGATGGATTCAAAGAAATGTGAATCATGCCTTCTGTTTTGCCAGTCATGAAAATACTGTCTTCCAGAACGTAGCTGTTGTTTTGATTATGCAAAATATGGACTGTTAGAATTTCTAAAACGGCTGTTCAGAATCATTAACAGGAATACAAACTAGCTGGTTGATAAAAGTGCATAAAAAGCTTAGACAACTTTGTTGCAAGAAAACAGAGGAAAAATACAGGACAGGACTATAAAAACTTAAGGGAAATAAAAAGAAAAGCTTTTTGTTGGGAAGATACAGTTCCATACTGTGAATTTTCCAGCATTCTTCAGTATACTGTGTGAGAATTTGTTCTGCTGTGTATGTTTGCTCCTCTCTTGTCTTTCCCTTCCCCAGGTACTGGAAAATGAATGGAAGAAACTTGAAGCTTCCATACAGGAAACAACGCACAATTTTGATGAGACTGTATGCAAGCTCTTTGAAAGAAAAGTGACTTTAGAGATGGTCATCTATCAGGTATGTCAGAGAACATGAATTGTTCATCTCTCCCTCTGTGCAGAAGGAATGTTAACAATTCTTATTACAATCTTTTCACAGGAAGAACTCAAAATAGTCAATCTTATTTATTCTTTACTGTTGGATGAAGAGTTGGACACTAGAGAAGCTGGACTTCGGCATTTCTTTATGAAGAAGCAGAAAGAGAATGTAAATTATTTTAAATGCCATTCTTAGGAAAAATGTAGTATTTGAAGTATAGTTTCTAGTGAAAATTGCTCTTTCCAAATCAGCATTTTGCTGTAAATGATTTTTTTGGCAGTTTACAGGGCCATTGACTTTTTCTTGAGGTGTACAGAAGATGTACATTATAAATACATCTACATATAAACACATTCTTTTGAGTAGAAACTCATCTTGGTTCATCTGGAGTTCTTTGGTGAAGCTCCATACATTGAGAAGGCATACAGCTATTTATTTGTTATATACCTTTTTTTTTTTTTTTTTGAGTATCTCATATCAATCTGACAGAACCATAATGATGCGATTTGTGACAGGAAGACGCACAAAAGAACATGTAATGCCATCACATTTTTTCTGGGATATCTAGTGTACTCCAGGGCCATGCTGACTTGTGTTTGTCAGCCCAAAGCACAGGCAGAGGTAGCACACGAGCACCTGTGTGTGGAAGCTGAACATAATACAGAGTACAATGTGGTTAAAAGCATATCAACAAATTTAATCTCCTGAAGAGTATGCCAGTCCCTGCCATACCTTATACAAGTCAACAAAAAGACTGGAGAGCGCAAGTAGTAGAGCTGTATTTCAATATGAGTGCTTACTGCCAAAAGTAATATTTGTGTCTGACAGTTCTGTTTCCTGTGTCCTGCCAACACCTGTCCGATTCAGGTGATCTAAGTGGTAGTCTGCAGGTTGTTTCTGGCTCACGGCACAATATTTGTCCATTTGCCTACTTTGTGTAGGTGTTCCTGAGTCCACAGGGAACGCACTAGTGCCTCCCCATGTCAGACTTCCCACTCAACCTGTAGAGATTTCTGTTTGGAGTTGCAAGCAACTGTTTGTATGTGAGCTTCATGGAGAGGTTCCAATGTAGGCGTCTAGTCTGTGTCATTAGTTCACTAGCTGAACTAGTTTTAAAGTTATCTGAGGCCCAGTGTATACCAAGTTACATTTTTCAAAATGCATTTTTAAGAATTTTCTAAATATTCCCATTGGTATATCTTTTGGTCCACGCAAACTGTCAAATACAACAAAGCAGTCTCCCCAGCAAAGTACAAATGTTTAACAGCCTTGATAAAACAGATAAGCTTCATATCCTGACGTGTGGCATACTAACAGGGAAATTGCATTCTACAGTCACAAACCTTTCACTGAGCAGCATTTGAGAATCTCTGACTGATACGACGTGATGAAATGAAAGGAAAAGGAAATTTCTATGCAAGTAAAAACAAGAATCAACACAGATCCTCACCTTCAAAATTTAAAAGGAAGGCTTAGGAGAATTTGTATAATTTCTTACACAAATTTCATACTTTCTTAAGCACTGGAATACTTGAATTTCATACCTGCTCACCTCTAAGCTGCACCTACAAATAAACCACTGAATAAGGCATTGTATTCTTAAAAATGGCTCATGAGGTTTTTTCTAGAACTGAGAAGGTGTCAGCTTCATCAGTGTATATGAATAGCCATTCAGTTCTTCTTCTGGTTGAGTTTCATTCTTGAAATCCTCTGGTTTTGCTACAGGTCAACGTTACAGGAATAATCCAGAATACAAAAGAGAAAATTGAGTTTCACAGTGATGCATATGAAAATGCAATAGCTGAAGATAAGGTGAGACTCTAGCAAAACACAAGCAAGATTCAGGAATAAAAAAGTTAATGCTGCCTCTTGGGAATAAGAACATACATCATTTTAAGCATGGGATGAGTTCTGCTCAATTTGCTGAGTGCTGAAATTAGGTAATGAAGGAGAGTATGTGCATATAAAAAATTATGAAAAGGTCCACATTTCCTCAATGCTTGTGAGAGCTTGGAAAAGCACAATATTTTGCATTGTTAAGATATGGGTAAGTTGCTGCTTTCTAAAAAATAACATTGTAATGACAAGGAAGCTTTCTGTTTCTGTCCTAGAATCTGGAAAGTGATTTTAGTAAGGACTTTGCTGACATTCCTGAAGATCTTCTTGATGAACTGCTCCAACTTTACAAATGTCGACCAAGGTAAGGTCACCCTGATTAGAATTGTTTAAATACTAGTATCACCTGTGTTTCGAGAATGAGATTGCTATTTCTTTCTATAATCCAAATTATTTTGATAATCAGTAGACTGCCTGCTTTTATTGGTTGGTTAACAGTATTTAATTTCCTATCATATAAAAAATAGTTATTTTGAATACTAACATTTCCTTATCTACTCTACAAAATCTATTTTAAATGCAATCTAAATAATCAGCAGTTCTCAAAAACATATTCTTATTTTGTGTAAGACGTTGTCTTACCTTTTTGCTCTTCAAGAGATTGAGAGTATGAAATATTCAGTTATATGTATGAGCTTCTTTTATGTAATAAAAAATAAGTAAACACTGCATGTATTGTGTATGTACACTAGGACCCCAGTGAGAAAAACACTCCCTTACACTGCTAACCCATATGGGAATTGTTCAGCCTCAACTGAAGATTACAAAGATATACTCACCTGTTTAATGAAAGCCATGGATGAGCTGGATAATCCTAAGCACATGCCTGATGGTTTAGACCCATCTATATGGGAACAATTTTGTCAAGCTAGACGAAATAAAATGGAGAGTGAGCAACTGGTATGTAAATCCTTCGCTTTTCCACTATACTTCTCAGTATTTTCAGGTCTTAAAACTTCTGTGGAGTTCAATGTAGGGTTAGACTGTGACAATGTGAAGTGACAATGTAGCATACAAGAGCTGCATCTGAGTTGCTAAGTTACCTCTAGTCACCTTCAATTCAGAATAACAGAAATGTCAAGAAGAGAAACTGGCTCTAGTTCTCCTTCAGAGCAAACATTACCATACTAGGGTGGAAGGATTTGATCAAGATAATTATAACCTTAATACAGTTTCTTTAAAAATAATAATAATAAAAAACTTTTCTCTATTTAAAAAGCCTATTAAAATATTTGATTTTTATCATGTGTTGGAGTCTTTCTCTCCCATTAGCATGCTACATCTGCACCAATGTATAACCATTTTCTTCTACAACACCAAGAGCAACTCTTAACAGATGGTATTGCTGGAAAGCTCTAGTAAACTATTTGCTTATTTTAAAAGCATGAAGGTGGAAATCTGAAATTTCCAGAGATGTAGGTACATTTGACCAAGATAGAAGAAAAAATGATTTCCCTTGATGTCAATAAATCATACATAAATGAATAAATGATTCTTTGAGCTGAATGTAAGAATTGTAACCTCTATTTCATGTGCTCTACTAGGACTCCAAAAATATCAGGCAGCATATTTATATTTACACACACATGTCCTCTTAAGATATTATGCTCTCTTCTTGCTTGTCCTGACATGCTTACGAAGTTGGAAAAGTTCAGAATGCCATGATGTTGCTTGTTTAGGTGAAGTGGAAAGCCCTAAATCTGGCAGAGATGCAGGCCTTTCTCCAGAGAAGAATGGATGAAGATCAGAAGATTAAGTCAGACATAGAATACATTTCCCAAGAACTCATTTGGTAATTTTGTCTCTTTTCCTATGTTCAGCTACATATTAATAATCCACCATCACAGAACCAGAAGTCACATACAGAATTACACAGCTGTACTCTCCAACAGTCTGTTATCTAGAATTCATCTAAAAGAGCTAAGATATTTCAGAGGTGAGGTGTGATTGCAGCATGTGTGAGCAAGCCCAAACCAGTCTTAACCTAGCATTTTAAGTAACAACATGAGTCAAGATGGCACGGTCTTTGATGCAAACTTAACTGCCCCAAAAGCTGTTTCTTACAGTGAATGCCAAAAAGCCTTCAAGGTCATAGTTGTGCTAGCTGGGTCAGCTAACTTCTGCTCATGTAGGCCTGAGGAAGCTACAGTGATCACTGCTGACTGCAGTTTGCAGCCCAGTCACACAACATCTGACTTCACTGAGCTGATTTCATTTTTTTCATGCACATGACATAATCTTCACATTCATTGGAATTCAGGAGCAAACCCCAGGATAATTTAAATTAAAAAACAACAGCAAAAAAGAGTGCTTGCTGGGAGTCTCCTTCACTTCCTTTTCAATTGTTGTTGAGGCTTTTGTTTGGTAAAGACATTTCCTTTCAGAACAGCTGCTAGAGATTGTTAAACTGAATCTAGTGGTTGACAACTTTATGTACAGAAATAAATTGCCAACTCCATAGTCATTTTTGGAGCACATAGAAGACAGGCTGTCAAAAAGTAAGCCCTACATGAACATACCACTTATCAGTAATAAACATTTTGAGCATCACGGGGGGATTTATATAATTAAGTTGAAATCACTGAGCATTGTTTTTGTTTTCTGCCATTTTAGGCTGCAGGAGAAGAAGATGAAATTTCATTTGGATTTGACTTTCCAGTTTTTGTTAAAACAAGGACAGGTGGAATTGGAAATTACTGAGATCCCAGATTACACCAATGCCATTCTCATTAATAGGAGTGTTGTTGAAGAGCTGAATTCCAGTATCATGGTAACTTATAAGGAAATCTAATTTTTTTAAATAAATATATTGGTCTTCAGGGACTCTGTTTTTTCTCTAGTTTGATATCTAGTTTCAATTCATTACTACACACCAGGAGGCTCAATTGTAAACTAAAAGCTGTTAAGAATTCTGTAATGCCCCTTATTATGATATAGAGATTGCAGTGCAGACTGCTTTCTTGATGTTTGATGAATACAATTCAGATCAATGAAATGGCAACAGTTTTTAGACATGCCATCACTTACAAACATGCTGTAAATAGAAAATCCTAATATCCTGGGCTACAGTCCTAGAATTCTCTCAAGGCAAACGTATAGTCATGCTGAGCAGTAGCTTACATTAAGGTTTAACTGATACACCTTTTTATGTAAGGTGAAATCGATTATCATACTTTAAGCATTCTAGCTGTAAATTTGCCTTTTACTGCTAATACACAAAGCCTTCAGCAACAACTGCAAAATACCTTATACAGAGCAAGTTTGTATTTTGTAGAGATCAGATGCCTTAGCCTTCTTATAAAAGATTGCAAGATGTAGAGAGAAAGGTTTATTGTAATTTTCTTCATCTCCTCCTATGATCCAACACTGTGGCACAAAGCATAAAAGGGAACAAAATTCCACAAAAGATAACCATCTTGGGCAAAGTCTGGAAAGAGTCTGCAGTATGGCACATTTTCCTTACTAGTATCATCACTTTGGAAGCTTGCCCATCTTGTTGCAAATAATTATTCCATAATCCATAGTGTGTGTTAATTAAGATTAATCTTTTTTTTTTTTTTTTTCAGGCTCAAGGAGAAAAAAAGATTGCTAGCATGGTGGAGCGTAAAGACTTCTCTAGAGTGATATTTCAGTTGGAATGGGAACATAAGAAAATGAGAATGCAAATAGAAGATCTGAAACAGAAGGCTCGGGATATTGCAGTGCTACCTATTTCAAAAGATCGCCAGCTAGTGAGTTACTTTCTCTAATTTATACTCTATACCACAGAGAATTTTGCTGCCTCCTCTTCTGCAATTGTTTATACATTTTAACTCTCTTATTGCTACCCAGAAACCTGATTGTTAACATATCAACAGTTCAGCTTCCAAAGAGAAGTTTTGCTCTTGAGATTGATCAGTGATGAAATGCAATTGTAAACAAGGGCAAAGTTATCCCTGACTAGTTCCCAAGTGCACCCATCTGGTGTCTCACAGAAATACTGTAATTTTTGCTCAGTATTCAGAGATAGAGCTCATACAGAAGCCTTGCTGAGCCCCAGTGCCATTTGTTGGCCTTGGTACCAGCAGAAGAATGACAGGTAATTGTTTGCTATGTCTGGCAGGCAAGAAACAGCAGCTGGGCAGACCAGTCAGCACCTACACAGCTTTGAAGAAACGCATTTGGCAGGCCAAAAAACAGGAAAAGGTTGTGGGAGAGCAATGGGGATACTCCTGGGAGAAGAGAGGAGAAGCGAGGTGGTAGAGGAAGTGTGAGGGTGCTGCAGGATCGGATGTAAAGCTGGTTTTGCGGTGATGAGGTAGGGGAAATAAAGGTTCAAAGTAATGGATGTTGGAGGACAGGGAAGCTGGAGATATTGCAGTGGGGAGAGCTATAAAGCACAGGGAAAATAAAGAATATTGGAGAGTGAGTAAAGATATTGCAATTCAATCAAAAGATCAGAAGAAAACCCAAACATCTGTTCTGCTCAGGCTTCATTAGTTCTGCCTGTCCAAACTGCTTGTTCATTTCTGAATCACAGCCATGGGACTTCTGAAACTAACATCAGCCAAACAGCTTTCCAAAGAGGTGATGAGACAATGCACTGAAAAGTTCTTGCAACAACTTTATCACCAGGGTGTCGCTGTTACGTTATGTCAAACTTCACTTAAAGAGATGCACTGTTTGCCAGTTAGACTTGTCCTTGCCCATAGCAATGGTATTTTTGAGTAGAAATGCAGGGCTAGTAGGAAGGGCAACAGAGACCATGACAGGAGCAGAAAGAAACATGGCTCAGAGAAATACGTGGGGGCCAGGACCTGAGAATGCCTGTAATGAGGGCTAGTCATAGAAAAAGTGAAAGAAAGCAATTTGTTGCTGCTGGCAAGGAGCCTGCTGGGTCTTTTCTGTTTCTCTTCTTTTAACTGGAGACAAACCACAGAACTGTTATCTGTCAGTTTGGTGGGATGTTTTTTCAGAAAGATAAATGTTACATCCACAGAAACCTGTCTTCTGCGCACATTTGGCCTCCACCTGTGCTGGCTTTGACGATCTTATAAGTAAAAGTATATCTTGTTGGTTTTTTTGACAACTTCACAACAAATTCATATGGTCTTTGTTTCCATCAAAACATATAATGCTTCTTAATGGCTGCATGGTCTATTGTATGGCAAGACTATCTTTAACATATCCATTTATGATCACTAGCAAGGTCTTCCACTGTGTCTAATTCTGTTTTTTTTTTTTGTTTGTTTTGTTTTTTGTTTTTTTTTTTTTGAGTTTCACATGTCATGACTGTCTTTACAGAAGTGTGGAACTGTTGAGAACAGCAAAGGCTTAACAACCTCCTTTCCTTCTGTTTTTAATTCTCAGTTCCTAACCATGCTGAACTATGACAGTCGCATTGCCCACCGCATTTCAGTGATGAAGCAGACTCTTGATGTCATGGATAAGGTAATTATTCCTAAGTGAACCACTGCATTTGAGAGACGTCCTTAGTTTAAATGCAACTCCTCTCCTTCATTAGCAAAAGGTGTTTGTAAGGAATAACAGCATCCCACATCAGCATACCACCCCTTCAGCTAACTCAAGGACTGTTAAAGCACAGCCACAACTCCACACACAGATGAATGTATATATACATATACACACCTACGTATTTATTCATCTTTCAATAGTTTTTTCAAGTTGTCTAGTGCTGTTTCTCTGTAGGACTACCGGTCTGTTCATAATATCACTACCCTCCTATATTCAAAATAACACAGACACAGCAATCTGGTTTGCTGGCTCCCTTACCTATTTCAACATTTAAATTATGACTGTCCTCATCTGTAAGGGATTCCACTGGGTTTTCTCCAGGTTACTGTAGCTGACATCAGCTTCCATTTTCTCTGTGTTCCTTTTCAATCTTTGGTATTTACCCTGGCCCTTTACAGCCCTTGAAGACAGCATCAGCACAATAGCCTATCTTCCACGGTGGCTGGCAGCCAAGGGAGTATTTTCAATGCGCTGATTCCACTGACTTCCTTTCCCTGCTTTGTCTTTAAAGTTTTCTATTAAATCTCTCTCTCCTTGGCCCATGCCTTTTTGTTCGTCTGCTACTTGTATTAGAACTCCATAAAGCATACTGAAAGACACTATACAAAGTAAAGCTAGCAAATCAAAGCACGTGAAAATGAATTGAGCTACAAGACAGTGTTGAAGATTGTAGGCTTCCATCAAAAGTTTGTCTTTTGTATTATCTCATGCATTTGCTTTATTCTTTTGGAAATGGACAGCTGCACAAGAAGAATACGAAGAACCGTCAGAAAAGAATTAGAGAGTTGGAGAAATGCATCGCTTTAAAAGAGCAGGCAAACTATGAGCTCAGCCTTCAGCTAAAGGAAATGCTTGTGTCTGTTTCAGAAAGAAGGCATATGTCTCGGGCAGCTGGTGAGTCACAGTAACACACTTTAAGTCACAAGCAAAGAGCATTCAGAAAACACCTCCTAAGCTAGACAGTCCTATTCTCCGTCAGCATCACCTAAGGGAAAAGAAATTCCTATCTATCACACTATGTGCACAATTAGCTTTCATACCACACCATATTTAATGCTATTTACATAAGATCATACCTAGAGATTGGTGCTCTTGTAGCCAGTTAATTGACTTTCCATACAGTCAAGTGAACAGAGGACCAAGAAGCTGAGAAGGGTACGTGACTGGAAAACTGAATAGTTCTTTTCACTAGTAAAACAGTTTTAACACCTTGGGTGTGCACCCAATGTCTTTTTTATTTATTTATTTGCCTTATTCACTAAAGACTCTTAAAACTAACTGCAAGCCTTTTCTTAAAAAGCTTGCCTATTTTATACAGAACTTGGAATAACTCTGGAGCAGGTCCAGTATAAAGACTATGCAGCCACTATATGTACAGGGTGACCCTTTTTATTTTGTTTTACGCAGACATACAGCGTGTTTCTGAAAGGAACGCAAAGCAGCGTTACCAAGAGATTTTGAAGCAGAAAAACCTGCGGGATCTCCTAAGGGAACAAGAAGAAGAGTTTGGAATTCTTCAGGCAGAAGCTGAAAGACTGAGATCAAGAACATTCCCTATTCTTTAAAAAGCCCAGTCCTGGTAGATGTATAGGAAACTGGTCTTGTCTAAGACCCAGAGTTTGGACATACACCTTCTCTCCCTAAACTCTCAACACTTTATTCTGTAATTTCTTTTAAAATAGTACCAGTTTGAAAGATGCACGTTTGTCTGTTTCATATATTTTATACTTAGTATTATCTTTCTGCTGTTTTGATTATATAAACATATAGCTCATTACAGAAAATAAGCAGAAGATGTAGTTGTAGAATGCATATCCTTAGTCTGCAATATGCAGCTGGAGGACATTTTGAAATGAAGTACAGCAAGAAAGATGTGATTTTACATCTACAAATTGTTTCTCTCTTCCATGCTTTAATTTTTCTTCCACTTCCATAAATTCATATAAAATCTAAACTTACCCCTTTCTTAGAACATTAATTAACTTTGATCCCTTAGGTTCAGCAAAGTTCCATGCTTATAAGGAAAACTACTTCTGTTTTAACCTCACTGCAGCTGCTTTTTTGCTTTATCACCTCTAACTGAAGTCTCCAAGGATTCTAATTATATCTTGCACTCTTCTTGCAATGTTTTTTTTTTTTTTCTTCCTGCTGAAACTTCCATAGGAGAAGGGAATTCCAAATTTGCCAAAGGTCTCGGGGAAAAGAAGTACCCCTATCAGGAAGCCCCATCATCATTTCTCAGTAAGCTAAAGAGGCAAAAAGAAATAATTTCTTAATACTCAAACTGTGATCAGTAATAATGAAGAGATTATTGAATAACCTTTAATTCTCAGCAGGCAGCAGCATTCACTATTCTTAAGAGTAAGAATTCTTGTGACTCCAAACTTAAGTCTAATGAGGCCTATCAGTGTTGCAACAAACTATTTCATCTGTGATTTTCTTTCCACTTGAGTATCTAAGGAATTGTTCCTTATTAAGGAAAACAGGAGAAATAGCATCCATACTGAACAGTTAAGGTACATCCAATGACAATTGTGATTGCATATGAAAAAATATTCACGGGAGAGATTTATGTATTGTTACACTAGATAAGTGATGATTTTAAGGAGAATAAAAGCTGAAGAGTCTAAGTGAGAAAATTAGCAATTTCAAATTAAAATAATTATAGAAAAACATTTTGAAGAGACAATGTTTATTGGAGGATAAATGAAATGCTGTTTTATTCAGCTTTACTGCAGAAAGGTAAGCAATGCTGTAGTTGAAGCACTTCATTAGACAAGGGAGCACTTTTCTTATACAAAGGGGGAAAAAAAAAAAAACATTGCAGCTTTCCCATAATGTAGTACAGCAGACAGATGTAAATTCCTGTTTTCTACCCTTCCCTTCTACTACCACAGGCTGTGGCCGAAGGGTTAGGAGGAACAGTTCCTCTAAAGGCAACTGTTTTGACCAGCATCTGAAAATGTGTTTTCCAGAAGTCAGCATGGGTTCAATCTCTTCTGTAAAGTAATGCCTTTTGCAGTGCCTACTATACCTGTGTACAGTTTCACTAGTAGCTCATGAGAAAACCTCCTGGAAAACAAAGTTCACTGTCTGATCGACACTTCTAAGGTTATCAGAATTCATTCAGTCTTTTCTGCTTGTGCATGTGTGTAACTGAAATCTTTGCACCAGTAGATTAGGTGTCTACAAAATCTTCTTCTGTTCTGCTGTAGTGCAATAACTGGTCTTCTAACCCAAAAGAATCTATCAGTTGACTGAGACTCACTTTCTTGCCATCTGCAGAAAAAGCTGACTGTAGCTCATAGAGCATCAGCTGGGTGCTGCTTCTCCATTTCGCTATCAAAGCCTGCAGTTCAGACAGGTTGTTCTGAAATGGGGACAAAAAAGACATTTCAGCAAATGACAAATCAGTTTCATACTCTGCAAATCTATTTTTATAATATGCTTAAAACTGAGATAATACACAAATATCTCGCAAACTAAATGGCTCGGTATTGTAACTTAAATCAGTAAATGAAGATTTGACTCCATTTCACTTCAAAGCACGATTTATAAGTGCTTTTTCAGAGGTTCTCCTCACCTTAGATCGGTACATCTTGACCAGTTTGAGCCTTCGAAGCAGTTCTTCCTTCTCTTGCACTTGTTTCACCAGCCTTACTTTTTCTTCCAGGGACTGTTGGTGACTAAGATCAACCCTAACCCCGTTCTCTCCTGATTCACAGAGACTGTTCTCCTGTGAGGGACTTTTGAAACATGTATGCCCAGTGCAGTTTCCTTCCAGGCTTTCAGAACCATCTTGTAACCTGGAACAATCCACACTTTTTTGTGGCAGATGCTCTGTGTCAACATCAGCACAGTCTTTTTCTTCACTGTCTATTTTGAGCCGCTTTGCCACTGTAAAATTAGCATTAAATGAACGTCTTGTTTTCCTTAATCGTTCCCTTAGAGTTGCACTCATTGGCTGAAGAAAATGAAGAACAGCAGAAGAGAGAAAGATCACAAAAGTCTCATCTTTAATCAAATTTCAAAGAACCGAAACTGAACTCCATGCAGAATATGTCATATACATAAAGATAATTGTAAAACCAGACTTCTGAATTGTCCCTGTAGCATTTGTAAACTTAAAATTAACAAGTTGATTCCTTCCTTTCAGGTGTGTTTGCACACACGGGGGCAATTTACTGGAAAACGTACCTCCATGTTGTCTAGGAACAAATCCAATAATCCTTATTAAGGGAAAGCTACTCATCTAGTCTTTGTGCAAAAGACATGGCATATATCAGCTTTGCTGATTTTATTTCATCTGGTTTGATTTCTCCTCTTGTTTAATGAAGATTTGTTGTTGTTGTTGCATCCCACCACACGTTTTCTGCATTAGCACTAAAACATACGTTTTCTACTTGTAAGTATCTGTAACAATCTCATTTCAATTTGTTCATACTTTGAAGTCCTTCACTAATGAACATCTAAAAAGTGATTTTTTCTTCAAAATAAGTATTTTTATCATTTGTGTCTAACATTTCTACCTGTGGGAAAATACTAAAATATGGGTGAGAAGGATTAGCTAACGAACATTTGCAACCTAGCTTTATCCAGCATAGATGCAGTTTTTAGTAACACACACTATGGTGAGTGTGACAGCATCACAGTATGCTTGCTAGGAGAAACCCCAAAAAGAGTCTGGCATCATGGAGAATATCTGAACTGCAATCAGAGTGTACTATATTCAAGTGCAAATAGGCATGGAAACACATTTTGCCTATAAAGGAACCCAGAAAATTTTGACTTGAGAAAACTAAAAAGTATTGAAAATTACTAGTATGGGATTTTTGATAAGACTGCTAATAGTGAATACATCACTTTATTCACAGCAAACATATGCGTATTCTGAGCAAGGCATGCCAAGAACACTCCTCACGCCCCTTACCTGCACAACCTTGTAGCTGTACGTATAAGCTACCTTCCAACTACTTGATTTCATAAGCATTTTTCTTACTATGAAGAATCACAGTATTGGAAAAACAAGTTTTTATACCTGCTTCCCTGAACCAGTCCTCTGGGGAGCTGCTGTGCCAGAGTCCTTTGGAGTATTGCACGAAGATGTCAGTTTATCAGACGCTGGTTCTTCCATCTTGAGATGGACAGTCTCTGTTAAAAAACAAAATGAGTTACACGTAGTACCCTTTTCACCTGATTATGAGTCACATGGCTGCAGAAATGAGTAAAAAACTCTAAGAAGAAATACTAGAGCTTATTTTCTAACTGTTACATTCATAAAGACACCTGCTGAAGTTACACAGTGGTTTTATGCACTAAGTAGAATCTTGCTTTATGAATATCTTTTCTTCAAGGTGACAAATGGCACTACTAACTGGTATAAAGGATCTGACTATGAGTTTTTTGTACTATTTTTCCCTCAGTAATAAAAATCTATGGTATTTGTTCTTTGAGATGAAAAATCCTACAAAAAATTTTTAGGTGTTCTCCATTATTATGTTTGTTTGTTTTTTTTCCTCCTAGTGCTATCTATAGCAGTGATGTCTTTTTTCAATTGTTACGCAGAATCAAGACAACTTATGAAGTACTTTGACATATTATACTATGCTTGTATATCCAAATCAGATCCTACAACACCAAACTCATCAAAAAAAAGCTCACTCCAAACAAAACATTTTCTTAATCTGAACGGCTCCTACTGCTTGCCTAACTCAAAATCCTTACAAAGCCAGGTTGTGAAGTACCAGTCCTTTGTGTAACTGTAACCCAAGAAGCGATAAAAGGATTGCTGGGAGCCACAAGATTTTTATTGTCCATCTGTATAAACAATTAATCTTTTCTATAAAAAAAAAAAAAGAATCGGGTACCCAGGTCTGTGAAAATAATCTACTATTTCATTTGATCCTTCTGGGGATGCTGCTTGAGAAAGTAATTACTCATACAAGTGGACTTTCAGATTATAATATGCATTCCCAGTTTGCTCAGAAAAGCAACTTAATTAAAATGATAAATCACACCACTCAGCATGTATCAACTTTAAATTGATTTGGCAATATCTGACTTAGTTTAGCACTTGTGAACCACCTGCTAATGACCAAAATGCAGCTGGAAAATCGTCAGCTACACCCTCTGTTTACCTAAAACTTGCCACTGGGAATTTCAAAACACAAGCCTCTTAAAAATAAAATCCCACAAAGAAGTTGCTGCGCAACACAGGACTGGCACAAGGGGCTTCCTCTTCCAAGATGAAACATGCCAAAGTGTTACTAACCCAGCAGCTCTGCTCTTCCTGGCTCTGTACCAAGGACACCTCCGTTATCTTCTCATCTTCATTTGTCTTGTCAAGTCAGCGTTCCCTCCGGTTGTTCAAAATTCAACCTATGGCATCCTATTAGGGAAAAAAAAAAGGACATAATTACTACAGAAAGTTAAATTAATTGGGAATTTTTAACAATCTGCACATTAAAAAGGAAACCCACAGACCCCATCTGTGATATTATTATTGTTTCTTAATCCAAGCAAGACTACAAAACGCTTTATCATACCTATACAGTACTGAGCTTGTCATAAATTTGTCTCTCTTACTACCAAGAAGCAAAAATAACTTCAAGCCTATGGATTAGCCCCAACAGACTCGCTCAACTCTCTCAAAAACGAAACCAAACCCACAAAACCTGTGGCTTTACACCCCAACGCGGATTACTTGCCTGCAAGCGACCCTGAGCAAAGCGAAGACTTTTTCACAACACTTCACTAACACCGTTACTTAAACACGTTCCTTAAACTTTTTAACAGGACGTTCGCCCATGGGAACACTCTTCAAGCCCTTCCCCAGCACCCCAGAACCCTTTGCTGGACCCTGAGGGACCGGATCCTGAGAGACCCGTCCCCAGCAGCACACCCGGCCCCTCAGCGCCTCAGGGGGCCCCGCTCCCGGGACCGCGGGCGGCGCCTGCGCGGGCAGTGAGGGCGGGCGGCGCTGCGCCTGCGTGCGGGGAAAGTCAGCCTTACGGTGTTCAGTGGGGCGGGTTTGTGTAGTGTCCCCTACACCATCACCACCACTACTACCCCATGTGGGTGTTATGTGTGTTTCTGTAGCCTGCTGTGTTCCTCAGGCCAGCATGGGCAGGCTGCTTTCTGCGCCAGGTGGTGCTCGAGGCTGGGCGCCATCTTGTGGTGTGCCCGCCCGCCTCAGGGAGAGGGGCTCTGGCTGCGCCATGGGGCGCTCGGCATTGTGAGGGGTCGGTGGGGCGAGCCCAGGCATTTTGGCAGTGCTGAGGGAACCATGATGCTGCCTCACGCGGTGATCGCCTCAGGTGCTGTCCCCTCAGTGAAGGGGGAGAGCTGTGCCCGGGAGCACACCCTGAGGAGTGGGAGATGGGTTGGGAAGTGCAAATTGAGCCACGCTGCCTCAGGTGTGCATGGAGGAGAAGTGAAAATGAAGAAATGTGACTGGAAAAGCAGGCAGGTAGATGGTGAAAATGGCAACGAGCAGCCCCAGCTGTAGTGGCAGTCATGCGATTTGGTGCCGGATTACATCGCCATGATGTGCAGGCACTGCTGAAGTAAGTGTCCTGTCAGCAAAGATCTCTCCCGTGCTGCAGGCCTCATTCCCCCAAATGGACTTTAACATTTCTCAAAAGTGATCCATATAAAACGTTTTTACAATATAACTGTGTCAGGACTGAGCAAATGGTTGGAAGTGACCATAACAGCAACAGCTCCCAGCCTCCAGGTGAGCTGCTCCACGCTGCCTTCACACAGCTCTGCTGGTCAGTGTGCGTGGAGAATACATTCCTGCAGTCTCCATAGATCATTCCCTTGATTTACGTAGCAGAACTGCATGAGTATCGTGCTTGATTCCTCCTTACAACTGTGGATGAGGATGATGAATTTTCTTTTTGTTTCCTGTAACTTCTCATCTTATTGAAACAGGATAACTGAGAGGTGAGTAAGCACAGAGCACGGTCAATGCTAGTAGTTGCTGTGCTTCTAGCCAAAAGTATACATAGATTCACTCATTTCAAATAGAATTTTACATTGAGGACAGTAACCTTTTTCTCTCGTAACATCAACAGTAAAAGATACAAAAGCGTTCACAGCCCATCTGTAAGAATTCCGTTTTGGAAACCAGAATTTGGGCCTTCAGATTATTCCTTGTACAGGGATTGACTGTGTGTGGAATTGCATATTTTCTAAACTTTATTTCTAAATATTTGAAAATATGCATTTAGCAAACATCAGAAGTTAGATTCTGTGACAAAACTGTATGATCAGTTATAAACATCTAGCAAAAAACACACACAATACCTCTACTGGTACTTGAAGAAGTTCTGAAACATTTTTAAGCCCCAATGTGATCTAGCCCATTTTTATTATCTTTTTTTTAATACTTGCAGCTATTTTTTTGTCACATTTTTTTTAAGTATCTAAAAAATGGTTTGCTAGTAGAACTGCTGCTGCAAATTCATCAGGTGGGTTGGTTTTCAAATGCACTGGAGCTTTGAGACAACATGTCTCTGGGTTCACAACATGTTTCCTTCTGTCTCTAGGATGGTCCCATTTTTAAATTACTCATGCTCTGTTGTACAGACACGCTAACAGTTGTGTTGCACAAGAACAACAGAAAGCTTGAGATTTTAGATCATTTGCCAGCTAAGATTCCAGTAAGATTTTACAAGAACACAACATGAAAAAGTCATCCTGTGCATTATCGTTGCTGCCTTATTAGATTAACGCCCATGTGCCCCACCCTGGGTGAATTCCAGCCAGCCTGAGCCTGTGAATGTAGAAAGATGGTTCCACATGGAGGGTTTGGGTGTTTGATGGACTACACAATGAGGGGAGAAAAGGAAATTTTATCATTAGTGTTCACTGCTGGGCAGTCACTCTAAGAGGTCCTGTTTCAGGTTGGTATTAAGTGTTTACCCATTTGTTAAGCTTACCTAGGGATTCACTGGGTGTTTAAACATGTGAGTAGTCCTGCAATTTATGTAACTTGTCCAAGATGTGGTAGGAGGCCCCTGACCAAGCTGGGAACTGGAGAGTAACCTCAGTCACTACCCAGTGACTTCCAGTACTTCTACTGCTGAAACCCGGTAGTGTTTGGTATTGCTATCCTCTTAAAGATGGCAAACAGCAGCCAGACTAAAACCTTCCTCTCAAAAAGTGTGCCTCTTTCCTTTGAAAAAGAGATTGTCCATGCATTATTGATGCTGGCATGTGTATGGCACGCTGTGGGGCGTTTCACGTGCTTTTCAGTTAAGCTTACCAATGTGTGCACGCAGTTAAGCATTATAGTAACTATTGTTGGATTACTTTTTATTCCTTTTGTGATCAGGCTAATTTGAGTTAAGCAAAATGGAAGAAAAATATTATAGGAAATGGTGCACTCGGTATAAAAAATGTTGAGATCTGTTTGCTGAACATACTGCTGCTTTACTGCAGAGAAACTGGTTTCCCTAAAGAACAAGGAGGAAAATGTGATTTCTTGTTTTATTTCCTCTGGTGTTCCTATGGTGATGTTTTAGCGATTGGATTTTTTTTTTCCGTTTTACACCAGGTGAACGGCAGACAATTTGCCTGCATGAGTGAAAGATGTTGTCTGTAGAACATCTCTTTCATTAATCTTATGTTACCAGGAGAGCACTCAGGCTTCAGCATCTGCACTGACAGGACAAGAACATGTTGTATTCCCCCATGGCATTATCTCTTGTAGCAAATCCAAAGAGGAGAAGAGCAGTAAAGGACACTGACTCTGGGTTTAGAGGCTCCTGTTTGGCCTTTACAGCTTCTTCTCTTCCAGAGTGCCAGAGGCATCACAAAACTTCAATTTAACAGCTTGCTGGGCACAAGAGCTGTGCCTTTTCTCCCTAAACATCACCAATGAGTAACAGAGATGTTAGTCAACACACCGAGTCTTGAGGCACATATGCATTGCCCCTTCTTCTCATTTTTTGGAAATCTGTTGATCTTGTTTAAAGCCAAATGATGGATCCTGACGCATGAAGTTCGCTGCACTGTCTGCATGTTTTCTCTTGCCGGAGGCGGGAGGGTGGAGTGTTTTTCTGTGCCCAACCACTAACTGCTGCAAACATTTTTAAATCCTTACCCATTTCAGCATGGGCCTAGGGCTGTGTTTTCGCTGGCTGCAATTCACTCCTCAGAAAAATGTTCTGACTTGTTTGCAGCCGTGTAAATGTAGCAAAGGAAGGGCTGCATAGGCCAGATTCCCAGAGTAAAACCAGTTTAGACTACAACAAAACTTGACCTTGGGATACAGATTCTGCTCTTACTATGGTGCAAATGCCCACTAATTACGCAGAAGTTGCAGGACGACATCAGTGTAAAGCTGAACCAAAACCAAAATTCTGTCTTTTCTGCTCTGTGCCTGGGGCTTGCTTGAGCTCCACCACATTTTTTGCTTCAGTTTTCAAAGTATCTGTGTTGAAAAGAAAAACTGACATAATTTCTTGTAGCTGAGCTACTGCAATTTGCCATTACAAAAGGAAAAGGTAAGGTAAAAGCCAGCTGAGATGGACTTCCTAGTTCTTGCTGCTGCTTGCGAGAACAACCAAGTGGGTGAGGCACGGTGCTAATGAAAGGGAACAACCTAAGAATGTCTTTTATTTTTGTGTCTGCATGTGGGATTTTCTCTGGCATAGTCATGCCAAAAATTACAGTGTTTGAAGTCTTTATGAGAGAAGCAGGCAGAGAAGGGAAACAATAAACAGACCTTCAGTGTTTTTGTCTTTGGTGGTGAAGTGATTGATCATTATTTTAAGAAATTTCAAGGCTGTTAAATCTAAGCCCTTGCCCAAACTAGTACCTGTTACAGCTTTTGTCATGTGTGATGATCTGAGTGTATTTTTGTGCTCAGGTATTTGGGAGATTTTGTTTTTTCATAAGGAACTTGCAGCTCTGCCCTGTAATGCTCAGTCAGAGTAGATGTTAAATTGGGGTTGCTTTACATCCTCGTTTCAAAAGTCTGTGTCAGTTTTTAAAACGAGTTTGGAAGGGAGAAGTTGTTGGAGAGATTGTGGGTGAAATCTGGCTTAGTCTTGGTGTCTTAACTTCCCTGGTCTTCAAGTATTGTGACCGAGGCTCTTGCACCTTCCTCGGCTGTTAGTGGGGAAAAGCAGACTCCTTGGTGGCTGGTAGAGCACAGTCTGCTCTGAGGGAGGACAGGCAGACATCCCTCAGCTGAGCAGAAGCATCATGAGCTTTGCTGAGGCAAAAAGCCCTAATTCAGAACCTGGTAACATCTCTCTTTTCCTGTAATATCCATCGCTGCAGAAGTTTGACTGCCTGGCTCTGTTTGCATGACACAGGTTGTATGTATGGGAGTTTGAAGAGTTGTTTTGGGACACAAAAGTCAATTTCATGCCATGTCCAGGTAACTCATAGCTTGATCACACTGGTCTGTGCTTCTGGCTGCCAAAGGTGAAAGCGTGGACGTGGTTTATCTACAAGTGTAGCTGGTTTGAGGGCTGGTACCACAGTCTGTAGGCCTTGGGGGGCCTGTAGGCAAGTCCTGCAGCAAGCAGGTAAGCACAGACAGACACACACCTTATGTTCTTCCTGGATTCCTGGGGCTCTCCCTGCTGCTCTGAATGTAGACCTAAGTGAGTCTTGTCCCTCATCACTTCAGCAACAACCCTCGTTATTGGTTTTGGTTTAAAACAAAAAAAAACATCCTGCTGAGCACACCCCCTGCCTCCTAAACTGCAGCATCAGCAGGCAGGATGTAGAAATACACTCCCTCCCTGTTATTAAGAAACAAATTAGCTCATTAACCTGAGGCTACAGAAAGCCTTGTAAAGTAAAAAAATTAGAGGTCTTTTCCTAGGAATGAAATATGAATGTGGTGTTCTGAGAATTTTCCCTCCCTGGATACTGGTGACAAGGAGGTGCCACATAAAGATCCAAGAGTTCAGTGTGCTGTCAGACGTTTGCCTACACTTTTATGGCAAACCAGGCTCCGAATTCAAAGTCCTTGTGTGAGAGCTGACTCAAAGTGTTTTTCTGTTTTCCTGGTCATACTATCAAGTTAATAACTTGTATGATAGTTTAAATGTGCTGTTGTGAGAGGTGGGCTCTGTCTGTATGGGTGTGTGCAAACAACATCACACATCTAAGCACAGCTACCTTAGGAAAAAATCCACCGACAATTGTGAATAGGCATAAAATACTCACTTTTAGTGTAAAGGTTGAAGCAAATTCTTTAAAAGTCAAAAGATTCAAAGTATTTACAGATCATGGGCAGTAACTAAACCCTTGTTTAATCAACCCTCCCTTCAAAACATTCAGCTATAGGGAAGGCACCAAGAATGCTGCTGTCCCATCTCTGTCAGCAAGGGATACACAGACTGAGGCTTGTTGACTTCCCCTAGTGTCCTGAGTAAAATGTGCTATGCGTGCCTGTTACGGCTCATCTCAAGCCGGGTATCCCAGTGTTCGTGAGCTGTAGTGGTTCTGTTCTAATGATTTCCAGGCTAATTTCAGGGTAAAATTCCTGATCCTGTTCATATCTGAAGTAACAGCATGTGGAACCCCTTTTTCCACATCAGCATGCAGAAGGACCTTTACTAATGGGTAACAGACATCGTACCGTTTTTATACAGCCTCGATGGGCTTAGAAGAACATTTGTCCTAAATGGAGTCCCATAATGTTGATCTGATACTAAGAAAATTAAGAAAATTCTTTGTTGAGCCAAGTTAGAAATTGCTACCCACTTTAACTGGGGACATTTCCGCATCAGTTGATGATGTAGCTGCGAGGTTGTGTCCTGGCATCAGTGACCTTCATCCCACGTATCAGTGGTCATGTAAAAAGGGCACTTCTTCGTCACACTCTTTGACAGTCACACCATAAGATAGCACTCCTGCAACTGGAAACCTCCTGATGCAATCACAGCTGAAAGGAGAGCTACTCTGATCTTGATTTTTTTAAAAGTTTAGTGCATTTTCCTTGAGTTAATTACAAGCATTTTCATGGGTAACATGCCAGAATGATCTATTTCATCATAGTTAAATGCTTGGTGGTAACTCAACATATGGGTATGCATTGACAAGTTTTCTCTTGAAAGACTGCACAGGAGTGAGATCAGCAGATAGATCACCCTGGAGTTTTAACTATCATGTGCCCTGCCTCTTCTTGAGTCTGTGAAACCAGGAGTGAATAACCTTAAAACTGCCCACAGTGATGTCTAGATAGAACATCCTTTGTGCCATCCCTCATTTTTGTAAGATCATGTGCATGTATAGCTGCACCCTACGTAATCATGTGAAACATGGGTACAAAGAATAATCAAATATATCACTATTTGCATCATGCAGTTTGTTTTCTTCAGTGACGACAACTTTTTTTTTTTGCATTTCAGAAAGAAATTCTGAGTCAGATTTTATTTATTTATTTTGCCTTAAAGCCGGATTCTCTAGAAGCCTACCTTACTTCATCATTTTGGCCTATCAAGGCCATTAGTAGAATGAACGCAACTGAAATCTAAGATTTCCTTTCCATTTATGCCCCACAGATGCAGCCATGTTTGAAGTGATGCTGTAGATGATTAAACCATGGTTTAATGGTCATCATCTCTGGCAGAGGAATCCCAAGAGATGGCCACCAATTACAGAAGATTTTGAATGAAGAGGTTGGTATGTGTTAAATCAAAGCATCTTTAGAACGTATTTCCAAATTAAATGTTGCCTGTGTTTTCCCACTGGTGTTTTAAAACTGCAGGTCTTAAGTAAAGCAGTAAACAGTGCACTGAAAGGACACTCTTCAAATAATCTTTCCAACTCTTTAAAATACTGGTTTTGGTTATCCATAACAGTTCCTTGAATACTTAGTACAGAAATGTTCTGTGAGTTATTTCAGATGCACACAGTACACAACAATGAATTTGTATTTGAACATGTGCTTGTTTATTGATTACATGTTTATATGTTGAGAGCTGTACATCCTAATATTTTATTGTACACCTCTATTGCTTCTAAATGCTGTTGTGGTTTTTTTTTTTTCACTAGTCTGTTATTTTTCAGTTGTCCATAGTGCCCAGTGCATTTGTTTTAGAAAAAGCAGGATTCCACAGACACTGCAAATAACTCCAGTAAAATAAAGAATAAAAGTAGGAGCATGTAATTCTAATAACCCATTTAACACCAACTCACCCATAGTTCACCGCCCTGCCTCACGTAGCTGACTGCTCTTGACTCTTTCTGGCAATTGCTGAGTCTCCGTTTCCATTGCATCTCTTCCATTTGGTCTCTGTCTTCCTAAGGCTTCCTTATATGATATTTTGCCTGCATGTGTTGGCTTGTTGATTTCTTTGTTTTGTTTGATTGCATATTCTTGGCATGCATTAGCTTCTACAGATGCTTTTCTCCCTTCCATATTTTTTGTACTGAGATGGAAGGGATCAAACCTTGTATTGATGAGGTTGGGGATATATCAGTAGGTATTGGGCATGGCTGTTTATTTTAAAGAATTTTCTTGTAGAAATATTAAGAACACCATTTTCCAATGCACACTTTTTGCGCATGCACTATTAAGTAAATACCTACTGAAACTAAGTTCAGCACTGCCTGCTGGTCCCATCTATGAGCTTCACTAATTTGGCACTGCTTGTCATCTTCCAGCAAAATACAGTAGTTTTACCTGCAGTTACAGGTTTAAAGATATCTGCAAGACTGCTAAATTGTTATTATCAAAACAGTAATTAGCAGAAGTGTCATGGAATTAAGCTAGGCCAGCATGTGTTTGACAGCCTTGGGCAATGCTGGGAATGAAGTCCCCAGCTCAGCACAGTACGTACATACGCGTGTAGCTTTAAGCATGTGGGTAGTCCCCATGAAGGGTAGTGATGGTGCACAGCGGTCAGAGGACTGGGAATCCTGAGGAAGAGCAGTGGGAACAGGAAAAGCTGAGTCTGATGTTGAAATCCCTAATGGCATACACGACAGCAGCGTTCAAATACATAAAAGTGGCAGTGGCAAAAAAAGGAGGTAAGTTACACTGAAAATGTAGAAGAGAAAGGGATCCTCAGCTGAAGCACAAGTTACTTGTTTTGGAACTCCAAGGTCGTTTCCGACAGCAGGCACAGTGAGGTGTGCACCAGATTGGCTCAGGAGGCTCTGAAACCTCTAAGACAATTTTGGTGTCTTTTAAAGAAAAATCTGTTGAGAACAGGTAAGTGGAGCTGGGTCTTAGAACTTTATGTGCTTCAAATTACACACCTACATCAAAATGAATATATAAAGACTCTCGCAGTGTTCACCCTTACAGACTGAGGCAAATATTATTCTGTCAGAAGGGGGAGCACTGGAACGGAGTTCTCACTGGGCTCCCTGTGAGTGCCTTCCTAATCTTCACAAGAGAAACTGGATTCAGTGAGCTCAGTGGACTGAACTCCAGTCATACACACACTTGTTAGTGAGGGTTCTTCACATCAAACCACCAAAATTGTGCTTGAGCCACAATTTTTATCTTCCCCTCATACCTAACACAAAGATTTTCTTAGTGCAGACTTGAATCTTTGAGAGAGGGGTAATACTTTATTCTGAACTCTATGCTGAAAACTAAAACCATCTGCATTACTGAAGTTACATTATTTGCTGAGGTTACAAAACCTTCAGCTGACAACTTTAATCATGGATGATAATAAAGTGGAAGTCAAAGGGCTGTTCTTTTGAAGGCACTGGGTAAGCAAGGCAGTCACCGTAACGTGCATCTGGCAACCTGCAGTAACATTTTCTCTGAAAGATCCATCCCAGCAGGAACATCTGAAAACCATAAAATACAGAGACAATTTTGATAAGGGAAGGCTGCATGTTATCACATGTCTCACAAGCTGAACTTCGGACAGAAGCAAATTAATGGGAATCTGAATCACTTTGAAATGAAAAGGCTGAATAATAACAAATTTCCAGGCAGTGATCATCTTGCTGACAAGAAGTGACACACAAGAGCCCTGGCTTTTGGGAAAGGCAATACCTGTGTGCTTTGGGTCAGAAAAGGGATTTTTCAAGCAGAGACATGAAAATAAAGATGGGCATAGCCAGAAGGTTCAGAGCCAAGTCAGAAAAGTTGCCAGAAACTGGAAACAGAGGTTACTTAAATAGCTTGGCCCTAAGTTTTCAGTGTTCACTTACAACTGTCTTAGTTAGAACTTTTTCAAAAATCATCTGCTAGCCTGAAGTCAGTGTTCAAGCCCTGGTACAAGCAATGCACGACAAATAAAAGCTTCCTTTTCCCTCAGGGTTTTCCCCTGTCAGCTGAGCTGCTAGAGTGCAGCGTACTGACCATCATGCTGTTGTTTCTCCCTTTGCTTGTGATTAAATACCTTCCCGGCACTGGAGGAAGGTTGGTTTGCCAAATGAAATCCTCCTGCAGGCAGCGTTATGTGAAAGAGTGATAGAACCACTGTGTGGCCATTACTGAGGAGAGCAAGAAATGAAAGAGTAACTGAGCTTAGGAGCTAGATTATATAAAGAGGCTTTCCTTTGCTTCTGCTCTTTATCTCCTCTGCATATTCCTTGTTTACATCCTTGCCTAGCTGCAGAGACATAGGAGTCCTGCAGAAAATAAAACCTTCCCAATCAACTCTGGCGCCTTGGCGAGCTGCTGCATGGTTGTCGTCTTCATGGTTGTCGTCTTGATGTCAATTCAGTCATACCAGTGAGTTACAGACCAGTGACACGAGCTGTGCTAGGTGCAGCAGCTGGGACATCTGGGTTCTAACTGCATCAACTGCCAGAGGGTCAGGCATGGCAGAGCTACATGTACGTGATTTCTGCAGGTGATACTGTCAGTACTGCTACTGCTACACCAATAACCGTGGGTAGATGCACCACAGGCTGTATTGTACCATTGTGTTCTGTTGAAGCAGAAATAAATCAGGTGGAAGGACCACAGACCAGCACTGATCCGTTCTGTTATCTGCTGGGCCCTAAATCTTCTCTTTGTTTATCCTTCAACAAACAGATTTTGGTTGGAATTAGCATATCACCTGCGGTTTTGTATGGCAAAGGTGTGTCTGGCTGGAGATTTGCTTGCAGAAGCATGATCGCTAATAAAAGGTGGGAGGCTTGGAGAGGTGTGGGGGAATGGGAGCATGCAGAAAATAACCCCGGATGGTGCTGGATGCTGCTTTTAACCCACATAAGAAGAAAGCTACAAACCAAAAAGTGCTTTAGATTAAAGAGCAGCGAGGGATCATAAAACTGATTGAAAAACATTTGTTAATGAGCAGCCAGCTATGAATTTCAACTTCTACAATATAGTTCAAATATTTACTCTCATTCTAGCTAGTGATGGGGTGACTAACTACTCTGTAGCCTCAGCCATAGTTTCCAGCTTTTACTTCTTTTTATAATTAACACAGAGGCAAGGAAAAAAAAAAAAAAAAAAAGGAATGGGTGGAGACTGAGATTTTAACTCTAATATCTGTTTTTCAAGTGGTTTCTGAAGAGAAGCGTCAAGTAGTGTTGGGCTTGTTGAATACCGTGGGTCTGATCTGTAGTTTTGCTTCTGTGGTATCGTTTGTGTTGTCAGGAATTCTGTGCCAGGCTGTCAGATATGGGTGTGAAACTTGATCTGAAGTGCTAGCCTATGGAAGGAAATCCACAAATGCTATAGTTATGTAACAAGATACAGGTTAAAAGGCACTGTGAGGTAGATAAAAATAAATTATATTTTTTATTTAAGCATGAAAATATAAAATAGAAATTTAAAACGTAAAATATACTGTATATTATTTATACTAACATGTAAAAATATATAAAATCCAAGCATAAAATCCTTAAATCTCATAAGATATAAAGATCTTTACATAACAGAAGCTGAGCAAGATAGACCTTGTACCTTGCGGCCAAGATCTTAAAGAAAATTCTTGGTGTGGCGGGAGGTTGGATCAGAGTTTCAGCCTGTGCCAGCTTTCCCCCAAACAGAGCGAGGACCAGCACTGTCACACGGATCTCCACCACAGAGCAGGCAGCACACTGCAGTTTGCTGTCTCCAAAGCCTTGCAGTGACCAGGCCGAACACAGTGACTGCTGTGCTCCTTGCAAAGCTAGGAAAGACGGAAGGGAGTATTTCTGTAAGCAATCAATTCGCCTTCAAAGTCAGAAGAAAAATATGTTCTAGAGGAAGACACCTATAACATCGTCTGTGGGAAGAGATGTTAGCAGACTGACTCACCTGCAGTTCCGCTGAGCACTGTCACTTCTTTACTGCTTGTTCCTGAGAGGTTCTCCTGGAGTCAAGGATGGCTAAACATGCTTAGTGCTGGCATTTTTACCTCTTGATACAACAGCTTAAAGTTTGTTGGCTTTGCTGTCTCCATCATGATCTGAAGGAGTCGGAAATCTGAAGTAATCATTCAAACCATCCACCCTGTTTCATTTCCTAAAAAAAAATGGTTGATGAATTTGAAATAGCTTAAGCTTGGAGGTTGTCATCACATGAATCTTTTTTAAAGACTTAGGAAGAAAAAGATACTGCACTGCTACCCAAGTGATTTAGAAACTGCGACCAAATCCACTACTATCTAGTTTGATGTTTTCTACCATGAGCTTCCCTTCCCACTGTTGAGGACAAAAGCATTTGTCCTGCTTTCAGATCTGTAGGTCAAAGCTTCTGTGGATGTAGGATTGAATTTGGGGCATGAACTTCTGGGTTGTATTGCTTTGAAGACCTATAGAGTTCTCTTATTTTTCAGGATGCAATAAAAATGAAATATTTTCCTTACCTTCTCATATATTCTCTGTGAACCCTTGCCACAAACCCCATGTGCAGTATAGACTATAGAAGCTTTGGATGGGTACTTAGGCTTTCATAGCCTTTTTGCTCACTTTAAAAAGTACTTTGGAGCCGGTACATCAGTCTTTATTCTAGGTCCAGCTTTTTATTGGTGCTGTAAACTGCGTAAGTCTTATCAGCAGCCATCTAGTTCTTCATTTTATCAGTTGATCCTGAGCTGAAGCAATCATAGAGTAACAGAATGGTTTGGGCTGGAAGGAACCTTAAAGATCACCCTGTTCCCATCCCCTGCCATGGGCAGGGACACCTCCCACCAGACCAGGCTGCCGAAAGCCCCATCCAGACTGGCGGTGAACGCTTCCAGGGATGGGGCATCCACAGCTTCTCCGGCAACCTTTTCCAGTGATTCACCACCCTCATAGTGGAGAAGCTCTTTCCAACATCTAATCTAAATCTACCCTTTTTTAGTTTGAAACTTACTCCTAGTCCTATCACTCCACTCCCTGACAAAGAGTCCCTCCCCAGCTTTCCTGCAGGCCCTCTTTAGGTACTGGAAAGCTGCTGTGAGGTCTGCCTGGAGCCTTCTCTTCCCTAGACTGAGCAACCCCAGCTCCCTCAGCCTGACTTCATAGGAGAGGTGCTCCAGCCCTCTGATCGTCCTTGTGGTCCTCCTCTGGACCTGCTCTAACAGGTCGGTGTCCTTTTTATGCTGAACACAGTGCTCCAGGTGGGGTCACACAAGAGTGGAGAGGGGAAAAGTGACAGAGACACAATTTCTACAACACAGAAGAATGTTTCCAAAGAGGAGGCAGCCCTGAAGAAGTGTTACTGGCTCTGCATGGGACTACCTCATTCTTTACTTCAGTCATTTTTATGGTATGAGACAGAAGGGTCTCCAACCTCAGTACTGAAAACACGTACGAAGCTTCCAGCTGCCACAGGAGGTGTGTTCTGGAGACTGATTCGACCAAAAGGCTCATGTCCTGTCTTGTGTTCCCAGTCCTGCAGGAGAAGATCTGCAGTCTTCCAGCCATGTGTATTGGATAATAATATTTTATGCCTCTGGAATGTATCTGCTAATAAAGGAGTGCCATTTAAATCAGGGCTTTGCAAGCCTGTACATGGCAGGGGAGGCTGCGTGCCCCAGGAAAAGCAGGTGCAGTAAGACAGAATTGAGCCTTTCTGAGGACCAGTGTGGCAAATAAATAGAGGCAGAAATAGGAATAAAATCAGTTTCACATGACTCCTTGCCTCAGGCAGTTGTAGCAAGTGGGATGATGTTGCCCTTTGTTCTGAAAAAAAGATCTATAGTTGCTCCATTATAATATGCAGTGTTAATGCGGATCTTAACAAACGCAACAGAAACAAGCACAATCCAGCCCCATGCTAAGGGAAACTGTCTCTTACTGATTCAAAACTCATTTGCAATAGTCTGATAAACGTGTGTTTGGAAGTTAGCTGATTTGTGGTCGGGAAGCACCCATAACAAGAAGCTGATTAAGGCAGAAGTATGGAATCTCTTCTGATCCATGGCAATAAACATAGCTCACAAGGTGTTCCCTCAGAAGGAGTGTCTCAGCAGCCCATCCAGGACTTATCATTCTGTTTACTTTGGCAGTGAAAAGAGAGCACCACCCTGAAATGCTTGAGAGCCTAATCACTGGCAGTGCCTTCCTAGGACGAAGAGGAAGGAGCATGTTGCTGGAGAACTTAACAGATACCACCTCTGGGACAGAAATCTTGAAGAGCTTTTTTGGTCTTCCATTCAAAGTCTGAGTCAGGAAATTTGCTGAATGGCCTCAGCCTTCATCATGGGTGGGCTCTAGAGGGACAGCCAGAACCTCTCGGGATCTGCAGAGCACAACTGTTCTGATGTGATTTTACAAAACCACATTTATTTATTTATTTTTACATCAGAAGCATGGCTTCATAATCTTGATACTTCTAGACATCTTACTACTTTAAAAGGAAATATTTTCTCAAGTCCCTTCAGCCCAGAGCAGATTATCTGAACAGAGGATTAGAGACAATAATGTGAAAATCTCAGCTTTAAGTCACTGTAAAAGTGATTCAGAGAAAGGACTTGCACCACATTTTACATGTTCCAAGTGAATGTATTCACCGCTGGGCTGCCCTTCTCTTGCTTCTCCATGGAACATGTAATGCCTTGATTTCCATTTGACACAGATTTAGGCCAAGGGGAGGCTCTGACCCCTTCAATATTAGTCACCTGTGTTAATTAGCAAATCTCCTGTCATGATTAAACAGACAGGAGCACATCTACGAGCTCAGCATGCAGCAGAATTAGAATTCATGTGTGTTTCCCAGCTTGTCTTTATTTTTCATCATCCTCCCTAGTCTTCTCCAACATTTGTGCCTAGGGTAAGATTTAACCTCCCTCATTTTTGATACTAGAAAAAGTGCACTTAGGAAATGACACCGCAGCAGTGCCCAGCACAACTCCCTCGTATAATGCTGTAGTAGTGCTGGACAGTATTTGTTATCTGAGTTGGTCCCCAGAGACTTCTAACGTTCTTCTATATAAGACAATTTATTACTCTTGAATCTCAGCTAGGTAAACCTAGCAGAAGTGAGTGAAAACCAAGTCTCAGGATTGTACATGAAATGTGGGTTTTTAAGTGATTTTATTTGCTTGTTAAAGCAGTGAAAATAGAGGTATAAAAGCTTTGTGCTCTCACCTCCCTCTTATTGTAAAGAATGATCCCAGAAAAATATTCCTGGGGAACAATATCCAGCTGTTACCACCATTCAGGTCTGAAAAATCAACTGTCTTGTACTTACCATAGCTGGTTTTACTTGGATCTGCCTCATTTAGCAATGGTTTTCTTCAAGTTCTGCCTAGAACCAGACTACAGCTTGAGAACGTTAGCAGGTAGTTCCCAAACGGGGTTTATTTAAACAAATGTTTTTGGAAGAAATTCATGATTTTCTTGATTTGATGCTTAGTGTGAGGGGTTTTCATTTTAAGTGATTAAAAGATATTTTGAAAAGTTGTTCTAAAAAGCTTTGGTATTTTCTTTGTTAAAAAACGTTTAACTTTGAGAAAACTTATACACCCAGTAATTCTCCTTGCTGCCCTGGGAAAAAAGAAAAAAGAAACAGAAATCTCCACACAATCTGCAGTAATGGTGCTGGAGTACAAAACTGGGTTCAGGCCGTTGTACTTAACATCCTTTTGTTTTCTAACTGAATCTTACTAAAAAGGCATGATCAACGTACACATGGGCACAGGCAGGCAACCACACACAGACACGGTGCAGGGACTGCAAAAGAGCCTGTCGTGTGCAAACATAGGAACTGAAAAGCTTAAAAACTTGTATTAGCTTTTCTTTTATGTGTGGTTTGTTTGTTTGGCTGTTGTTTTTGTTTCATTTGGTTTGAGTTTTTATGTTTTGTGTGTTCCCTAATGTGACAGACTGGTATGCCATGTAAATGGGGCATAGTAAAGAACTGTGTTAATAAAAGAGGCTGAACTTAAATCATTTACTTTCTATCCTGGCTCCAAAATTACCAGGTACTTTCCATGTGCTAGGAATCCTGCAGAAGTATATTTGCAGAAGTATCCTTGCCTAGTCTGCCTGACATGCTGTACGTTTTGTGGTTTTGACATGTTTTCTCTGTTCTGGTGCAAGAGTTTTCAGGCTTTTTCAACTCCCAGACTTCTAAAGCTTTTCAGAGGAAGGCTTGTGTGACAACAGAGCTAATGATCATAGAATCATAGAATCATAGAATATCCTGAGTTGGAAGGGACCCTTAAGGATCATCAAGTCCAACTCTTGACACCGCACAGGTCTACCCAAGTTCAGACCATGTGACTAAGATAAATGATAAAGAGATCTACTCTTGAAAGCAGAGTTAGATCCTGAAAATATTTCAAAATGGATGTTAGGAAAAACTTTACGAGGAGTGTGGTCAAACACTGGAACACTGATGCCCCGTGCCTGTCAGTGTTCCGGAGGCACTTCGATAATGCCCTTAATGACATGCTTTGACTTGTGGTTAGCCCTGAAGTGGTCAGGCACTGGACTTGGCCTTTGTAGGTCCGTTCCAACTTAACTTTTTCCTTCCCTTCCCTTCAGCCACCCTCCCGTGTGTTTCCCATCCTGCTAATGAGAATCTCTCCCACCAAGCAGGAGGTGAGTTGCTGCAAGCTGTGGCTGAGCCTGCCTGAGGTTTTCCACCAGGACTTGTTGCCAATGGAGGTTTTAAATTTTCTGTCAAGAGGGCAGCTGGAAATCATGCTTTTTCACCAATACTCAACAGTTTCTGAGGCAGATCTCTAAGATAAGTGTCTCAAGCTTTTATTCTGCGTGTACTGTTGCCCTGCATATTCTCTGTGTTGCTTTTTGTGATGGTGCTTAAAGCTGCAGGCTTTGGACTGGCAGCTGGAAGAAGTGGTTGAATTGTTTGTTTGAAGTACTGATTGCTTGAAATTTTGGCCATGGGTATGGCTGGTGAGCAATTCACAAATCAAATCTTGTTTTTCTGGGGGCTGCCAGATATTTTTTTTATTGTTTTTGCTTGTTGCCAGTTCTTTGTAAACACTTTGCTTTGTCTGTTCCCCTCTATTTGTATTGGCAGCACCACAGGCAGGTCATCTGGCATTGGTTTTGTCCCTTTGCTGCCTGGCTGGCTGAACCATTTGACATGCAGGGTTAGCAAATAATGTAATGCGTTTCCTGGGGAAGAGTTTTGGACCAATTGGCACCAGTGCTAAAACCGGGGAGAAGTCTGTGAGCGAGCTTGCAAGCAGTCAGAAGTTTTCTGAAAGTTAAGGGATAGGAAATTATTGATCCTGTGAATCGGACTTCACGGTCTCTTAAATAAAATTCTCAAGGACTGGTTTCCTTTGTTTTTAACCAAGCACATTGGGCAGTGGGCTGGCCATGAGTACCTAGCAGCATTGAACAAGAGGCTCAGTGCAGCTCGTGGCTCTGTTGCTGTCTGCAGCATGTGCTGGGGGCAACTCTTACCTGGAGGACAGCCAAAGGGATTATTCATCATTGCAGCACTAAGGAGAGGAGTCTCATGGATGAAAGTTACATAAACTCCCAAGGACACCCCTCAGAGCAGCAGTGATCAGGTCCTTCTGCTTCACAGCTCTGTTCCCTGGCAGATGCTGTGGTTTTCTGCCCAGCTGTGGTTTGCTGGCTTCCTAATTGCCTCGGGTGAGGCAGAGCAGGAGACACAGAGGTGACAGCAGGTCACATTTGCAAACGAGTCTGTTGACATCCCAGCCTTGGTGCCTTCTGAGGTGAGTCTGATGTGTGTGGTAACTCTTGGTTCTGCCAGCCCATCCCTGCTGCATGGCCCGTCCTGTAGCAAGATGTAAAACGTGACCGAGCATCGACGCACACATAAGGCTGCATGGAGGACAGGGGGACTTTAAGATGCCAGCGGTGTGTTTTGTTTGGACCTGCCTGTCACCACAGCCTGCATCATCAGGAGCAGTCCCAGATGCACAGGACAATGTGTACGCCCATTGTGCAGAGCACCCGGGTGGAGTTACAGCCCTCCTGTCCTTGCTGTGGGCTTGGCTTTGGGCAGAGGCCACCAGAACTCATTCCCCACCAGAACAGCCCAGTCCCTCCATTCTGGACCAGCACAGTTCAGTTTATCCTGCACTGTTACGGATCAGTGTTTTATCCTGGCCCGTATAAATCCAGAAGGAGAGAGGAAGGATGGTCCTTAGCTGTACAGCTTTTATATGAATGAGTACAAACAGCCAAGATATCTTCTCCTGATCACTGAGCTCTCTTGGGACCCGGGATATTGTGTTAGCAATGTATTTTTTTTTTTTGCATCCTGACATTACTCATCTCCCAGCACCCCAAAGAAATGATCAGATACCCACGGGGCTGTTATTCATGCCCGAGGTTACTCACGATGAGTTTCTGAAGGGATGTGCAAGCCGTGGGCTCGGGGCGTTGAGTCAAGGCGTGACTCAGGAGGCTCTGGTTGGTTCCGAGCTGCCTGGCCCTGCGCACAAAACCCAGGCACTGAGGGAGCTGCAGTTGCTACCCAGAAATAGGTGTTGCTGCTTCTTCCCTATGTGAAGCACCTTTGTGTGGGCCTGCAGTATTCCAGCCATATTCATGGCTGATTCACTAGCCGTGTAATTTATGTGTCAACTGACAGCCCAATACGCACCTTATCCTGTGCTGTACAGATCCCTCTGAGGTTGGAGATAACAAGCTGTCATCGTTTGGCTGTTTCTAAACCACGAACATACCTTCAGCTGCTAGCAGACAGCCATGGCGGGGTTCAGCTTTGAGGCTTTTTATCTTTGGGCTCAGCTTGCAGAGGGCAAAGTGATTCAGATTTGCCGTAGCACAGCCCACTTCCAGGTGCAGTGAATGCGCAGTGTAGACTTCTCCCTCATCTTCCCTGCCTTTGCAGTGTCAGCATCAGCTGCTGTAAACTTTTGGAACATTTCATAGGTCTTTGCTCAAGTCTGTTCTTGGGAAGGGCTTTATAATTCAGCAGTCATCTCCAGATTAGCTCACAGGAGCCTAAAGATAGCTCTGTTGCATTGTGTTGCAGTGAGCCAGGTAGCCGCAGCACCTCACTCAGTGGCTCTGAATACCTGAGGCAATCGCTGGCCAGTATGAGGTGAGGCTGCTTAGGACCTCTCTAAATTATGTCCTTGATGTTGACACTTGCGCATTAGGAACCTCAGTGAACTTGAGTGTGCTTCACTGGGCAGATTTTACCAGCATCCTCAGCTTCATTTTCTGCTACATTTCCACTTTTAAATGCAGAGTCAGTGCTCTCAAGATGTAATCTATTTCCAGTTTCCTTTTAAGGCACCTCAATGCCATCCCTCCAACCCCCCCTTTTTTTTCTTTCCAGTAAGAAATTGGCAAAATGACTCATGAAGAGCAGTTCCACAAACACTTTGTTGTCAAGAAACCTTAAACCAATATCTTTGTCACTGACCACACTGTATAGGTTAAAATACTGCAATTTTCTTATTTTATCAAAATTGCTCTGACTACTTCTTCTGTTCATGCATGTATAAGGAAAGCTGTAGGACAAAGGTAAAAGAGGGAGAGAATTCCTCCAGTGCTGAGGGCATTGCTTTAGAATTTGAGGTCCCACCTCTTGCTCCAGCAAAGTGTGTGTGCCAGTCCAGTGAGCCCCAGTGGGTCTTACAGACCTACAGTAGCCTACTGCATTCAGTCCTTTCCTTGAACTGCTTCTGTCTGTGAGCAGCCAGGATATGCCTGAAGCACACATCTGTGGTGCTGGAAGCAGATGTAAAACGAGGTCACTGAACTGCAGGGTGGAAGTAGAGTTGATAATAAGAGGGATGGTAATGCAACATTTTGAAGAGCATGAAGGTCATAAGTCAAAGCCACGTCTGTCCTTTCTGTCAGGTCAGAAGCCAAAGCAGTCCCAGGCTGGTGAGGTCCCTGACAGCTCTACACATCTTAATGTCTTAATTAGCACATGTGGCTGGATTAGACAACTGAATATCCTTTGATTAGTGCACAGAAAGATTCCCTCCACGCTTCATATCTGACTAAAGATAAATATAAATACAAGTTCTGGGATTTAAGAGATGCTTTGATGAATTCTGAAGAAGTTTTGATCCCCTGTAAGAAACCCAGGGCCAAGCCTTTGTGTAGTGCTTTATACCAGCTGTGTCTCTCAACACCTTTAGAAATTTCCAGTATGAGCAGAGTATGATCTTGGCTGGACACAGCTACAGTTTCTCAAAAGGTCTGTGCAAAAATAGATATGAAGCCTCAAGTTCTCTCCCTTGCAGCAATATGTGTCTGACAAAGTCTGTGTAGGGTAAGAGAAGCCTTGGTGAATTCTGAAAATGTATAAAGGAACACAGAGCACCAAATGACACTGCCATGTTCAGGAGGAGAAAAATCTTCACACAAGGCATAGGTAAGCTGTGAAACTTTGCTGTACAACACTGGGCATGCTAAAATGTTGTACAGATTCAAAAAACTCATTGGACAAATTAATGGAAAAAACACCCTCATGGAATGATTGCAAAATTTCTGCCTTTGACTAAAGAAGTCTCCAGCGAACACCAGGAGCATATCTGCGTGTGCTCGACTCATTCACCCAGCCCTCCCATCGCTGTTGATATGGGCCATGGTGGGACACAGTTGTGAGCTGGATGGAGTTTGTCTTCAACCCACCGTGGCTGCTTTTCTGCTTCCATGGTAGACATGGAAGAAATCTTGTTCCTTACTCAGTTTGGTGTGTTTCGTTTGATTACGGTATTTACTGATATTGCTGTTTCCTGAATAGAGCATAAATGTCTGTGGGAGCTGCAAGCAGTTCAGGGCACTGACTTCTGTTTTCAGCCTGCTTGTACCAGCTGGAAGTTTGCTCCAGCGTATGCAAGCAGCAAAATAGGATTCGCTCACAGCCAGCTTTGCAGAGATATCGGCAGGTGCTGCATAATAACGTTCTGCAAGAAAATGCCAGAACAGGTGAGATCCGTGTGTTAAAATGCTCAGATCATGTATCAGAAAGCCCTGTCGTAACAGTTCATTTCCCCTGACATAAGCCTTCACTCCTTTGTCTGTTTGGGATCTAAACAGTTAATCTACCTGAGCAAATAGGTAGGAACATTCTTGCTTTCAGTGAAGTTTGACTCCTGGAGGCAGATTTTTTTTTTTCCAGTGAGTTCAGATAATTGGAAGGGTAGGGTGAGGCAGGAAACCACGACACGCCTTTGTCAGGACTTGTTTAGGAGCAAGGGATAGAAAAGCCCAAGAAGGACGAGAGTAAAACAGGTTAAATAAAGAAGAGGTGAACATTTCTGGATGATCAGTCCGATTCCACGCACCTCTGGAGGCACACAATATAAGGTGTAGGTGGCAAATTTTATAGGAAACAGTTGAGGAGGAAAACAGACTTTCAGTTCAGTAACCAAAGCATACCAGGTAAGTTACATTATTTAGAAAAAAAAATAGGAATAAAAATATCCTTTATTTTCTGTTTTATTTTATTTTATTTCCAGATTCCTTGCAGGATGCTGTGTTCTCAGACAAAATAGAGGAGGTGTTATGTTTCTTCTGTGGGGGAATACAGTGTAAAATTAGAATTGTATAAGAGCTGGGTCTTCTGGGGTTGCATTTGTCACAAACTATAGCTCTATTAAAAAGAGCATTAAGTGCAAGGAGTATATCTTGTGGGAGATAAGAAATGCGAAGCCAAGTTCAATGTAATTTTTAATACGTTTTGTGAAACCACCATGCAAATAGATAAAGGTAACTGAATGCTCTCCATTGCATAAGGGCATCAGTGTGGTGAAATGCGGATCAGCTGCTGGCTGTTTTTAAATCCAAGAGGATCTGAAATGTGCTGGAAGAATAATGACTGTAAATTTAAGCTTCAGGTGCTGGTTATGGGCTGTAATATAAAGGAATAAGTCCTGAAAATGCCAGGAGCTACTTTGGAGTGAAAGTCCATTTCACCACAGACAAGCTTTGCTTTGTCTCAGGCAGGTTTATTTATCAGCACTGAGTCACTGATTACAGATTTTGGGCCACATTTTGTCATAGAAGGTTACGAGGCCCTGTAAAAGTGTTTTTGAAGCTCCATCACAATAAGCCAGAGAAGTCTGATTTGAGAAGTGCTTTTAATCCTTTCTGCAGCTGGTCTGGCAGCTTGAACGCAGTGACATGAGGTAAAAGCCCTGCCTTCTGTTCCTGTCTTTGGACTGACTTGTAGTGAGGCTTTAGGGCTGTTACTTGTCCTACAGCACATCCACGCTTTGGTTGTGTGCCTAACCTGCTTCCCTGGCACTCACATCGTCTGAGGGGATCTACTGAGTGAGCAGACGTGGGGACCTGGTTTTGTTGATTCGTTCCTGACTATGTCGCTGTTGGTTGAGCGACTGGAAGTGAAAGAAGTAGCTTTAAAGCACAGTGAGAAGGTCAGGGTCCTAGACGTGGGACATGGGGTGAGGGAGAGCTAAGGGGGCATTTTTTTAACCGGTTCTGTTTGCCCTAGGACAGCAGCACCTGAAATGCACCCGTAGAGGATTTGATGTGGTGGCAGGCAGGGCATTTGCTTCTAATGCTGTCAGTGACATGGTTTGGAGGCATCTACCGAGTCTCAGGGTATTTGTGATCAAAGGGTTCCTCTGACATTAAAAATTATTAATCTCAGCACCTGCTGGTGCCTTTTTCTCCTAAAGGAGTGTCTCCCAGCAGGAGCCATACTAATAGAGGGAGGAGAATGCTGAAGGGATGTGCTGTGAGAGTAACAGCAGTCAGACAGGATAAGTGGAAGGCTGTTATAGAAGAACAAAGGGATCTGAAATGTACCTGCTTTCATTTTTCCACCAAAATAAGTCTTCGTGGCTATAAAATAGTTTTTCCCTTCCCATTTGAAAAGTGCCTGTAATAATCTTAATTGCCATTGCACACCAGTAATACCTAGCTTCTAAAATAACACGGGGAGTTTGAATGTCCCATCCCAGGCTGCCTTAGCATCCTCGCCAGTGTGCTGTGCTGCACTCAGCTGGAGCAGCAGCATTGGGCTTACGTGGAAAGCACAGACCTAAACAGATCCCTCCTGGTTCCTTGTGCAAATTCCCTGTTTTGGGGAGTGCCACGAGCACGTTTCAGCCCCAAGCTTGTGTTAAACCAACCTTAGTGTTGTCCTGTCTTAAACTGTCTGCGCTGTTGGAGAGCGATCCCACATCACAAGCTCCTGCTTGTCGCCCCGAGATAATTGCCGGTGACTCCTCCGATTCCACAGCGCCGCTGCTTTACCTCAGACATTGCCCACAGCTACGTCTTCCTGAACCCAGTTAGGAGGAGCTGGTGAAGCGAGCCAGTCCTGGCAGATAGTGGGAGTCAAGCTCGGTCAGCCTGCAGGAGCCTGGGCTGGCTTTTGCATTCACATGGCAAAGATGCGCAAGATCAAAATTCTGCTTGGTATCAGAGCAAGATGCCTTTTCTCAAGGAAAGGCGAGGACACAGAAGATGTGTGCGCAAAGGGGTGGTACTGGCCTCCTCCCAGTGCCAGAAAGAGGAGTTCTGCAGCTACAAGGCAGGAGGGAAGCAGTTTCCAAATATAAAGCTGTTAGTGCTGACATCCCTACAGCAGCTTTTGGCATCTGGTTTTGGGGAAGAAGCTGCAGAGGTGCTTCCCCTGTTGATGCAATCAGGAGTAGCAGAGATTGTTTTTCCTCGGAGGGAATGGCCAGGAAGCTTCCCTTGCATGACCAGCATCCTGCTGGAGGCAGAGCTCTCGAAATGCACGGAGCTCCAGTTCTGCATATGCCTAGGAATCAGCCCCCTGGCTAGTCCCTTGGAAATCCCCAGTACTAGCAAACACTGCAGGGGTTGGGTCGTGTCCTGCTGCCAAGGCTGTGTAAGGACCGGGATATGGCTTCAGGAGCTGCTCAAAGGCAGATCTGAATCCGAGCTTCAGATACTCCTCTGTGTTTGCTGCTTCCTAGCTCGTGTCCTTTGTGCATGGATAGGAAGCATAACATCAAAGGTGGCCCTTGGTGGATGCTTTGCAGGAGGTTAAGGTGGAATCACAAGGATCAAGCCCAAGTGGTAGTTGAATTGGAGGACCTTGGGTTCTGCCTCCGGCTGGACTCTGAAAACTTGCAAATAATTTTGCCCAAAGCATTTTCAGACTCAGCCTGTTCAGTGTGTAGTTTTCTGTACAGTTGGGCCTTCAGCTTTAAGGAGTCATCAAATGCAGAGGAGAGTTTTTGTCTATTATCACCTTCTGCATGAATTAAAATATCATCCTTCCCTGCATGTGCAGCTGCACAACATAAAATGTTATCTTAGTGAGACTAGGAGTGAGCAACTCCTTCTGGCAGGAGTGTTTTCTTTTTGAGCTGATGTTTCTTTTTCACAATCATAATGTTTCTTTCTGGTATTTCTGCCTTGGCAGACACTTATACCTGTGCCAGGGCTAGTAATTGTGACTAGGGAGGGATCCAAGTCAAGAGGAAGAACACACACAGCATTCACAGCAGTGATTTCAATGCTGTGTAGACTGACCTGACCTGGCCTGAAATTAGCCCAAATTCCACAGACAGGGGCCTGTAAGGCAAGATAAAGCTCTTCCTACCTTAAGCTCCTTGCTGCTGAAAACAGACGTTGTAAAGGGACCTCTGGTGTTTTTCTGCTTCCCTGAAGTCAGTGCCAGGACTTGAGCATGAATATGTCCTGGGAGTGCCCAGGATGAACATCACAGTGCAACAGTATTTCTGCTAGGCTTTTGTGCTAGCACAGGCATGATGTGGGTAGCAAACAGAGGTAGAACTCCAGCATTTGTCTGCATTTCTATTCCTGCATTGCTGAATCCTGCACAGAGCAGGTGTGTGGGAGTGATGTTTGAATCCTGTGGGTTTGATCAGACCTTTATAGAGGCACAGTCTGGTGCACACAGGTGGCTCTGGAAATGCACTTTAAACTTTTTGGCGTGGATGGCTTCCAGGCAGTCCAGTCCCCTGCTGAAGAGAGAAGACTTGTGGGACTTGTGGGGATTTGTTGCCATCTTCTGCTATTCACAAAACTCTAAGTACAGTCTTTATGCTTTCCCTGCAGGTGGCAATGGTATGGATTCTGTAACAAAGAAAACGAGGCAAGATGGTTCAGAAGTTACAGAAAGACGTAAGGAGAACATTTTTTATTTTCTTATAACAAGATTAAATTGCTCACCAAAGATCCCACAACCAGATTTCCAGTTTTATAAAAGGTTCAATGCTGACCAGATATCCAGACCTAAGTCTGCACGTGTCCTTGGCAACTCTGCCAAAGTCAGAAAAAAAGAATAGAATGGGTCAAGGTCAGACTTTTAGAGACATTTAGCATGACCTGATTGTTTAAACAGAAATGATTGCCCTGTGGTAACATTTCTAACCAGTAGTGCAAACATTTTGATTCTCCTTGTGCCTCTGAGTCCAATGCCCTGTATGGTCTAGAAAATGTTCTTTAGATATATTTTTTTGGCTGTACGTAAAACAGGATGTTTGCTGCTGGTGTTGTGGGAGTTAGCTAGTAGGAAGCTAGTGAGGGGTCTGACCTTGGGCTTCACAGTTACAGCAACTGCTGTGTGGTTCAGTAGTGCCCTGAAATAATACGACTTCCATGGCTCCAGGGACTTGTAAAGAAAAAAGTCTTTTGTGGCAGTGATGCACTTAGTGTAATGTGACAAAAGTGTGCAAGCATACAGCCTGCAGCTTTCAGGCAGTGTAGTCTTAAGGGACTTTGCTTTAAATGTAATGATCTTCTTGAATAAGTCATGCTGTTCCATGGGAATGAATTAGAACATTGATCTCATCTGACTAGAATAACATGCAATAACTTCTGCATAATAATAATATTTTTCTGTCCTCAGTTATTACAGAGACAATAACGACAAGGCTGACTTCCTTACCACCCAGTAAGTAATTGTGATCCATTGCATTACTTCTGCTCAGTGACTGCAACAGGTCTTGCTGCAGAAAGACTTACGCCTGAAGAGAAGTTATTTTCAGAAATGCCCCTCCCAGAATGCTGCTTAGGGGAGAGAAGGAGCAGTATGTGGGGAACCATCAGGCTGTTGTCAGAAACAAAGTTCCACAGTCCACCAGACTCTTCAAGGGTGTAGACCCAGATATATTCTCCAGTGGGGCCAGTCTCTTGGGGACAAGAGGCAAAAGTGATGGGTCTGCTGCCTCCATCTTACCCAGTCAACAACAGTGGGTGAATCCCTTTAGGTAGTATCAGATGTCACAGGTGATTTCTGTCTCTGTGCAGCAAGAAGGGAAGACTCCTCCATACTCTTTATACCACTGTGTTGCTGATTAGCTTGCTGCAGCTGAGTTGGAAAGGGATTGGATTGTCTCATTTATGATGAGGGTTAACAGAAGCGTCTCCCAGCCCATGTCCAAAACAAAACTTGACAACAAACGTGTTGACTCTGCAGCATGAATGTTTATCTGCCCTGCCAAGACACATCCCTGCAGTTCTGATGTCTTTCCAGACATGAAGCTGTTCTTGTAAAGTATGAGGACAGCTTTGGGTACCTCCTGCCTTGTCTTGCAGTATTTTTGCTCTTCTTGTGTTTTACCCTGACAGAATGTCTCATTTTGTGCTCTTCTCTTCCAGAAGGAGGGAGCAGCAGTGGGCTCAAAACATCATCCCACACTGGAGGGAGTGGAGTGGAAAAGAGGTCTTACACCCATGGCAGCAGCTATGTGACTTCAAGTAAGGAGTAAAGACATTGGAAATAGAAAGCAAAGGCAGCATAAATGGGCTGAGGAGAGATTCAGGGCAGGGAGGCAGATTGAGGCAGAGGTGAGGAAAACAGAGTTTCTGAAAGTAGAAATGACAAATACTCAAAGCAAAGGCATTATTTCCCTAAAGCTGGTTGTGAGAATGGGTGAGTAAATGGCAAAATTCCCATTTTCCACAGGGAAAACTTGATTTCAGGTTACTTTTCTTTAACTTTTGAAAAACTTTTTCTTTCAGGGGAACAATAACAAAAAATGTCATTCTTACCACCCTTAAGTTATCTGGAAATCAGATTTCCCTTCTTTCAGGATTTCCAAATCACATCCTTTCTGAGCATTTTTCTTCAAAAGACTTGATTATTCTGTTTGTTAATCTTGCAGAGGACAGATTACTATTAAAGATTTTCACAGAACATATTTTCTTGTGTATGTATCCATGGTTTTAGCACTTTGAATCGTCTGACATATTTTCTGGTTGTATTAAGTCAGCATGTCCTGTCCACTTTGCTGAGCTTTTTGATTGTCATGGTGAAGGTTTTTGAAAAATGAACCTTCCAGCCAAGTTTCTGGCACACCTTCCCCAATTGGACAGATTGGATAACTGTCCTCACAGAAAACATTCTCCATGCTCCAGAATTGCTGACAAGTCTAAGGGAGGGAAGTGGTGGGGTGTGGAAGCTCAAAGGGTGAATGAGCCATTCCCAGTCGATCTGATACTCAGCCTCTTACCAGTTAAAGGCCAGAGTGTGGAATCCCTTTGCCTCAGGGCAAATGTGAAGTAACTCCAGTAAAGATACCAATCTAATTGTCTAGACTGGCACCAGACTGAGAACTGAACCCATTCCTGAAAGCTCTTCATTTAAATGACTTTGTGGGATTACCATCCCACTTGTTCTTTCTTTCCAGTGTGTAGAAAAAGGGAAAAGAATCTGAATTTCTGAGATGATGAACCCTTCAAGATTTACAAAGCATTTTCTAATCTTTGCTTTCCCATTCTGCTTGCAGAATGCCTCCAGCAGAGGCCCATTTGTCACTGTAGTTCTTTCTGCTGAATTAAGTGGAAGTCACAGAACAAAACAGGTCCATGTAGAGGGGAAAATGAACTAGAAAATACTTCGAGAACACAAGGGCGTGCTCTTTTTTACAGTGATGAGTAAACAATGTCCAGTCCGATCCTGCTGATCAGCATGCGTATATTGTACTTAGTCATAGGGCTCCCCTTGTGCTGCACTCTGATCATACTCCATCAGCAGATTTCAAAACAAGAATCTGGTCCCTTCACAAACCAAGCATTCGTTATGGCTGCTCCGTTCTTTTTCCACAGCACTGATATGAATTAAAAAGGGAAATTCTCCCCTTTGTCTACATATAATACTAATAACCTCCAGGCTGCCTCGGGCCTGACTCACACCTCTATCACTTCTCCAGGAAATGGACTGAGTAAGGCATGACTAAGTGAGAATGTGGCTGGTTGCTTTGGAAAGGAAGCGCGCTCATGTCTGCCTTCCCTCAGCTCCTGAACTGCATCCTTCAGCACTAGGAGTTTTGTTCAACCATCTCCCAGTTTTTGTATCATATAACGCTGAAGTTTACATGTATATCTGTATCCAAACCAAAACCCAGCCCCATCCAAAGCCAGCCGTCTTCCTGCTCAAATGGCTAATTCACCTCATTAGGCCAAATGCTTCAGTCATGGAGATTATTGACAAGAGACATTTTAAAACCAGAAAGACAAACTCCTCTCTGCATGAAAGCTGAGGTCAGTCAGAGTTAGATCTAAATGTGGTTCTTGCCCATCTCTAGTTGTGAGATACCAATGCAAATCTGTCCAGCTCTGAAGACAGGAACATAAAGCACTCAGGACTTGTAGAGTCTACACCCAGGGCATTTATTCCATTTGCTGAGGGCTTTTTTTTTGTGTGTGTGCATAGGTGGAAGTGGTAGACTGAATTCATCATCGTCATCTGGCTACAGACAAGCCCAGTCTCCCAGCTCAACTCTCACCAAATCACCTGGTTCAACGTTTGAAAGAAAAACTTATGTCAGCCGCCATGCAACGTATGAAGGTATCACAGAACATGCCATACAACGGAGGCAATGGGTAGTGCACTCTGAGGTCTATTGGGACTGCCAGCATATTTATGCATGATTATCCTAATTAGCACAAGAATCCCATTGTGGCTTTCCTAGGAAATAAGCCACCAGGGACACATTTTAGTGGTGGGGTCCTATTTATAGTAATGTTCATTCCTGAGAAGAGTTGTGGCATATTTTTGTTGAAAGACATTAGCAACTCTTTCAAGTGATCCTGAATAGCTCTTTTTGAATGAAATGTTTATTACCCAGTGGGATTAGACATGTACCTGGAAGATATATTTGGAAAGTGCTTAATGGTCTTCTAAAAAGTATTAATGACATCTTTCTATTCTTTGCAGGGAGCTCCAGTGCTAACTCTTCTCCAGAGTTCCCCAGAAAAGAGTTTGGTATGTTCTTTCAGAACTGTCCCTCTGAGTATTAAGGCAAGGTCATGTGAGTTGGTGACTACAATGGCTTTTCACACATTAATACATCTTGCTCTGCCGGTGCTGCCACTATATTGGCAGCCAGTGCAGCTCCTGATTTCAAAGGAGTTATTAGAGATTTACATCAGTGTAGCAGACAGCAGAGTCAGCTATCAGTATCTCTAGCTGATACTGATTCCACAACAGAGGCTGCATACTTTATACCTACTGTACCTACTGCCTTCAGCTGCTCTTCTAACAGTCCCCATATGGCACAGGACATGGACAGAAGAACAGAGACGTAGGGCACTTTGTGACATTTGCTGTCCCATAGTTAGGGGAATAACCCCAAGCAAAAAAAATATAGCCCCTTAAGATTTTGAGCCATGGCTGGATTTTCTCTTCCATGCACTAGCTCTTTTCTAGACTTCAGCATGTTTATATGATGTTATTGGAAAGATGAATTGGATCTCAAGTGGTATATTTATATTGAATGTTGTCAGGAGCTATGAGTTTGCCCTGTCCAAACTCTGACAGGCCTATTATGTTCGGCGCAGGCAGAGAATATGATCAGGTTGTCTTTCTGGCTCAGGGAAGAGACAGGGCTTCACAGCATCCAGCCTTGGTTGATGGCATAAACAGGGCTATTATCCTCCTATTGGCCTGTGGAAATAGGAGATCGTCATCTGTGAACAACATTTATGTGTACAAACAGAAATGGCAGTTGGTCTAGAAATGCCAAGGTGCTATGCACTCTTTGAGATACCTCATGGTCTAAAGGGGGCCTGGCAGAAACTGAGGAATCAATGTCCCCAGCTGTGCCTCAAGTAATGCAGGCTGCTGCCTGAATTTCAGCACTCTGAGCAGGGTTCATGTATTCATTTTCAGAGGTGGTGTAAGCAGTTAAGACCTAATATTGTTTTTCTCTTGTTGGTGTTCACAGCATCTGCTTCCACACGAGGGAGAAGCCAAAGTCGAGGTGAGTGATACTGCTCTTTTAAAAGCCTCCTTTTTTAATTCTTCAGTATAATTCAGGGTGTGTTAAACGGGCCTATTCCTTGGCTAGAATCAAAGCAGTTTAAGTCTAGAGTCAGACAAGGTATGTGGATTTACACCACTACAGATGTGAACCATTTTATCTGTAAGCAATTGCTTAAAGGCTCAGTGTAAAAATGGACTCCAGCAAAGGTCATGGTGGTTAGGACTTTATCAGAATGGAGGGTCTGCTTGGGGACCTCGACATCTGGGGGTATAGGACATAGTTTTCCATCTTGACTGTTTACTACCATAAACTCAGTCCATCCATGCTCTGTGACCCCCCTCTGACAATTTTACAATGCTGTATTTATGTTTCTCCTCCTGAGATCTATGTAACAAACCGTAAGGCCATTCCCTGAAATGGTCTTATGCTGGTGGTAAGGAGATGTTGAAGAAATTATGGACTTGTTGTGGTGTGTTTAGCAAGCTTACTGTAAATCTGCATCGTTTAAATCATTCAGCTCTTCTAATAATTTATTAACAGCGTTGGGGAAAGCAGGATTATATCGCTGTGCAAGAGTTTAATATATGTTCCCAGTTGCTTGAGGAGGAAACTATAATGTCATTTTATCCAAGTTAATTTTAGCAGTGGGTATAAATCTACGTCTGCTCTTGCATACTCCTCTTGGAGAATGTCACAGTTACCAATTATTCTACCTCAGATCTCTACAGTCTCCTCTAGCACAATACATACCTCCCAGCAGAACTAGGCCATACATAATAAAGCAGAGAATCAGCTGCAGTTTCTCATACTACTTCAGAAAATTGCCCCAGTCTATCATCTTCTCCACCTGAATGCCAAAGTCCGTGTTTCATTTCTAGTGCATGCATTTTCAGATTTCATCTTGAGGAGCATGTTTCACATGTCCTGGCTGGTCAACTTGCTTGTGGGTAGCAAGCTTACAGGCTTGCCCCACCAAATCAGATTGATTCTCTTGTGCTGGACAGTAAAAGTCAGTAATAAAATGGAATATCTCTTGAGAATGTTGGCTTAATAAATGTCTGCTTGTGACCTGATAGTTTTAATTCAATGGAGTTTTTGTCAAGTTGGGGGTTACATTTAAAGAGACAAAACAAAAGGCAGCAGGTTGCAAGAGCCTAAATCCTACAGCCTATTATATAGATGGAAGTGTGAGTTTTACCCAGTAAGTAATAGGGAACTTGTGTATTTAGTGAGCCTTAAAATCCTGAGGCTTCTTTTGGCTCTGTAGGTTTTCACGCAGTAGAATAATAGTAATTGTGATGAGTTGGAATATCAATGTGATTGAGGACTGTATAATCAGGCCTTCTATTTGATTGGCACTGACAATTCTATTGGTTTCAATAGAGGCCCTCAAGGAGCAAAATACTGGTCTCTGGAATTAAAAGTAGAAAAATCTGACCCCAAAACAAAAAGTCATTCAAACCAATTTACAGCAAATTCACATAAGCCACGAGTGCTGCTTAGATCAAGTAGCAAGGTAACACAGACATCAGGAAAGAAGAACTTCACTTCAGCCTAAAAATTCATTTCCAGATCAGGGCATAAATACATCTCACTCCATATTCATGATCTGTTTTTTTCCCTTCCCAGAGAGTGAAATACGAGTCCGGCTTCAGAGTGCATCTCCCTCTGGCAGATGTAAGTACCATGGCTTATACTCCAGGGGAAACAGGTATAACACAGCGAGTGTTGCTACTCTAGGTATGTCTGCAGTGTCTCTAGGATCCAGTCTTGATGGATATGATGGATAGCAGCATGTTATCCCATTTTCCTGCTGTAAGAACTTTCATTTATCTCCCCTTTCTGAACAAGGAAGCATGCTGTGGGATATATGGTGGTCTTACAAGGGTAGAGTTGTACTTAGACCCTGAAATGAGGCCCTTGAAACTTTGTTAAGTCAGTGGCACCCCCAGAAAAGTACAACTTCGTAGACACAGGTAAATTCCACTAAATGGTTTAGTCTGGGCAGGATTACAGATCAATGAAACAATGGCTTTGGGATATATTTGTATGCTTGTTTTTCCTGCCAGGGACAGAGCTGGATGATGTAAAACGTTTGCTGAAAGGAAGTCGATCAGCCAGCTGCAGCCCTACTCGCTCACCATCAAGTACCCTCCCAATACCGAAAAAAGCTGTGGTGGAGACAAAGATGGTTACCGAGAGCTCTCAGTCAGGTACGTGGCAGAGAACAGTTAGCAATGCTGGAGCCTTCCAAACAATTTTTTTTCCATAAAAATACCCACTATACCCAGTTGCTAAGAACATCAGAGTAAGAATACATGGTCTCTGTCCCTGGTAGTGCTGGCAATAAAGAGAAAGGGGAAGAATGCCAGAGGGCTGCCCTACCATGAGCCATTCTGGGCGGCTTTCTGGTGACTTGTCCAACTTTCATAAAATTAAGCCAGTTGCTGCTGCCAGCAGCTTTAATCCAGAGGTACTGCTGGCAGAGACCAGAGCTCCAAGTAAACATGTCTTACAGTGGCATTATCTCTTGTCTCTGAGCAAGATGAAGATAGCACTGAAGACAACATTTGGGTCAGTGTTTGTTTCATTGGCCATACCACTGGTTCAGAAATCAGTAGAATTTGATAATAATAGAAATACTATTTGAAATAACTAGCTTTTGTTATTTATAAGGCCCACAGCAGTGCTTGAGGTAGTGGTGTTCACATTCACTCCACTGTTCTCCACCAGTATGTAGGAACAAGGAATGTCTTTTTTCTTTCTGCTGGCTCAAATCCTGCCTCAAACTGGGAATTTTAGTCCAGTACAAAAGTGAGCCAGAGCCACACATGTGGGAAGCAAAAATCATAGGTTTCACACTCCAGGATGATTTATTAATAGGAACATGGAACGAAGTACATTAAGTGTTTTATTGTGGTATCACAGCATCTATAAATAATGAAATCTCCTCAAGGCATTTTGTGAATGGTCATGCTATCAGGTCAGTCCATTGTTTAAAATTCAGGTGGGCTGTAGTCCGCTGGCATTTGAGATCAATTATACCATCTTAACCTGGAGTCACTGCATGGACTCCACTACGTTAATTGAAATCTAAGGCAGATTAATTTGTCTGCCACATAAACCTGCAGTGCATGCTAAATCACAAGCCTGGTCCTGTTGAAAACCATTACTGTTTTGTCTTTTTTTACAGTGTCGGGGACATATGATACAACCATACTGAATACTGCCCTCCCTTCATACAACTGGTCCTCAACTCTGCCTGCTGGGTCTTCCCTTGGCGGATACCACAACAGCATGGCCCAGAGCTCGTCCTTGATCAATGCTATGTCTCACTCTACAGGATCAGGTACGTTCCCGGGACTGCCCAGGCTGGCAGAAAAAAAAAAAAACATGCTGAAACTGGGTCAAAAGTAGTGCTCTTTCTGCAGAGAGAGAATTTAAATTATGGAAGAGTAAAGTGGCAGAAGATAGGCTTACATTTTCTCTGCTTTTCTGTAACTTCATGCTCTTTGCTTCCACACTGACTGTATTTGAAAGTTATTGTTTGTGAGGATCAATCATCCTGACTGCCTGATCTGTCTTTGAACTTTTATGATAGCTTTGTTATTGACTTAAATGAGGCTCACATTCTCTATCAAAACTAGTTTTAGACTCTAGTGAACTTCAGATGATTCTGGTTCACTGTAAGAACACCTGGTTCTAATCCTTCAGTCCTCTTACACTAAAGATGTAATCAATAAATCTTGACTGTGATTACACCTTGTAAGACCTGCCTCTAAGTACCAGGGATGCTGTTATTTCCCAGATGCAGAGAAAAGAGTGCAGGAAGCTTCATGATAGTGTACTACTAAAAGCTTTGCTTTCTCACATTATCTCATGATTGCAACTTGTCTGATACGGGATTTTCTCCCCTTTGTGAATTCTGTAAAAGCATGGTTTGGTGTCACAATTTTCAAGATTTTTCCTCCGTGTAATTACTGTGCATTTTCACTAACTGCATTTTCAAGTGACCCTTACTCTTAAGTTCTGTAGCTATGCCACTGGCTTGGTGCTGGATTTCTGATTCCATAGAAGTAATAAAATTTGTTTTCCTCTTTTTGCAGTTTTTGGTGTTCCAAATAACCTGGCTCCCACCAATCATGCTCTGAACACAGGCCTGAGCACTTCCTCAACAGGTCAGATTTTTCTGTTCTTCCTTTCAAACTTTCACAGCATAACTGTCCTGGCAGACACGTACAATGAACTGCCCTGCAGGACTCCTACAACTCCTATAATTTTTCTTTGCAGTGTTTGGAGTTCAAAACAACCTGTCACCAAACTCTTCAACCCTGACCCAGAATGCCTCTGCAGCCTCCACAGGTCAGCAACAATTTAAGCCTAGAGAAAATGTGGTGTGTGCTGCCTCCTCCCACCTTTTCTGCAGTGACTAGAATGTTCATCCTGACAGCGGTTCCTTCACTGCCCTCTGCTGGTGTGGAGCAGGGTGGTGTGAGGAGATACTGAGGAACATTTCCTCTCCTTTTCCTATGCAGGAATGGCTCCCAGTCCCTATGTAAGCACTAGAAACTTTTTTACTAGGGAAGCCCATGCTCATTTGAGTTTTCCTCAGTGCCTTAAATGAGAAAAGATTCCTGAAACGATGTGTAGCCCAAGGCTGGTATGTGTAGGTACCTTGTCCTCCATCTCTTTCATTCTGGGATTTCTTCATTGCAGCATATGGGATGAAGAACACTTCTCAGAGCAACACCATGGCTAGTACTGGTGTGTCTGCCTCAGCAGGTGAGCGTACCATTTCCAGTTGTTTAGGTGTGGCTTTGTACAAGCATGTCATGATAGCAGTGAGTAAGAGATTCAGCCAGCTATGTGCTACTAACACCTGACTCCTCAGGAGCATGACTTGTAACTAGCCAAGCCCCTCCCCAGTGCCTTTCTGAAAAGAAGGCAAGTGACCCAGAATCTCAGAATGAGAAAATTGGCTGGCCTGAGTGAGATCTCCCCCACTTTGTGGTAACTTGGATAATCTTACTGAAGCTATTTCAGCTCAGTAGACAACTGAATAGATCACACATGTGACATTGTGCTTCATATGAAGCCAAAACATTGGCAAGGTTACACTTAACCATTATTTTTTCAGTAGTATCAGCCTTGACCATTCAAAAAACAAGGATTTGATGATCAGATTGTTTGATTAATGAGAGAAGCTGAGGTCTTTCTACTGGCCTTTGGTCTCTGAACGGTTGGGATTCAACTTTTCAAGCTTATTTTCTGTAACTACGACAGCTATGAATAAGACTTTTATTTTTTGTTTAAGGGAAGTCAAGTTTCTTTTGTAATCCAAGTTCTCTCAATGGCAAGCCTTAAAAATATGTGGAAATACAACAGAAGTTATTATAATATTTCTAATGTAGGTTTACTCCAGCTTCGTACTAGAATGATGTAATAACACCAGTCTGTGTATCTTCATTTTCAATGTTCTGTCAATTTCTCTGCAAGCTCAGTTTTGTACACCCTTCCAGTTATATTTGATACTGCCTAATGGCAGAAGGGTGACTACAGCAACATTTCTTAACCTTGTTTGGCCTGAGCCCAACCTCAGTAAGCCACAGTTCAAAGCCTCATGAGCATGCCTGGCTCCCAAGGATATGGAGTGCTTTGTGTTTCCGAGTATCTCTGCTCACCTGCTTAAGATGTGCTGGCTCTGATGAACCTTGTATGTCTCTCTAAGACTGAGTTTCTATGATTCTGTAGTAGGTGTATTTGAGAAGTGAGGTGGTCATTGAGCAAATCATTTTTATATGTTATTGAATTCTACATGTTCTCTGTTTCCTAAAGAAGCTGTTCCCCTGCTAGTGAAATATCGAAAGACAACTCTAATAAAATTTAATGAAACACAGCACTCCACTTATCTTCAAGTGATCAGTGTGTCTCTTGCTGGCTTGTAGTGGTGGCAACCCCAATCACAACAGGACTCCCTGTTCTCACAAACAAAAGTGTTGTAAGTTGCAATTATGACTCTTTGGCCATGCTCATCTCCTCCTCTTTCCTGTCCTTTACCAATATTCCAGGAGGAACTGTTTTGAGCTCCCAGGGGGATGACATTCTGCGCAAAGACTGCAAGTTCCTGCTGCTGGAGAAGGACAATGCCCCAGCAAAGAAGGAGATGGAGCTCTTGATCATGACAAAGGATAGTGGCAAAGTCTTTAGTGCCTCGAACACCGGGCTTAATGGAGGTAACTTCTCTTCCTTGGGATGTGTGGGTATGCTGAGTGTAGGGAAATGGAGAGTGATCATAAAGGGCAGGTAAATCAGAAGCATCTCCACAGGGCACATTCTGGAGATGGTGAATTTTGACAGAGCTTCAGTGAGAACAACGTGGCTTGGGGGAATGTATAAGAAGAGTCCTACACATGCAGCCAGATCAACTCTGCCAGTGTAGAGTCTTCTCTATCTGTGGAGTTCAGAGCTCAGGACACTACACCTGACTCAAACCCCTGCAGCCCAGCCATGAAGCTTGGGCAGGCATTTAGCCTTTAACCATGCCAGTAGGATTTAGGTCTAGCCTGTGCATTTAAAGCTCCAGAGCATGCCTTGTGACATTTCACGCAGCTCAGGAACCTCAAAAACAGAAACTAGATCTGCAGCTGGCTTAAACTGACAGAACTGTTGTGGCTTCCTAGTAAAAAACATGCCTTTTGCCTTTGGGAAAAAAAAAAAAAGGCTTGGTTCCTGTTGTAATGTTTTCAATTACATTTGGTTCCTGTTCAGGATCCTTTGCAGAAGACACACTGAAGAAAGAGAAGCAAGGATTTTCTTCTTCTTACGCTACAGATACGGGCCTCAAATCAGATGCAAATGGTAAGTTTGCCCCTATGGCAATGCAAGAGAACTACCTCCTTCTGCCTCCAATACTACCTTCCCCCTGCAAGCCCATGCACCAAGTTTGATTATGCATGGAAAGACTGCTAAATCTTCTTCTACTGTTACAACAGGAGGACTGAAATCGGTACCAACAAGGGACAAAGCAACATATGCGGGTAAGTGTTGCTGTTCAGACTTTGACTCTGACTCTGAAATCAAGGAGCTGTTCACTGTGAGAGTGCCCTTCCCTCTTTCAGAAATACGAAATGGCGATGTGGGGGGTGCAGTTGGATCAGCACCATCTTGGTGTCCCTGTGGTTCCTGCTGTAGCTGGTGGAAATGGCTCCTGGGTTTGCTTCTGGCCTGGTTGCTTCTTCTCGGGTTACTCTTTGGACTCATTGCTCTGGGTAAGAAATGAACACAAGAGCTGGCTGGGTCACAGACCTCCATGTGTAGTTAACATTGGGACTGAACAGAAATCCACCTCTGTGTGTCCCTGTCCCTGAGAAAGATTAAAGCCATGGTGAGAAGGAGAGAAAGGGAAGCTGCAGAAGTAAGGTCTCCCTTCTGCTTACAGGAGGGAGTTTGATATGGAGGAATAAAATGTTGAATAGAACAGAAAGAATAAGAGAGGGTTTAAGCTGGCAAAGAGGCCAAGCAAACTGTAACTCACTACCAGAGCTGCCAAGCCAAAGAGCTGAGGAGGAGCATGTTCAGTGCTCAAAATTGTGACTGCCACCAACATATTACAAATGGACAGAAAGAATGGATAAGGAATATAAACCTGCAATGAAGGCTTATATAGTCTTGGGGTGAGGAGAGTGGGAAAACTTCTGAGGTCTGAAGTCTTTCTTCTCCTTGGAGACTATCAGATTCCAAAGCTGTCATTTAAACTCCAGATTTCCCTGCTAGGAAAAAAAAAAAAAAAAAGTGATGCAAAGAATAGTCCTGCAAAATTCAGTGTCCATAGCTCTCTGTCACAGTGATGCCTTCTCACTGCTATTAGAAGTCCCTGGTATAGAACCTGCATCTACATGTTCCCAAACATTTTACTTTAACCTTCCAGCGGAAGAAGTGAGAAAGCTGAAATCTCGCGTGGATGACCTGGAAAAAATCAATCACAGCTTCCTGGCAGTTAACCGCGGGAGTCCAAGCATAGCAAAAGACGTTTCAAAAGTAGACTATCTTCAAGGTGTGGCACCCTCTTCAACATTCTCTCTTGAAAATGAAGAATCAGTTTGGTTGATGGTGAAGAGCAGACTGAACAAGGAAATAGAACGAGGTGAGCAGAGTAAATGTCCTGCTGCATGAGACCAGATTATTTAAAGGGGAGTGGGAAAGTTTGACTTCCTAAGGACCTAAAGACCGAACTTCTGGAGTGCAGTGCAGTCTCTCAGATACAGAATCCTCACCTGTCCTCAAAGAGCTTTGCTGGAGCACAGAACGCTGCCAACTGACAGAGGTGGTGCATCCTTTAAAGCTAGCAGGGATGGGAGAAGAAAGGAAGCTGTAGCAAGTGAGATTTCCGTTTTGAAAGAACTGCACAGAAAAAATGAACCCACAGCTTATTTGTCATGCTACTTTTGGTAGCAAGGGAAGGATTATGTATTTCTCTTTCAATGGAAATGGGCTAAGAAGAGAGGAGCCTGCATTTTCACAGCTTCAGAGGTTTCACGTAACTCTTAGCAGTTCAAGGGTTTGCAAAGGCAAATTTGTTGAGGAAACTCTACTCCCAAAGCCATATCGTGTTTGATAATCTGTGCTACTTGCAGCCTCAAAATCTGATTAGAAGGATGTTTGTGTGTGAATTGAGTAGCTACTTTGCTGTGTAATACAGCCTAACAGCACTTTTTTTCCTGTTGCAGGCTACTTCCGAGGGGAGAGAGGAGAACCTGGTATGAAAGGTACAGCCATCTAGTCCTTCTGTTCCCCTGTCCTAGTCCTTGGTTCTGGCAATGCTCAAGTTTGGAGTGGTTGTTGCTACAAGAGGAAGCTGGCAGTGAGAAAGCTGATGTTGGTTTATACTTAAACAAAAAGAGCGTGAAGCTGGTTTGCCACTTAAACTGTGGAGGGCTTGGACCTATGCAGAATTAATACAAGAGGCCCAATCACCCTATACATTGTGTGAGTGTGAAAGGTCAGATCCCATATGTCACTGGTGAGGTGGGTGCACCCTGCACTGTTCAGGGGTGAATTGTCCATGTTCATCTACAACTTGTTTGTATTTTATTGAAAGATAAAAAGCAACTAGAAAAACAAAATACATGAGGAATCACTGGAAATATCTCCAGGATCTCTCCTGATCTTATTTTTCTTCTCTTTTTCTCAGGTGACATGGGAATGCAGGGTCCTAAAGGTGAGTCTGGAGCTACCTGCTGTTTTAGGTTGTTCGACAGCCTTCCATTGGGTCTAGATAGCATATGAATTTTTATTGCCCCAGAAGTTAGACAGAGAAGCTGATGCACCCTGTGGTTCAGATATTGCTGAGACAGTCTTTGCTCTTCCTGGCAAAGGCAATTTTAGAGGTCACAGTAGGAGAGAGAACAATTCTTATTTTGAATCTTTTTTCACCTGGATTAAAATCATTCCTGAGGTAAAACTATACCTGGTTTAATCAGAAAGTGCTTCAGAGATTTTTGTGTAGTGTGAACAATTCAATCCATTGCATAAATACAAGGGGCCCAGCATGGCATTGCTGGAGAAGGTAGAACTTGTAAACATGCCAGTAACATAAACTCCTTTTTATGAGGGGGTGAGAATCAGTCAAATGTAAAAAACAGGGAAGATATATTCCTCACTGACTGTCTATTTCTTTCTCCCTGCAGGAGATCGAGGACTTCCTGGTGTCCCAGGTGAGCAGTAGTACAATTCCCCTTTGAGGGAGGACACTTAGTGATGTTACTGTTGACATTGCTGTTGACAAAAACAAATTTTGCACTGCAAATCTTGCTCAAGGTGCAGATGGACTAAGTCACTTGATTAATACCTTGATAATGAGCTACAGAGATTTGGTTATACATGTAAGCACAGCCTCAACCTGACTTTCCTTTATTTGACCATTACTAATTTGGGGGTGTGAAGATCCCAGCCCACTTTCGAAAGAGTCCCACAGCTACATGAGTACTTGGCCTGACTTCCTTGTGCTCTTATATTTGTTATGCTCTTTTAAAGACATACCTGTTTGAGTACCCAACCCGCAAATAATAAATCCTTTAGCCCAGCTGCTGAATCCCTCCAGGTTTCAGGTTCCCAGGTTCCACTAATTTGTGTGTTATTCATTCATGGTACACAGACAAGGACTCTGAACATTTGCTGTGTTTTTCTTTCCAGGCATTCCTGGTCCAATTGGGCACCAAGGGCCAGAAGGACCAAAGGGACAGAAAGGGAGCATGGGTAAGCATCTTCAGCAGTGCTGCAAGTCTCTCATGGCTGTTTGGCGCTTGACAAGGGAATCCAGACATAGCTTGGTGTGATCATTGCTTTCCCCCATGGAGGCAGACATGGATCTTTCTTGCTCAAGGCCTGCGTAAAGACAGCTTTTCTAACAAGGCATTTGTCTCCTGTAGGTGATCCTGGTATGGAGGGTCCCATGGGACAAAGAGGTCGAGAAGGGTTACCAGGACCTCGAGGAGAGCCTGGACCACCTGGATTTGGAGAAAAAGGAGACAGAGGTAGGAACTGGATCTCTTGTTCTTGGATAATGCTGAGATAGACAAAAGCTGGAGTTTGGTCCTGATTTATCAGACACCTCAGGAATAGGATTTGATTTGATTATTCAAATCCAAATTTCATTTTAGATGTTCCCAACACAGACAAATGTGACTTAAGGGGGGTTTGTGCCAAGCTTACAGAGGGCAAACAAGTAATTTTGTTTTGCCAGATTTCACCGTCAAGTTTAAGTTTGGCAGAAGCAAAAGCTCTTAGCATCAAGGTCATCTTCTTCCCTGCTATCCACCTCACCTAAGCTGGGGGTTTATTCTCTTTCTCATCCTAAAGATCAGTGAGATGGGATTTTTTTCTTGGACAATGCGTGTTTATTTGTCTGTTTTGAACTGACAAGCAGATTACCTAGCAGATTGTTCATGTCACTTGCCAGAGAAAATAATAATGGAAAATGGGGATTGGGAAAACGGGATCACAACTGTATTTTATATTATCTATTTCTGCTCTTTTTCTGCAGGTGCTGTTGGTGAGCCAGGTCCTCCAGGGCCACCTGGTCCCCCAGGTTCTGCTGGCCTTAAAGGTAAATATGGACAGAGAGAACCTAGCAGACTGTCTAGGTGCACTGTGAGGTGGAAATGAACACTCCAGCCTTCCTGTTTCACTTATATTGCACTTCATTAATCAGAAAAATAAATTGGCAGTCCTCATTTTAGCTAAAATTTACTTTGGTAGGTACATATAACCTTTAGAGCAATAAATTCTTGGGGATTTTTAGTGAGAGTGGGGATCAGCAGAGAGTTTTCAAAAAATGTCAATTAGTAATATATGTGTCCATCTGTTTTTTCTCTGCTTTCAGATATGGTAGGGTAAATTCCATACCCCTAACAGGTTGTTAATAGAGTTACAGCTCTGCAGTTCATGTAATGGGGATCCAAATTGCTCTATAAAGAATGGATCCTACCTGGAGCACAGATCCCAACATCTCAGCCAAGATGGAAGGCTTTAGTCCCTTTATCTTACCTTAGGGAAAACCAGTTCCTCTATGTTACAAGAACTAAGTTGTGTAGATTCAATGTTCTGCTTTTCAAGATGCCAGTGATGCCATTTCTTTTAGGGGCTAAGGAGATCCTGATCTCTTAAACATCCTTTGGGTTGTGGATGCTGCTGGTCAAACTCAAAGATATTTTGTTCATTGTCTAATTGCAGTGATACTGAAAGAAATTCTGTGTTCCTTATTCGCAGGTCTGACGGGTTCTCCAGGACCCCAAGGCCCTCCAGGTGAGTGCTGCCTTCCTTTGCTATGGTGCCTTACAGACTAGAGGGGAAAAAAAATAGTGACAACTTCTCACAGTTTGTCTTCCTTAGTGGTGCTTAGTCATCAGCAGGATGAATTAACTCCCTCATCTCATTTTTCTGCAGGTCCTCCTGGCCTACAAGGATTTAGAGGAGAAGCAGGTCTCCCAGGTGCTAAAGGTAAACTTCTCTTCCCCTGTGCAATTAGAGCAGCACTAGCTGATGTTCCTTTTCCAGCACTGCTCTGAGAAACACACTTGGTCTGAGCATAGTGTTGAGGTGCTAGCAGCAGAGAAAAGTGTAAGAGGAGGAGGAACTAGACTCAGTGGTTATGAGAAAATACTGAGAAATAGAAGAGAGAGATAACAGAGAAATCTGGATGAGGAAACATGGATGGAGCTGCAATGAAGGAAAGGAAGTTCCAGTTTGAGTTTCTCTGATAACGGAATTTGTGTTTCTTCTATGACTTTCTTTGGTGTATGGAATTTCTTTCCTTTCTGACTTGTTATTGCTATTGTTCAATCATCCATTTATCTTTCAGGTGAGAAAGGAGCTGCTGGAGCCCCTGGACCCAAAGGTATGTTGATCAATTAAATATTTTTTCTGGATAATTTATTTAGGCTCCTTCAGATATGAATACTGTCCATAGGAATTAACTCTACCCTTCTTTGGCTTGCTCTTTTGTGCTTTTGTCAGAAAGCAGACTGTCTTTGTCTGATGAAAAGATTTCACAATGAAGCAGTCTCACAGAATCCTTTCCTTTTTTGTACTGCAGGTGACCAGGGTGAGAAGGGTTCTCGTGGAATGACAGGTCAGTGGATTGTTTTCCTGAAATAGCAGCCTTTCTAATATGCACATGAATTATTTGAATTTTCAAAGAACAGACAGCCCAGTCAATCTTAGATAGCTTTATGAAAAAGTTACTGGTTATAGGAGTTCTATTTTATGCACTCAAGTTTTAACTAAATAGTTCCCATCCTTGGTAGGAATCTTTGTGTTTGTCTTTTGGGGAAATTCTCTCTCCTATGAACTGTATTCACTTCCCTTGAACACTTTTAATGCCCAGAAACAGTCATGAATCATAAGGCCTGAACATCCTGTCAATGCTGGTTTTCAGTTGCAAAGCACCAAATATTGCTAACGGTCATAACTTGCATCTTCACCAAGATCTGTTTGATCCATTTTTGCGTCATCTCATTACAGGTGAACAAGGCTCAAGAGGTATACCTGGTCCTCCAGGAGAGCCAGGGGCCAAAGGACCACCAGGTGAGTAACAGAAAAAGCTATGTTTATGTGTTGGACAATGCCATTTCCACCCTGAGTCTGTTTTTGTGAGCACAGACAAGGGAACAACTTGTGAACGGAATTGTATTGGTTTTGATCACAGGTCTTTTCTCTAGATAGCTAAAATCAGTCTGTACGCTCAGAAAAGTTGTCCTGCACTTTAGTTTCAAGTGAACTTTTTCTGGATCTTCAATAACTGCAGCCAAGGTTTTATTCAGATGCAATAAGAAAAGCCACTTCCTAGTGCTTAGGGCTGTACTCCGCTTAGTAGGAAGACTGGGCAACTGAGTTACTATTTTACCAGTCCCTGAGAATCTCTTTTTTTTTTTTGGACAGGACAAGCTGGCCGTGATGGGAAGCCAGGTGAAAAAGGTAAGAGATTTCTCTGAGGTAGAAGAGCAGGTACTTTCTGATTTGGCAGGCAGTTGATTTGTAAAAAGGGTGGGAGAAGATGGCAGCTGGTTCGTGACCTGGGACATGTCAGGAAAACTGTAGTCACCTTGTAGGCATGGAACTGAGACATATAACGGAGCTGGCTGTAAATTTGTGACTGAATTGTTCTCACTGCAATTCTTTTCTGGCATGGGGGTTCACCTCTCAGACCTCTGTCACTGAAATTGGCCCCTTGGCTATGAGGTACAGAAGGTATAGATGGGATGGCTGGTGGCCAAGCTTGAATGGATTGGATTGGTAGATTATAAATCGTAGATTGTGAGTTGTTAATGGTGATTATATCCCTAGGTGAACCGGGTCTTATGGGAATGCCAGGAGCCCGAGGCCCTCCAGGACCTTCTGGAGATGCAGGAGAGCCAGGTAAAAGCATACAGAGAACAAAAATAATTATTTTCCTGGTCAGGAACACGTCTCTGTCAACAATTCCCGGTCTTATTTTGAAGTTAAGACTGGCAGAGGATCTCTGTAGAGTAAGACGGTGATAAAAAGAAAATACAAAGGGAATTTAGACCCTTTGTGATCTCAGGATTGCACACACTGCAGGCCAGAACAGCAGTGCCAACATTCAGTTTACATACCAGGTGCTAGGCCAACTTGAACCACCTGTGGGCTGTGTGCTGTATTTTTAAGCAAATGTAATCTTTTTTTTCCTTGTCTATCCTTCCCCCTGACCAAAATTTGTTTAGATATCTTAGAATATTTGCCCTTTTTTTTCCCCCAGGTCTCACAGGACCCCAAGGACCTCCAGGTAGGTTTATTCACCATGTTTAAGTTTATCAATGACACACTTTGATACAGGCAAAAACCCTTTGTGATTTTTCCCTCTGTACAACTCAGGGCTCCTGACGTGATATTCCAAGGTTTCTTCTTCCTTGGCTTTTGAGACAGACTTTATGGTTGGTGCATAAGTTTTGAGGAAAGCAGAGCCTTGGAGTGTTTGAAAGTTTGCCCAGAACATAATTTGCAACAAAGAACGTGTTTCAGTTCCCTGCATATCACTGAAAAATCCTTCTAATCAGCAGCAGAAACAGAGGGGAGAGGTGGAAACAGAGGATGTGATGTTCTGCAAGCAGAAGTGGTTTGGGGGGCACGTCACCAGGGAATTTAGCCAGGAGCCTCAGAGCAGGGAGCAGTACCTGGGAGAAGTTGCAGGCAAATCTGGTGAGCAGTGCCATCGTTCAGAGAGCAGAGGGAGAAGGGAGGCCCTTACCTCTGCCCAAGGACACCACCAGCTCAGTCTGCCACAAAACCCTCCACCTGCTGTCAGGACCTTGTGAAGTAGGCAAACATGTTTATAAATGCTGAAAGCCAGGTTCTTGTGTAGGAAGTTCCTTTTATAAATCTACAAGTGAAGCTCACTGGGGTACCTGAGTGAAACAGAATGATATTTGTGCTACCTATTTAAAATTGTTTGTCTACCTTGTATCAGGACTTCCAGGGAACCCCGGCAGACCAGGGACTAAAGGTGAGCTTTGTTTCTTCCCTGATACTCATTTTCTCTCTAAGCACTTCATTTGAAGGAGGATTAGCTGCTCTGCTGCCCAGTCCCTGAATCAACAGTGGCATCTAGTGGCTTTAGGAAAGGAAGTTTTGTGGAATAGTTGATAGCCAAAGCCTTCCTGAGCACACATGAAAGGCAGGGCACCCACTAAGGTACTCATCAGAGCTAGTTCTCCAGCTGAGAAAACCTTAGCAAACCTGGTTCTACCCTGGGCATGTGAGCGTGATGCCTGGTGACTGCAGGGGTATCTGTGCACCTTTCTCAGATAAATCAAGGCCTGTTGTCTATTCTGGCAGATGTGATGCTTGGAAAGATCAGAGAACCTGGATTATCTCTGGATTATATCTGTGGATTAGCCAGGCTTTGTTGCTTCTTCCACAGCCCTCCAGTGCTGTGATTTCTCACACAAGAAATCAAGGACAAAGAGATCAGGAATCACATGTTTAATAAGACAAATGAGAAAATGTTATTGATACAGTGACAGATCTTCCCCTGAAAAAAAGAAATTCAACTTTTGTCTCTTTCTTTTCTTAGGAGAACCTGGAGCTCCAGGCAAAGTCATCAGTGCTGGTATGTAGTGCTGCGAGAGTCCAGGCACTTCGGCTTTTGGAAGATTTTCTCTGTATTTGTTATGTGTTCTAAATTCATCTTGACTGTGTACCAGGCTTCTACTGGGGGCTCCCAGTGTTGCTATAGATGGTCAAATCATTCCTTAAGGTTAGATTTGTTGCACGTTTGCTGCATGTGTGTGTTATGCATGTGTACAAGCGTACGTATTTGTTTTTCAGAGGGTTCATCGACTATTGCTCTCCCAGGCCCCCCAGGCCCACCTGGCCCACCTGGCCCCACTGGACCCCCTGGTGTTCCAGGTAAAGAAGCTGCAGTGTTTTTTGCAGGCAGCTTGCATTCGTTGCCATGTATCTAGTTCTTAATTTAACCATTGATGTTTATGGTCCCTGCCAGGTGGCCCCATGTAGGAGTCAGGATTGCTCAGGCAGTTTAGACACTCATGGTCCTCACCCTTCCCTGCAGAAAGAACAAGATCTCAGGCAGCATTAGGGAGGCAGTGGCCCTAAAAGAGAAATGGGATACAATCGCAATGATGCAGGACAGAAGGAAGGGCTGGGAAAATGAAGAAACTGGGAAGACTACTGTTACCTCCTGATGACAACTAGAGGCAGGCCAAATTCAGCAACTCAAATCAAGCTCTTTTGCCTCTCAGTAAGGCAAATGTGTGTCTAATCCCTCTCCTCACACCAGAACCAAAATTATTAAGTGCTTTGTTTTTACAGTCTTAACTGTGAACTCAAGACAGCAGAAAGACCGCTCTTAGGTCATTCTCTGCCCTCTAGCATGCTGGTGTCGGGCAGCAAAGTTTCTGGGCCTTGTTTCTCGTGGCACTTCTGTGCCTGTCCCATCTGTGTAGCTGGCACTAATCCTGGAGTTGATTTGGTAGAACAAGCCTTTGCAGCAGGGAATGCATGAGGAGGGTTAGACCTATTGCATCTAGGTGGTGGTCAGTGCCATTCTGGTTATTTCCCCAGTCTGAGAGGCACCTAGCACTTTAATGAATTCTTACCCCATAGCAATTCCATTTACTTGAGCAGATGAATACATTATTTGATAGCCTCTGTTCTTATAATGGACCTATTGATTCTCTCCTGCTACTGTAAAATAGAACCAGGAAAATCTAACACAATCTCTTTTTGTTTTTGTTTTTTGAAACCAGGTCCTGTTGGGCCAGCTGGTCTCCCTGGACAGCAAGGTACCATTCTCCATTTGCCCTGGTTCTGCTCCTTAAGAGAACTGAATTCATTAGTTTTCTTTTGTTTCTAGTCTCTCAGCCCTTGGCACAATCTCACTCGCTTTTGTTTGCAGATTTGTTCCTTTCAGTTCATTTTGCTGCATTATTGAGCTTAATTAATCTGTTAAAGAATTTCCATTCTTCCTTTTTTTTCCTTCCCAAGGGAAGGAGGGGATAGTAAGAGCCAGTGTGATGTGGAAGCTGCAAATGTCTTTTTTTTTTTTTTTTTTCTTTCTGTGGTATGGGATATAGCTCAGCTGTATACCTCCTGCTATTCTGAAAGATGCAAGAACAAACTACAGCCAAATTAGTAAAAATGTCACTGAAACCACTGCCAATTAGGCAGACATCTGTTTGGAAAGGCCTGAGCAGAGCTGAGTCTCCTAAGAACCCTTTTTAGCTGGTTTTCTATGGTCCTTTTAGGGCAAATTGTGCAGTAATTTCCACGTTTGAGTCCAGTGTCCCTCAGAGCCAGGGACTGAGTTAAGGCTTCCAGTTTACATAACTAAAATCTGAACCCATTGTCAGGGAGATGAGGTGTGGGTACAAAATGTCACCCTCTGTCAGTTAACTAATTTGATTTCTCTTTCTTTTTCTCTTTTTTTTTCTTGAAAAAGGTCCACGGGGTGAGAAGGGATCCCCGGGTGAAGCTGTGGTAGAAACTATCAGGACGGAAGTCTCATCACTGGCATCTCAGAGTAAGTGGGCCTGGCTTTCCACTCCTTCCTTTGGACAGGTGCTGGAGGCCCTGAGGCTGCTCCCGGCCAACAGGAGGTGCCTTTACCTCCTTCCCCTCAACAGGCTGTAGGGCAAGTGTGTGTGCATGTGATTAGTGGTGGGACACCAATACCAGCCACCTCTTTTTGCCCTGCTTATCATCCGTGCATCCCAGAGTGCTTTCAAAAGGAGTTAGATGGCACCAGGCTCATGGCACTGAGAGGAAAGCTATGGAGGGGTGGTTAGTGAACAGCTCTCAGCAGGAGAGATGGTCACAGGGCTGTGGGGTCTCAGTCTGGCCTTTCAGACACTGTTTGCACAGGGAGGTTCCCTGAGTAGTATGAACATGGAGCCATCTGTAAGGGGAGAACTGGTTTAAAAGGACGCGTTAATCTGAGCAACAAGGAGGGAAGGTAATCAGAATCTCTCAGCAAATTAGAGGATGAATTCACAGGAGGAAAATGCTATTTCAAGATGGGAATAAGTGGAGCAGAACAGAATGGTTTAGCAGCATCCTGAAGAAAGTGCGAAGCTAGATGTGTGATGCACTTACAGCCAGGATTCTTAGGGTCTGGGACCTCTGTAAGTGTGTAGAAGAGGCAGAAGAGGCAAGGCAGAGGACATCAGAGTCACACTTGCCTGGGTCCACCATTGACTGCAGGAGCTTCTATCAGCAACATACCAAGTGTTTCCATAGCTGCAGTAGCTTCACAGCAACAAGTTTTTCCCTTTTGTCTGTGTTTCATTTGCACAGTGATGGCAGATTTACAAGGGCGAGCAGGACCACCAGGTCCCCCTGGACCACCAGGTATGTAATACAGCAGAATTCAGCACATAAGCAGGGGCACAGAGACACACTCGGCATGCTTCTGGAGCGTGCAGCTGGCCATGTGAACACCCTCTGACACCCCTGTTTGTTTCATCATTAGGTGAATCTGTGCAGGGACCCCCCGGACCTCGTGGCCCACCAGGTAAGAGCTTGTTTCTCTGAAACAACCCTGAAAAGTGAGGTATTTTTTAGTGCCTCTGTCCTGCACTTCGCTGTATGCCAGATAGGATTTTGGACATGTTGGGAGTTGTTAGGACTGACCTCACTGGAAGCAGGATTTCACATAGCGGGTTCCTATTAATACAGTTTCACAGCAGTGAGATGCTGCCCAAGGGAGCAGATTTGCTTTGGCAAAGGTTTGCTAGACAGACTAGTAAGTCATAAGTCATGCTTCTTGGGAAGAAGCTCAGTGTTCTCAAATCCCCAAAGGAAACAACTGCAAACGATTCCTTATTTAATTCTTGCTTATCCAGCTTTAACTTCCAGCTGGGGACAGATGTAGCAGCTCTGACCATGAGTGTCCCCACTCCACTTCTTGTAGCAAAGTGATAGCTTGCCTTCCACGGCCAGAAGAGGGGACATGCAGGGGGGTGTCAGACAAGAGCATAACCCCATTCCTTGCTTTCTGCTCAGTAGCAAAGGGGAGCAGGTCTGGTGTGTGATCATATGAACCTTCTCTCTTAATGCAGCAAAGGCCAGCTGGGATAGGCATGCTGCACCGCAAAGAGGGGAATTTCTCTGTCCTACATCTGCTATAGTGGCAAATGATAATTAAAAGGAACAAAATGGGAGAGTTATGCACAGAAAATAATGACACTAGCTTATACTTGGAAAATTTTGAGTTATCTCTATGGCTGGAGATGGAGGAGCTCTAACATGCCTTTGCTCACGTTACTGAGGCTCACTTTTTCTGAAGCTTGTTTGTGTCCCTTTTGCATAGGAGAGGGATTGCCAGGACCTCCAGGCCCACCAGGGAGACCAGGATCTTCTATATCCACCTCAGGTAGGCTCCTCCCACTCACTCCCTCACCTGTGCCCTGGGAATGTCCTGCCTGTTGTGGTTCCAGAGAGCATACCCTTGGTTTTGAACAGGTGAAACCAAAGGAAACTTGTATCATGTTCTGTTGGATGTCATAAAGAAACATTTTTGTTTTAATTACAGAAACATTCCTCTCAGGCCCACCGGGTCCACCAGGTCCACCAGGCCCGAAGGGAGACCAAGGTGAGTCCTCAGCAAGATTCTGAATGGATCTCAGCACCACAGACTGAAAAGGCAGAAGGAAGGGCTTGGATGCAGAAACTCTCCTGCCTTTCTGTGGCTGTAGGAGAGCTGGCACAGTGGTCACTAAGTAGTATTCCTGCCTGCTTCAGTAAAAACAGTCAGTTGTTGAAGAAATTTATTAGTCTCCAGTACTGATGTCAAGGCATTGTATTCATAGCCCAACCTTGCAAGCCCTTGATGTTCAAGAACATTCAAAACTTCAGATTTGCCATTAAAGAAAGGGGAACAATCTTTTTGCAAAATAGAACATGGACTTAGTAACTCAGTGCGAGGAGGTGGCCGTGTTAAGCATAGCTCAGCTCTCACTTGGTAGGAAAAGAAAGGATCTAATCCCTTTCCCCATTCCTGCCCTGCAAATTGAAGACCACGAGACTGTTCTGCAGGTTGGGCTGGGTTGCTGTTGCAGATCAGAGCAAAACAAATATTAACGATGGTCCTCTGCTCCCTTGTTTTCAGGCGAACCAGGTCCACGAGGATTCACAGGTGAGAAAGTTTCCAGGGGATGTCCCTGGGGTGCAGCGTGGCTTGTTTGTGTATATGACCGCTCCTCCATTCTGTGTCCCATGCAGGAGAACCGGGTGAACCTGGCCTTCCAGGAATCTTCTCCCATGGTCAGTCTGTACCCCTTTTCCTCCTTTAAATTCATTGTCCATAAGCAGATGCCAGGGGGCAAAGTCCTGCTCTATCCTAACTCAGTTTTGGTGGAGCCAGGATTTTGTCCACATGTTCTATTCCTTTGAATCTCTAACTCTCCTTTGGCAATTGGCAGGTGGTACAGTCACCATGCAGGGACCTCCAGGCCCACCAGGTCCACCAGGACCCAAAGGTGAAGTTAAAAATCTTCCTTCTTTCTTTGCTGGTGGCCTTACACGGCTGTGTCGGGTTGGGACTAAGGGATGGAGCAGCCTGCTCCTTTGGGAATTGCAGCTGTTCCCACCCCTGCCTTTTCAGGCACAGCAGAACCGGGGCAATTGAGTTCCTCCAAGGGCTCGGTGGTGGCCTCTCTGCCAAGATGTAGCTCAGCTGTTTTACAAACCAAGGGTGCAGCCTGCAGTGAAACCTGCAATAACTGTCTGTCTCCTTCACTCTATTTTCCAGGTGATGCAGGTGTCCCAGGCGCTCCTGGCATCCCAGGAACATCTCGAGGTAAGAACTGTCATTGCTCTGATGCTACCAGGAAATGCTGATGTTCCTGTCTGGGACTGGGAGCAGCAGGGCAGTGGGGTTAGCCTAATGGGTTTGGGTGCTTTTTGCTCTCTATCCACATTTCTGCCCAGCTTTGTTTTCAGTGCACAAACTGAGCAGGTCTGTCAGTATGAAGCCAGGGAAATCTCTGGATGCAGCCCTGCCCATCTGCATAGGCTGAGTTGTAAGATGCCAAATGAATTAAAGACTCGCTACCTAATAGCCCATGCTTAGAGTGTGTTTGGGGATAGAAGGGGAGCCACTGACTGCATAGGTCATTCCCAAAGCTCTTCCCAGACCTGTAGGAAGGGATTAATGCAAGCTCAATGCTTAGCATTACTTGGTCTAATGCAGCCATGCCAAAAACATTCCTTGCAATGATTTCTGTAGGTGGATCCAGACAAATTCAAGGACCCCCAGGTCCTCCCGGCCCACCCGGTCCTCCTGGCCCAGGTGGAAGTTCATCTCAAGAGATCCAGCAGTATGTCACTGACTACCTGAAAAGTGAGTATGACTGGGTTTTGCTGCAGGTCAGCAGATGCCTGTCTTCCTTTTGCTCCCTGAGCCCCTTGTCACTGTTAGAGGCAGCAGCCCTATTTTTCTTGAATATTATGAAGTGCAGTTGTCTGCTGTGGCCTCTGCAGAACTGTTCTTCTGTAGCCCTGCTTTTTCCCTAGGGGAAAAGGGTCCAATAATTGTGCATTTGGCCGTCATCTTCCCTCTAATGATGTGAGCATATCTTGGGCATCCCTCCTAGGTGACAATGTAAGGCATTATTTGACCGGTGCCCAAGGCCCACCAGGCCCTCCAGGCCCACCCGGGATCATCACCACTGCAGATGGGAATAGCTTGGATTATGCGGAGCTGGCTGCGCGGGTTATGAGCTATATGACAAGTAAGCACCCTGTTCCTGTGCGGTAAGCTCTGTGAGTACCAAATCACAACCTGCTGAGCTTGTGCAACACCGAGAAGACCAGAACCTCAGGAGAGACAACAGTCTTTAAGCAGCAGCCCCTTAAAGCCTGTGTGAGACTGCAGCTGATTCATGGTGCTCTCCATGGGAAGCCCATTCCAGCAGTTAAACTGGATTAATTCAGCTTTCCTATGTCCCTGTCTGACCCCTCTTCACCTGCTTCCTCCTCTTAATCTTGGCTGACACAGAACCTTTTTATTCCCACAGGCTCTTCAGATCGTTATCAGTCATATGTCAGTTCAGTGTCATCTACATCAGTTTTGTATCAAGAACTTTTGGACATGCTGCAGAGTAAGTGGCCCTGAAGAGAAACATGGGAGGTGGGGATGAAGCATCCCAGCAGCCTGGAGGTCTGCCCTTCCCTCTAGTCTCCTGTCTCCAGCTGGAGTTAGCTGGAAAAGGAGCTTTGCGTCCATAGGTTTGGGTGATCTCTCTCTAGTAGAGAGGTCTCAGCTCAGCTGCGAACCCCTCACACCTGGCTTCTTTAAAACAGCTGGACAGTCCTAAAGAAATGTCTTTCATTTCCAGGAGAAGAGATTCGTCAGTATCTGATTGGACCCCAGGGCCCACCAGGGCCTCCTGGACCAGGAGGAGATGGAATGGCTCTGTCACTGGATTATGATGAGTTGACCAGGCGGTTTATCAGCTATTTGTCAAGTAAGGGTCTTTTTAGTGTGTATTTCCCTCTGTTCTCTTGAGAGCTGACCAAATAGCTCATGCAGTCGATGAAAACTTTTCCAGTGTTGACTGAGTGAAACCCTAAGTACAGAGACGTCTTCACAGAGATTGTGAGAGACTTGGAATAGAACAAAGATACCTTGTAACTAAGGCATTATCCAGACACGAGGAATGAGTTCTTGCTTTGCTAAGAACTGAGCTGAGGGCCATCACCTCACCTTAGCCATCTTAGGAGTCCCATCAATGCCTTCAATTTCCTTTATCTTCCTTTTCTGTCTGGGTCTGTGGCCAGGATGTATTTCACTGGGGAGGAGTTGATCTATGCCCACTTTTTGTCAAGGCAGCCCAGGCGATGAACTTGCAGCAGCCTTCCTGCACTGCCTGCGAGCGAGCCCTGCAGCCTACCTGCTCCCACTGCCCAGCCCCTTTTGGTAACATGCTATTGTTGGATCTGTCTGATTTTGCAGGTTCTGGGATGAACATCGGGCTCCCTGGACCACCTGGGCCTCCGGGGACACCTGGCATATCGTACAGTGAGCTAACAGCATACCTGCGAAGTAAGCCAACTTTGTGACTCCCATGCCACGGGTTCCTCCACACCCCCAGCAGCTTTTTCCAGGCTCAGTCACACTAACAAAGCTCAATATGTAAGGGCACTGCCACAGGGTCCCTACCATCATCCCTGATCTGCAGAGAACTCATTTATGAGTGCAGAACTTTTCCTTTTGGCTGTCACCACAAATGGCCCTCTACGAGACTGCAGTGATCCTCTCTGCCTCAGTTAAAGCCCTGCAGGCCTCCTGGGCAATGCCAGGACCCGCACAGACTGCGAGTGGCTGCAGACAGATCCCTGTGCTTCTTGAGAAGATTTGTCTTCAAACTCTGCAGCATAAAGGAGCTTCTTGGACTTTTTAAAAATATATCTAAAAATATGAACCTCTACACTCTTTGGGGTGTCCACTCAGGGAAGTGGGCTGCACCAGCAAGGCCGCACTATATGGTGCTGGGGAGAAGAAAGTCCCCCAGGCTTGGTTTTAGTTGGCATTACCATATTGTCAGGGAAAGTTCATCAGAATTGCAGAGGGTTGGGTAACATCTTATCTTCCCTTGTGTCTTGCAGACTCTGAATTCAGTGGTCTCGTTGGTCCCCAAGGGCCTCCAGGGCCTCCAGGGATCCCTGGATCACCCGGCGCCTCTCTGGAGGACATCTCTGCTTACCTACAAAGTAAAGCACCTGGGTTTCTCACAGCTGGCAGGGAGGTTCTGGTTGGAGGTGCTAGGGGGAACTGAGCCTGAGATTTAGCTCGCTGGGACCTGTGAGTGCCCACTGGGAACCGGGTCACGTGAAAAAATCTCAGCTGGAAAGGGCTGGAATCTGGGGTTGGAACCTTTAAGCTTACAAGATTCCTAGATGTGCCATTTTCTTGTCCTCTCACTGTACATCATTCTTCCTCTCTCTCAAGATGTGGGATACTCTTCCATGTCCGGAGTGCAGGGCCCACCTGGCCCGCCGGGCCCTCCAGGGCCACCAGGCTTCTCGGGAACCGGGCTCCTGTCCTACGCAGACATCACCAACAGCGACGAGTTCCGGAGCGAGCTGATCCAGTACCTGAAGAGTAAGGGGATGGTGTCCATCCTGCATTGAGGCAGCCCTGTAGCAGCCTTCCTTGAGGAGGCACTGGAGCAACACCACCTTATCCCCGTGGGCTCATCCCAACACTTCCCTTACAGGCTGTAGGGCAGTCAGCTTCACCCCGTAGGCCTGCCTCCTCTCAGTCCAACTGCAAGGCCAAGGTCCTTGTTGTGAGCCTAAAGGAACAGGCACTGGGCAGTCCCGAGTGGCCTGCACTGAGCAGTGAGCTGTTAGTAAGGTCAGCTGCAGACTTTTGCCATTGGAAAAGTGTTTTCTTTGAGAAACCCCTTCCTACAGAGAAAACGATGATGTGAGATTTGGAGGGCATCTGGGCCAGCTGTGAGGCAGCACTGGCCTGAGCTGTCACACTGGCAAATCATCCAGGGCAGCCTTTCAAGGACAACGGGGTGCCCTCACTTTTGGGAGCCTGGGTGCAGAAGGCCCTTCTGGCAGTGCTGCTGTCCTCGGCCTGAGAGCAGTGTACCCATCTGCAGAACCATCAGGTGGGGGGGGGCAGGTATCCCCGTGTCCCTGAAATCCCCTCAGTGCCTCTTGTATTTTGCAGGTGATGAAGTTCGAAGCTACATCTCGGGGCCGCCCGGGCCCCCTGGGCCGCGGGGACCACCAGGACCCAAAGGAGACAGCGGTTTGGTAGCTGGGTCTCTGGCATCAGTGTATGGCGAGTCGCTGTCTTCTGAGCGGTTGCACGGAGGATCCCTTGGTGCTGAGGGCTCCCACGGGGCATCGCTGGGCGCAGGCAGCTCTTACAGCAGCTCCATGAGCAGCATGTCATCCTACAGTGCCTCCATGGGCAGCGAGGGCTCCTACGGTGCCTCCAGGGGTGGTGATGGCTCTTTTGATGACTTGCTGGCAGCTGAGGAGGCCCACAGGAGATCAGCAGGTTCCGGCAGATCCTACAGCAACTCCTTCTCTGGGTCCCTGGATTACAACGAGCTGGCGCGCCACGTGTCAGAGAACCTGCAGAGTGAGTGGGACGCCTCCCTGTACATGCTGCCACCCCATTCCCTTGCCCCATTCCCTTCCCTCACCCTTCCTGCTGCCCACAGCTATCCCTAAAATCCTCCCGCCCCATCATCCAGCCACAGCTCCTTTCAAACAACGTCTTTATCTCCTCAGGCCGAGGTATCCTGCAGGACCTGATGTCTTACACTGGACAGGGGCCACCAGGTCCCCCAGGTCCTCCTGGTCCCCCTGGAATCAGCAGGGTCTTTGCAGCCTATGGCAATGTCACCGAGGACCTTATGGACTTCTTCAGAGGTATGTGATGTTGACCTGGTGTTTCTGGCTCATGCATATGAGGTCTCTCCAGCCTCTTGTAGCGTTAATAACCCTTTCACCCTTGCATGCTGAAGAAATATAATCAAGATGCAAAGCTGGAGGCAGGTGGTCTTTCCATCCCCTTCCTCCCTTGCTGTTCTCATCATTAGGAAGGCCATCAGGCTTTCCCACGACTTGTAGGAAACTCACTCCAAACCCTAAAGACTATGCTTGCAAACCCTGTGGCCCATTTTAAGCTGGTTGGGCTGCCACATATAGGGCAAAACGAGAGAGCTGCTGCTCACTGCTCTCACATTGCGTGGACCAGCTCCAGCCCTGGTGACAGCCAGGGCACTTGTAGGGGTGGCAGAGCAGTGCTGGTGCCATGAGGTCACAGCCTGCCCCCAGGACTTTATTGGGACCAAAACCATTTACAAAAATCCTGCCCTGCTCAGTCTAACCCCATCTAACCTAGAGCGATGGCCTTTCCGTGTGACTCAGTGCTTCTCTAAGCGAACACAGACTCCTCTGCAGGTGGTTTGTCCTGCTCTCTCATGCTCACCTTAATTTTCCTCTCCAGCACATGGAACTGTCCAGGGGCCTCCTGGTGAGAAGGGCGAGCGGGGTTACCCCGGACCCAAAGGTAAGGCCGGCCACCCCTTCCCTCTCATGCCGTGTCCACCGGGGTGGTTGGCGCTGGGCTGCTCTCGGGGTCCCAGCCCCGCTGCAGGCCCTCAGCCCAAGCACCCTCCCCACCTGGTCTCCCTTCCCCTGCCTGGCCCTGCTTGCAGGCTGTCATGCTCAGGGCCAACTCGGCCTTCTTGTTCCTTCAGGTGACCCCGGACCGATGGGCCCACCGGGACGCCATGGGCAAAGGGGACCCAAAGGAGAGAAAGGCGAGAAAGGTAGGGATGTCTGCCCCCCAGGAGAGCGGGGCTGGGCTGGAGGATCCCCCAGACACCGGCCCAGCTCTGGGGAACTGACACAACACGTGTTGGGTTTCTGTTTGATTTAAAGTTGTGTTTTGTTTTGTTTTCCCCATATGAATGCTTCAAGTAACCTGCCTTTCAATATCCTTGTGCCCAGGTGAACAAGTGTATGTTGGCAGAAGAAAAAGAAGAAGCGTTGGGGTTTAAGGAAAGAGCCAACTCAGCTCTGCACTGGGCAGCGTTGCTAGCAGCCCACAGAGAATCTGTGTGGATCTTCATTGCCTTACTGCTAACATGTCCTCCCCAGTAAGCTAACTCCTTAGACTCGATAGTTCGGTGTTGCTGCTGAGGTTTGAGTGGCTCTGGGACGTGTCCAGCACGGTCCTGCTGTGGGTGTTTGCTCCTGTTGTGAATGTGTGCCTTCATGCCCCGACTTCCCAGGTGTGTGCGTCTGGGGGCTGACCAGGGCTCTGCGGCCCAGCCAGCCCAGGCTTCTTGTGTTACTCCCGGCTATGTAAAAACCTATCAATCATTTTTTTAATCAACTATCCACATATTCAGCAAAAAAAAAGAAATTCTTCCCCACCAAACAACTGTTTTTTTAGAGATCAGATTCAGACAAAAAGTGCTGTAGGAAGCTCTGGGACAGCTTTCTGAGCGCCCCAGGATTTCTTCTCCACATGTTTGCTGTGCTGGCCACAGGCAGGAGGACCTGGTGAAGCAGGTGGGGGCATGCACAGGGCCAGAACCAAAGCACTTTTGTTAAACAATTTGTTGACTTTTAAAAAATATTTTCGTATTCTATTTTTTAAACATCAGGAAAAAATAACTTTATGATGTAAACATCCCCATTAAAGTGTATTTTATACCCTGCATGTGCCTATCAGTGTCACCTTGGGCAGTCAACCAAAATCGGTGATTGTAGCAGATGCAGCGTGTGGTCAGAGCGGCTGAGGGCTGCTCTTTTGCTTCTCAACACCGGTACATGACGGGAGCAGGCAGCGAGTTCTTTCTTGGTGTGGTGGTTTTCAGTCTCGTTACTGGGGGCCTCTGCACACTGCTACCACATCGCCTTGCTTGCCCCGAGGCAATTCGCGTCACAGGATGGACTGTGGAGGAGGCAGCCCGAATTTGGAATGTGGAGTGAATTTGGAATTCCCTCACAGCTCCCTTGTATTTCATGCACGTATTCCAAGAACAAAACAGAGGTCATCTCAGCAAACTGTGATTTTTATTGTATTTACAGCAGAATTATTACAATATTCTACAGAAAGCCATGAAATCAAATTGCTTTTAAAAACAAGACCAAAAAAAATAAAACACAGAAAACAAACAAAAAAAACCTGTTATATGGCTGCTACTGCAAATTTATTTCCATGAGCTGTACATACAGAGATCCTTAGCCAACTATTTATCCATCTCCTGATTTTTGGTTGCTTCCTGTAAGGCAAAATTAACTTGGTTTGTGAACATAAAACATTCAACGAACTGCTGGGACGAGGTGAGGCAGGAGCTGCCGTGCATTTCCAGGCTTTATGACAGAACAAACAGCGCCCTGCCTGGCTTGCTTACAGAGAACAGGGGCAGGACAGCACAACAGCTGGGTGTCACTGGATGGCTCTAGAATGCTTAGTTCCTGCTCTTTCCCCCTTTCAGCCTGGGTGATTGATGATCAGAGAGAAAGGGGCTTTACCTAGCATGGAAACCGTGGAAGATATTTCATAAAACTAAAGCAACGTGGGGCTCAGTAACGCCCTTCTGCTTTCAGTACAGAGAAGTGCGTGAGCCCTTAGTTGCTGCTTTAAGCACATTTTAGCTTAAGGGGGCTTCTGCTTCCCTCCAGAGCTGCTGATTGCCCTTGGGCCAGGAGCGCAGTAGTTACAGAAACGAAGGACGAGGACTGAGGCAAGAAAAAGAGGCTGAAAAACAACTAAAAGCTCTGCAAACAACATCACCTTCCCAGCTAGAGAAATGCTATGAAGCTTTCTTCCTTTCCCTCCCTTTATCTGCTCTCATCCTTTGTAAGACTAAGAAACGTGCCAGGGCATCCTGGCCCTGCCTTGTCTGGGGCTGAGGAAGGTTAGCTCTCTCTGACCTCATTTCATGCCTGCTGTGAATTAAACACAGTCAGGGACTGGGAAACACATGTGGACACATCAACACAAGGAAGGTTCTCTGAGATCCAGAAGTACAGATCTTGCAGTACAATGACAGGGCTGTAACTGCTAACATGCAAAGCAAGAAGTTACCCAGGTGGTGGCCAGCATCAGGGCTCCTCCTTTCCCTGAGCTCCAATGACTATGGCACCACTGTCTTCATTTTGCTGCCATAAAAGACATTTTTACACTGTGGCCTGAGGAAAGCAATTACATTACTGTTTTGCCTGGCTCTATCAGACTCTGACTTTGTTAAGGTGCTAAGGTTCCTATGTATTCATTAAGAAAAAAAATCCTGTTCCCTGTAGATATATCAAAGGTCTCTGGGATAGAAGAATCATTTTTAAATACCTGGCTTGCTGGCTCTTAAGCCATGTGAGGGGTTGGATACTGAACAAAGTCCTGTGAAGAATCACCGAGTGAATGCCCGTGGTCAGGACACCACGGGTCAGGGCGGTGGTACCAACAGCTGCAGCGCTGCCCCCTCTCACTTTGAACATCTAAAGGAAAACCTTTAACAATAAATTAGCATAAATCTAGTCAACCATAGAAGTAGCCTCCATACCATACCATAGCTTTTCGTGCCACACTTGCTTCTGATGCATTCAGCAGAGAGCTTGAAAGAAAACCGCGGAGTTCTGTGGGAAACAGAGCAGCAAACGTGCTGGAGTATTCCCTCTTCACACAAGTAACAGCAAAGTTTAAACTAATTTAAGTTTAAAAGAGCTTGGTCATCCAAAGATCTCCCTGGTCCACCTGCAGGGCTGCACTGGCAGAGACACTGGGAGCAGCTGAGCTCCCGTAACTGTCAGGCTGTGAGAAGAACTGCTGACTCCTCTATTTACAATGCCCCATCCCAAGAAAGCTAATTTAGCAAGTGCTGAAATCTGCTTTCAGAGCTGATTAAAAATTGTGAGGTCTGAATCCGTCAGAGGCCATGAGCTTGCATGGAGATATTTTTCTTGTCCAAACCAACTGTAAATAGAGGAGCAGAGAACAATGCACTGCGCTGTGGTGCACGCGCTTTAGGGCCTTTGTTCATCTTCCTGCAGCCAGCAGCTACAATGTAAAAGGAAGGTGAGCACGAACCAGTATTTGCTCAGCTTCTGAGGGGCACGTAGAAAAAATGCGATCTGCCAGAAACTCAGCAAGCCAGCAGACTGTTTTGACTACAGAAAACACACCTAACTACCTCTGAGACAGAGCTCCTACCATTTATTAAAGGGATTATGTGACACGTGATAGGAGAGAGATTGGATTTTATATCTCAGACGATCTCTTCCAGGCCAATGCGAGACTAAATCTATTTGAATTGGATTTTCTGACAGTGCCCTAACAGCATACACCTCCTCTTTCATGTTCCACAATGCTGATAAAACGCTGGCTTTCAATCTAACCATGTAAGTACCTATGTTAGCTCCTGTTATCCCAGAGAAGTGGATTTGCACACCAGGTATCAATTCTCAGCACAGTCACAAGACTGCAGCTGCTTAACAGCGCTCTACAGCTCCAGACACAGCCAAGGACTCGCTAAGGCTTCGACTGCTACATTCAGTCCCTCCCTGCACCACACAACTCAGGCATTTGTACAATTTACAGTGAGGTCAGATTGCAGGAGCTTGTGTGAGAAGGATCTTCAAATTAAAGATTTACCAGACGTAGACAGAGGTAACCACTATGCCAATATATATTAGCAAGTTATCACTGAAACTGCCGAAAATCTAAGAAGATTAACATTTCTCTGAGAATTTAATGTGGATAAAGGCAGAGATAATCCAGAAGAGGAAATCTGCCTGCCAAGTTTACTCTCCAAATAAATCACTGAGCCTGCTCCATACAAAATTGCAAACAAATTCTGTTAAATACAGAGGTGAAGATTACTTAACATTATTTTAGTAACAGTCAATTTATGGTGGTGGAACTTAAAGGAAAGGCCTTCAGAGTCTTTTTTCAGCCTACTGAACAAACAACTTAAGGAACTTTGCATTTAGCAACAGATAACATTCTAGAGATAATGATATGTGAATTTACAACGGTACACAATACACAGTGATATAATAAAATGCCAGAAATTAAGGCTAGCTATTAAAGTAATTATGCTATCAAAAAGTTACAAAAATTAAATTAAAACATGCATTTTCCAACTGCTTTTACTGTGCTGCAAATTTTAAATGTCTTCACTGAGAAGGTATAGTTGCAACATCCAAGGATTTCAGCATCCAAGATTTCAACCGTATCTGATTAAAGTCCTATGTTAATTTGAGTTCATTCATGTGCATCAATACTGTTCCCATGAAATGAACATCGTGTAAATGTTCACCAGTCTCACATTAAATGCAAGCTAGCAAAACAAAACCAACATTGCAGTTGATGCCCAAAGAGACTAGAAAGTTAGGCCTCAAATAACAGAAAACAAATACTATTTTACAAATTCAATGCCAGCATACCAAATACAGCTTATAATACTGTCTTGATATGACTCGAACCATCACAAGGAGTGCAGTAAAAGTGACCTAATACACTTTTCCTTCCCTACCAGCTATGAGAAACATTTCAGATTTTTTCCACTGCAGATCAGTCAGGTAAATAACTTATTTTACATCTATGAACTTAAAAAATAAAAACCGTCTATGTTAGTACGTGGCAACACAAAAGCAAAAAAACAGCTTCATTAAGTATTTTGTCTATATATTTAACTTAAATCTTTCTATAAAATAAAATGACTAAAACAAACAAACAAAAAAATCAAGTTAACATTTCCAACCAAATCAGACTTCTGCCATGGTTATCCATAAATACAACCACCCACCTCCACTTCTGCGATGGAGTTCCAATGAACAGGCTTTGGTAAGAACAGAAGGATGGCTCTACCCATTCCCGGTACAGTTGGAGCGACCGCGTGCGTCTCGCACAATGCTTCCTAAAAAATACATTCTACAGCTTTTCGATTTGTAGAACTAACCACCTGTAATAGCTAAGGAAAACAACAAACTGTGCATTTTAAAGTTAGCATTTCTTTCACCTTTACATATTTTAGTGCAAAATATTTTAGGGTGAGGATTTACAACAAAAATGGCAGTAGCAGCAAGAAATCTTCTGTTTTGTACAGTAACAACAATGCAAAGGAGCTTTACTTTGTTTTTGTTTCATAAGTGACAAATACTACCCTGTTGCCAGGATTAGCATACCGAAGTGTTTCAGGCACTGTATTAATTAAACTAGCACCCCATTTCATTATGGAACTAATGGACAAAATATGTAATGGAGATCAGCTCAGTTTAATTTATGCCAGAGGTTTCTTTTTTTTAAAGAAGTTGTAAAGGTTTTTACTGTTACCATCCGTATTTAAACACAAGGGTTCATTTTTTATGATTATTGGCATGTTCTGAGCAATTAGTTTCAGTCCTCACTATGAAGACACTGCTCAACACTAACATTTTAAACCTCTTGTGGCAGTTTCAGTTGTGGAATTCTCTTGTGTAGAAATGACACACTTAAAAACACAGTAGCAGAACTTATACAGTTTAAATATTCACATAAGAAACCATTTTTTTGTGATGAGAAAGGTTATAATTCATATTTTAGGCTTACTTAAAGTCAAAACCATAGATAACATACTTTTTGAGACTGAGATAAAAAAAAAAACATTCTTGAAACATCTGAAGGACGTCACATTACCATTATACACCAACTCCTTTTCTCTTTTCTTCCATTCAAAGTAGTAAAAAAAGAATGATCGTGACACTGATTGTCTCCACCGAAAACAAAAAGTGCCAGGTCTTTTGATGTACTCCACAGATTAGATCAGGTTAGACGACGGGGATGAAGAACTCCAAATATGAAAAACCTACAGCAGTTCCCAGAGTTACGACCCAGTGGAGTGAAGGCTGGGGATTGGATAGAATTTGGAAATCCGGCTTTGTGTTGAAGGGTTAAGGCATTCAGATTCTCCAGTCATTTTAAAGAAAACTTCCTGCTCTTGCAGTTTTCTGGCAAATTCTTCTTCCAGTGTCTAAAACCAAGATCAGATTGTTATATGAATATAAGGCAATGGAAGTGTAAGAAGCCTGTTCTACTGCTGACAGTCTGATACAACATCTTAACAAAATGAACAAACAAACAGCTACCACCACCATCCTCTCTATTTGTTACTTCATCCTCTTTTTTTTTTTTTTTAAATATCCTATTAGCTTCTGAAATAGAGTCCTAAAACAGATTTACTCCAGCTAAGAGGTTTTATACGCAAATATGCACACATGCCCTGCAAGAGGACCACAGGAAGAGGCTGATAATTGTGAGCCTTTTTTGTTGCACCTATCTTATTATAAGTGAACTATAGCAGTTTTGTATAGTAGCTCAATTCTGCTCCTCAGCAAAATTTATATGATCTGTATTTGCTAGGTTTAACACTTCATTATATTCCAATTCAAACTGCTCCAATTTACCTTTTTTCTTGGTCTCAATTTCTCTCTCCATTCCTTCAGTTCTTGGCTGTGCTCTTCATCCAGCTCTTTCAGCTTCTGAGTCTCATGCTCAACCAGTAGATGGCATTTTTCATTCTTAAAACAAGATAAAGATAATCCTTGTCAAACTAATTCAGATTAGACAACTTAATATTTGTCTAGTGACATATGTTGTCCTAATTCTTTTTAATTAGCTTATTAGCCTGTGCAAACAGTGACGTACATAATTACAAGATAAAAGTTTGTTGTGGGTCTGCATTATCAAAAGCTGATCTTGCCACCAGAACCAATGGAGATAAGAAATACTTGTAAATCTAAACATGCTGCTGAGTACCATTCAGAGAGCAGCCGACAGCGCTACTCCAAACTGTGGTCACTGCCTAGTAACACCACCGCAGGTCACGCAGCATTTCTGCTTTGTTTTCTGATTTTTTTTTCTCTAATTGTATAATTTATTAAAATCAATTACATTAAAAAGGAGTTAGTTTGTTGTTTTTTTATTGGAAAAATACTTCCAAACTTCTGGAAGAATACTTCCAATACTTCAACTCTTGGTGAGTTGAAGGAGTTGAGACTAACAAATGGGGTCTAGAGAGACAGAAACGTGCTTGCATAGAAGCAGCCACAGAATCACCCTGTAATGAGAAGGATAATCAAACCACACATTAAGTTTCACATTCCTTTAAGTTATACATGTTTGTTTAGCTGCCAGGGGCCTTTTGAAGCATGGCAAGAATACAGTTTAGCATTTGGCTGCAACAATTCTTTAATATTAAAGAGCAGTTGGCAACTGCAGTCTCTAAAGCCCTTCTTGTTCCTAAGACTCCAGTCCCAGCTGGCTCTGATGCAGAGTACGAAAGCACAGCAACAAAAATGACAAGCACTTGGCTAGTCCTGAGTGCAGCTAAGGGCCAACTTCTCTTGATGTGGCTCAGAGTAGCCCTAATCTGCTTGATTTTGCTTTAGCTGGAAGTCTCACGCAGACTCCCACGGTACTTGGGGATTTGCTGGGGCGTATTAGTAGTAGCGCAGCCAGGGCCTGTTTTCACCAGATGCAGGAAAGCCATCGGTAGAAGTAGCTTCACTGGCCAATGGAAGATGGAACCTCTCTCTATACAAAGGTGATCAGCAGGTGATCATTTAATGCATGAAAACTGCCTGGTGTCCCGAAGCAGAGAAAAAGCAGACGTCATGGAAAAGGATGCCTGGCCTTCAGTATGCAGAACCAACTTCTACAAAATGCATACGAAAAACAACAGCATTGAATTCCTTACTGCAAGAAGAGCATTCCTTCTAAATAGCTTCCAAAAGCTCAAAAGTGGCAGCCTGCACTTCGCAAAGACTCCATGCCTTGTGGGCAATGGCTGGTGCTGCCTACCTCTGCTCCAAATAATGACATTTGAGCAAAGGAGGTTAAAACGAAACATTTCCTACACAGAACAGTGCTGGGAACTCGGTAAATATTCTAGGAGCTACCATCTGCCTATGGCTCAAGCTCTTCTTATGCGTAAAATGATTTCTTATTAATTGATGTTAGGTTCTGAGCCTGGTTAAACAGTATCATGCAGGCCTTTAAAAGCAACGTTGAAAAAAATCCACATGAATCAGTAAAAATGCAGGAAAAGGTGTTTCTGCTTTGCCTGTGCCTGTTATTAACGTGAATCTTCCCACTGAACGTTCATTTAATGTCATCTATTTTTAACCTGTAACTGATGCAGTTCTCTGATGTTTGCTTCACACTGCAACTGAAGGTCCCGCATTTGATTTTCATGTTTCTGATGCTGAGCCAGTCTCTCATTTTTCTGTCTCTTTTCTTCTTGAACTGCAAACTAAAATTAAAAAGATGATTTGTATTGTGCCCCTATATACAACAGTTTACATGAGTCAAAAAGTGTTTAAAACAGAACAAGTATAAACACCATACAGTAATAGTGAATTGAATGGTTTTAAGATATATGAATATCGACTGTATTTTTATTCTATTTTTAACTCCTACAAACGGAATGGCCTCACAGTTTTGTCCACCATTCCTTTTTTCTCTGCACTCTAATCTCTCTGTAAAGCACAGCACATTTCACTTTCAGATACCTGAAGTTAACTCTCTCTAAAGCTAAGTGACACAGAGGTGTTGCAACAAGTCTTGGTTGAGGTTGACGTTAAGCAGTAAGGGAGCTGTTTCCCAGATTTTACTGCCCAGATTTTTTTTTAAATCCTTCCATTGCTCATCATATGGAAACCATGATCTGGGACTTCTGTGCATAAAGCAAATCTCTAAAACCTTCACAATGTTCCCTTTTAAAGGATGACAGTTATTCTAAATAAATTCTAATTTCTAAATTCTGTGCATCTCCACAACCTCTCCAGGCAACCTGCTCCATTGTCTGACCGCCCTCACAGTGATTTTTTTCCTCATTCTTAAGTTATACACTTACATTGACTTACATAAAACTATTTCAGTTTCTGCTGACTGCCTCTCATCCTGTCACTGGGCTCCACTGAGAAGAACGTGGCTCTCCCTCCCATCACGCATTTATACATGTGACTACCATCCTCCTGAGCCTTCTCTTCTCCAGACTGAAGCATCCAACAAGTTCAGCCTCTCCTCTTACACCATGATCCACCAATCCCTTAACCATCACCACGGCCCTTGGCTGGACTTGCTACATTAAGCCCGTGTCTGTCTTGCTCTGGAGAGCCCAGCACAGGACCCAAGATGTGCCTCAAGTGAAAAGGGGAAGACGACTTCCTCCCACCTGTCAGCAGCACTCTTCCTCACGCAGCCCAGGATGCTGCTGGGCTTCTTTGCCACAAGGGCACACTGCTGTGTTGGCACACTGTTGACTCACATTCACCTTGCTGTCCATTGGGACCACTGCGGCCTTTTCAGCAAAGCTGCTTTCATGGCAGTCAACACCCAGCATGTGCTGCTGCCTACAATTATTCCTCCCGAGGTGCAGGACTTTGAGTTTGCCTTTGTTGAACGTCATAAGGTTCACCTCTGCTCAATTCTCCAGCTTGTACACATCCTTCTGAATGGCACCAGACCCATCCATGCATCAGCCTAGTTTTGTACCACCTGCAAGCTTGCTGAGAGTGCATTCTTGCCTGTTGTCACACTTATGTTTACATCACATCAAGATTCTACACTACTAAAATCATTTTTATTACCTGCTTAATTTTTTCACGATCTTGGTCTGGAGAGGCTAATGAATTGATTCTTAAACTTTTCTTAAACATAGCCATTCGAGTCTTTGCTTCACTTCGCTGGATTTTAGGCAGTCTGGCTCTTTCCTGAGTTTGCTTGTTCTTTAACTCCTCAATAAGGCGTTGATTATATCTCTGCATTTGTTCCGTTTCCTAAAACGTTAACCACATGGAAATGTTACAGAATACTTGTTATTTTATAACTGTTACATCATTTCATCAATAAGCACGTTGTTGGAGCGTTTATTTCAGCAGAAACCAGCGGCCCTGCCCTAGTGGTAGGGATAGGGAGGATCAAGTCTTCCATTTATTCCAGGGAGCTCTGGATCATGCCCAACCCATACAAAGTTATTTAGTCATCTAAGAAATATGGTATATATTACCAGTTGTAATCCGTACAACTTGTGAATTACATTTTTTTTTAACTGTCTCTGCTCTTTGAAAGGAGAAACTTTAGTGGAACTGAACCTCCACTCCTGCAGTTGTAAAGTTACAGTCTGGCTTAGATTTGCAAGATTTGAACTACTCTAAGGTTTATTTGTTTTTCAGTACATAGCACAGAACGTATACAGCATGGAAATACCTGCACAGGTATTGCCTAGGCAAGCAAAGAGCTACCTGAAGAGATCACAAGTCTAAAATGTATTGTAAATCAAGTAAATATAAAATATATTTTTGATTTAATACACAAAAGGAAGTGTTAAAATCAACACTAACTTTTTCATGCCTCTTAAGCAGCTGGTGCCTCTGCATGAAGTACTGATCCTTGAGCTGCTGTTTGAGGAGTTGGTGTTTCTCTTGTAGGTGTCGCTCCTCCAGCTCCCAGATTGCAGCTTCACGAGCTGGAAAAAACGCAGGCTGGTTTAGAAAGCACAATACAATCATTCTGAATCCACCTGCAAGTGGATGTTTAGAAGTGGCCTACAGCTGCATTTTAAGAGCAAAGCTTTTCTATAGCACATGGCTTTATTGCAGTTCCTTATAAGTCATAAAGGCCTCTGATTTCAGAAGTTTCAGGCGGACTGTTGATTTATTAAGATACAACACAAATATGTCTTTAAGGAGAGAGTCTGATGCTGAATACCTCTCATGAGCTGCTGTTTGTTGTTGAGGCAATCGCGTTCAATAGTGGCTAGTTCTGTCTTCTGCTGCTGAATTATTTTCTTTAGAGATGCGTCCAGTTCTTGTTGCTGCTTCTGCACAAATTCCTGCTCCTGGTGGAAACCAATAGAAATAAATTAAATTTTGTTCCTCTAGCCACATTACTGTTTAATGAAATTCCCAGTTCCGTGTTATATATACACAAAAACAAATACAGCTAAGAAAATTTGAGCTAACATGCCTCGTGCTATAGAACTACCTATCTCTTGTATTTTCTATGCAGAGAGTAGAGAATATTTTTAATATTTAAATACTTTCAGAAATAAGAACAAAGGCAACAGACTAACCAATCATCTGTAAATCATTCCAGCTCATCTTTGCTCAAAACAAACTGCAGGTTCAAAGCTAGTGAAGACAAACATGCTTGATGTAAAGCTGATCTCAGTATATCAAATGTCATGGATTCATGGATGTAAGAAAAAAGCATTTCTGATTATTTTGCTTTGGGTTATTAGGTAAAGCCTATTTGTTTATATGTTGGGTTTCAGGTTTGTATCTCTATCTGAAGTGCTTCATCCTGTCATGAACTCAAGTGGTTTATCACGTCACAAATACCAAGTTTCTGATGGAGGTTTGGAATCCCCTCAGGCTGCCATGAAGACTCCAATGGCTTTCATGGGAACTGTGTCCTGCAGGACTTAAAGACTCGGTGCACCAGAGCTGACCTGGCTCCTTGCAAAGTGATACACCTGCCATCTGCATGCTGCAGTCCCCGTATCACCTGCATCTTCCTCTTATCTAGCGCATTCCAGTCTGTGGCATCACCTTACGGAGAGCAGGTAGTAGTAGGAAGCCCCCACCACACCCCGAGGACATCCCGTTGCATTTCTTCTCTGCCACTATTCAAAAACCAAACCCCAAACGTATCTACAAGCATGCAGGCATGCGCACACGCTTAAAGAATTAAAGCAGATGCTTCCATCAGGATATAAATGTCAAAAAAGCACAATAGTAGTGTAGGTATCAGAGCCAAGGCGAGCAGCTGCAGAGCTTGCTGTTATACATAACAAAGCAAAAAGATGGCCTGTTGGAACGGAGATGGCGTGAGGCAGGAAAACAGTGCTGGGCTACAGGCGATGAGTGGAAGGGCCTCCTGAGCTAGGCTTTTTACTTTATTTTTACTGAATGTGCCATCAGCAACATGTGGAATTAGGTATCTGTCAAAAATCCTTTGTTATGTCCAGGAGCATCTTGATTTTCATCTCCACAGAAAGTCATTGAATAGCAGACAAGGCTTTCGTTTCTCCCAGGGGGCAGCAGAGTTGCACAAGTGACAAAACCAGAGGGAGGAAGCTGGGGAATGCTCAGACAGCAGCAGACCTGGGGGTACAAAAAAGGACTGGGAGGCCACCTTTGTGAACGACGCCAGGCATTCGTAACCAAATATATAGGCTGAAGAAAAACACTGCTTTGGTTCCCTTTCTCGATAGGGAAAAGATACAAAAACTAGAAGTTTATTTTGAGCATGTGGGCACATAATTAATACTATGTATGAAGTGCTAGGAGTTTTTTGATTTAGGAAGTACATGAGGACAGCTGCTCTAGTGTAGTCATGGTCAAAAAACAATTATGCTGGGGATTTACTGTCAGTAATTTAAATATCATTGCTGCTGCATCTACACTGTAAATCTTAAAAACACAAAAACCCCAAAACACACAAACCATGCTAATTGCTAGTACTAAGATAAACCAGGCAATTGCAGAAATCGATCTGGCCTTTTTGCTTCCCACATCTACCCAGGTATCATGTAAATAACAAGCACTGACCTTACTGAAGAACATGCTGGGTGGTGCAAAAGGCAGGCAGCACAAGGCAGTCTGCCTTTTAAAAAATACCACCTGGTTTTGCCCAGTATCTTAGACTCCCACCTTTACAATACACAATCTCACTGCACGCAGAGCATACAAGTCACACTACTCCTCACATGTGCTGAACAAATAACACACACCAGAGAACAGCATTATATCATGTTGGAGAGATACTTCAGGTGTCTTGCCCAGAGGACAGTAAAAAGATCAAAATTTCAGTAAATAGTGCAGTGATAAAACATTTGTGCTAACTCTCTTGGAGGCAGCAGTGAAACTGATCAGCACATATGAGGAGAAGGAGAAGAAAACCACACATTTGGAAAATTAGGAAAATAAAACTTTTTGGTTTGCATTTTAGGACTTACATCCTGCATTTGTGCGTTGAACAGCGTACACGAAGACAACTGAAAAGACTGAATCATAACCTGAGCAACGCCCTGTGGGACACAACGTACTTCCCATGTCAGAATACAATCAAATATAGTGCTGCTCTTCAAAAGAAAGAAGGTAACCTCTGCTGTATGTTAGAAATATACATTCAAAATGTCAAATCTAATTGCAAAAAAGGTAGTCGCTGACAGTAAAAATTCTGGCCATCTAAGATGCTCCATTTGCACCTTGCCTAGTACTTCCTCATTCCAAGTAAGGATCTTCCAACTTTAAAACCGTCCCTTACTTTAACATAGTGAAACCAGCGAAGGAAACAAAGTCACCACAACCATTATGAAAATTTAGTTCCTGAATTGTTTCCTTAACAAGCTTAGAGACACATCATGGGTATGGGGCAAGCTGTAACTCAATCAAATTCTCAGCTGGGAAATCCCCTCTTGAACCGAACATGTAATCAGATAGAGCTGCTGGTATTTTCTGCTAGGTCACAATCATTTAATCTTTAAATTACTCAACCCAAACCTGCTCTGCTGGGGTACAAACTCACTCACCTACAAACTACGGCCGTCACAACAGCATTTTTTCTGAAATATTAGCCTCTGTCCAGCTAGCTCATATAAAGGCAGCAAGTTTGAAGGCGTGACATTATATATGATGTCTTATAAAGTTTCTCTACACCTACCTTTAGACGTTAAATAGTTTCGTTTCACCTAATCTGTTCTGCTACTAGAACATGATGCCTAACGCTTACCTATTCTATATATGTTTTTCCCCTGTGCTTGTAGTGCCCCAAAATAACTTCTGCCTGAAGCCTCCATCATTTGACAGAACTGCAGGTACTTACCACTCATAAAAGCACTGTAATGAAAATTGCCATAGAAAAATAGTTATTTTTTTTGGCACAACGTAACAAAACATTATGCTTAACGGCACAAACTTGAAAATCACCGCTCCTACAATTCTACACATTATACTCCACGGGAAGTGACACGGCAATATTTGAAGAAAGAGAGCAATCCACAGGGTTAGTTTGAGTTAAGTTTCATGTTCACTCAACAACAACAAGTGAAATTATCAAGCTGTGTGAATACTGCTGCCTTTTGTATTTTAGTAGCTTGAAGCTGCCATTGTTACCTGAGCATGCTGGCTTTGTGCAAGCTCCTCTTTCTTGCGTTTCATGAGCTCTTTTCTCAGCTCTTTTGGTGCTTTCTCCACTTCACATAAAACCTACAGTGTATATAAGCATGCAGAAGGTGGCGAAAAGAACACTTTTTCTCCGTAGCAAGCATTATTGTGAACATAGGACATGCAGGTCAAGCACTAGAGGAATTGGGAAGCGTGCATTACTTCAGTGGCAGGGATGTTAGCTTAGTGAGGAGAGCTTAATGAAAAGAGACGGAACAATGCATGCTTTAGGTGTGCCAGCGCAGAGAGAGGCATATGCCAGCTTCTTTTTGCATGCAAATGCTGCCCAGTGCTCTCAGAAATGGCAGTCTCTTGCTTGCGTTTTCATGCAGCAGCTAGAACAGTCGGTAGATAAGAAAACCGCCACCTGCAGAAGTGGCATTTTCTTAAAGCACTACTGAAAAAGGGCTACAGAGTATGTTTACCTCATGGTAAAGCTGTGAAAAACGGTTGGAAACTTAAAATGAATTCCACAGAAAGAGAGCTATTTCTGACACTGTCTTGAACATGAAGATGAATTTACAAGATGCCATTATCAGTGTTTCAACCATAAATGACATCTACATAGGGTACGTCTTAAAAATCATCATAGAAGCAAATAAAATATTAATGGCCGTAAATGTTCAGTTCTGAAGAATTTAAAAGCAAAAACCATCCGTAACTGATTATGTTTTTAAGAAACTTTTCATTACACATATGCTGAACTGGAACATTTGTTTCAGTTCAACATGAGTTAGACTAGATGAGTAGAAATATTCTAAATATAACCTGGCTAAATCAGCAGAATATGAATCTGTTATTTTGCTGGTTGTTTTTTTTTTTTGTGTGTGTTTGTTTTTTTTTCCCCTCACTTGTGAATTACAAACCTTAACACTGCAAACACCTCAATATAACATGGGTAGTTTGAGAGCACCAGCTGCATTTTCCTTCAAATCACCTTCTGAAGTTCTAAATACAAAACTATGCACCCAAAGACCAATGCCTATTTGTTTAGTAGTGGAAGCATCATCAGAAAACAGAGTCCAAATCACCACATGCTACTCCTGTTTCCGTGAAAGAACTGCTTTTAGCTCAGAGAAATATATAAAAATTCTTCCCGCTTTCCCATGTAGGACCCAATCACCAGTAAGTAGAAAGAGACTCAAAAAATGCAAGAGGTTCCGCAAAAGAAGAAAAATGGTTATTTACATGAGCAGACAGTTCAAATTGAATATATTTTTTTCTATGCATTTTTTTTAAACTACAGGATCTTTCTATGCAAAAGCATGGACAGTACAGATTCTAAAAGAAATCTCTGGAAGTCTAATAACTATTAGAGCAAACACTAGAGACATTTATTATACAAACAAGCACTATATAGCTGATCTGAAAATGAAATAAGACAGCTATTATGAGGCAAAATCCATAGAGGTACACTGCTCTTATTCTAACACAAGCAAATCAAAAGCAAAAGGTGTCAGTGTAAAGTGTCACTCACTTTGCCTTAACTGTGCAACACAAGAAATTAATTGTAAAAGATTTTAGGTCATCAGATTTGTCTCTCTTAGCTTGCCTTTTTGAGTTAAAGAACAAAATCCACCTAACACTTACTGTAAAGAAATTCTAAATCACATCAGCAGGCGTTTAATAAAAATCTAATAAATTAACCAAAACTCAGGAATTTAAGTGTTTCTTCTCATTAATGAAGAACATGTTGTTTTCTTTGAAATTCTAATTTGCTAAGTATTTACTAAGCAGTTATAGCTGGTTTGTTTAACATACCAATCTCAAATATTTTCAGTCTTTAATAAAATACTATATCTTAATCTACTATTTGTAAAAAGAATTATTAAATATTCTGTGAAAAATAAAGTCTCCTAATTTGATGATATTTTCTACATTAAGTCTATACCCAAAGGTTCCTGTTAGCTGTTTGTATTTCACTTTTGGCAGCAAAAAAAAAAGGAATACCACTGACTACTAGTACTCCCTCCACAACTTATTATAGCACATGAGGCTGATGTGACTTTTGGGAGACCTAACCTCAACCATTTGCTATGGCCATACTCCTTATTTTCTATACCATCATCTTTGTCTCTTACCTCCTTCTTTTTGTTCTTCAGCATGTTCTGGAATTTGGACAATTCTTTCTCCTGTTCTGCTTTGATGCGTTTTGCTTCATCTCGTAAACGATTTGTGTGTTCCTGTTCCAACCGCTCTATTGTCTGCTTCTGCTGCTTCTCTAGATTTTCTATTTCTTGATCATATTGTCGCTTTTTACTCTGTTTAAAAAAACAAACAAACAAACAAAAAAAAACACCTTCATTTTGTTTACTGGCAAGTGTGTTCTAGCAGACAAGCTTGGCATCCCGTAACACAAAAATATTGCCATTAGTAGCAAGAATTAAACAAACTATAGCCATCAAAGAAATGCCCGTAATGCTGTTGTGAGTATTTGGCCTACTCCATCAGGATGTCACATTTTAAGAGCACCAAGATCCAAAAAACTCACTGTCATTTCCTGTTCAAAACGTCTGTACATCTGTTCTCGCTGTTGCAAGAGCTTGTTACTAAGCTGCTGTTGGGCTCTCTGCTCTTCTTTCTGAAGAAGTCTCAGCTCTCTTAGCTCTTGACGCCTAATAACGAAAGAGAACTTTTAATATTGATAGAAAAATAAAAAAATTAAAAAAAAAGCATTTACAACTTAGGTCCACTAAAGCTATTTTTGTATCATCTCATTAGGAAACACTCTGCATTCCTTTCTATTTACAAAAATAAACGAAAGCAATGCCAAACATGACAAAAATAAGACCATTACCCCTCTTGCTTTTACTCAATGTGAAAAAAATCAGTTATGTACAAGACAATAAAACCTCCTGTAAAATGTACTTTTACAAAAGCTTACCGTAGAAATCTCATTTCTTCACTTTTTGAGTCATTTTCAGTAACTATTTTTGACGTGGTTACACTCACTTCTACTCCATCAACAACAAACTTCCTAGTTTTCTTTAAAGTTTTCTTCTGTCTTCTAGTTTCCTGAATAAAACATCAGTAAGTTATTCTGTATCTAAGTCATATTCCTTTAAAAAAAAAAAATAAATTACTTCAAATGTTTGTGTGGAGGGCTGCTGCATATAAATCAGGAGTTCCTGGTTACTGGTTATCACTTAAGTGAGAACTTAGAAAAATTCTCATGTACTGAAACATTCTTTATTCAAAGGAAAACTGATTACTGATAATCTAAATTGCCGTTCAGAGAAAAAGCTAGGTAATCCCTGAATGAAACACTGATGCAGTTTGATTTTCAAGAGCTGAAGAGAGTTGCAAGTATTGTTGGCTTGTGCCTATAATTTTCTCAGTCATAAAAAAAGGTATTTAATTCTGAAAAACAGTACTGAAACTGAATAGCAACTAACTCATCTACTCAATTATTTTTCCTCACACCTTTTAACTAGCAAGCCATTTTGTTGTTCCTTGTTTTTTGTTTTTAGTTTGTTTTTAATTCTTATATGATAGTAACCAACTCATGTGACCTTGCTCACAGAATTGGAAAGATTCCCACTTCTCAAAGCTGCTATTGTTTCATGACAGAACAAAAGAGACCCTGGCAGAAACTTTGTCTCCATTGTGTAAGGGTTTACTGCAAATACACTGAAGTCATGCTAGCATAGCCACATCCTTTTTGTTGTTGTTTTTCTTCAAACCCGTGATTACACCGTTACTATTGTGGTATGGCAATAATCATATCAGTATAAAGATATAAAGTTCATATTCTGGAACGTGCTTTATGTAAATAAGCTCATTCACCCCAGCATAACTGCATCAATACAGTACAAAGGAGTAGTACAGTGCTTGGCATACACAGACTTGAGAGGCTGTCTGCCTTAGATCTTTTAATTCTAAACAGAGAAACAGAAGATGGAAGTGACAGGAATTCAGCGTGAGACTCAGAGATCTGTCCTGGTAAAGCAGGGATTCTGTGCAGTGTAAGGCACTGAACCAGTCTTCTCGACTACCAGATGTGAACTACAACTACACACAGATCTCCTTGTCTATAACGGTTTGTTATATTTTAATAAGACAGATTAGCATATAATCCTGTAACAAAATAAGAAACTAATCAACAGTTCTGTAGCTACTAGCTTGGCTGCACAACATTCAGACATTACTGAGTGTTCAATTCAGAATACTGCAGTTTATACAAATTTTTAATATTCCATGCTGCCATAGCAGTTCCTCACAGTTTTTCTTAGCAAAGTTTAAACGTGCAGATAGTTTTAGGGCTGCACTCACACAGGGTTTTATATACAAATATATTATTGCTTACACTTACCTGTAGCGATATTGATCCTGTCTCTTTGTTTTTACTAAGGAAACTAGATATTGACAAATTCAAGTCAATGCTGCTGTTATCAGCCGTAGAACCTGTGCCCGAATCCGCATCATTTTCCTTCAGATTCTCAGATTCTAGCTGCTGCAACGTTTCAGTACTGTCTTGATTTTCCATTTTGACCTTTTCATCGTTTTCTTCAGTGCTTATACTAATACTGGGTACTGGAGTGACTTCAGAGTCATCAGCTTGTTCATCGGCAGCATCTTGAAGCTTACTCTTCATTATTTCATCAGAAGTTACTGCCAACTGTTCTTTGTCTCTCTGAATATTGTTTTCCTGGATATTCTCAGGTCTGTGCTCCTCTGATGTTTGGTCCATCTCCGTCAGCTTATCCACCGCCTTATCAGAAATAGCCTCAGGCTTGGCCTGCATTGTCTTCTGGCCCATATCATCTTTTCCAGAGTCTTTGCTCTCTGTTTCCTCCATGCTACTTATTTGACAAATATCCTCATTTTCACTTTCTGCCAACTTCTCATCTGCTTTGATCACTTTATCTTGGCTTTCTGATAGAGTTTCTTCAGAGCTGATTATCTCACAGACCTGCTTAGCCTGACTTTCCACAGGCTTATCCGCCATCTCAGGTATTTTATCCCCCTCGATGATCTGTGTTTCAGCAGTACCACCTATCTCCTCAATGTTGTCATTTGCATGCTTTATTAGTTCCTTTTCTTCATCTGACACTTTATCCTCAGCACTAGGTACAGATTCTGTAGTGATGTCTGTCACTGCCTCTCCCTGAGCTCCATCTTCCTTTTGCTCTATAGTATTATCTACGGTGACCTTTTCAGTCTTATTTTCTGAGAGATCTATTCTGTTTTCCTCTTCTTTTTCACCAGTTTCCTCAGAAATGGCTTCTCTGATTTCTACCGTATTAGCAGCTGTAGGTATTATTTTAACTTTATCTTCCTCTGTTTGTACGTTTCCTATGTCACTTTCTTTCTCTGTTTTTTGGTTCTGTTCATTTACTTCTGGTTTTGTTACTGTATCAAGTTCTTCCCCTCCTTTCTGAGGTTCTGCATTTTCAGGTGCTTCTTCCAGACTTTCTGTACTCTTTTCAGCTGGCAATAGTTGGCCTTGCTCAACTTCACCAGTTGGTACAGAACCATTCTGCGCTTTCATATCATCAGCAGTAGCATCAGAGATGTTCTCAACCATTTTCCTAACATTAATGCCCTCAGATTCGTCTCCAATTTTTTTATCATCTGAAAATATTGTGCTGTTTTTCTCCTCAATTGCATTGCTTTCTGTTTTCTCAGAAAGAGATTCCAGTACAGAGGCATTCTGTGAAAGCTTATCCTCTTCAGAGCTGGCAATACTAAGGTCTGATGATGCACGCTTGTCTGCAGGTAGCTGCTAAAAAATTAAAGGAAAGGAAAAATTTAAGGAAATTTTAAAGGAACTATCTCATCATTTTCTAATTTAATTAAAGCACAGTTCTACTGAGGAATATCCAAAGAGATGAGTATATTGTATTTACAGGCAGAATGATATGAATTTAATAGTTTTAGACTACTTCACTGGGTGTTATGACAGGACAAGTACCTTAACCGTAGCTGGGCTCTGAACAGAACATTTCACAAAAACCCTCCTCCATTTGTAAGAATTCAATAAAATAAAGTGCAATAGAAAGAAAGGGATTATGATCTGTCCTCTGCCGTACACTGCACAGAATCTTCTCGTCTTTTTGCACTCACATCACTCCTTATTTTATTAGTTTAGTTTCCCTGATAGTCCCATCTACAGCCAGACTTGAAAAACATGTATTTGTTCTGTTTGGCTAGGAAGGAGCAATGTAGCTTTAGTTAGTGCAGCGCTGATAAAATTCAATAGTAAAACTTCCTCCCGCTTCATCAAAATTAATCTCTCCTTTTGTTCATTGATAAAAATACGTAGATTTCTTTTTTAACCACTGTTAAACACCATTAAAATTGTGAGAACTTCCAGCACAGCTGAATAAGTGGTAATATGGAACTGGAACAGAAACAGTTACATAACTGTAGAAATTGCCATTGCTGGAATTTAAATAAATGTTATCAGATTACATGCAGATATACAAAAGAATACACCAATAAAGTATCACTTTAACCATAATTGCCCTTTAACTCTTCAAAGTGATTATGGTATCTCTCTGTCTATTTACTGTTAGAACCCTGTAATTTGGAGATAGGGCTTCTGATTTGCCATTCGGAATATACTAGGCTAATTATTGTAACAAGCGCGGGTTTGATCACACATTTCCTACCTGAAGGTTTTCCTAAGCACACAGAAAACAGTCTTTTAATTTAAAAGTGCATTTAAGAGATTTATTCAATTGTTCTAGAAGCGTAGTGTTCTCCATGCTTTTTCTAAAACTAACGCAGTACTGTAACTGCATCTTCCTCACAGCTCCCTAGGCTCAGACAGGAACTACCCTAATAGTACAAGTCACCAACGTACAGCTGCTTGTTTTGAGACACTTTGAGTCACAGGGTGGACTTCATGCTCAGCTTGCCTGGAAATTGATGCCTTAGCAGCTAATCAGCAGATGGCGATGCCCTAGGAGACTGAGAGTAAGTCCTGGAGGAAGCTGGTGGGAATGCACACTTGGAGGTCTACTTGGGTTGGATAAAGAAAGTAGTCTGAAGGCCGGGGAACATGCCTGGTTTGGTGAGGTACGAGGTGGGAAGGGAGGAATGCTTCTTGTGCTGCTTCCAGTGGTACTGGTCACTGTCCGTGCTGACAGTGCTTGAACCAGTTTTATCAGAGCACTGCCGACATGTGCACTGTGCAGCCTACTGCCACATAATTGAACTTCAGGGCTTTGCTCTTTCACAAACTGAATTCCCGTTCCAAGTTTCTTAAGCATCTTTAAAAATACACTCAGTATCCTCTTAGTAAAATATATTTTCTTGATTTGGGGTTTTTCCTTTGACAGCCACACTAAAATCACAAACTTAGCTTATGTTGTAATAGTCACATATTTCACATTTTAAGCATCATATGAAATACAAGAATATGTTCACTTGTCCATCGAGTCATTTAGACGTAAGACCTTTCATATATAAATCAGCATCAGTTTTTTAAGCGGTCTACACTGCATACACAAGTAAAAATAAACGGAGATAATATCCCTTATTAATAGTTCTTAATGAGTTGAAGAACATGCTGATTTTGAAAACACTAGCTATCTTGTAAGAAGGTTACAGTCTGTTTCTGCAGTTATTCTTAGATGACTTGCTACAAAAGTTAGGTAGAACATCAGAAAATTGAGTTCTCCATAGGAAATTTGTGATTGAAACTAATTGCATATTTAAACAAATGTTAAACTGACCAGAGAATTTTCTGTTTCTTCCTCTTCATCCTCATCTTTACCATCTTCAACTTCTTCTGTAACTTCTGCCTTAGCCTCCGCAATCAATTCTCGTATCGGTTTATTGGAAGTAACAGTAACAAACGGATGCTTGTGAAAATAAAACATAATATTAAGCTCTAACTTCATCATACACAGTGGGAAAATCATATCTTAAAAGAAATATTAACTTCAGGGAAACGTTAATCTGGTTCTCTCAAACTTGAAGACTCACAATGTTAACAATGATCATAATTGTCTTAATGTACTTTTCTCCATTGAAGTTTTAAAATCAAAACATTTGTAATCACATATACTGTGTAAATAATCTAACAAACACACTAAAAACACAAGGTATTCATTTATACTAACCTGTTTCATAATCCAAAGTATAAAAGTAGATTTGTTTTAAAGGCTATTTTTCCTGGAAATGGTTTTCATTTCTTTCCAGTTCCACAGTAAAACTATTTCCTGATAAGTTTTATCTAGAAACATTCTTTCCAGAGAAAAAATCTTTTTCCTTCGGAACATTTTCTCTTATCAAGAACATAGAACTATTTCTTTAAGAGAAAACAGATACCTGCTCTTCTCCTACTCCTACTGTCTTAATCTTCTTTCTCCACTTGGCCCTGCTGCTTAATCTATTCAACACATGTCAGATGTATTATGGATAAAGTAAATGTGCGCTGACGTTAAACAGAATCAAATGTACCTAGTCACATCTACTCCTGTTCAGCCATTCTGCAGTGACAGCATTATAGAAGACAGCTGAGCACTAAAGCTTTTAAAACACCTGTCAGCAATTGACTACTTATGTAAATATCTCCTTCACCCATTACATGTATCAAAGTATAATTTAAATACTTATGCAAATTAATTAGTTATACTATATCAAAATATATGTAAGCAAAGACTTTGATCTGCCCTTGGCATTATTTCATTATGTTTTGCCAAATAACAATCATCCAACAGTATTAAACACAGATTGTGTACAAACACCTAATATTAAATTTAAGTAGTCACTCCAATTATGCTCTGCTTTTAAGAGAATATAAAATAGGCTTGCCTTCAAACAATACTTCTGAACAGTTAATTCCTCCTACCTGTAAAAGCTGAGTTGCACTCCACCTTGCATCTACATTCTTTTCCAAACATTTCTTCAGAAAATCTTTAAAATCTGATGACCTACAAAAAAAGCAAACAGGTAGCGGCTTTTATTTAGCCTTGACATGAGATCAATGCAGTGAAACAACTCCATGTCCTACTGATTTAGAAAAACAGAAAGACAATGAAGGAGTGAAAAGACCAGCATGACACTTATCATTAAAATGTTCTTCAATTTATGGAAGAGTTGACTTCTGGCTGTGAATTTACAATACAACACATCTGCTATATCCCCAACTAAATCACAGAAGGATATTACAGCAACCAAATAGTTAACAGCTTTTTTCATTTTGTTTTTAATGTTTTTCTAGTATAAAAATATCTAAGTTTTCCTTAATCTAATGTTCTTTTTCAGGTAGTCTTCAGAACTTTTACTGCATTGGTAAAAGGTTATTTTTCATACATCTTAATGCAACGTCTGCCAGGTCTTTAAATTCTACAAAATATTTTTGCATAAAAGCTTCCATACAGAGCTACAGCAAAAATGTCACAGAACCACTGTGTAAGGATATACATGTATATAGGATATATATCTGCCTATACATAGGATGTATATATACACACACAGCGCATACATAAAATATGTACCTGTACTTGACTTCATGCATAAAACTAGTACCACAAAGTTCAGCAAGACTTAAGGCACACATATAGGCCTCATAGTCAAATTCTACAAACTGGGGTGGGAAAGTTGTCATTAAAATACAAACCATTTTGAAGGCTGTGCTAACGTAGGTGGATCAGATTTTGCTATTTTCAGGAGCACTCGCATTGGATTTAATTCATGATGAGGTGGCTCTATTTGAGCCATTTCTATTAAAGTAATGCCAAGAGACCAGATGTCAGCCTTGTAATCATAAGGCCTGTCTTTAGATGTCTCACACATTACTACTTCTGGAGCCATCCTGCAAACAGAATAATGAAGTACCAGGTTAGAAAATGCACTCTTCTCTTACAAAAAAGGTTCTCAACATGAATTTGCTGCAACGTTTTAAAAAGCAGATTCTACTCTTAATACATTTACATGATATTTACTCAAGTCTATATTAACAACAGAAGTAATATTAGCGTATTAGTTTATACTGAAAGGCCAGCAAAATGGTGCACTTACCAATATGGTGTACCAATGAAAGAATCTCTTCTTTGTATTGTTCTTGTGTTTTTAGCTGATACTCCAAAATCCGCTGTTAATTAACAAGTTAAATTACGTTAAATTACGTTGAATTATTTTCATTAGAAAATGACTACATTAGCCTATGAAATGTTCCTTGGACATAGCATATTAACTCTTATTAATTCAGTAAATCATTCAGTTTTTGATTTCAGGATTTAAATTCTCAGAGATTTGTCTTTCATTTTTCCCCGTCTATCTTATATGCTTCTTTGCACAACTATGTTATTTGTCAGTAAAGCACTATAAACATTATAGACTTATTATAAATGTAACTTTCTTAATGAAGATCTAGAGATTAGAGCAAAGGGACAAAATAGCCATATGTTTGTCTTTAATCTATACAAAATGACTTGATGGGCTCAACACTTGGGAAGCCTAATTTTGCTCTGTGCAGAAAAAAAAAAAAAAAGAGGATTAAGAGAGCTATTTAATCAAATACAAAACCTGAAATATTGATGCACTATAGATACTGAAATAATAAAGCTCAAATGCAAGGAGGAAATTTGCTATTCACATACTTATAAAATGAGGAATGTACATCTTTATGTACCAGAAACAAAAAGTACAGAAAATTTAAAAGGGCTAAAATGCTCTTTTAAGGGACACTGTACACTTTTCAAATCTTTTTTATAGAAATCTTGACTATAAGCTTGAATACATCACTAAATATATGTATGGAGGGAATCTCCCTCTGGTCTGAGCTGTGAAGTAAGCTCTGTGCAAGCTAGCAAGATACGTGTGTCAGCCAAGTTTGACAAAAGGTTCAACTTGTTCTACTCCATATGAGGAGGAGCCAGCTCACGCGAAGTAATTAAAATGAACAGAAAGAAATCAATGCCTCCCTTACCATGTATCTCTATTAGCTATATTTTCTCTTACACAGTATTACTTCGAAACTACATGAGTAGTTCTATTATGCTTAGAAATATGGCCCATGACTATGAGTTATTATTAAATCTTCAGCCTTCCAAGAGAAGCCAAAAAAAGTAACAATAATAATACTTGCAGATGAAGAGAAAAAATGAAGAACTTCTCATCCTTAGATTTGTATTTAGATGGCTACAGACTGAACTCTGCCTAAGTATAGCCTACAGAAAACACGATTATAAGACCACGTAAAGTTCTGGAAAAGAGTTATGTACAACATGCTTACCTAGCTTAATGTCTCCATCTAATGTGAAAAGAATATTGCCAGCTTTTAGATCTCTGTGGATGATCTTATTTTCATGCAAGTAGTTCAATGCTTCCAGTGTCTGCCTGCATACCACTTTGATCTGTGGCTCTGTCAATGGCCTTTCAAGCTCTTGAAGAGAAAGAGACAAACACAATGTTTTTGCATTTTTTTATCTTTTTATTTTTTTTTCTCATAGCAACCAGTATAGAAATATATCTAAAAAAATCAATTAATCTGACCAATTCTAAACACCTTATGTTAGAAAAACTATCTTGAAATACTTGTTCTTTTTAGGTTAACATCAAAATTATTATGATTATTATTATTATTTTAAAGTGAAACAAAAATTTCATCCCTTGTATCCCTAACCTTCCATATTATGTACTTACTCCTACCTATCTGAACTGTGGAAAGGCTACATAGTGTAGAGACAGGGCATCTTTTCTGTGCTACACAGAGATGTTAAAGATAGACCCTTTACTTACTGGCATTAGCATTCACCTAATTTGAGGAATAAGCACAGGAAATCTAACTTTAAGGTTGATGCAATATAAAAAGTTACCACAATCTAATTTGGAGGATGACGAAGGGGGAGAATGAGATCCTAAAAAAGGATCAATATAGATCATGTTAAAACAACAGAGAGCTTCATAAGCATGAGAGAACAGCTCATCACACTCATTTAAGGATCAAGACATTAAAAATGGATTTTGAGAATAAACACTTTAAAAATGAGAGGATTAGTCTAACTCAGCAAGTTACCATATCCACAGATACAGTTGTAAATACCGTTTAAAGACCCCGACATTCAACACATATGCCACACCTATTACATAAACATTTGCATTTCAAAACAATACATGTGTGAAGCAAGTCTTAAAATACATACATATTATTAATTTAAGATGTTAAAAATGTTATTATTTGAAACAACTTATTTACCCAACATTACTGCATCTACTGCTCCACCTGCACAAAATTCGATCAGGATCTGTATACAAACAAAAGAATACATAAATTACAAGTTAAATAGTTCTGCTGAACTGAGTCATTGATTAAGGGACCACTATTGGGAGACAAGAGTTTCAGACTATTTGACCATGAATTATTATTTTTTAAGCTAACCTCTACAAAATACTGGTACAACTTGGAGCAACCAACAGTATGGCTGTGAAGCTAACGCAAATGACTTGAAAAAAATGCTTGGAGATCCTCAAATAAAGTTTTAATCCAAACGTAAGATTCCACTTTAAAAGTATCAAGGTCAGCTTGAAGCTGACTAGTAATGTGATTTACTTATGTGCCACAAACTCTTCTGTTGTTATATCGTACTTAAATATTATAATCTAGTTGGAATATTCAAGCAGAGAGAGGAGCTATGTTATTTTCCAGTAGATGTTAAATATTAACAAAAATTAGTTTGTGTTCCTTTTCATGTTTGTATTCATTTTCTTCCATTTTCACTGATGCCTACAATACAGAAGTGGTTTTATCCCAGAATCTACTCATACCAAAATAACGCAATCTCCAGGTCTCAGTTTACATGTGAAACATAAATAAACTGAACTGCCACTATTTTGGGGCACAAACTATGCTCACATTTAGGACAGAAAAAACATACACAAAGGAGAAAAAGAGTAGACAAAGCGAATGAGGAGAGCAGGGAAGCGAAGCAAAGAGATCATCCAAGATTGCCACCCCATTCTTCCTTAGCTGTTTTAATTCTTTAATTTGAACTTTGAACATTAAATTATAACTTTCAGTCTGACAGCTGAAGAGCATTTTTTGTCAGAAACCTAAACAGCCCTCTGGGAAGTAGTATCTTGATTTTTTGCACTTTACAGTACGTTTAAAATCAGAGTGTAATTGTTCATGGAAGAAGAAACCTCAAATTATACCCTACAAAATAACACTCAGATTTACCCCTCAGAAGATAATTTTCTTCAAATTCAATTAATACTTGCAACAATGGTACTAGCACATGCATTATAAAATGCAATTCTTTGTAAATTCTTAAACCTTTATCCCATTTACATGCTTCCGCATATTTATTGTCAAGTAAAGTATAGGAAATTCTGTATGACGAGTTCCCTTCTCTAAAATTTTGTGTTTGATCTGACAATCTGACAAAGGTCTCTTTGGTAAAGAAACCGTGTTTCTAAAACTGGAAAGCAAAAACATGTTCTTTATGTCCAACTCTCATTCTTATTTTTCTCTCCCTCTCCACAAAGTTCTGTTTACTTACCACATCATTATAGCCTTCTCCTCCCTCTCATTTTCATGGCTCTCCACTTCACTGTAACTATTTATCTACAATTTTGTTTTAAACCTAAAGTTAGTTAGAAGAGATGTAAATAATCTGCCAGTGAAGCCTGTCAACTGTTCCAAATTCTAGGCATATTTGCTTTCATGTTCACCTTTATGCATGGAAATTTTTTTGCTATTCCACTGTACACACAGCATCATTTTACTCCACAGTCAGATCAGAGAAAGCATTCACAAAGCTCATCAAAAGAAATCTCCATCAGGAAATACGGTGTTACACTTCCATTGTTTCCATGCTTAAAGGATAACTTGGAGGAAGTTTTCTGTTGTTTGTTTTAGGTATCTTTCTGAATTACAGTCTCCTTTTAAAGAGACACGTATCCTTTGTGTAATTCCAAAAGCACTTACAAATACTGCATCAGGCCACCCAAAGGAAAAAATTATATTTTCACTGCTCAAGTTATTCAGTGCATAGGGCAAACCAGAAAACTGAGGTACAGTCACATACACTCCCACAACACTTCTATGTACAAATATCTGGATTTTTAGCAAATTATTGTTCACATCCTGGTAAACTGTCCTTCCTGCAAGTACTAACGAAATCACTTCTATCTAAAATACATACTTCCCAGGCTGACCTTTTCAGCCCATTATTTATTTTGCAGCTGTAAATTCTGAGCCTCATTCTAAATTGTGATAATGTAATTAAAATCTGAATCCTGCTGTTACAAATAAGTACCAACCAAGAACTCTCCGCATACAACACAATGAAATGCTAATTTCCAGATTTTATATTCAGACTGCTGACTTGATGAGTCAATGCAGCCTGATTTTACAGTGACAGCCTCCTATCAGTCATATTTACAATTTAGAAATCAGTTTTGAAATTGTGGAATTATCCCAATAGTGACAACCCAGACGAAATGTGATAATATTTCAATAAAACCATGAAAAAAATAATTTCAATATTCTTTTAAAATAAAAGAATTTAGAGAAGAAAAAATACCTACCCACAGATTGTTTTCATAGTAGAAAGCATCTAGGAGCTTAACAATATTAGGATGATCACAGGATGCCAAAATATCGATCTCAACCATATAATCTTCAAGTTCTTCTTCTGATTTAGTATCAATCACCTTTGCAGCAGCTAGTACTTTTGTTTCTTTGTTCTGAGCCTGTAAAAAAAGTTACAGCAATTTTTTAGAGATTAATTTTTCCAAACAATTGTCACCAGCAAAAAACCCAGATCCTCCTTCTTGATATTTCTGCACCGTTTCCCTACATTTAGCTTGCCTCTCCACAAAAAGAGAATATCTGCATAGTAAAGACTAGATAAATTCCAGCAGAAGAAAGCAAGTTTTCTCAAGGTCATAAATCAATGAAAGATTTTCTCAAGGTCACAAATCAATGAAAGATAGGGACACGGAAATACTCAGTTCCTGCTGCATTCTTTAAACCATGATGCAGCTTAGGGTCATTACCGTTTTGTATGCCTTGGGTGAAGTTCTGCGCTGCTCCTCAAAGAACTATTTACTAACATTTGGCAAGAAGCATAAGGCAGCCTCCACCCTCTCATTTTTGGCTGTGCATTCTTGCCCTTCTGACACTCCCCACATTGTGGCAGCACAGCTGTTGGCAAAGCCACACAGAAAACCAGATCTGCTACCAGTAATCAGTAGGTTACTCTCTTCTTGAGCCAGGGGCTGCATTCAAGCTCCTGTGCTAGAGAGATGCCAAGCCACCATTAATTTGCCTGGGCATTTAACTCTGTTTGCCTTGTTTGCTTCAGAAGTCTAGGAGCACTGGCTACTCATCGAAGCCTGCATTCATCCAGCCTCTACTTTACTGCTCCACGCCTTGAAACGAGGCAGCAGAGCTGCTGTAGTGACGTGGTCAGCTGCAGAACAGGTGAGATTTGGACTTGGGAAAACAAAACCTTGGGTACCCAGAAATAAAAAGCGTTTTTGATACACACTTAAGTATTCCTATGTTAAAAAAAAAAGCCAAGGAAATTGCAACCAATTAGAGACGCTGTTTTTTAAGTAGTAAGAAAAGATCAGTCCAAGTTAAAATTGGTGAAGCAGACTTCAGTCTGACATGCGACACCCATGCAGAATGAGTCTAGATCCCCTCTTCCTGGCTGTAGACACCGCAATGGGAAGTTTGGGGCAGAGCAGCAGGAGATGGGGCCCTGCCAGGGCCATTCCAACTGCCTGGGGCAGCTGCTGGATGGGCACCTTGGTCCCAAACCTTGCGAGATGAACCCAGGAAACCAAGGAAAGCCCCAACCTCTGTCACCTAATCTCTTTCATACAAATGTAACTTGAAAGCTGTGAAGAGAGCAAGTAAGAATTCTTAAGAAAAATTTCTACGGTCTACATACTATTACTTTGACAACCATAAAGAATTCTCTCAGTGTGGCTCATGAAAAAAAAAAAAAGATTTAAAACAGATGTTTATGAAAACATTTAGTAAAACAACTGTAACAGCAAAGCACGGTTATAAGATGGATCAGCTAAGGTTTGGCATATGGTAAGGGTAAAGATTGTATGGTACACATGTAGTAGGTTTTTGTCTTGATACTAATTTCAAAAACAACAAAAAATCACCTTCCACATTCACCTTAATATTTTCCCTCCTCTTAACAACAGAGACAAGGGATCTGTATGACGTTATTCAAGAACATACTATTGAGAAGTTTTCAAACATATTCCAATAAGAAAAAAAAGTCTGCTAAATAATGTGAAAAAATATTTGTTTCAGTTTCACGTTTTATAGCAAGAATGAAAGAGCAACTTTCCTGTCCCAGAGCTCCACTGTAAATGAAACCTGAAAGGTTTAGCAGATGTCTCACAACCCAACAAAGCTAGACTTGGTAGTTCGTGTGTGCAGAAGACAAGTTGTTAGAGCACCTTTAAAAATATTAAAATTTCAACTATAAATTTACTTTTTTGAAACAAGAATGGCCAGGCACTCCCCGCAATACTGTAGAATTTATTATGAGGATACTTCAAAAAAAAGAAATATTTGCCATACAAATCTGCACATTAACTGTAGAGTAGTCAGAGTGTTTTCTTTAATTAAAATTGCATTTTCAACTTCGACATCAGTTAACGATAACTGATACTACCATTTTCAAATTCAATTCCACCTTTGAGGGAAAGAAAGAAGCAAGGATAAACTAGGATGCACAATTCCACTCTAGGGAGGTTTGCTGTATTTATATTATACAGTGCTCCCCCACCACACTTCCCTCCCCCATATCTACAGAGTACTTTGTATTTTGATTTTTCCCAGATCTTTTGCTTGAAGCAATTAGAAAATCTGCTTTGGATAATTTTTTTTCCCCTCCTTGTGGTAGCTCTATTAAAACATCTGGTTTTAAAACAGAAGTGCTAATAGAGATGGGGATTATCTTTAGGAGCATCTTAACTATAAACAAAAGAAAATACACTCAAATTCTTACTTCCGATAGTAATATTTTGTATGTCTAGATTCAGACTTTTATCTTCAAAAGACAACAGCTTTAAAATTAGCATATTTCCACCAGATATTTCTGTGGGCAGACAAGATATACAACTCTATAGTAAACATCCACTTATGGGACTTGCCGTAAGCAGCACAAAAGAAATCCTGTCCCGTGGATTCTGAGGCTGAAAAACTCTGTATGATTGACCAGTACTAAGTGTCCAAACATCCCTTAAATCAGAAAGAAGTGTTCTTCATTAGTGAAAGTACATTTTTCTCTAAAATTCGCTAATAAAATAAAATGAAGCCTCTGTTCTGAAAGACTTGAGTGGCATTGCGTTGTCCAAGAGAAAAGCCCACTCGATTCCGAGGAACAATGAGCATTTACAGCTTTGTGGGGGCACGGTTGCTCTTTCTAGACTTTGGCTGAAATCTTTCTTCTGCTGCATAACATTCCCCAAAGGTCAGAGCAGGAGCAAAAATGTTAGTGTAGCTGCAGTCTGGATTTGCATATCCTCATTTTGCATTTGAGCACATTAACATTTAAAGTCAAATAATCATTAATGTTACTCAGAGGTTGTGTTCTTTTAAGATGTGCCCAGCAATTTCTTCCTATATCACAGATCTCAATCATCACTTCAGGTTTCTCCTGTATGCTCCGCTTAAATAAATTTGGTTCCACTTCCATGACATGATTTAAGCTTCAGTCCCAAGACATCCAAACTGCTATCTTTAATGATTATGGTTCAATCCTGCCTTATGTGTAGACAGGGAAGAAAGGGAAGAGAAAGATTTTCTTTGTTTGTATCAACCTTTCATCTCAAAGTGTATATAAACACGTGGTTGGAAGCTGAAATGGAATAACCCATTCCTCCAAAAACTAACTATTATGTGCAACGATACATAAACATTGCAATCTTTTCACCAAAACTTCTATTTGGCTGTATGTTTAAGGTTACAGCAGCAAACATTAACTTCCAGAGAGACAGCACACACAAGGGAATGGCAAACTGTGTGCTGCAGCACTGATCTTGCAATAGATGGAACAGCCTCGTTAGCAGGAAAGGCACAGAAAAATATCTTTATTCTCCTAATTCTAAGAGTGTTGAGAAAGACAGCCAGCTTACACGTAATAAATATGGCCTAGGAAATTAGAACTTGCAAATTGCTTTCTCTCTGAACCTAAATCCCTCACACTAAAATGGCAATGACATCGACTGTGGAAAAATGTTGTGAACAGCTGGAAACATATCCGTCCGTACCAGAAAGAGGAATAACCCTTCTACGTGAAACTAGCATCTGCGAGTACATGAAATTAGTGACCTCTTCCCTATTAATCCTGGATTTTGATACAGTATCATATATCCAAATACGAGTTCCAGATCCAGAAGCTTTGTGAAGAGACTGATAGCAGAATATTAAAAGGCAGGTTTACTGTCTGGGCATTCAGCCAAGCAGTTGCATATTCCCAGCCACAGACAACAGGGAGAGCAGAGCCACGGTTCCACAGTAATAGGATTAGAGCTCAGAGATAGCTCAGTCTTTCATCTTGAGATGGCCAATGTGAAGTTTTGGCCCTGGTTGCGAGGAGCTGTTTCAGTTTCCTACCAGCAGCAAACGCTTCCTACCCAACTGCGCAGCTGCCCTCCTGTGACATGGCACGTAGGCATCTACAAATTAAAACACCACTTCCAACTGAAAAAAAAAGCACGTCCTTCATCTCCCATTCAGCCAGCCAGAATCGCTGCTGAGATGGGAGATGAAATATCATTTGTCACCTTTCTTCCCAACGCCTGCTCGCTGCTGAGAAGTTATATAACCACGCCGAATGTTTTGCAAGCAGCAAAACAAATCAGTTGAGCTCTTCCTTTCTGACTCATTCTTCTCAGCTACAGTCATAATCATAGTCCATCAAGGTTGCCCAGAAGCGAAAAACACACATCCCTATTCAGGGAGTGTTTTTGCAGGTAAAATGCTACACTTCTGCGGAAAGCTGGGATTGTCAGACCTAGCTCCCTGTACACTTTGTGAGGATGTCACATCTGAGTAATCAGCACTGAACAAGTGTCCTTGCACAGCACAAAGCAAGAGCTGTTTCTTAGAGCTCTCAGAAAGATCTCAGGCTTCCCTGAACATATGAAGGAAGAAAAAAAGTTGCTAGAACTTCAGACTGTAACAGCCCAATCGAATTAACCTGTAAGTAGCAGCTCGGTCCAACGCAAACTATGCTGGACTCCACTTCATGTCCATTCGGTGTATCATAACTAAATTGTTCCACGCATTTTGAAACTAAAACACTGCTTGGTCATGCAGGTTTAAGTGTTCAAACACCTTTTAAAAACTTTTTTTTTTATTAATGAAAGTAGATTTTTCTCTAAAAATCATTAACTGCATAACATCTAACATCAAATGTTGAGAAATTTAATTAACACTATCAATTTGAATTCAAGAGGAAACTTAACTGCTTGTGCTGTATTAAACCACTGTTTTTACAGTAACTCAGGAGTTAGGCTGAGGAAGGAGATGGCAGCTTCCACACACTTCTGGAAATTAAGAAAGATGAGAATTTCAAAGAAGCTACTTTTTTTTTTTTTTTGCATCAGTTTCCACTGCACGTTGTTTGAAAACATAATATTAAAAAGAAGCCACAGAGAGTTTCAATACATCTGTTTGGTCCAAGGAATTAGGTGGCAGCTAACTTCAGTTACACCTGCTAGAACACGTTGCAGTGACTGTTGCAGAAGCTAACAAAAGGACAGCATCTACCAGGGAAGATGATACACCCTTACACTCCAGCCCATGAGTCACAATTTTTCCCTGCCCGTACAGCTACACCTACAGGAAAGTTTCTTCTACTGAGGAAAGGAAATGTTTAAGGCCAGGGGATGTTTAATGCCACACTGAAGCAGCAGATGAAAGCACCTCTCCTTCCTACAATGACACAGCGTTACTAACAACATCATGTCCAGGGCTCAGTGCAGACTGCACATACTTATGGCATGATGGTGTGGTGCTGCCGTTGTGGCTGCACTGGTTTTGGAACTGTTTCCATGACAACTTGACTCTTTTTTCGTTCTCCTTGCACTTCGTATTTATTGTGGTTCTTCTGCTTCCTCCATAGTTGGCATCCGGGATTCCACAAAATATTTTGGGGACTGGTATGCAACACAGTTTTTATATTTAACTTAATGAAAATACATTAGGGAAATCATGAACTCCGTGGTACTTTGCATACTAGCTAGGCAGAGTTTGCATCCAGATTCGTGTGCTGTTTCCCCAAAATTATAGGGATACTTATACATGCATCGGTGAGGCATCCAAGGCTCAGCTGGCCAATAAGTGCACAATAACTGAAACAGTTCTTTACAGGCAACTTAAGAGAGGCAATTATATCAGATTATAGGATCATTCTTCTTATTTAAGCACACCCATTTAGAAAAAAATCCTAAGCATTGGCACGATAGTGTTTTATAACATTAGCTGTCCCCTTTCTCTTGTTGCATAAGAGCTCACTTAAAAGCAACCCAGAAATCCAGCTGATAATATAGAAGAAACATTTGCAACTAAGACATTAAGTGGTGTCAGAGGTATAAAAGCAAAGGACTGCTATTTTTTCCCCTAAACTGAGTTATTATAACCATACATACTACTTGCAAAAGCAGCATTAAACCGCACAATTCTGCATCACAATCAACTCCCCTAAGAGAAGAGGGAGGTGTGACAAGTCAAGATTTACCCCTGCAGTGCTGCTGTGCCAGGCCTTTTGCAGAGGGCACTAAGAGCTGCCAGCAGGTTTTCCCCAGTTTACCCAGCACCAGTGTCAAGCCCAAACTGACTTCCAGCTTCCCAGGAAACCCGGCCCAGTGCATCCTCATCCTGCCCTATGGAGAGCCTATCATTATTTGTTCTGTCTTCTCACATTAAAAAACCAAAACACTGCTGATTCATTTACACATTTATTTTAATTGCTATAGCTTAAAATCAGATCTTTATTCCAGCAATAAACATTCTCCAGATGACAAATTAATAAAGCTTCCAATTAGCGATGATATAAATAATTGTTAATCAAGCCACAATTGCCAGTTTTAGCTGTTCGCTACAACTACTTTTAAGACATTAGCCAACAACCGGAGTTGAAGCTGTGTCTCAACCACTTTTCAGAGCAACCATGCTGCCAGGTTGATAGCTGGGAATTGTATCTTTTGCTCTTGATGCTTTTATGGGTTGTCTGAACACAGACTGTAAGAAATCTGATTCCTTTACCTGGGGGCATTCTCTATTGTCATCTTGCTTCTATCCTCTGCTAGAGGCAGAAGCCTTAGTGCACTGGATTTCTTAGTTCACTTAGAAATGCAGTTTGCTTAGATTTCTTCCATTAACAACATGGCTCAAGGAGCCAACATTATTCCTGCAAACATATTTTCCTAGGGAGACATTTGGACTTTTAAAAGCTATCTCCACAGCTGCCTGCAAACAAATATATCATGGAGAATTTTGGCTTCATTTAGTACGAAGTCGTTTTGTTTACCAGCATTTTACAGACTACATGTTGTACATTCACAGCTGTACACATATTAGCATAGAATTTAAAGTAGTTAGGTCAAGCCACAGTTCCTCCTTACTCCATTCTTTTGAGTTAGGTAAGGAAACACAAAATTGGGAATTCTTCTGCCCAGGGCCTTTAGCCAGATCAGAGGTAAGATGGCTAGATTGGTTTTCCAAGCCAGTTTCCAATGCCAGTTGTGCATTCATGCACAACAACAAAAAAACACATCCACAGAAACTTGTTTTTCCCAACTAGAAATGAACAAGTCAACAAAATAATAAAGAACAAATGACAATTTCTTTGGACTTTAAGAACCCTTCAACAAAGACCTTCTGACAGGTTACTAGGGAAACTACATAGTCATAGAAATGAAATGCGGTACAGTCATTAAGTTAAAAAATTGCTGTCAAAGTAAAGAATGATTAAGTACTCTACATTTCAGATGCAGAACAAAAACATTTGAGGATCTGTACTAAGAGTTTATTCACTGTATTTACTGTAGAAGATGATGGGATCTAACAGAATTTAGTATTTATTTGAAGTGTATATACCTCACTGGCTCAAGAAAACAGTCAGTTTGGGAAATGGTACTGCAGAGCCCACCCCTGCAATGTGAACTATGTTCGAGACTTGCAGTGAGCACAGCTAAATGGCCAGAGGGGAAAGATTAAAACAAAACAAAATGAAGCACTACCATCCCATTTCATTCTGTCTTACTAATATGAGCAATAAAAGAATACTTCATATATTAAGGAGAAAAATATAAGCTATATAAGCAGTTTAAGATCTACTATTTTACATAAAGACATTTGATGAAAAAGTGAAGTCACAGTTGTAACATAGTGGGAAGTGAAACGACTGCATCAATGCCACATTCATATTGGCAAGAGCTCTTGCAAAACTATCAAAGCGCATACTCTGTATTGCTCCACGCAGGCTCTCGTCTGTTGAGATGAAACTTCCCCTATTTCTGAAGGAAAGAGGAAGTAGAGTAGCTCTTGGCAGTTTTCATTAAAAAGCTATATATCATCCTCCTTACGTAAGACTGTTACAGGGACAAATTCATAATTCTTTTGGTATTAATGTATTTTAAGAAACAGGAACTCCAGCATTCTAGAGGGAAGTTATTGCTCTCATGCATGTGTCTTTTAAGTCAATTAATAGAAACCAATGGCAAAGACAACAAAACAACAAGAAGTCAATACAGTTAAGTCAGTTTCTTTCAACTCTTCCATTGCTTTGTAATATGAACAAGTTATTTTCAGGTCAGTTCTACAAAATGTATTCTGATGTACATTATTTAGTGCTTACAGTCTGTGACTTCCCCTTAGTTTTATTATGAGTCTTTTACATAATGATGCTAAAGCTACGTGTCATCTCATGAAAACAACAGGAAATCTTCTGACAGCAAGGCAGAAAGGTTCTCTCACATGGAATTCAGTGTTCTAGCTATATTTTTGTGCTGCAAGTATTGCGTATCAAGAGATGAGGAAATTATCTGAACAAACATTTGTTATTCCTTGTAAATCGGCTATTCAAGTGCCACCAAAACAGCAACTTGGGTTCTGTAAGTAAACTTCATTCACATTCAGCACAGTAGTGGGACAAGTTGCTTCTGATGTTAACTTTCAGAATCAGTTTCTTTTTTAAATGATGAATTCCAACAACTTTTGAGCCAAAGCTGAACCTGTCCTGTCCTTTCTACCTTGCATCAGCACTGTCACTTGTCTGGCCCTCCTGTGAGCTGGCTGGAGGACAGGACCTGACTCTGTGTACACTCAGCTTCTGGATGGGTTTGGTCCCCTGGCCCAGATCATCACAGGGTCAGCGAGCACCAAAGCTGTCACAAGTAGCAGGTGGGAATGGGAATACTGGGTCAGCACTCTGGCTGAGTTGGCTTGTGCTGTTGTAACCTGGTGTGGAAGGCAGACAGAGAGAAGACCCAAACACTTCAACAGTCACTTCTGTACTTCCTAGGGACATTGAAAATCTGAAAAAACATGTTACTGACTGTTTCACCTAGTATCACAGTTCCATATTGTTTCAGTTTTCAGAAGAACCTTAAGGCTAAGAGTTGAGTTTGACACTAAAAAGTTTTAAAGTCATCAGCTATTAAACATCCATTTTCTATGTGCCAGGATCCCTGAAGTGCTTTGAGTTAAGCTCTCAGGCTTTTCTCTTGCTCAACTGCAGCCCTTTGAATTATTTAAAGTTTTTATTATTTGAACTGTAGTAACATTTAAAGAAATTGGCTCTGTTTATGGTACAGTATTGATTAAGACTAAAACTTTTTTTTTATTGCACCAGCTCAAAGGGAAATATTCCCATGCTGGACAACTAAACGCTAAGAGTTTATGACAGCATCAAAACTCATGTCCCTGAAATAGGAGAATTAAGAAGCCTGTACACTAGCATTTTTATATTTCACTTTTAAATACTACTGTTTGAAGCCTAACATTAAATTAAACAAACAACTCCTAGGGTCATTAAGCTGACCAGAACATCTAAGTCTGCTACTAATGGTCAGCTTAAAGCTCTTGCTGTAACAAAGGAGGCACTTTCAGGTAACAGCTATCCTTGTCCATAGGAAACACTTGACAGTTCTTGTTTATATGATCCTTCAGCATTCAGACTCCCCACCCGGAAGAGATGAAAAGTAGCAGCAGACTGCTTTCCTCTTTCCGGTTACTTACAAAGCCACTTAGTGCATTTCCACCAGCAGAAAAATCTATTCAGAGGGTGAAAGAGTGAAAAACAAGCTTGGCTGAACTCTTAGAGTACCCATTTGAGTTTGTTTTAGGGTAATGCCTTTCCAAACCCTTCTGACCACAGTTCCCAGAGCTGATCTGAAGTTCCAGACTTGTACAGGGTGATGCAGTTACGCAGACCTCTGGATCTGACCCAGGACTGCACTGAGGAGCAGAACAGCTCACTTGAATGGTGAATTAAAAGATCCCCAGTAGCCAGGGAGGTCATGCAAGTGAGATAGAGAAGGCAGAAAGACAGTTAAAAACCATTAGGGGATCAAGCTGTTGGTCTTACAAATACAAAATAAAAAGGTTGGGCCTCTTCAATTCAGACAGGAAAAAAGCTTAAAGGTGGGGCAGGAACATGACTGAGCTTTCCAAAATTAACAAGGCAGCACACTGAATTGAATACAACCTGACTGGCACAAAGGCTCTGAAGGAGATGAGTTTACTGCAACATGCTAATTCTTGCTGAAGCTCTCAACTGAGATTTCTCAATTGATGTTTTACCTCCTAATTACAAAGCATTAACTCTTTAGCTGGTAAAGTACTGCTCAGAAATACAAGTGAAAAGTCATCTGTTAAGCTGTAAAAACCAGACAACTGTTGGAGGAAAACCTGGGATTTCCAGCATAAATCTGTGTCCAGAGGGCTATGTCCTACAAGATACAGTAAGAATTAATTCCAGTGCAACTTCCCTCGGAACACTGTTTTCTTAGTCACAGTTATGACTAAGAATTTCTAGAGATAAGACCTAGTTCCCCAAAGTCCTCCTTAAGCAAGCAAATCCCAGATGTAAAATGCTGTCCTATTCAGTATCAAAACTAAAAAGGGGACAGTCTTCTCTAACTCATTATCAAGCTGGAGGGATTCAAGAACGATTCTGCCTTAGCACTGGGATTCACCATTGCTTTCATAGCAGGTAAAACAATTTTTGTGTAGGCACAACTGAAGTTCTCAGGTAATGGTTCCCCTGAAATTGCCGTAGACTACAGTTGCAATTCCACTCTCAGCTCACCCACTCATTTGGAATTACTGCATTAAGGAAACTTTAGGAAAATTCTTTACAAGAATACTGAACTCCCTTTATTTTATATCACCTCCTTCAGTTTCACATACTAAGATTTGGAAAACAGCAACCAACAGATTAACTTAAGGCTGCCTTTTGAAGGTAACTGTCACTTAGCCCTCTGTAATACAGAGGGATTGAGCAAATTTTAAATGCTACTCAATCAATGTAGCTCTTATGGAACAATCCTACTTTTTCACTCCTTCACTTTCTTCTCCATAGAAAGTCAATAAAAATTTAAAATCACATCATAGGAAAACATACTTCTGGTAGAAACACTTCGTAAAGCCAGATTTTGGGTTAAACTTGATTCCAGCATTAATCTATTCTTGAGCCATTTATTGCTCTTGGCTACAGGTAATTAAACAGAAAATGGCTCAGAAATATAAACAGATATATGAAGGGGAAAAATGTTCGTGTCTTTCTCCTAGATTCTAAATCAGCATTCATACTTAGCTGTTTGAAATTTCCCTCTCTATATAAACATATGCAGTGCAAATCACTCCTCATCCAGAAGAGTGAAAAAGAACAAGAAAAATCTATATGCTATGACTTTAATATTGGAACTCACTTTTATGGACATTTCAAAGTGCTTTAAGAAAAAATATGTCCTCTTGAAACCAAATATGATAGTTTAAGTAGATGCATTAAGCATACAAAGAATATTCCATTTTTTTTTCTTCACGTAAATTTTCTGCTGCACATTTTACTTGTTCTACATGCATGAGCATAGTGCATAATCAACAGAAAATCAGAAGTGTCAGTGGAATGTTAACATTTCCTGTAATACCCTGATTTTTAGTTGAAGTACAAATACCATTAAAGACCAATCTGAGGTAGCCTGCTAGATTTTATCCAACATTAGTTAATTTTTAGTGCCTGTCATCGTTCAAACATTCTGCAAGTACTAGATCTTCTTCATCTATAAAAAGACTTCATTTTCTGAGTAGAAAAAAGTGTTTCCACAGAACATATTTGAAAGTTAAGATATTCTCTTCAGCAGTCCATACAGTAATCATATTTTAAAGTCATTAAAAGTGAATGCAAAAGAGGGAGATACAATATGTATTTTACACAGGTTTGGAGATGAACTATAAACACTCATTCATCCTTTGTTTTGCTGGCTACTCCACCCACGTTTGTTGTTTGTCTAACAGCAAATTTCATGGCTTTTCCATCACTGAACATCGAAAGGTGGAACAATATGGACAGTATCTAGTGAAGAGACAGCACAAGCCTCAAAATTGAGTAATTTGGCAGTTACTGTAAAGTAAGACTACAGGCAGAAGAGTTGAAACAAGATGACTTTGGCAATTGAGCTTATAATCTGAATATAATTAAAGGCTATTGGGGGAGCACAAAGGAGCAAAGACTGAAAAAAGTATTCATAAATTACACTTCAGGCACCAGGGTCTCAAGGAATGCATTTAAGATCACAAACCGGAAGATTTAATTACATGCTGCCTCTGCTACAGAAATGCAGCTGTCATTAAGGAGCGTTATGGTTATAATCTTGTAAGATTCTCAAAACGTGGGTCATGGTCCATGAAATATGTAAGGCCCTTTCACAGCTGCACTCAGCAGTGGTACTAATTAGGATAAACTGGTAAACAGCTCTAAAGCTTACCTGTAATACAAAAGAGCCAAGCAAATTTTGTATTTACACCATGCACACATCTCAGATGTATGATAGGCAGCTACATACAACAAGGCAGGACTTCGTACACAGATCTGGGAATCATTAAGCCACAGGTGCCACCGAAGGATGTTCGTAATACTCAGTGGGTACCATTCTGCAACCTGAATACTGATGTGAATGGCAGACATTTCTACTTCCACCTTGGACAGTGTTGAAAGAGAGTGGTAAGGCAACCTGGAAGTTTATAATGCACAGTAGTCACATCAAAGTCTCCTACTTATTCTGGTTCCTTAAGTTTACTCTAAATAAAAAAAAAAACAGTGCTGCTTTCAGAGAATGTAAAAAAAAATAAATCTGGTGACAGAAACCTAGAAAAAAATATCATTTGATGACTGAGTGTTTAAGAATTGCTGCATTCTTGTGTTGCTTCTTATATCTCCTCCAGGAGCTCCAGACAATTTACTGGAAAAGCCTTTCTTCAAGACTCGATTTTGGAAGGTTGTAGTGGCAAAGGGGCAGAAAAAAGGGAGGTTCCTTATGTTTCCTATCATTTTGTGTTTGCACTGGGGAAAACTGTCATTTCAGGTCACAGACAACATCAGAAACTAATAAAACTGCAAGAGAAAAAACTATTGAGAAAGAACCAACTTGGGCATCTCACAAGTATTCTCATCACCTACAGTCGGACCCTAAACGAGGGGAATTCTGGCAATTTTGTGCCATTTTAAAATTTAAAACAGCCATTTAAAAAAACATTACTTCCAGGATGTTTTCCAAATAATTTAGATTTTTTTCCTCCCCCATTTCTGAATAAGAATCGTAAAGTAGGGACCACAGCAATCGCAAATACAAACCCAGTGAATTATTCCTTCATTATTGTTTATGGGGTGGTCAAATCTAGAATTTGGGTGACCACCAAAAGAAACTTGCAAACTACTGCTCTGCAACAATAGCACATACTGCTGCCTGGGGGATTGTATTACTGGAGGGCTATTTCTCTGCCAAAGATTTAGTTGAGAAGGTTTAACCAATTTGTCTACAAGACCTGTTAAAAAAACATTACCGCATTTTTTCAGCTCCTATATCAGAATTATTAGACCACATGTGACTTAAGCATGAGGAATTATTTCACCAAGTTGGAGCAGCTGAAAAAAGCTTCATTCAATGTATGAAAAAACAACGCAGTCACATTTTGCTTATGCCTAAAATCCAAGGAGAGTCTTACTCTCCAGACAAGAAACCAAGCACACTAATAGTTAGCTAGGAGATATGAACTATCAGGTTACATGGAAAAAATAGCAACTTCCATAAACAGTTTAGCACTCCAAGTAAATAGGAAATTGTTATTTGATTTTTTTTTAAACTGTTTATATAGCTGTGCTCACACCTTGGAAAAGATGACTGCCTCACTAAGAAGCGGTCATGAGCAATTTATATTTATCCTCCACAAACTTGTCTGCAGCTTTAATTCTGAAGGCAAGAGACAGACAATACATTAGTCATAAGTTAAGTATTGTGATGCTGGTTTTCGGCCAAGTCACTAAGACATCCAAAAAGTGAGGCACTTAACATGTGCCTACTTCTTACTTCTTCAGAGTATTTCCTCACCACAAACTAAATGAAACAGAGACGTCACTGCCAGCAAATATCCACTTAAAACAAGAAAATTCCTCTTTACAACCCACAGACAGCTTACTTGCAGTACCCATCTCCTCAGAAAACTTTGTGAAAGTGACAATAGGTGTAACGAGATCTGCAGAGCTTTTGCCTTACCACAATTTCTTGGGTTTAAACATTGATACTGCCTTCTCCTTATCTGGTATCTTCAACACACTAGAACTGCAGCAGCGTGACAGTAAAGATAACACTACAGAGCAGCAGGCACAAGGAATAAAAGGTTAACTTTGAGCAACTCACCAAGCTGATCAGCCAGACTAAAATCCTTCGTCTTCTGTGGACGGCATGCATCTTTTTTCATCTAGAGCATATAAAGCAGCCCTAAAACATCCAGGCTACTCTTATGGAAATGACTGACCTCAACAAGCTTTAAGAAAAGCTTTAGCTCTATTTTATATGGATTGCATATTTAAAATTTAACATTATCATCTTATACATTACTCTCGAGAGTAAATCAGCTCTCCTCCCCTCTCTCCTTTATCTACTAATGCCTCAATGGCTAAACAAAGCAACATGGCATTTAAGTGAATATTAATTCGGATCTCTTGAGGACAACTGAACTATTTTACTGCTCTAGTTTAATAAGAGGTCAACTCATATATAGTCAGTTATGAATGGAAATAGATCAGAATGATTAAGTACAGCAAACAACTTTTATCAAGATTGCTGGAAGTTCTGAACAGATTCACTCTTATGTATTAAGATTTAATTTAGGATATTTTTGTCTGCTTATTCTTTCCATGTCCAGTCTTATTGCAGCCATGCACGAAACTTCAGGTTCCTGAAACACAGTACTTGACTGGAAACATAACACACAAGATTTCAGATGAACTCAAGCAATGCACTTCTGCATGGACTGCATCTTTAATGTGAAAGGCTTGTGAGTTCCAACAGCTCTAAAATCCTTCTGAACAATTACCTGCTAGTAGAGCTAATGACACTATGTAAATCAAAAGAAACAACAGATGAAAAAAGCCACCAGAGAGTGCTTCAGCTTAGATATTAATTGGTCAAATCTACTCTTGCAAGTGGTAAGTCACAGAAGTGAAAGATAGCCATCGTAGCAAACAGTGTGATACATTAGTGTTGTAAAGAGAACTTGAAGCTGCAATATCTGACTGTAGCAATGATTTAGACAAACGTGCCTCTAAGGCCATGGAGACTAGGAAATATAAATTCTCCTCGTTCTGCCCTGACTTTGTTTTCAGGACAGACTACTTCAGGCATTTTTTCATGTTAGAAAATAAGATATGATGCAGCATTAGACAAAAAGTATTTCTAAGCAGCCACCATTTGTCTTTTTTTTTTTTAAGCATTAAAAGGAGTTAAAGCTGGTTAAATGAGGCAGCCAAAATGGTCTGGTCTTATTAAATCGCTATTCAAGAATTGTGTGTTTCTGGCTGCTGTAGAAGACATTAAGGCAAAGCAAGCTCTTCTGAAAGTCACACAGTTCCATTAGAGGCAAGTTTTAAATACAGAAACAAAAGCTTAACTTAAATGAAGCTACATCACTAGTTTATTTCATTTAAAGGACGTAACATTATCAAAAGTCCTCTTTCATTAGACAGAGCTGAGTTTGTATGGGCTGGTTTTGCAGACAAAGTATAGAGGAATACTTATGCAGTTGTAACTTTTCAGAAGAAAATTCATTTGGTTATGCTGCTCACCCTGATTATAGCTACCAGCTTCCAAAACATTTCTGCTCCCGACTAAAGAGGAAGCAGAGCTGGCTTTTTAACCATGCAGTGGTTAATTGCTGACAGTTGGAAGACTTGTCTTGGTAACTTCAGATGAAATACAAATATTTGACTTCCCAAATTGCTATAAGAATCTTGCACGCACAATGCCTCCAACATCTAATATTTGGGGTAATAAATGTGACACTATAAATGGGCAGAATATGCCAATTCAAACTGAGAAGCATGAATACAATTCAAAATCAGACAAGTACAAAGGGCTCTCTCAAGGAAACTGGACAGTTTCTCTCACACTGTGTATATACACACAGTATTTTCCCTATATACCATATATAGGTACCTTGCTAACTTACACAGTATCCTGCCACGCATATTCTGCCGGTATAGGATGTGTTCCCACAGAAAACCTAAAATTAGTATATTTGTACAGATGGCACCCATAATTATCATAACGATGCACTGAAGACCACAAATTTCTTGGAGGAGTATACTCCAGCGAAGGGCTCAGAGATCACACCAACAAAACACTACAGAAATGTCTTTCTGCAGTATAAGGGTTCTTATGTTAGAGTACAGTATTCATAATACCAAAAAAAAAAAGGCTGGCGAATTTTACTGAAATACAGTCCCAGCATTTTATTTTCCTTCACATGTTCACTCAGGAAGATATCTGCATTTTAATTAGCTGTGCATCTGTATGATAAAGAGGCTCAGTCAGGAGCTTTAGCAAGAAAGCCCCAGAACACATTAGGCATTTTTAAAGGTCTGTTTTCACACCATCTGAACAGTAACTTCTGTCAATTTAGAAAGCAGCTTAAAGCTGATGAAAGACTTCACTCGTTTACTTAAAATGACTATACTTTAACAATTACTTACACTGATTGACCTTAAAGAGATCTGCACTACAGGCACTGAACTGGCATTTGATACAAATAGGGTAATGTAACACACAATAATGTAACATCATATAATAATGGAACTAAGTTACAAAGCAAACTGTTCACAATAAACTTTAACACTTGAAGCCTAAAATTTTTCAGGAAACTTGATCAAATCAGATGTTTTAAACCTTAAGAAAAAAAAGAACAAGTAGTTGGAGAGCTACCTAGCTCCCAGTTTAAGTTGAAATCCCTGCTTCTTCAATGTCTTTCTGAACCCTGGCATCCCAACCAGGAATTCTTGGAAACCCACAAATGGCAATTAAAAAAAAGATTGGAAAGAAGTCCGTAACAGCAACCTCACCATTCTCTTTCCAAGGGCCATCACCTGATACTGAAGAACCACAAGAGCCTAGAAATTGAAAAAGGATGAAAAACTACCCTATTATTCCTTAACCAAGAGCAAAAAAAGGAAAGGAAAACAGCCTAAAAGTGGCCTCTTTGAAGAGGCTGAGAAGGCCAGAAGGAGAAGCCCTGTACAACCATCAACCTTGCCATGGACAGCCTGCAGTTACACAGCCCCTCTGAGCACAGGAGGGGCTTGCAACAGCAGCTGAACACTTAGTTTTAAGGACCACTACTCCTGAACATCATTTAGAAGTTGGCGAACATAAATCCATCAATTGTCAGGGCCATGTGAGCTTTAGAAGATGACAACAAACAGCATCAGAGGAAATAAGCTCTTCCTGTAATTTAAATAAATAAGTTACAAAAAATAAGCAAGACCCTTATAATTGATTGGGAAGAATGGAAATGAATCACAAGCTTCCAATACCCCAAAGGCTTAACTATCACTAGATGCAGTATTTTTTAAATTAAAAAAATATAATCAGCAAGGCTTCATAATAATGCCAGAATCATTTAAAAGTTGCTTTTGAATATCTATTTAAGTATTTGATACTCTTGTCCAAAAGATGAGCTTACAGCTAAGCCAAATACTTTTCTAGGGAAAATCAGAGCATGCAGCCTATGTTTTTATTAAAAACACAAAGTTTATAAAGCCTTATTTATCTGGCCATTTATTTCATCCTGCATCTGCCAAGGCTCCAAGAACAAGGACATTCATACAGTGACTCCTAGGATCTTAATTACAAAGATGTTTTAACCTTTGCAAATCCCGTTTATAGAGTCAAAATATAGTACAACTCTGTATCCATGCACAGACTGGCAGTTTCCACTAATTTTCCACCTCAGGAGTAACTGCAGAAGGGTGTTGTGACATCAGCTTCAGCTAAAAATGCTCTAACCACTTCTTTGGTAGAGCTCATATCTGATTAACCATTTACAGGAATTCAAAATGGAGATGATTAAACTCTTGAAGCATGTTCATGAAGTTTTAATGAATGTTTTGATTATTAATGTTAAGCAAAGAGACTTCTTTTTGTCAAATGTAACTGACACTAGGGTTATCGTCTGTTTAAAAAACAAAAGCTAACAGTCTCCACAAGTTGACAGTTCTGTTAACAGTTTTGATTCCAAAATTTGAGTAGGTATTAAAGGGGTTATTACTGCAGTTGCTCAATTGAGGTGTATATCCAAGAAAGAACACTATAACACACCCTTGCTTTCGAAACACTTCCTTGCCAAGCATGCTCAGATGCAGGAAAACAAGCACAGTTTGTATCTGAGTGTAATCCTTTTTCCTCAAACTAGGTGGAAACAAAATGAATGCTGCTGCATACATGCAGCAAGACTCATTTTTCTAAACAGGATTTTTTTTCCCCCCAGGAACACTGATACCTGTGTTATACATTCATCAATTTTAGCTGTGTTACTGCATGTGTAATTCTGACTACCACAATTTTAAGAGGGTTTAATTCCAAAAACTTCAAGATAAAGTGTTTACACTTTGCCACTTCCCAATCAGATAAAAATCCATCTAACTTGAAAACTCTCTTGATGTAGACAAATTGCACTGATAAGCAAAATTTATCGGTTCTCTTGCTCAGACACCTTCCTCTACAGACTGGGGCTCAGACAGAGATGCTTACAGATAAATATGAACTGACAAGAGGTTTGCAGATGGGAGGGGAAATGCACGTGGGGGCGGGGGAAAACATATTTAGTATTGTTTCTTTAAGGCTCCCCCAGTCATCTCCCTGGGACAGAGCATCATAGTCACAGAAAGGGAAACAAAACTCCACACTTAGAACTCCAAAGTTCTAGGAAATAACCCCAATTCTCTGCAAATGCTCTTAGAGACAACGCAATGCTTTTAAAGTCACCAAGCCTTATGAGGCAGCAACTTCAGCCATATGCCCCAGTCGTTTTAATAAGAAAAATTATGATCTTCCACACTGACAGCAGGACCACCATCTAGCCCACACACCACACCAACATCAAAATAAACTGAATGCTCCTAACACACAAGATGTAGGCCACTTCCTAGGGGGGAAAACCCCCAGCATTCTGACTTCACCAGGGCAACACTTTTGCTCAAATTCACAAGCAGGTAAGACCACAACACAAAGTCTAAAAATAGTTTATACCAAAAATAGCACAGGTTTCAGGAGTGCAAGATCTGTACCCAGATTTCATGAAATCTCAAGTGAGACTTCAAGTCTAAAAATGAACATTTCTTGACCAGATTAGCTTTTAGAAACACTACAAATGCTGTTGTTTCTCATGCTATTATTTCTAGCCCCCAAATCTACTCCAGGGTCCCAATTTATGTCAGTTCCCTGATTCTGTCACGCTTATCCCCCATGACATTTGTTCCAAACTATTCCTAAATGAGATGTAGAGCATTGATGACTTCTCAGAGGAAAAAATTAGCTGGAGATTTGTCTGAAAACTACCGTCCTGTCAAACACCAGCAGCATATCTATTTTATTAGGCTATCTGGCTGGAGAAGTGGCAGATAATAACCCTTGGAAACGCCGCTTTTGCGAGATAAACAGATGAAACTGAGCGAAGTTGGGAGCACACGCAGACACCCTGCCACATACAGCCAGCCGGGGTGCCCCACGAGGACCCACAACAGAAGGCCCATAAAACCAGCTCAGCTTGACTCCCACGGGCAGCAAAACTCCAAAAAAAAAAAAAGAAAATAAATAAAAAATAGAAATAAAGCAGCCTGAACTTGATGCCCGCCTGGCAGGGCCGCGCTCCACACGTGCCCTGCCGGGGGCTTCGAGGCGGGCTCGGGGCCGCCTGAGGGGGAGCCGCGGCCGTACCTTGAACACCTTCCCGAAGGCGCCGTCGCCCAGCTCGCCGATGATCTCCCACAGCTCCTCCGGGTTCAGGTCCCTCTTGACGTGCTCGTACTGCTTCTTCTTCTTCTCGCCGCCCAGCTTGAAGATCTTGCGAAAGTTAAAGAAGGACATCGCGGCTCCCCCCCCACCCCCCTCACACACACACACACACACACCCCCCTCCTCGCCTCACGGGGCCCGCTGAGGGGAAGCAAACGGCCGGGAGCCCCCCGAGCCTAGGGGCCGGCGGCGGGCCGGGGGGGCATAGCGGCGGCAACAAGTTGCCCGGGCGGCACCGGGGGGTGGCGGTGGTGGTGTTGAGGCTGCTCCCGTGCTGAAGGAACGGGGCTGACGGCGCCGCTCCGCTGCCGGGCTCCGCTCCCCGCCCTGGCGCCGAGCGGGGCCGGGCGGCTCCGTTTCCTGCGGGGCGGGGCGGCCCCGGCACCTCCCCCCCCTCCCTCCCCTTCCCGGCACCTCCCCCCCCTCCCTCCCCTCCTCCTCCTCCCGCCGCTGGCGCGTGCGCGCGCTCCGTGCTCGCTCCCCCCTCTTCCCGCCCGCGCGTGCGCGCTCCCGCCCCTCCTCTCCTCCGACGCATGCGCAGCCGCCGCACCTCCCCCCAAACAGCCAGCACTCGCTGCCACAGGCGGGTTTTAACCCCCGCCCGCCCCCCCACGTGACGCGGAGAGGACCAATAGGAGCGCGCCGAGGCCTCCGGCGGGTAAGTTGGTGTCCGGGCCCAAAATGGAGGAGGGCGCGAGCCCCCGCCCCCCCCCCCCCGCCTCACCTCACCTCAGGGCGCGGGGGGGGGGGGGGGCTCGTTGTCCCCTGAGGTGGCGCTGCCCGCTCCTGCCCCCCCCCCCCCCGTTGCTTTTCCCTCTCTGCCCCTCACAGGCCGAGGGGTCTCATAAAGTCATTAAGTCACTCCAAAATCCAAAATCATCTGGTCCAGCCACCAGTGTCACCCAGCTGTGTCCCCAAGCACCGCGTCCTGCCCTTATGGAGGCCCCGGGCTGCACAGAGGTTCCTTGAGGCAGAAAGGGGCTGCCCAGGGAGACCTGCTTTTGGGGGACACTTGCTTTTTGGGGACACCCACTCTTTAGGGACACCCACTCTCTGGGGACATTCACTTTTTGGGGACACTTGCTTTTGCCAGCACTGCTTCTCCACCTGCCCCTCACCTGCCACAGCAGTGGCATAGCATTACATGAAATCTCCCATGAGATCTCATCAGCGGGACAGGCTTGATTTGCCCTCCCCAACAACCTCATCCCACAAGCGATTTCTTCATCAGCCCGAAAAATGGTTGCATTTGAATAGCCGCGGTGCCTGTATGCTGCAAAATGTGTGGTGTGCCTTCATGCTAAAGCGGGAGGTGTGCCTGGCTCCTGGATAAGATGCGATTAGCAGGCATCTCGCAGGCAAAGTTTGGGCTCTGACAGGAGGCGGCAAGCTGATCCTGCAGTTAAGGCAATGATTTGAGACTTAGGAGATCTGGCGATGAGACAAACGCCCTGTGAGAATAATAATGTAACACCATAGCCTCTTACCAACCGGAGTGCCTGCAGTTACCATTAATTTAAACCGTTCATTAAAAACTTCTAAAGATCAGGCCTCCGGTGTGCATCATTCCTCAGACCATTTTATTAGCATGACAGTAGTTTGCTATCTAACGAGGGCAGTTTATGTGTAAACTCAGTAACGCCAATGAGAGGCTGAGATAGACTGGTTGTGGGGATCACGGCAGCCCAGGCAGCCTGCTTGAAAGGAACATGATATAAGGAATGGAAAGTGCTGGGCTGGGTCAAGAAGAGGATTTCAGCAAAGGAGCAGTACTGGTGTTTGTAGTAATAAAGGCTCCAACAGTGGTTCAGAAGGAATTAAGGGCATAGTAGTAGTCTGGAACCGAATTTTCCATCGTGTTGTAACAGTGATCTTGGTGGGTGAGGTGTGCTGGGGTTGAAGGCTCTTAAGAATATGTTGGTGTTGTATGGTAAGTAATTGCTACTGCTAATAGTATTTATAGTGTACAGGAACACACTGTGCTAGGTACTGCCCCCACAGAACAAGAAGATGACCCCTGTCAGGAAAATCTGATGAGTGAAGTAACAACGTTGTCATAAGTTAACTTCTTTACTCTGTACAAAATCAGTTTCAAAGGTAGGCCTACTCTATGAATAGAGAGCCTCTCAAATACATTTGCTAACCTAATAGGAGTCCTGATTTGTTGTAGCAATCAGCATCGTTCAAAAATGATCTGGGGCTTTGTGGTTCCTTGGTATTGACAGCTGGGATGCATAATGCCAAACCATTGAGGAGGGTATTTACAGCCCAGACCATTTACGTGTATAAAGCTAATGCCAAGAAACAGCTGCGATCTAGATGAGCTGTTTTCCTTTCACCTTTATGATCCGACTGGCTGCACCTAGTAGCTTCATTTTGAAGCTTCATGTACATAGTTGGGATTAAATGCAATAAGAAAGCAAGTATTTTGGTTTTAACTTGGATCTTTAAAGCGCTTTGGGGGCTGATTTGGATCTGGTTGTTTGAACTAATCGATGAGGACAGGGTGGAAAAAAAAAGGAATCCAAAAGCCTTAGCATGAAATCCTTGTATCTAGGCAGGATCAGCTTTTCTTTAGCCTCGGGGTTAATGTGAGAGGGCAGCGGGGGGTGCGTGCGTGTATGCCAGGGTGTGTAACAGTAACTGGGAGTAAATGCCAAAGTGAAAAAAATTTCTTGAGCTACAAGTAAAGGAATTCACTCCCGCTCTACTCTGCGCTGGTGTGGCCTCACCTCGAGTACTGTGTGCAGTTCTGGGCACCACAGTATAAAAAGGACATGAAACTGTTGGAGAGTGTCCAGAGGAGGGCTACGAAGATGGTGAAAGGCCTGGAGGGGAAGACGTACGAGGAACGGCTGAGGGCACTGGGCCTGTTCAGCCTGGAGAAGAGGAGGCTAAGGGGAGACCTCATCGCAGTCTACAACTTCCTCGTAAGGGGGTGTCGAGAGGCAGGAGACCTTTTCTCCATTAACACCAGCGACAGGACCCGCGGGAATGGAGTTAAGCTGAGGCAGGGGAAGTTTAGGCTGGACATCAGGAAGGGGTTCTTCACAGAGAGAGTGGTTGCACACTGGAACAGGCTCCCCAGGGAAGTGGTCACTGCACCGAGCCTGACTGAATTTAAGAAGAGATTGGACTGTGCACTTAGTCACATGGTCTGAACTTTTGGGTAGACCTGTGCGGTGTCAAGAGTTGGACTTGATGATCCTTAAGGGTCCCTTCCAACTCAGGATATTCTATGATTCTATGATTCTATGAATGTAATTGGGTTTGCTCCCGTAAGAGTGATGGCAGTTAGGCGACGAAGATACCAGGGCCATGTTCTTTCTCAGCCCTACTGATGAAGTGTGCAAGCAGTTCACATACAGCATCTACATAGTATATTGGTTTGCTTTCAGCACCAGGTTCACTCGGAGCAGACCAGGGACAGTAGTGTCATCCTAACACCGAATATTGCTAGGTATTACTGCAGATGTGTTGTTTTAGACTTTTATGAAGATAGTCTCCATAACAGAGAGCTTTTAATTCATATAAGGTTGAAAATACAAGATGAGAGGCTGGCACAACAAATGAGCCAAGAAGCCGGTGATAAAGTTTCATTTTAAACTTTTTTTTTCTTACTTTTTAATAGTAAGAAATGAATATTTTTTTTTTAATATTTGAGGTCTAAATATAGTATCTGAAAATGAGAATAAGCCACAGTTTTCTTTTTCTAAAAATAAACCCTTTCAGGTGAAGGCTAAGTGTTAGTAGCAAATCATTCCCAATTTGCATTGACTTCCTGGTATGGAGGAGGCTGTGTAAAGCCTGTTGTTTTTTGTTTGTTTGTTTGTTTGTTTGCTGTTTTTTCTTTTCTCTTGGTAGCAGGAATTTTTAGCAACTGTAAATGTTTTCAGATGGTAGGGATAAAAAGATAAAAGTGGATTATAAGGATACAGAAGTGTTGTCTTAGGGAATTTAATGCAATGTGTTTTGAAAATTCAGTGCTTCCTTAAACTGCCTGAGTAGGCTAAGAACTGTCTTAGTTGTATGTTGAATAAACCAGCTTGGAAATAGCTGTGACTCTTTACTGAAATCCTTTTCTTCTCTTAAAGATTTAGAAGTCTTCTCCCTACTTTCTGCTGCTAAATGTCACCGTCCTTTCCAATTGACTTTTAATTACTTACACTTGTTACTGTTCTCACCTGTCCCCCCCCTTAAGTTCTACCTCCATTTATTTTAAACTGCTTTTCTTCGGCTTCTCTTCATTCAGAGTAAATGCACGCTTCAGAAATTTAATCGTAGATGTGTGCTTCACTACATAAATTGCCCTAAACTGCAGTCCTACATCCTGTCTTTAGTTCTTTCAAAAATAATTAATGGTATATTTTTATATCGTCTTGACTTTCTGTCCACCCACGCTTTCACTGATCTCCTCCAATCTTCTTTCTGATGTTTGAGTTCATTGAACTGCTGTAGGGTCACGGGTGACTTGTTGGTGGCTAAATCTGAGACGTGCTTCTTGTTTCGTATGCCTTGATCTGTCTGTCACCATTGGCACTCAGTGCTCACTCTTCTGTTTTCTTTACTTGATGCATGTGGTATTTTTGTTGATGTTTTCCAGTTGTATGGAGGTGTTTTTTCCATTGACTCTATTTTTTCTTCCTTTTTTCTGTCCCCGGAGTTAATGTTGTCTCTTGTGTAGGATTCTTGTTTCAGTCGTAAACTCTACTCTGGCTCTGAAGTCGTTCCCAAAGTCTGCTGTGCTTCCTGCCGAATCTGACACCTTTTTCCTTGGAGTTCTGGATTCTGTGGGATGAAATTCAGATACTTTGCCTTGTACCACCATAATTCTACTAACTTTATGCTTAGGAGAAAGTTTTGGTGACTCCCACACCCGACCTATTTCTTTCTTCTCCCATTTCAGCAGACATTTTCCTCTCCTACCATACCCGACTCCTCTATCCTAATGCTCTGATTGATGGTAGACAAGCACTGAAAAAAGTCTTTTATTCTTTTAGGGTGTTAAGAGGGTAGCCTAAATGGCTGTGCATTTTCCTCCAAAGAGCATCAAGTCAGAGTACCCATTTGTTGGAAGCATTGCAAGTGGTGACAGCATCATATACAGTGCTCCCTAAGCCCTTCTGCTACATGGACAGTTGGTAGATCTGTAGCTTAGGGATGGGTATTTCTGTTCTGCATTTGAAAATCAGCCTTCTTCATAAAGGAACAGAAAAGGGAGAGACTTGGTTTTGGACTCAGCATTTTATGAACTTTTCTAATTTGAGTAACAGCAATAATAGAAAGGAAGTTTTAAGAGTTTGCACATATGATTAGAGCCACAATCGATCCTCAGACTCCTGGCAATAACCTGGAAACGATGCCCTGCATGGCTTCTTGGTTTTGATGCACTTCCATAGGAAATATGCACTGGGATGCGTTCATGGGAAATGTACGAATTGCCATAGAAACACAGGGCAATTGGAAGCTTCAACGTATACTGGTGCTATTTGATGTTTGTCATAAAAAGATCAACGAGTAAGTTACGAGTAAGATCTTCAAAAAGTCTGGGTTTAGTCTAAATTGGATTAGCTTTTTCAGTAGTCGGTGGGGGAAAGCATCTTCAGAGGGCAATACACCCACTTGAGATGCTTATATTTGTTACACGGTGCTTAGTTGTGTAAGGTGAGTTGTTCTAGAAATGCACGACGGGGTTTCTACTACTGACCTTTGGAGATAACGCTCCCAGCAAACCTTCTGATCTTCTGATAGCAGGCAACACCTCTGGACTGCAGACAGAGCAATTTAAAGAGTTGCCAAATTACCTGGATATTTCCAAGTAAATTAATGATGTTTTATGGAATAATAGACTTTATTTGAAATCAAATGTTAGATGAAAAACAATAATATAAGTCTAAAAAACTCAAATAAGAATCAGATATTTCAATAAATATTACAAGAATATTTCGTGACACATCAGATCAAATGTATTCAAGCTTTAATGTGTTTACTTAACTGAAGTTCTTGCCAAAAAAAAAGAAATAAATAAATGTTTGTCTTATTGTTTCCAGCTGATCTGCTTCAAAACAAGACTGATACTCTGAAACATAGTCAGGCTTGCATATATTATTGGAGGGGTAAGTTGTGCTTTTACACTTACTTGGGTGACAAGCAAAACCATGCCTCGGGTTTAATGGGAAATGTCAACTGCTTTAAAATTCTGCAGCTGATTGTTTTTATTGATTAATTGACTAATGTAGTTAGAAACTTCAAGTCCTCTTTCATGATAAAATTTTGAAGAAGAAGGTTGGACACTGCTCAGTTTACATTTAATTTGAAAATTCCTATAAAGTGAGTTTTGGGTTAGTATTAAAACTTTTTGTTGCGGATAGCTGTATTTTTGTAGTACAGTAGCTATTCTAAATTCTTTTATCCCATGTGTTGATGACTATAATAATGTCACAGAACCATGCATGAATAAGTCTACCTAGACTATTGATTTCTTTTAAAATAATATAAAATCAAAATACTGCTAGCCTTAGCAGTATTGGTATCTTCTTTCTAAGCATTTTATTCACTTGAGATTATACTTAAAGCAACATTTATTTGATCAAAACTGTACATGAACACAAGGCAAAGTATTTAAAACTTGTAGAGCCCCCTCCATCTGATGGATATTAGAAGCTTTAGTTAAGTCACATGAAAGCATGCATTACAAATGCTTCTCCATGTTTGTCTTTCCTCCAGATGGTAATTAGACCTTTTCCTCTTGCATAGGAGTCACGAGCTGATTTGTTCTTTTTGTTCTTTCAAATTTGCATTAGTTCACATAGCAGCTAGGATTAGAAATTTATTAAGGGATAAAGATAGCTTTGCATCTCAGTCAATACTGGCACAAAATATCTGAATCAAAAACCCCACATGTATTACTGCTTTTCTTTCTGCAAATCCCAAATTTCATCCTCTGTTTCCCAGGAACCTTTTTCCAGACTGGACATTATGTTCTTGTGTGATCCTGATCAGCTCTGGAATCTTAGGACTGAATAACTTGTTCTGCAATATGGAAATAAGTTGTTTGTTTGTTTGTCTTGGTTTTTAATTATTATTATGGCCAGCAACCCAGTGCTGGTTATGCAGTAAGCATAAGCAGGGTCCTTATTATTCGTTATACACAGATTATAAAAACATACCTTACTGAAAAATAGGGAACATTTTGGAAGGAAAAAGAGGACAATCTGACAAAAGGGTAGGACAGAAAGCCACTGATGGTTTAGTAATATCCCAGTGAGAGACATTGTGGTGGGATAATGTAGGAAACGTATCTGTTATCAAAAAGAGCAAATAACTTTTAAATGTGAGATACTGACTGTTCATTAAGGCAAAGCTAGACTTTAAATTATAAACTGTTACTGAGAAAAGCGTACTTTTTCACTGAAAAAGTCATTTTTACATTGTATCCACGTTTAACATAGTTTATGCATGTATTATGTTCTGCTATTTTTATCTAGATTTTTATAAACTATAGTATAATTCTGTTTTGTGAGTCAAAAAATACTGTAACTTGTAAAATATGGTTTGGTTTTCTGTAGGTTCTCTTCTTGGTGTTACAGCTGCACATGCTGCTGCTGTCCTGTGTAGATTGTTCAGGCAAACAACAGCTATTGTGTGTCTGACAATAGCATACACAAACTTTGGGTGCTGGGACCTGCTTATGAGACAACAGCATTGTGATGGGATTCACTTTGTATCTCAAGTTCCCCAAAATCCCCAAAATTCTTTCTTTTTTTTTTTTTTTTTTTTGACAGAATAGACCTTTAATCTCACATCCACAGAATTATATTGCATAATACACCATGAGATTTTTATGAATTAAACCAAAAAAGTCCATTACACTAATTTGAACTGAATTTTTGGTAGCAGAGACCCATAAAATTACCCAAAGAAAAAATAATTCCTGCAGCTGGTGGCTGAGCTATAACCTAGTGTTCTGGATGCAATATACAGGAGCAACTGACTTTCAGAAGCCTGAGGTAGGGTGTGGCATCTATTGAAATACAATTAAGGAAATACTTTAATCTGTTTATAAAAGGATGTTTTGTCTGTCCTTTTTTTTTTTTTTTTCCCACGTACTGCGAAGTCAGAAATAGCAACGACTTTATCATATGGTAACTGTGACAGTGATTCATGCAGGGAATATAAGGAGTTGCAGCCACAGGATTCAGCGAGGTGTTTTCTTTCGGGATTCTTGCTATTCTGTCCATTTGGTGACTTCCTAATGGATTCAGAAAAAGTTTTTATTGAAGGTAGGCAAAAATCATTACTAGCAAATCAGTTTAGCCTTCTTTGCTCTATAGGGAGGTAAGCTATTAAGACAACATTCATATTGCAGGCAAGGAGTTCCTGTGCAGTTTTTGGTTTGTCCTGTACGGGACTGGTGTCCTGTATCGGCTCTCAGTGATGAGATACGGAAAGAGCTCAGAGGGAGGACCTGTAAAATACTCATTAGTTCAGAACATCCTCTGAGAATTGCAAAAATTGCTAACCCACAATTTGATAGAGGACAAAGTCTCAGGATTTTTAACAGCTCTGAGTAGAATTTAGCAGCTGAAGATGAAGGATGATGAGCCAGAATCCTTAGCTGAGAATCAACTACTCTTCAAATCATTCAGAGTTCATAGAACAGAGTGTAAGAGATGGTGCAGAACAATTTATCTTAAGGAATCAGAAAATACCTGCACACCTTTGATATTTCTATCTATATTTCTCTAGTGCGAGCATCCAAAGAATAAGAGAAGATCAAATCAATTTTCTTTACCTAATAAAACTTTTTGTAGTTCTGTTGTGCCTCAGAAATCCTGTGCTTGATTTCAGTTACAGAAGTTCTAGTCCTCAGAAAGGTGGCACAGTTGCAAAAGGAATTCAGAGGGTTGATGGCTGGGAATCTACATCTTTGATGCTGCAAGCAACTCTGGATACTTTTTCTAGACAATGGCTGAGAGGACAAAAAACCTCGACAAGGAGCATTAGAAAAATATAATCAAACTTTGCTCTTCCATGTGTTGATAGTTTGAAATTCTCCCAGTAAAAGAGAAAATGCTGTAATAATAATAATAATAATGTCTCAATGCTTCTTTTTTTTTTTTCCATGCTGTCTTTCAGTTTGCACGGGGTTATCTTTAGTAGCATCTAAACGTTTTTCTACAAGAAGTTCCTTCAGACCAGGAAGCATTACGAGTTTATATTTGCAGGAGAAAACAAATAATTTTGTGGAATTGCATACAAAGGGAGAAAAAAACAAAACAAAACAAAACCCAAAACTAACTGGTCTAGAAATGAAAGTCAGCGTAAAGTTAATTTTATTATCCTTCCAACCATTTTAACAGTCCTCCAAAAGAGCTCCAAATGTAATCTCAGCCTCTAGTTATGCTCACAGACAATGTGATGATCCTGCTTGTGTCTGAAACTTCAAAGTTATTCTGCCTTGAATTATTTTGTGTATGCCAACACCAGTGTTAGTTGGAGCCCACATTTCAAGCAGAGCTTCAGTTTGCATGGGTTTGTTCTGATATAGTTAAAAGGTTCGCTTGTACAGCAAAGAAAAACTTTAATTGAATTCAGAACTTTAAACAGGTCTGCCATAATCTAACGCTTTGGTGCGCTCTGTGAATATTTTGAAAACTTTTAACACGTCTGTGCACCTTAACCAAACACGAGGTTAATCATTTGTAGGTCTCTGGTTGTAGTGGAATGCTCTGTTGTGCTATGAATGTTCATATAAATCCTGATCTTAATCCAGAGGCTGTTTTAATTTACACCAGATGCATAAACTCATTTAAAGGAGCAAAAAGTAGTCAGGAAAACTTGCTTCTAGAACTTGAATTAACTTTGTTGTGGAGAATACAGGCCTAACAGCTTGAGAAAGCTGTTTAACTGTGTTTGCCACTTCTACCCACATTTGTGGAATTTGAAAATATTCCTTCAAGAAGTAGCACTAAATCTATTTTACTCTGCTGTAGCAAAGCAGGAAAGCTGACTGTGTTGCCTTAAAACGTGGTGAGTTATGTTTTATTCTCTTTGCTTTGTTAGTTAACCTGAATATCCCTTTACGGTGGATCAGTAAAATACGCGTATCTATCCCAAAAACGTTCACTTGCCAAGAGACTGCTTGGAGCCCTTTTCTCTCAAAGCTTCCATCCTGCTGTTTTTCCAACCAGCAAACTTATTATTTATTAAGAAAGGAGAAAAAAAAAAGTAATTTATTTTTAGTTTTTGTTTGTTTTTACTTTACGCCAACAACTGGGAACTGTCTTTCCCAGCAAAAGAATGTCTTTTCAGCAGCTCAGCTCATTCTCACAGCGCCGTGGGAGATTAAGAGCTTTTAGAGGGAATTAATCACCTTCATAGACTTCCTCTTGCCCTCACTCCAGACAGGTTAGGAGAATTAGTTGAAGAGGGTACTTCAGCATGATTATCTAATGGCTTTAAAATACAAATAGCAAGTGAAGCTTTATGACTATCAGCAGTGATTACCACTACTTTATTTGTGTCAAGATTACAGCTGTGACAAATAAACACAGAGCCAGTGTGTTTGTCTGTTGAGTGGTTTGCTGGTTTCTTGATACATAGAAAATGTCTTGTGACTAACATGTGGGCTGAGGATCTGAAGGAGCTGCCTCTACCTTTTTTTTTTTTTTTTATTGCACGCTTCCTTTTTGGTTGTCCAGAATCATGCTTTTGGAAAATTGGGGGCTGAAACCTTGTCACCAGGTTTAACTTGCATGTAAAACAATCTGCAATGCCAAAGAAGGTGCTTTAGGATTGTAAATTCTGCCCTTCTTCTTTTTGAGACTGTTGATGTTGGAGAAACCAACCTATCTGGTCTTTTGCAGAAACACCTGTCTGTCCAGAAGGATTTCAAAATCCTTCTGGAAATGAAAAACAGAGATAAAAATACATGACAGTTTACATCAGAAGACATTAACTCTCCTGGAAGACCATTCAGTGCAGTAACTGTGTCAGCCTGATGACAAAATACGGTGTTTTTTCTCCTATCTAGGGATCGTGGGCAATACCTTTCTGTGTTGCTTACTGGCTGAAGTTCATGGTGATGGGTCTTTTGTCTTGCACCATCTTCCCTTGGCAGGGAAGTGCGCTGTAATATCTCATGTAATTAAAAGACAGATGTTTAAAGTTTCGAGCAGTGTCTTTCACAGAAATTCTGCAATTTATTCTCTTTTGGTAAATGAGTTATCTCAGGAGGTTGCAGTTGTTAACACTTGCACAAATGATTTCAGGAACTGCTGAGCTTATTGAAATTCAGGAGTTCTAGCTCTCAAGTTTGCTTCAAAAATAGTTTTTAAAAATTGAAACTGTACTTTCCTTGCATACAAGACATAGAGGATGTAGTTCCCTACCGACATTTGTTGCAGCATCTAGTTTGGGAGTTCACACGAGCAGTGGAAGGTAGATTATTAGACTGGAATGCTTAGCCTACTTTCTCTGAGTCGTGTATTCTGATCTCAGTGGCTTTTTTTCTTGTTACTAGTGTTGAAAATGATCTTTTAATTATGTAGCTTTAAAAAAAGCCTATGGATGAACTTTGGTTTTAGAGTCTTTATTCCGTATTGTCTGTAACCAAAGGCTTTACTTTGCAGCTCACTTAGATCTACTTGAGTAATAAAATGTCGGGTTTGTTTGCTTGCTTTTAACTTAAAATGTTGTATGTGGCTTTGGCTAATTAAAACCATTTTTAACTGTATCGTGCTGGAATTGCCTCTGCTGCTCATGAAGAATTGAATAATGCTCTTTTGTCGAGCAGGGTGTTGACTCAGCCACAGCTGAGTTCAATTCAGATGATTGGGGTGGTTGCAAAACCCAGCTGCTTGCTCTGCCCCACTTTCCACAAGTTGCTTTCTCTGTGGTGGGGATGGCTGACCCGTAAAGCAATTCTTTACCAGCCACAGTTCATAGCCCGGTTTGTTCAAGTTCACCAAGGGTGACTGCAAGTTGCTTTAATGCATTGGGCAGCCAGCTGCAGCAGTTCAGGATCTTTTTCTGTGTATGTGGTTGGTGCTGGTGCAGTGTGTAGGCTTTGGAGAGGAGCAGATGCCTGGCAGGATGTTTATACCACGTGTGTTGGTGGGTAAATATCCTCTGCTTCTGACTCAAAGCTAGCTTGAGAGAGTCTCTGCAGCGCTTTGCCAATAGTTGCATGCTAATTGCAGACAACCTTTGGCAAACTACTTTTTGTGTGGCTTCATCTGGCTCCAAACGATCATCGTGGTCATCTCAAAGTAAGGAAATCTTCTCCAAGAGCTCTGGCTGTAAATCACATCCCGTTAAAAGGCTCCACAAGAAACACAAACACAGGTTCTCTTCCTTGCAGTTCCCATGACACTAGGATTGGAAGAAGTCCAGTTCTTAATCTTTTAACATTTTTAAAAAGGTGAACACAGGATTAGGAACTGAGATATTTATTGTCTGAAGCTGCTCCTGTTGAACAAATCTCTTGGGAGGTTTAATGGGGAGCTATTCGAACAAGCCTGGACCATCTCCCCAGGTGGGCTACTTGGGAAGGAAGGTAGAGAATGGGCTTGGTTTTGGGATGTGGCAGCTGTTGAGAAGCCTGCTAACTTTCTTTGGTTTCTCTTCTCCTGTTAGGATAGGGTAGTACCTTGCTGAGCTCACAAGAGAAGCCTGAGGATTAGGGACTTGTTTCAATTCTCACTGAGGTCAGAAAAGCGAACATTGATAGTAGGAGGTCAAGGAGACGGCCTTGTTTGAACAGGATAGTGTCTAGAATAGTCTCAAATTGGGGTGTTTTTATTTATTTGTACTTAAATAACTGCCATAAAAACTTCACATTTTTACCTTTGGAACAGGACTGTTTCACAGAGAAGCATTTCAGTAATAACATTTAGTGCCTGATTTCCTGTGTGTTTATTTGTTTTACTGTGTCTTTGTTACCTCCAGAGATATTTTACTAAGAGGCAAAAAAGGATATTTCGTATTTATTAAGCGTGTGGACCTGATGCCTCTTTTGCCTTTCCATCACCTCGCGGGACTGAGTTCCTTCCGCTACTGCAGTTGCAAAGTCCTTACTTGCTTTCAAAACAAAATGCAGAAAGAGATAACATTTCACTAGGACTCTGCTGCTTGTGCTGCTAGATCTCATCACGTGGTTCAGCAAAAGTCACTTCAGTTCCCAAACATTTGTACACACAGATCTGTTTGGAATTGTTAATTGCTGACTATCTGTGTTGTTACTGATTCCAGCACCGTGCATCACCACAACGCCTGCTGTTTGCCCCTTGGTTCGTGCAGGGTGGCTGTTATCTGCCGGGCTGATAGCGTATCACCAGCAGGACCAGTGGGGAGCAGAAAGCACTGCTGGCATAGTGGAAAGCCCTGCTTTTGGCAGGATGGCTCTGTGATTAATTAACCCCCGGGATGGAGAGGCTTCCTGTGCCGATTTGAGTGGAAGTTATGGGAAGATAATGGTACATAGCTGAAGAGAAATTGATTAGAAACATTTTTATCAGCCCTGTAGGAATTCCGTTTTCTAACACTATCGGTCTGCATGCATCAAGCCTGTAAACTATTTTACAGTTAGATCCATTGGAAGGGGTTATTTAACGTCTTCATTTGTTACAGGAGCAAAAAGATGACAGCTGCCGATGCCATGAGCTGGCTGTAAGGCAGAGCTCAATGCAGAATTATCAGAAAGTTTCCACCCTAGCAGAATGGGCTCCTAATGAGTGTGTGGAGGGAAGCCCTACAGGGGACAGTAGATGTCTCTGCCTCCCAGAGGCCACAAGCCTTCGGTTTTGGATAGGTAACTGGTAAAATGGGGCTTCTGAGTGGACCACTTGGGAGGGAAGAAAGAAAATGGGCTTGGCTTTGGGTGGTGGCACTGCTTGGAAAGGCTGAAGGGACCATGAAGGGGCAAGAGAAAACTGCTGTGCAGAAGCAGAGCCTGTTGGCCATTGCTGAAAGCAAGTTAGAGGCTGGAGTGCAGTTTCACTATCCCTGCCTTATAGGTATGGATTGTCTAGCTTGTGGCTTCAGAGGATTCATTCTCTAGACTTCAGAAAAACTTGCTGTGCTTCATTGTGCTGGGGAGGGGATTTGCTTTGTATCCAGGAATCCCCAGAACTTTGGATGTCTGCAGCACACATCAGCCGAGAAGGATGCTACTGTACGTGAAGGCAGAACATTTCTATGGCGAAGAGCTATAACAAGGCTTATGAGGTAGAGGGAAGCTACAGAATTTGAGATTTAATTCCCAGTAGTTCTGAGATAGAAAGAGCTTTTGCTGCACAAATCAATCTTCCTTCAGGACAGGGAAGCAGTAAAAGGTGCTTCGTTTCCTGTAAGGCAGAAATGTTCAGCCTTCTGGCTAGTGCTCAGTCTATTACCACGTTTAAAATGCCCAGATGTTAATTGCGTAGTGAAATAATACACTGCAGATATTTTTAATCTCTAGTGGTGCTGCTTCACCAATTTTTCCACTCAGATGTGCACATGTGCGGGGGTGACTGCTGCGTTTTGCTCCAGCGAGTGGCTGTTCATGCAAAACACAAAGTTAGGCTTTTCACCTGATTCTCTTTTTTTTTTTTTAGCTTGTTTTTAAGGTCTGCTACCTGTCTAGGAGAACAGGCTAATGCTGAGCTGCGACAGTTTGCAATAATCCTGCAGAATACACTGGGGGATGTGGTGCAGAAAGGAATATTGCTTTGTGTGCAAGATAATGACAGGCAACAAGACTGAGATTGTGTCCACATTTCTTGCCTGGGAGAAAAGCCACTAAAAGTGAATAGCTGGGGGGCTGTACCCCATAACAGACAAAAAAGTACCCTGAAAGTGCCTGTTGGAGAGCGGGACGCTGAGCAGGAGTGCTTCTCTTTGTTCCGACTTCCCATGTGCTAACCCTGATTGACCGTAGGATGTATGGTTGTTGTTTGGTGTGTGATCTCTGCGTGTGTGCCATAACCTTTTGTTGGGCTAATTGTTTTTTTCATACATATATATTTACAGTAATGTAAGAACAAGGCAGGCACCAGCATACATGAGACTGCAAGCAATCAGAGAGGCACTGGGAAGACTAATTTTGTCATGAAAACGAATGTGCTAAGTAAAATACAGGTTCAAACCATGTGTTTGCTTGGGAAGGTTTGTGGTCTAAATTTGATATAGGCTATATAGCAAGCAACTGGAGAGCTGCCATATGGAGGAACAGCAACCTTGCGATATGAAGTTCATGTGGTTAACAGCTTAGCTTAGCAATTTCTACTGAGCACTGCCTGCAATTCAGCAGCAGAAAAAGTGTGTTTCCTGTGGAGATTCGAGTGGAAAAAAGGATGGTAAGAAGTTTCTGAGTAGGCCTTGCATGTGCAAAAGGGGTAGGTTGGGAAAACCTGCCCGTAGGTGGCAGAGAGACAAAAATCCAAGTGTAAACAAAAATACTCAGGTTGTTACCTAAAGGTGAAGTCATGGTGGAACTTTCCAAAGTATTTATTTTGGAAATAAGTATAATTATCATCTGCAGTTCTTTTCACCTTATAGAGGAGATGTCAGCAACGCTCTAGCATATTGTGCTGCACTGTTTTTCTGCCACAAATTAAACTTTAAGTGTGAAAACAGAAATGAAGCGGAATCCAAGCTGTGTTGCTTCCCAAAGAAGCAAGATGCTATCCTGATATTTGTGGCATGTTGGCTCTCTATCAGTAGCTATAAGTGTCTCTTGCAGAGTACAGAGATCACTGGCAACCCGTAGCAAGGAGCTCTTCTCTCTCAGAAGACTTGAGCTTCCAACTCTCAGCTACAATGCAGGATTTTCAAAAGCTGCCCACTTACCACCTCTGGTCTACACCTGTAAGTGGCTGATGTCCATTTGGTGGTAATGTGGAGAGCTTTACAGGAACAATTTAATTACCCGTGCAAGAGAAACTAATAAAAAGTATAGCCACCCTCAAAATTTCTACAAGGTGTCCAGGACAAACCTGCTTGAATTGAGAGCTATTTTTTTGAAACCAACTGTGATAAACTGAGAATTAGCTCTGGACAGAAGATAGGCATGAAGCAGGGAAAACTGAAGAGGTAAAAGGGGAAAGGAACCATTATGAAGTTATTGGAGACTGCATATCCGAAATAAAGAAGGGCTGGTTGCTTTTCTTTTATTAAAAGAAAAAAAAAAAGCCTTCCTTCCTGTGGTAAAGCACAGGGTGAACAATGAGGAGAATATCTTAGGGAAGGGAAAGAGAATGATTGGGAGGAAAATGAAGTATACAGGAAGTAACTAATTATTATCACCCTCTTAAAGAAGTATTGTATTTGGTTCTCTCAGATGAGAAATCCCTGAAATTGTATTTCATTTGAAGGAGCTTGGCAGAATGATGTTACTGTTGAGCTTCAATACTGAAGTAAATTGTCAGTATTGATATTGTGACTATTTCTTATGAGATGCAAAGGTAACATTGTGTTAGAAAAGTTCTTGTGACTTCATCAGCTCTGGTGTGTTGCTGTTTGTAAAATCACAAGCTATTTTTTCATTCAGCTGGAACATAGGAGAACAGCCTCTCCTCACCTGTGTGGACAATAACTACATTTTTTCCTGTGTTCACAGGTTTTGAATGCAGTCTGAGTCCAAGAAGTATGAAGAAGAGACGCCTTCTCTGTTCTGGGGGTTGGATCCTGTGTTTTCTGCATTTGCAAGACTCTATATTAAAGATATAAAAGAAATGCGAGAATCTAAACAAGTGCCAGGTATGTACTTACATGTGCTGGTTATGATGCACGTAGAATTATAATTGATTTACGTTGTGCTTCTTGTCCAGAGATTTAAGAATGCTCGTGCAGTTATTTTTTTAATGCCCCGAAGCTAAGTGGCAATAGTACCTGTAACAGTCCTAAGAAGAACAGGTTGTATACCATGTTCAAAGGATTATAGGTGGAAAAACAGAATGTGTTAGTTCTGAAGGCTTTTCTTCTTGTGTGTATACACACGTGTGTATATACATACAACCTGTATTACATTAAGGTAACGTTGTGCTTCTGCTGTGTGTTATACTCTGAAAGTTAGTTCTAAAAATGTTGGTCCTTTCTGTCATGTGTTATACCTTGCCACTGTCTCCACAACAGTTGATGAGGAATTTATACCTCTTTTTTTTTTTTTTTTTTATTACATAATATTGATTATTTAATGGCATTGAGTGCATGTATTTTGCTTTTGCCAATGCATATTAACGTAATATTAAAAAAAAAGATAAAGGCTTTGTCTGCTTAATTTCTAGATATGATAGATAAGACTTTCTTCATATATTTGAACAACTTTACTGTACATTCTGGCATCTATTCAGAATCTTATGCCACGCCTTTTGTTTCCTTGCCATTGCTGGAAACTGTATGCTTTGCAGTCTGTTTCTGCTGGTGTTTGGCCAATATCACCCACACGTGTACGTTGTCTAAAGCAGTGTGGGTCTGACCTTGAGCTTTTGTTTGCACTATAAAAAGTGCATGTGTGTATATATATACTATGTATATGTACCTATAAAAGGTACCTGCGTTTGGCTCTGAATAAATTCTGTCCTGTAGGTTTTGTTATTCTTGTTGTTTTTTTAACAGCAAAGATAACAATAGCGCTCTTCTTATTGAAATGAAGAACTGGTAGTTCTTTGCTTCTTCACAACCATTTTTATGTTCATAGGGACTTTGCAAATTGCAAAAGTTTATATATATATATAAATTTCTACACCTCTTTGTTATTTAACATGATGGGAGATTTTTTTTCTTAAAGCCATTGCAAGTATGGGACTACAGTCTGTTGATATTTGTGCTAGTGTTAGCAGTATCTAGAAGATTTTTAAAGTCTGCAGTCTTATCAAAGTATTGGTATAGCAAATGCATCTGATAAAGACTGCTTCTGCTTTAATTAAAGGCATTTTAATTGTTCTTGAACAAAATACAAAGCAACTCATACACGCAAACATACTCAGAAGAATTAAGAACTGAACATTAAAAATCATGTTTCAAAGGAGGACTAGCCCTGAAAAGTATAACCCTGTGCTCTTTTGTTCACCTCTAAATCACCTGGGTTTTCCTTTTCACTTCCCTTCCCTTTCTTTTAGTGAAATGAGTTGTCCTGTGCTTCAGCAACTATTTCAGTTTGGTTGTTATGCTTTTTTTCTAAGATGGCCCTAAGGAAGTGGTATCTGTCATGTCAAGATATCAGCCTTTAAAATTGGTGCATGCAAGCTTTCTCCGCTTCCTGTGCATCTGGCGTTCTGCACAACTAAGTTTGCTTGCAGCCCTGTTACATTTTAGAAACCGAACTTTAAAGAATAAAATGAATTTCATAGAACAAACATCCTGAACTCTGCTCACCGTCCTGGCACTGTGTACATACCAAATGAGCTATCTTTCAGCATTTTGCATTCATTGGCAACAAATGATAGCACAATGGAAACACTTCTGGGGGAAGGAAGAAGGTAGGTGTTTGCCACCAGTGTTCTCTGCTTTTAATGGCTTTTTTTAAAGGCCAGATGGAGCTAATTATGATTAGCTATAAATCAGTCACTAAGTAAGGGTAATTAAGAATGAACAAGTGCAAAACAGAGTTGTAACTAGGAGGAATGGGAAGAAACACAGGCTGAATGTCAGGAAAAACATCCTTAGAATGATATCTGCTAAATGGCAGAGCAGCCTCCCCAGGAAGAAGGTGGGATCCCATTCACTGGGATTATTTATATCCTGACTGTACAAATTGCCAGGAATTTACTGTACGGAACAATCTTGTATTGGTCCTGAGGAAATGAACTGAATGACCTAATAAGTTTTTTCTTTCCATTTTTAAGCATTAGGATTTGATGCAACAATGACTAATCCCTTAAAAGAACACAGAGGAAAGCATTAAATCTGTCCAATTACTCTCCTGCTATAAATGGTGACAAGAAGGCTGGAAAACCACTCAGTTAAAAACAGCAACAGTGTTGTCTTAGAGGCCTTGAAATGAGAGTGGGTGTCACACTCGGTTGTAACACATAATCACATCATGAAAATGAGCTTTTCTCAGAGATATCACGCACCATTGCATTGTGACAGCTTATCAACGAACAAGGGAAGCTCAAATAACATAAAAGGAGGTAATAAGAATTAAAGCACTGGCAAACACCTCAGTACTAGTAAAGATACGACCAGAAGTTGCTCTGGTGAGCTCTGTATCTATAGCCCCCTAAACCGCTGCTGTGGCTTCCTGTTGTGGTAACAGCATCTTAATATCCGTGTTATTTACTGGGTTAATCAGAGCTTGATTGAATGCACTCACACATGGCTCGAAACGTTTAGTATGTTTTTATTGCTGCTGATATGAACTTAATTTGAACAGATAATCTGGGAGGAGAAAAACTCCTTGACACTTTTTAAGTCATCAAGTTCAACAACTTCTAATTGATAGTGTAAATATAAATTTATCTTTCAAATGAATTCAGGTAGTTTCTCAGAGAGTAAGGGTGGAGTTCTGTGTAAGTTTATGGGGATGGAGAGAACCAGTTTTATCTGGCCACTGTCCTTTGCCAAAACTCAGATTACTAACTGCGAAATGAACATAATAACACCTTGCTTGTTGGCACATGAAGAGGTTGGAGTCTGCCTCGCAGATTTGCCCTGAAACTGACCCAGACCTTATTTTATAGCCATTTTGTAAGGTTTAATTAATGTTTATATATACTGAGAGCATCTTCATTGAGAGTTTCTGTAGTAGTGTTTATTTGTGTCCTGATAAATGCAATGAGGAGTAGACAAACCTGTTAAACATTCTGTGTGCCACGCCTGACCAGTGACTGCATGGGTAGGTTACCAGTGCTGAGATGACAGCGACAGATGCATCCTCAAACCATGCCAGTGGACTTTGACCAGCAAAACTTTTTGTTTGTGACCTGCTTGGCTGATCACCTTTGACTTTTTCTGAGACTTCGCTGGTTTTGTCTCTTACGCGAAGAAAGCTAAATCCAGACCCATTTAAGGCTGCCAGCTATGTAGGGCAAGTTATTTTGGGATTTCAGTTTTTATTTTATTTTTTTTAATGCAGAACGATTTTGTGACTCCTTTTGCTGCAGTGTTTCTCTTTCCCTTTGTGAGATTTGCCATGGAGTTAAATGTTCCCTTTGTGTCCTTTGAGTTACCTAGTTTTTAGTAGACACTCACTGAACATCCCGGATGGCGTTATATTTCAGTAAAACAACAGTGTTCCAAAACTGCAGAAAACACATTGAATAAAATTACTCTGGCATATATATGGAGCTTATTGTCCTGTTACTCTCCTGCTGGTGGGCTGTGAAGCTTCAGTATATGCTTACATCAGCATTTGTTAAAGACATTTGTCACTCTCTTTCAATAGATTACAGCATGCGGCAACCTCAGTAAGTTAAAGTCCGCTGGGCTCCGATTCCTTCCCATTTCCTGAATGTAATTTTGTGTGTTATTCTTATCCAAGAATATCCAAGTCATCTTTATACATACACAAAAATAGCTTTGAATAGATGTTTTTAGAACATGTTATTTCAGAAACTGAAGCTCGGGATACTGCCCATGACGACTGCATACTGTACTCTGCAATCTAAAAGGGCTGGTACACTCCCTCCCATCCCCTGCCCCTTGCTGTGGCTCCTGTCCTTTTAGAAATGAAAGACAGAATTGTGTAGAATTGTTGGTTTTCCCTCTTTTGGGTGGCTCTCCCTTAACCAGGAACAGCTGCACTGCGAGAAGCTCAAACTGCTTCCATTGTGTTCCATTATTCATTCTGAAGACTGCTGAAAATGTTTAAAAAAAAAAAAAAAGCCTAAAGCCTGCAGCAAACAAACTGTTTTGCAGATCCAAATGTACAAGAAAACAAGCCGTTAATGAAGTTCTGCAACTACAAAAGCACAATTTTGGTCTCCTACATAGAGCTGATTCTTCCTTCTAGTATTCCCAGAACTCAACATCAAGGGGATTTTTCACGTGAGGAGGCATTAGTTAAGTTTACGATACATTAAATATGTAAGAAATGTTTTTTACTGACAAATGTGACTATGTTGGGTAGGCTGTTGAAGGGGGGAAAAAAAATAGTTATACTTAACCAGAATGTTTTGTGTCTAGGTATATTCTTCTATAATGGGCACCCAGTAAGACAGGTGGACGTTGTTGGGATAGTGGTTCATACTAAAGAACGAGATGCCTTTTACAGTTATGGAGGTAAGATAAGTTTCCTTCTTTGTTCTTGCACTTATGAGCCCTCTAATCTTACTGTTAAAACTTCAAAGGTTGCCTTTTTTTATCAGTGTTGGTTCTTGGAACAACTCTGCTCTTGTCCTTATATAGTGCATCCCCAGCCCAGATTAGTTGGCAAATTTAGGGAAGTTATGGTTTCTCTTCACTTAAAAATAGAGAAATAAGTGGTTAAAGCTGAGTAACTGATTTGGAGTCATCTAGAAAATCTTATTTTTTGTTATTGTTTTGCTGCTGGACTCTACCATCTTCCCTTCACATACAGATGCAGCTTCTTCAGTCACATATAAATGGATTTAATGGTTCCTGCGAGGAAGAAGTCGCTTCTTCCTTTTTTGAACTTCAGAAATCCCTTCTTACTTTTTGTATGTTTTGTCATATTTTGAAGCCAGGTTTTCATAGTAGGCAGGAGTTTGTTTATATTAGACCCATAAGTGCCTTAGCAAATCTGACTCAACCATCACACTGTGTACCAGTCCTTACCAACACCAGCTGAGAGTTGACTTCTCCCTGCTGCTTTTCCCAATATCCAGACTATTTCATTAACATAGAAACATCTGAGAGTCATTTTGTTCAGCTGTCTTTTTCATCTGGAGAAAAAGCAGCGTGGAGTAGTGGTGATGTGGCAAGTTTTCAAGGTAGGGGAGGCCATCTCTCGGTAGGAAGGGGGAGCCGAATGCATGGGCACTATCCAAGCATTTGAAGGACTTGTGTCCAGTGTCGCTGCCACCATGGATTTCCACCTGATGGAGGTAAGTTGTGGAGTGCCTCTTTGATGAATAATTCCTCTAAGAGGAATGCTGTGAAGATACCATCGACAGCTTAGAGCAGGGTCACAGCTTCTGTAACACCTGCAGTTGCATCATACTGCTGCGGAGCAGCACTGACAGCTACTGCATGTAGCATACCCCACACACGGCTGCTTGAAGTTGTTTCTGCTCTGCAGAAATTTCCCTGCAAGTTTCTTAAAGGGGATATTTTCTAGATTTTTTTTTTTTCAATCTTCCATTTTGCTAAATAATCAAATTTAGGTATTTTAAGGCATGAGTTCCTATGACACCTGGAGTAGCACAAGCTAAACAAAAGCCTAAGTTAGGATATGGTGATGTAACTGGTGAAGTGATGAAGTGCTGAAACAAGCAGAATGCCAGCTATTACTCTTTTATTGCACTAGTATGCAAATACAGTTATCACTTCATGAGAACAGAGGAAGATAATCATAGTGACCAAGGCAAAACCAATTCTAGGGTAGTGCTTTCCCATGCTTGCCTCAACATTAGTTTGGACATAAAACTGTTGGAAATGCTTGATTAGGAGCAGAAAATGGAAGAATAGAAATTAAAAAAAGAGCTGCAGACTAGTGGAATTCAGGCTTTAGTGTCAGATCAGCCAACGTTTAAGTACAGCTCTCAGTGAGCCTGCCTTCCTGCTGTCCTTTCACATCTACCTCTGCTCTTTGTTCCGGCAGTTCCTGGTTTGAACTTCCAGGCTACCTGCCAGGGTGCCTCTCCCCAGCCTGTCCTCGCTTTCAGGCAGGCTGACTCCACCAACATAAAACTAACTTCTTAGACAGTTTCCTGCTTGTAACTCGGGGCATCTCTCAGTTCAGCAGACTCTGGCTGGTGTCGCAGAGCAGGTGCTGCATCAGTCAGAGCGCTGCGTGCTGCTCAGCATTTGCTCACCTTCCCTCTGCTTAAAAGTAACTTACAAAGCAATCTCCCCTTTGTAGTTTTGCTCTGATAGAGATCTGAAATGTCTTGGTATCACTGCCACCATCTCCCCTCCCTCGTTTCCTACCTGTTTAATTCACAATATATATATCCCTGTTATAGGTGTTAGGTCCTCTCTGTGCTGTGAAACCAGACAGCCAGCATTGGTGGCAAAATAATAATTCTAAGAGGGTGAATCGGCTTTCTTACCTGGCAATAAATAAACACATGTAATTATATGCTGTGTAAAACCCATTTTGACATATATTTTTTTTGTTGTTATTTTATAATCACTTAGGGAAAGGGTATCTAATTGAAGCCTAAACCGAGGCTCATATTTTTAGTTAGTGCACCTTTCTGACTTTTTTTTCCTTTCCTTTTTTATAAAACCAAACAATATCATATGTGATTGTCATTATGCTCCAGGGCCAGTCTGAAAGGTTTAACACTTGCCTTAGAAACAAACAAAAAAATCTCACAAAAGATCTCAGCAGGCTCACGTAGGCCCTACGAGAACACACTTTTTGTTGTAAAGAAATAAAAGCAAACAGAGGTTGTAATATTCCAGCTGACTTTGAGAAGACTGCTTCTCAAATAGTTAATGTGCAACTGTCAAGATGAGTATGATAACAAATGTAAGAGTCAAAAAAAAAAAAAAAAATTAAACCCAAGGGCATGAGGAAGGGAAGCAGGGAGCACAGGAAGTTTTCAAAAGCTTGTAGACCCCCTGAGTGCATTTAAAATAGATTAACGTTTTCCCATCTAATTAGAATACAATTGCCATAGTTCGCATTCAGCTGTGGTTCAGGAGTTATTCATCTTTTTGCTCAAAGCTTTTATCTGTGAACTGGGAAAACTTGGTTTCAGTGCCTGGCTCTGCTACCAGCATTCTCTTTGTGGTCAAGACTGGGTCAATCCCTGTAGGACTCCGTGTTTGACTGTTACATTGAGGAGGAGGAGTCTGGCCTCATAATCCTTCAGTCTTGTTTGTTCCTAAGCTTCTTAGGAAGCGTATCTGTTGCAGCTGGTCTCTAGCTGGAACATCTAGAATCTGCAGTGCCGTAATGGTGAGATGTCATCTGCCCTCTTATAGCCATCGCTGGCTGGCATCGAGGGCTTGGCATGGTGTATGGGGGCACTTCCTCCTATTAAAATAGTTGGTCTGGATCTTTACCAAGGACAGGAAATCCTACCAGCTAGATTGTTATTGATACCGGTGCAGAATTAAAGCTGATGAAATTGCTCCAGACACAGGAGCTCAAAAGGGGGATATGCAATAAAACAGCCATAATTTTAGGGATGGAATTTGGAATTGCTTGAATCTTATAAATGCTGTGTGTTTGCTATTAGGAATGTGGCTGTTCCAGACTAGGTCAGCAAACCCACTGGGAAACAGGAAGACAAGACAATGACTTGAAATCAGACCCCCAAATAGGGAGATTGTTTCAAAACATATGAGACAATGCAGAGGCATTTTGCTTTGATGCTATGGTTCCCAGAGGAAACGGCCGCAGGTACCAATCAGTACCTTCCTGGTAAACACGAATGATGCTTTTGTAGTCATGGATCTGGTTTGGGGATCAGAAGAAAACTGCGGATTCTGATTTGTGAAGAGTGGAAGCCCAGTGTTGGAGATGGTTATGCTCAAGGAGAAACATGCTCGGAGTGTTAGAGGGACTGGAAATGGGATCCTTGCCGTGCTTTGACAGGCACCCTGTGCCCTCTTATTTGGAGGGCGGTTATTGAGCATGCAGCCTACATACATACAGTCTGTTAATTCTTCTGATTTTATTTTAAATTTTATTATTTTTATTTATTTATTTATTTATTTATCTGCTGTCTTTAACAATATAGTGCCTAGGGCAGAAATCACAGTTGATTTTGCCCAGGTACTAGCAAAACAGGAAAAGCTACGTGTATATAGCTCCCCTGCTCAGGAGGTGTTGGGCTTTTTCTGAAAGGAAGTGGCTTGCATGCCACTAATGGTGCATTAAGTTGGGAATCCCTGGCCTAGGGCAGAACCACAAGCAAGTCTTCTGTCTTCCTTGGCTAGAGGAGCTGCCTTTCTGCTCTATGGATCATCTTCCTATACAGGAAAGGCCAGCAGACTTTGTGCACGATATTAATTAGTGTGAAAACTGCAGCTGGAGGGAGGACACTCAGTCTGTTCACATTACTGTACCCCCCAAGCTTGAAGTGCTGTTTTCTCATTGCTGCTGTAAAGTTTCTGTGCTTTGTGCCTGGTTTCCTACTTCAATTTGTCTAGCTTCAGCTTTCAGGACTGATCTGTTTTCTGACTTTGTCAATTAAATTAGAAATCTCTCATACCCAGTATATGTAGTGAATCATCATGAATTACGTAAAAGCTTTATTTTATTTTTTTGAGGAGATGCCTGTTATTTTGCTGCCCATGGACATAGGCATTGTATCTGGTGCTGAGCTACAGCCACAAACAAGTCTGGTGATTATTTCAAAGACAGAAGTAGGAGTTGAGCACCCACTTTCCCTTTTAAACTGGTTGGACTGAGATAGTCTTGGCAGTTATGTCCCCACATATCTATGTATGTTCATTTCTTGGAATCTGTTTTCCACTACCTGCTTTCTTGCTCCCTGTAACTCTTGAAATTTTTTATTTTTTTTTCCAGTGGATGATAGTACTGGAGTTATAAATTGTGTCTGCTGGAAAAATCCCACGGTATCCAGATCTTTATCAGGTATTTTATCAAATAAATAATTCCTCTTTTGTCTGTATTTTTTTCTGTTTTCTCGTGTCTTAAATAATTCAATAAATGATCAAACTCGCTGAAGAACAAATGGAACTTAGTTTTAAAATTATTATTATTATTATTATTTTATGCCACCATGCCCTACAGCCTGAGCCATTTTGGGATCTTCATGTTAGTTTTTGTCCTGTTGCCAATAGTGATGCAAACAAAACCACTACATTATGACCTGTCATGCCTTTTCCTTTTGAGTAATACGTTTCAATTCCGTGCTGTGAAATTTTTTAGAGAATCCTCTTCTTATGGTTTTCAAAGCAGCTTGGTCTATGTTCCCCACCCTTGTGATACAGTAGTTTCAGGATCCCCCTTCTTTTCTTTTGTTCACATTCATATTCTCCTCCTGTTCATGCATTATGATGTTAGTGGTGAACTCAAAAGTAGCTTTAAACACAGCAGGAACAATGCCATTGGTCTTTTTATGATTTGAACAGTTCTAAATGTGCAGAAAATGTATTTTTGAAATGAAGTTAATCTTACATTCATAACAGAAGAACTCGGTAGTGTCTAGCTTTCTATTTGCCTTTTTTCCAGTACTCCTTGTAGATCAAATTATGAGACAATTTCTAATTCAGGTGATCCTGAAAGCTCCTGTAGTAGTTTGGAGCTGATAAAACCCACTGAAATAAACGTTGCTATACATTTACATATGTACTACATAAAATGGGGAGGGAAAAGCTTGATATCAAAATTGAAAACTGTTTTTATTTGTGGAACAACCCTGTTTATACAAACATGATTCATACTAGCTTACATTTAACAATAATATGACAAGTGGTATGAAAGGTTCCTACAGTGCTGGAATTCAGAAGACATTTCCTGCTTTTAGAGACTTTTTCCAGAAAAGTAATGGGGACCCACAATCAAATCTTTTTTTTTTTTTTTTTTTTTTTTTTTTTTTTTGTGAAGAACTTAAATTCATGAAAGAAATTGTGTGAAATACTGGTTCACACAGAGTGAGGACCCAGAGTGCTTGTTTTAGCCTTGTTCTTATTTTACTTGTGCATCAATATTGACTGAATGAACACTGTTTTATTGATGGAAATAACTCCTATCTGCTAAAGAAAACAGCTCCCAAAGGCACGGGAAACTTTCTTCTCGCCTTTTGTAATCATGATCAGGGCTTCTTGGATCATTAGTCAGGTTTTCAGCTAGGAAAAAATTACCCTCCTGCAAAGGTGCGTTACGTAAACATGAAGTTCTGTCGAGTTGCATTCATCTCAGTGTGGACATGAAATTGCATCACATCAGTCCTTTGGCCTCACCTCAGATGAATCATGCTTTTACATAAAAAGTTCCCCTCTCCCTTTTAGTATGACAAAATCACTCTTGCCAGTTTCAAATTAATATTTCAATTTTCAACCTATCTGTGACATTCAATAATAAGTCAGTATCTCTTTCCTTATACACCTTCCCCGGGTGAACTATTTAAATAAATACAATACTATAAACTATCTTTGTTATCCAACAATTTTGCTGATCAGAACACATGATGCCTGAGATCTTGCCCCTTTTTAGCAATATGACTGCTGTGATGCATATGTATTCCATGCCTGATCTGCTCACCTTTTCTTACAGGTAGTCCAAGCACACTCAGCAGCCTTAAAGTGCTTGAACAGATGAAGAAACTCCAGGAAATGGTGAGCCAGAAAACTAAGCTGGTGATTGGGGATGTTGTCAGGGTCAGAGGTTACATCCGAACCTACCGGCAACAAAGAGAAATTCAGGCTTCGTGTTTTTGTGAGTGTTACGGATCTGTGACATATGTAACTTGGCTGTAAGACACAAGCTGTATTTAATTCATTGAATAATTTTCACTTCATTTTCTGTCAGCTCATTTTTCTAAAGAGATTTTCATCTGTATGCCTTTATTTTAATGTTAGCAGTGTAAGGTTAGAAAATACGCTACTTAATGTGTGGGATCAGACTGCCCGTAAATGAGGCATTCCTGGAAAATCTATGAAGATGACAAGAAGGTTGTCCAGATATTATGATTGGGTATCTTTGATAGTGAATTGCTCTTCGTTTTTATTTGTGTTGAAGCAGAACAACCAAGACCCATAGGAAGGGAATTGATGACCTTCTGTGTCACGCTTCATCAAGAGTGTTTGCTGCTTTGAAGAAACAGTTGTTTGTTGCAGCCCGTATAATCCATTCCACAGGCAGCCAGCAATTTATTGTCACATTTTTACATTAAAGCCCAAGTTTTCCTAAACTATCTGGCTCTGCAGAATGACTGAGAAGCATTCCTCTTTGTCACTCTGGCACATATCCGACAGCTGTTTGGACAGTAGTCCATTATTTGTATCCCAGGAGCTTCCAGTTGCATAACATCTATTCTCCTCAGTGCCTGTGCTATTGTGTAACTGGAGAAGCCTGTCTTTAAAAGCCTTGTGTAGCTCAGATAGAAAGTTTCTAGTTTTTTCAGCTGTAGCTAAAATCTGAGGGGAACGTCAACCCTCTTTTCCAAACAGAAGTTTTGTGAATATACAACCCATTCAAGGGTTGGTAACAATGCCATTGTTTCATTAAAGGAGAGCCACACAGTTCAAATGGTCTCTAAATTGGTTTCAGATTGGCACAAACAAAACTTCTTGCTATATGCTAACTTCATTTAATGTGTAAAGACTGCTGAAAGGTAAAATATAGGTCACAAATTCCAGTTTAATAAGTTATTCAGATGCAAGCATAGTCTGCAATACGCTGTGGTCATTTACTGCCTTGTAAACTGTAAAAGCAGGAGTGACCTTTATGGTTTTATTTTCATAACAACAAAAACAAAATTTGCCGATTTAATACTGGCCTGTGACACTCCATTGTGCTGCCTCAGGTATGTTTGTTTAAAAGACAAGTCTGTCTGCTCTTTTTTCCGCTCCAGATAAAGTGGATGATCCTGTGTGTGATGTTCAGATTTCAAGGCTGTTGGAGCTCCCTTGTCTCTATAGAGAAGTTTACGATAAACCTTTCCAAAGCCCAGGGGAGGGACAGAGGTAAATGTGGTATGCAGACTGGTCTAAAGGCAAAGCATGGGATTTTATTATTGCTTATTTGATATTTAACTTCAGAGAAAGATGGAACAGGGCCCCACTGTGATTTAGTCTCTGCACAAGCATTTAGTAGTAGTCTTCTTTTCTCTAAATAATTGATGATCCATACAGATGAGATACTTGCTCATAATCTGAGAAAAGAAGTATAAAGCTGAACTAAAATGAATACTAGGAAGGTAGTAAAATACTGTGTACGGGCGTCTTGCATCTCTTAAAGGAGTGAGTCTGGAGCAAGATTTGCAGGCGAGATCAACGAATTAAATGGATGAGCAACCTTGGCTGATTTTGTTTTACATATAAGGATAAAGAGCTCATCAATCAAAATATTCCTGAATCCGCTGCCCTTGTCTGTGAATCATGATTTGCGTAACCTCAAACTAATTCAAACACAAGTTATTGTATTCAGCTTAAGGGTAGCTGGATACTTATTGGCAGGTCTGATGCATGTAGTGTGGCTTTAGAGACTTCAGATCTTAAAATCCCAACACTATTTCAATAAATGATTGAAGAGGAAGAGCTGGATGTTCAATGCATTTTAAAATGGTCTGTTTTAATTAAGGGTTCAGATTCAAATTCTTTAAGGGCGATAAAATGCCTCCTGACCTTTGAAAACCGGTCTACCAGGCTAACATTAGGCAAGTGATCTAAAAATATCAGTAGTGTATTTCTTCCCTTTTAACCTGTTCTCTGTATCCTTGCAGTGGCCCAGAGGGTTTGGATTTCTCAATTTATATTCTGCATGAGAAAGTGAAAGACTTCCTACTCGAAAACAAAATTCAGACCTTTTACCAACAGGAGCTGGAAACGATTGATACTCTGGTGTCCCTGGCTGGTGAGCCACTGTCCAGTCGCAGCTGTCAGGTGAGTGACTGTACCTGTTTCAAGTTTTTGGTAGGGAAAATAATGCCAAGAATTCTAAACAATCAGATAAGAGACTGATGCATTCAGAGGATTCAAAAACTGTAAGTGCTTTTTCATCATCGTTAGTTTTAGGCATGCATTATTTACACGGCCTGAGAAACCTTGTCACGTGGGGTATTTGAAGCTGGACTGAAGAAAGCCACAAGAAAATTCTGTTGTATTAGGGCTGAGCAACCTTACAGTATGCAATGCGCACTGCCTTACCTAGAGCTGTGAAAAATGTCACTGATCTCCTTAAGGCACTCAAGCTGTTTGGGTCAGATATTTGAGATCCTGAATTGGCTCAGGAGAAGGGAGGACAATTCTTTGTCTTATTTCATTTGAAGTTCAATATATTAGTATAGATGTGGCTTTCTAAAGGAGATAGTGAGTGAATGAAAAAATGCTCTGTTAAACACTTCTGTTGTTGGACATCCCTAGCTGTGAAAGGTCATGACTGAAAGGGTCAGATGGTTGCATTTAGATCAGTTTATGTGTAAGTGCACGTAGCTGAATTGTTAAGAAGTTTCCCAGTGAGATAGTATGCTCTCGACCAACTACAAAATGGTAGAACAAAAAGCATTTCGTAAAATGGTTTTATTTGTTATTTGGGTAAATTACAAGCCTGATTCTCAACAGGTGTGAAGTGGTAAACTTCTGCAAAACCAGGAGTTACGGATTCTAACAAATTACCAACAGCAACTGAAACATGAATCCAGAGCATTATGACTCACTTGTTTGCTTTTTGGTTTTCTGTAAAGAAAGAAATTCATGGCAGTCATTTTCAGTGCCTGATCCAGACATGCACTGTTAGAAGTGTTATGTTATATTAGTAGATAATATTAATTTACTACATTTTTTTTTAATATAAAAAAAAAAGCCAGATAATGATAAAAAGTAGCTCTATTCATGCCTCGGTGAACTGCTTCTGCTAACTGCTTCTTGGTTTATTTTTATTAAAGGCTTTATTTGTTTGCTTTAAAATGGTCATGGATATAAGCAAGGACAAGAACTACTATGATTTGTAACTGAAAAGTTTGATACTAGAAAATCCAATGTGGAACAGGGTATTTTTCTAAACCAGCTGGAAGAGCATTAAAAGTCCTCAGACACTTTACATAAGAGGAAGTAGTGGTCATTGTGACTAATACTGTCCGTCTCTGAAGTTTCAGCATTTATAGAAAGATTAAGATGAATGACTTGCAAAGCCATTTAAAGAAGGAACTGGTGCAGAGCAAACATAAAGGCACCTCCATCTCTCCTCCCCTGCTCCCCGCAGCATCAGCCTTGCTAGTAGTCATGAGGAACTATCTTAATTAGTAGCTGTTGCTCCTGACCCTGATGCAAGGGTGTGAGTATATGTCCCAGGAATCTGGGCACACAGATGCTTATTTAGAAATTGCAGTTCTCTCCATTGCCCTTTGGTATTAATTCCTTGCAAAGAGGATTATATCTCTTTGCATAAGAAAGAACATTCAGTTGTCAAGTGACCTGAATGCCTTGAGAGTGCTCCCAGTAGTGCTCTGGGAATGTATTTTGTTGTTCCTCTGCCCTGTCCCTTGAAGACGTCACTTCCCATAATTGGCAAAGGGTCGAGTACCTGGTTTGATCCACAAAAATAAGTGATAGATCTGATTCCTTTACGTCTTCCTTTCTTTTTCACTGTGTAGTCTTCTGTTTTGCATCTTCCTCAAACCAAGAAAAGATGAAAGGTGCTGCTAGTGTAGAATGATTTTATATCATGCCTATATGCCAAGGCATGAGATAGGTGAGTGGACCAAACTGTACGCCTTAAGCCACAGTACAATACACATACCTGCTCACTTCTTGCACTTTTCCTGGCTGTGACGGGATGTTTTGAAGTATAATTGGTCTTTTACACTTTTTCCTGTTTCCAATGTTGTAGCACAGCTGCTGTTTAAACCCTTTTATTGACTTTCTCTCCCTTTCTCTGTGCTCCTAGGAGATGTGGTGCAATCCCTTCATCTCTTTCCCGTCTTTTAAAGTATTTGCACAGTGTTTCTCAACATGGGAGGGTATCTTCTCATGGAAAATTTCCTCCAGGGTGGTGGTGAGCCGCTATGGAATCATTGGCAGTGGAGTGGAACAGGGGGGTGAAGATGGAAGGAGGTAGCTGAGGTAGGCAGCATCTCTCTGTTCCTTTTCAGGATTACTGTATCTAAACCCTGTCCATGTCCCACACATGTTCTAGAAGATCTAGTTCCAGTCCTAATGGTTCCCCAGCATTTGGTCCTCCAAAAGAATAAATTTCCCTCTAGCAGGTGCATGTGGCAGAACTTAAATCATGTCCTCTGCTCAAACTAGGTAACTTTTAGTTTTATAGTTACAGAGGTAAGAGAACTCAACGTTTTTAAAAATAATTACAAATTAACAAATCTGTTTTGATTTTTAAAACTAGTAAAGCTTTATTTCACATAACCAGTGTCCTCTCTATTCCTAATTGGTAGCCTTTCCCTTGAAACAAATGTCTTTTGAGTCTGAAGGGGTGGGTACCACAGGGAAAACTACAAGCAAGAAGAAAGGAAAAGTCATCTTGTGATTAGAGAACTGAGTGTACTTACTGGACTTAGACAATTAATGGCCTGGCTTTTTGTTGTTGTTTGTTTAGAGAAAAAAAAATGCTCATGTGAACTTGATCCATCCAGTTTCTGATCTGGAGTAAATTTGACTTACAACCAGCCAGTCTTGATCAACCGTTTTGATGTACTACTCCCATGCCTTAGCTATAGTGTGTGCTGTTTTCCTATCATTGTAGCTCGTGCACATTGCTATCTTGGACTTGGTAATGCTTTCCAAACCCTACTGTTTGTACTTCCCTTGATTTGAATATTATCTCAAGGTCAGCAGTGACAAGTAGAAAAAGCAGGGAGTTTTACAGTGTTACACTTACCCCGGCCATGTATGTTGTGCTGTAGCTATATCACAGTGCTTTGCATTATACATTCTTGATGCTATTTTCTTCTCTTCCTGCCTCTTCAGGAAGCTTCACTGCTACTTTAAATACGTGTATTGCAATGCTTATTATAGGAGCCCAGGGCTGACACATCCAGAATCACTATTACTAAAATTATCACCTGTCTAAAGCAAGGCTTAAATGTTGCGTGAGAAATTGCAAAGGGCAATTTCCATGAGTAGTATCACGTGTGTGGTTATACCAGGAAACTTTAACACCGTCAGGGTGTGTTGTGATTTGTAATGAGCCAAAGGTTACATACTTTCAGCATTCAAACTAATTCCTGTACCACTTCATTCTTTGACCTATTATTGATTGTGCAGGAGGTTTATTTTGCTTTAAAGACCGGAGAATAATTGGTTGCACAGCACCAGCCCACTAAAATATGTGAGACTCACCAGCTGGAATATGTTGGTTAAAATATTGACATAATTCTGGAGACAAGTATTCTGTTGGCTTTGCTGGACTTGGGAGGGGGGTAGTGAGAAATCATTATTCAATAGCTGCTTCTCCAAGCGGGGTGTAGGGAGGTGTGCTTTGCAAAAGTGATGAATGATTTGAGGGTGGTCCTGTGCTTGGATGTCCAGCTTCATTTATTTAAAAAGGACCTGGTTTGAGAGGGACAGGGAGAACCCCTGCTGTCAGCACTTGAGGGAACCTGAAACTTACGGCATGCTTGAAGGGAGACACTTTGAAAAATGACTTGTGAATGTTGCGAGAGGGAAATTGAAAATCCAGATTCAAATCTCACTAGTGCTTAAGATCAGCATTTAAACTACCTAATACCTGTAAAGGCTTTGAATTTCTTGGATAATAAGCTTTGTAAAAGTAAAGTGATTGTTGTTAAGCTGTGATTTGGAAGGAACTATGTTAACACCTATAAGCGCATCTTTGTAACTGTTGAAATGCAAGCATTTCTCCATCTCCTCCTGAAATAAAAGCAGAAATGTGAAATCAGGTAGGATTTTATTGTCCCAAATTTCTTCTGCCTTCGTTCAGCCTCCTCTAGATCTCTGCTAAGAAGGCAAAATCACAAGCTTCAGTGTACACTGGCTCTCAGGGGATTGTGCAAGTCCAGAAGAAAAGAGGGTCTGGTTTGGCATAAAAGAAAGGTGAAGTATTAGGGAGACAGGCTATTGACTTTTGGACTTGCAGGATGAGAAATTGGAGATGTTTTGGGTGGACCAAAAGAACAGATCAAATAACTTTAGGTGGTGTTCACAAAGAACTTGTCAAATTGTTGATTTACTCAGAGGGTGAGAGAGGCAGAAGCATGTTCTAGAGCATGCTAGAAAACAAAAACACAGAAACTTTTCCCATTATTTCAGGATAATATTAAAGTCTCTGGATAGGGGAAGAGCCTTCATCTGTTTTTCGGAGGTAATTCTCCCACAGAGCCCTTTTTTCAGATTCTGCAGCACATATGAGAGGGTGCTGATATGAAGCAGCTTCTTCCTTATTTTCTCCCTCCCAAGTCTGCCTCTCTGCCTTCTCTGTCAATCTCTTGACTTACTTTCTTAGTGATTCTGTTTCAGTATCCATCCAGGCAGAGCTGTGTGTCAGTTCACACGGAGCCTGTTTTTAATTATCTCCCTTTTCTGACGGGATCTCAGTGTTAAGCCAAACTGAATAATTATCCTGCTTCTTTGGAGATATTTTTATCTTTTTTCCCCTCGCCAAATGTTTGCTTTCACATTAAAAATTGATCAGAGTCTTGAGGTGGTTGCTTTGCTAGCAGTTTCTTTAGATTCCTGCATTTGTTAGAGGCAAAGCCTCTTCATTTTAGGTACAGCGATGTGAATGTGCTTTTCACAGGATGGTTGAGGTTGGAAGGGGCCTCTGGAGATCACCTAGTCCAGCTCCCCTGCCAAGCAGGATCACCTAGAGCACATTGGCAGGATGGCATCCAGGTGGGTTTTGAATACCTCCAGAGTAAGAGACTCCACGGGCAACCTGTTCCAGTGCTCTGCTCAGTCACTCTCACAGCAAACAAGAGTTTTCTCATATTCAGCTGGAAATTCTGCATTTCAGTTTGTGCCCATTGCCTCTTGTCCTGAAGAAAAAAAAAATAATTAAGAGAAAGTATTCGCTCTTCACTTACAAAGCAAATAAACAAAATCCCTTTCTTCTATATTTTGTTTGTTTCTTCAGTTCATAAGAAGCAGCACTATGAAGTACGATCGAGGTATTAATGGTGTGAGGGGAATGGTGTCCAGATGTAAGGTCAGGTTTGTAGTTAAAAGTAGTGTCTGTAGTTGTACTGGTACAGCTGTGGTGGACAGGGGACAAGCAAACATTCAAACACTAAAATCCTTCTGTAACAGGAGAAAACTTGAAGCCAAATAAAGACAGAATAATAGCTATTCTTCTGTGGTAATTGCCTTGGACTACAAGGTAATTATTTTTGACTAACAATTTGAGAGGAAAAAGATTGCTGTTGTTGGACAGAAAGAAAGAGTGAGAGAGCTGTGATTATGGCCTGCTGAAACATTGAGGGGAAGGGCGTGGAGAAAGCTGTAGAGCGTGCCAATGCCAATATCTCTGTTGGATCTCCTAAACCATTCCTGGTGAGGCCTGTCAATTCCCAGGCTTAGAGCTAGTCTGAGCTGGACTTGAGCCTTACAAATGGATGGAAGTAATGCTTTGTGAAGGGACGTTCTTCCATTACCAACCTGGTGTCTGTCACCACGTGTCCATGTGAGTTCACTCTGGTACACGATGGTTGCTTGATTCACTCCCAGTATTTCTGTGAGTTCCCCTGGTGAATGAAGTAGGATACACAAAGGCTGATACTTCTGCTCAGGACAGGATGGGAGCGTTTATGGTGGCAGATGAAGAAAGGGCTTGGCAACTCTTGCTTTGGTTGCTCTGGTGTGGTCTGGTTCCATTCATCACATGTTCGCTTGTGGGAAGCAGTTCAGCTCTGCTCTCAAAGGAAACCACAGGGAGCACAGAGTGTTCCCAACAGATGTGGAAACAACAATTGGGGAATTGAAGCAGCCTTTGTAGATAAATGGAAGGTTGAAACAGTGGGACAGATAAAGATGGGAAAGAATGTAATGGTCTAGCTCTTATCTGCCCATACATTCTCCTCTCCACAGCTGATTCTTTATTTCCTTCCACTTCTCCAGCTGTCATTCCACTGTCTTAGCTCTGCTCTATCTCCAAACAGACCCTGCTTTTCCTTTTTTTTTTTTTTTTTTTACTTCCTACTCTGCTAGCAGTGTCCTGAACCCTTCACAAGAGACTTATTTCCCACCTGCCTTCTAGCCTTCATCCTTTGTTTCCCTATCTCATATATCTATCTTAATTTCTTGCACGCTCTTTCTCCTTACATTTCATTAGGGCTGTGGAGAGACTCTTAAAACCGTGACTAAAATATTTGTAAAAATTTGGAAAGCAGGGGACAAGAAACAAATATTATTCTTACCAGTTTTCTTCTTTTCTTTGGACACAGCCTCAGTTTGGTATCAGGAGATGGAGATCCAATTCCCAGCACTTGGATTCCTCTTGAATATCACCCTACAAAGTGCTGATCTTTGCTTCTTTCCATATACCCCTCACTCCCAGAAAACAACATAGAAATACCATCAAAGCAGATGAGATAAACAAACAGTCAAATTCTCTGTAAGCATCATAGGCCTATTCCAAAAGAAGGGGGCTCTCAGTACATAATCACATAGCTGCAAACAGCAGTTAGGAGATTGTACAATTCTGACGAAACCACAAGCTTCTGATATTTATATTTTTTTTTTAAAGACTGAGGTGTTGGTTAGTTCATATGTAACTGATGAAGTTAACAGGTTGGTTCGCATGTAACAAATAAGATTTGTGATTTACCAAATAAAGAAAAATGTGGAACAAAATGACGTGAAGTTCTCTTGCTCTTGAAATTTCCTGGAGCTTTTGCCATCAGCTTTAGTTGGGCTGAGATTTCTCACCATCTGCTGTGTACATTTCTTCCCATCCAGGTGAATTCAAAACCTGACTCCAGCTCCAAAAGGATTCACAGTGTTTTTAAGGAAGCAATAAAGATGCTACAAGAAGAAGGAGTGGTTTTCCAGAAACCTAGTAGCTCCAAGGACTTGTACCATGTAAGGAATTGAGCTGTGATTGCAAACATATTCAATGCTTTGACTATTTCATAGTTTCAGAGTGGAAATATTTCAGGAAGAGAAGCTGGACCTCCAAGTGCTGTCTGTTTATTCCAAAGGCTTATCTACGTCTTTCTTTACTCTTACTTTTACCTCTCTGTCACCTACCAAGCTGATCTTTTTGTAACTCAGTGCCAGTCTTCAGCACTGCTGCTGTTCTAGGTGCAGTCTGTGTTCAACCTGGGTTGCTTAACTGTATGCTGATGCGACAGAGCACACTGAAGACTGGGACAGGTCTCTGTCAGGTTTAGGTTAAAACTCAGTGTTCTGTTGAGTTGGATGCCCTCTTTTGGGTTGATTCTGGTATATTATGTTCTTCTCCTAACTCCTGAATGCTGCTAACATTGCTCAAAAGATAACTGAAGATTTAACATGCATTATTTATCTTGGAGGCAGCATATCTTGCTGACTGTAGTTATGGCAATGTAAGTTTAGAATACGTTGTGGCCTTGATGTATGGCCATGATACATCCTTTTTAACATCCGCTCCATTTACTGTGAAATAGACTACTATAAATTGCCATTTTTTTCTGTTACCTCCAGGTGACTGACTATGATAAGGACCTGCTTAAAGTGACCCTCGATGTGGTTAAAGAGGACTGCCGAAAACCCAGGCGTAAGTACCGGTGTGGTCAGGTTTCTGGTGAGCTATGAGCTGGTGCTGATACTTCGATGACAATCTCTCCTGCTGCTGCTGGATTAGGTACACTTCCTGTCCTTACCCTTAAACTCGAAACTAAATTACTTGTGTAGGTCATCAGAGTAGCTAAAAGCAGAAGTGCAGGAGCAGCTTCCTATGAGCAGAGAGAGAGAGTGAGAGAGCACATGTGCCTAGCATGAAGCAACCTCGCAGATCTGAAATGAGCAGCCATTATCTAAGATCCGTATCTTTTCAGTGTACATAAATTTTGGGAGGAACCAAATGCAATGAGGTTAGGTCAGCAACTAATAGCAGTTGCTCTGCACTTCGGGTAGGTGGCAGATCTTGCTAGGTCAGTTTCTACATGGGAGCTGACACAAAAGCGGTAGTGCAGAAAAGTGAAATCCTCACCTCCATTAAGCCAACAGTAACATTCACTTATGTCAGTAGGGTATTCTCTGTAGGTTTTAAGCAAGTGCAGAGTTTGAGTGGCTGTTCTTTACAGGTAGGGATTTCAGTCTAACAAAATCGACTTCTTTTCATGTAATATACCTCGTCTGGCTTCGGAGTTACCCTGTTCCTGAAGCATATGGTGTCTTATTGCCATTACAAAAGGTAGTGCTTGCCTTGAGTGGCTGCTAATTGCACAGGTACATTGATACAGAGTTTGTCAATGCATTGGGCAGAACATGTTAGCATGGATCACTTGCTGCTGGAGTGCAGCTAGTTGTGGGGTAAAATGTAGTAAAGAATAAATGACTGACTAGAATATAAGGCATATACTCTTAAATTGCTTTTCTCCTTATACCATCATAATAACGAAAGTGCTTGTAGGACCTGATCTGTGATGGTTATCCTGCAGAGAAAAAAGGGTGAGTGAAGTGGAATGATTTTTGAGTTCCCAACTGGCTATCTTAAGCAATAGCGCAGCTGTTAACATGGTTTATATGTGGAAATAAGTTTTGTCTCTCTGGGGGGTTGGTGGGAGTAGCTGTTACAGGACGAGCAGTTGAAGATGAGCTTAGTTGCTGGAGGCTGTGTGAGTGCAACAAATTACAATATGTTTTCTATTGTCTTTTATCCATTAACAAATACAAACACCTCTTCTGTAAAAGGCAAATCATTCCTCTGTCCGTTTTACAGATTAGCAAGTTCTCTTGGAAACATGTTTTGTTTCCTAATTGGGCCACTATAAAAGCCAGAACTTGTATGTAGTTGATGCACGACACCAGGCCTGGTGTGCATCATCACAGTGGTGAAGTACTCTCCCTGCTCCACCAGAGGTTAAGTTTTTTCTACCAGTCAACAGCAGATAGAAACTGGTAGATAGTTACAGAGAAAACTTTGCAGAACCCTGAGTTCTCAAAGCTATTTTTTTTCATACTGAGCAGGGAAAAAATAACAATTGCTTTACAGAGCCTCTTGCTCTCCTTGAAGCTTTCTGTTTACTTTCCTGTTGTAAAAAGCACAGTTTCCAGGTAAGTCTCTCTTCCTCTGATGGTTTTGAGAAGGACTGTTTCAATGTTCCAGTCATTGGTATTAGAAGACTTTGAGAAGGAAAACCAAAAAGCTTCGATCAAAACCAGCAGGATACTTTTGAATATTTTATTGTCCCTGAATGATGCAATGGCACAGAGCTCAGTGTAATTATCGGGCCCCCTCTGCTGTCCATGGGCAGGTACAGCCACCCACTTGGCCTTGGTTAGTGAGCAGGCTCCTGGTGAGGAAATAGGAACATGGTAGTGCCTCAAAGGCTTTTACTCGGTTATTACAAGAAATTTGTACCCATTTTCCTTGAAGAACAACGTTAATCTTCCATGACAGTAAGACTGTTTTTATTATAAACCAAACTCTTCTATCCAAATTTCTCTGCTAGCTTTCAAGACAATGCCTCACCCCAATCATTTCTTGTGACACACTCTCAGGCCCAACCCAGCTGCCTGGAACTATTGTACAAACAAAAAAAAACCCTCAGCATGACTAGTCTGAGCTCCACAAACCCTGATATGTCAACATTACAATCCTAGACCTTGGTTCTAATTGTAATTCCCCACAGCCTGATCTGAAGTGCCCTTATAAGAGTCCACTCTGGGTCTACCTAGAGGCTTAAGACAGCCTGAAAAGGGTGACAGTATAGTTTGACTCCAGACTGAACTGCAAAATGATAGACTTAATCCAGGTTTGTTTCTTTTCCTGGTGCATTTGTTCTGGTTTTAGGCTTAAATGAAGCTTATAGTAAAGAGAATAAAGCCCAAACTACCTGAAGTTAAATTTAAGTTGTCCCACTGGACCTCTGTGCCACATGTCCACAATAGGCAAAGAGTATCTGCTCTCTAGCTCTGTCCCCTTTTATATCAGTAGGCAAGGCAGTTTATCACAACCTGGATTACCAGAGGTTGTAGACAAAAGCTAAAGCCCATTGTGGCAGTGAAAGAAGGACAGCATCACACCGCTGCGAAGCGTGTATTCCCTCTAACTTGGGTGGTAGCCTAGGAATGTATCTGGGCTGCTTAATTATTGCACACACCTGCCATTACCCCAAAATGCCATTTTCTACCAGCATCTAGAACAAAAGATGCATTGTGCTGTTGGGTAACACCTGAGTCACTAATCTAATTCATCAGGGCTTAAGCTAATTTACTGTAGATCAGGGATGGGCGCTCTGACCGTCTTATGACAAACCTGTGACTAATCCAAAATGCAGCTACCCACTTTGTTTGGAGCAGCAGTCACTAAGAGCAGGTAGACTCCTTGTTCTGTTCTCTGCGCTTATCCATCCTAGGGTGGTGAATGTATTTTCTTCCAGCCACAAAGGTCTTTCATCAGACTGAGCCACTGACTTCTAAAGAAATATCCTTGCATGAATTATAGTCTGACAGGAGTTAGGCTCAAGTGTACGCAGTGCTACCAGTGACTTTCCTCTGCAGCTTCTAAGGCAGTTCTGGGGCTTAGCTGATTCTAGAGTTAGGGATTTGCTAAAATAAAACCAAAAGCAGCAGCAAAATAGGACAGGGATCTTCTTGGCCCCAGAACTTCATGCAAATTTCTCACTAGCTGTATCAAACTTACCTTACATCATCTGAGCTTAGGGCTGAGGTGGAGGAAAGTCATTTGTGTTAATGTGCTTCATTTATGCCAGTTTTCCATTGTTAGCCATGGAGGAGAACAATCTCTGTTGCTGTTTTGAGAACTTGAGGGAAAGACTGGGATCCTGCAGCACTGATAGTGACTTTACAGGGTCTGTGGGGGAAATTGTTGGTAGGGACAGCTGAGTGTCAGTTAATGTCTCCATCAGGCACACAGTAGCTGCTTCATGCTGCACTGCATTATTAAGGACATCTATTTCTGACTTGCTCTCTAGGAAAAAGAATTATTTTTATATTCCTACTTTCATGTACATTTTCAGGGTTTGTTCTCTTTAAAATTAGATTAAACTTGATACCGAAATTCTGTGACTTTCTACTCCAGTAATTGAGAAGTTTCAAGTGTAGGAATGGGATTGCATCGGTAGCTGAGCAAAAGTTGCACTGTGACAGTTTTCCCACAAGATGACAGTGTTGGGCAAGTAGTCACATCTGGCCACGGGCCTGCCTGCTGTTCCAGACGTATTTAATGCTGTATACAGGCAAAAGGATTTTTATTTGGTTTCTTGCTACATTCTCCTTTTTTAATTCTTTTTCCTACAGATGCTGAAAAAGGCTGCCACTTTCTTCATGTCCTGAATTGTGTTCGGCAGAACTACAACCCCAGCCTGGCTGAAGTGGTGATGCACCGTGTCTTGGAACTGCTGGAGAGTAACAGTGATGTTGTCAGCACCATGGAAGGATACTATATGGCATTTTAAAGAAGGAAGATATGTTTGTTCTGGTCCAATCAGGATAAAGCGAGGAATTAGGAATGGTTGAGACAGAACTCTGACACTGAAAAATTGCTATTACCAAGTATGATCTAGATGGGGGGGAAAAAGAGCGTTCTGCTTCTCCAAGTGCTATTTTTGTCCAGCTCCTGAGAAGTTGTCCAAATATTTGTTTTAATATTCTTGCTGACTTCCTCCTTATTACTAATGAAAGTTGTATCAAACTGATTCTGGAGATCCTAACACAGCAGGGGAGCTGGAAAGGAAGCTGGACTTTTTCTCTGCATGTCCTTCCCTGACAAACAGTTAGATGTGACATGGCCTTCTCGCATCTATGTCCAGTGAGCCCTAAAGAGAAGTCACTGCTAAAGAGCACTGTTTACAGTAATGATCATGTCAGGACTCATCATTCTGGTTTAAAGACTGATGCTGTGATATTTCCATATGGCAATAGCCGTTCTTTTTATGTATGCTTTGTAATAGGTAGAGAAAGCACATGAAAGAAAACAGTCAAAAGGTTTGCCTGCCCTTCCTGGCAGTGTTGGTGCACCCACGTATGTATAGGTATATTCCTGAATGTGCACGGATATGCTACTCCCAAAGCAATCCTCACCTTCCTCTGAGAAGTAATATCCAGGAACAAGGACCAGCACCCCTTTCCCATCCTGCAGCCTTCTCCACTGCTTGTAAAGCTTGTCTGGATTCCCCTGGCTACCACATGCACTACTGATGTGTGTTGTTGTGGATTCTATTCAGACAAGAAGTCTCAAAATCAGCCACTGTTTTGCTCTTTATTTTTAAATTGTTTTCTACATCAGAAATGATAAACTATGAATCAGGTGCTTTGGAAAAGAAAGTATGAAAACCAGCAAGACTCGCTTTGACCTTGCTTCCTGTTGCCTTTTGTGTCTTCTTCCTTGTCACGTTCAGGAAAAATACTATCCATATCCATGCTTGCAGTAGAACACAAGACATTAATGAAATAAGATCAGCCTGGAGAAGGTTAACATGAAAGGCATTTGACCTGGAATAATCAAAACTCTGGTATGTGCCACAGTTTTCAAAGCCTGGAGCTGTTCAGTATCTGCTCGGAGGGCTTGCTGCAGCAGGGGCTTGTCTAAGTACTCTGTTTAATTCATGGTGTGGAGGTGATACCTTCAATTTGAAAAGCATAAAAAGGAAAAATGTATCCTTCCTCACTGCTCTGCACCTTCCCTGTACCAGTTGAACTAGCAGGCTCCCAGGAGGCAGATGTAGTGGTAAAGCCCTATAAGGATTGACATAGCAGGGAAAAATAAACCATATGCATGAGGAAAGCCAGTGAGTAGCCCCATGTGTGCCAAGTCTCTGGTTTGCTGTTATATTATATGCCTTGTTCCAAGCTGTAGCTGCACTGAGATATAGGCTAAGAGAAAAGCATGATGAAATATTTGGCATTTGCATTGAGAGGCCTGTGGAAAACTCCAGCCTTAAAGAGATGGTGCATTTGTCCATAGTGGAAAACCATGCGTGCGTCATTATTTCCCTGTAATCTCCAGATTGCTGCAGAGCCTAATAGCTGGCTTCCCTGCGGGCTGCCTCTGTTTCTAGCGTTACTGCTGTGTTAAGAGCTAGGTACCTTCTGGGCAGGTCTTAGTACGGGCCTGAACAGGTGCCAAAAAGATGTACCTGTGCTGAAGGGAATAGGGGAGGAAGGGATTAAGAAAGAATTGTAGAAGACTTTCATTTTCTATGGATAACTCTGGAAAGCAGGGAAATAAGTCCAGATACTGAGGGAAGTGGTACCGAGGGGAACTGCAAGTTTAATTGATGCCTACGATAAAGGTCTGCTTGGTCATATTGGCAAGGGGGAGTTGAACTTTTCAGATTCCTTCTTCCTTACACTGATCAGTTTGAAGTGATGCTTAAAATAAAGGCTGTCAATGGGAGAAGTAGGTTAGGACATCAGTTCCCAGCTTAAGGTTCAGAGCCACTTCAGGAGTTAACCATATGTTACCGCCTGATTGTGGACCAGTCGCCTACGTGGCATGAGCTTGAGGGTAGTTTAAGAGAGTATGTGGTGTCCTGGACCATATGGAAGAGCACAGCATCTCATTTTACTAAACTGACCCACCCCTTGGAATGCCCTGCTGCATTAGCAGAAGTTGATTTCCCTGGGAAAGGGTTGAGTGAATCCTGCTGTCTTGGTGTGAGGGGTGATAGTCTCTTTTAGGTTAGAAGAACGAGAGAGCCTGGTTCTCCTGGGGGTGTCAGCCAAGTGAGTGGGCTGGGTATCTTTTGGGAGAAGCTCTGTGCAGCTGAGTCCTGGAGGAAAAGATGGTCTGGAGATCATATTGCTCTTTAGGATCTCCTTAAAACAAGTTCATACCAAAATAGGATTGTATCTTTGTCCCTTGCAGCCTGTAGAGTCATACATGCTGCATCTAAAGTATTCTGTTGCTTCCAGCTTTGATGCTGCAATTCCTGTGGTTTAGATGTATTTCTATGTGTAAAGTCTGCCTAAAATGTCTGGCCTCCTATTTTCTAAGCATTGGTGGTTGATGCAGACGGAAAGTGTCTGCCCTGTTTGTCTGCTCCTGTTGTGATTTAAAAGCAGTGATAAAACTGTGAAGCCTTAGAAGTGAGGTGTGAGGAACTCTTCTTGGGAAAGACAGGTAAGTCACTCTGAAAAGTACCTGTCCTTGGAAGGTTTTAAGCTGGTCCTTGCTATCAATGCTGGACTCCTGTGATGAAGGATATATTCTGTTGGTGATTAATCCCTGAGAACAGGAAAAATAACTTTTTTTTTTCTCCCTTAAGTTAGGGAAATAATATGAATGAACACAAGAGTGCCTACAGTTTTTCAGTTTTTTACAAGAGTGAAAGTTCAAGGTAAAAAGTTAAGGGAGGAATCTAGATTTAAGTTATACTGATTCTAATTCTGAACAACAGTATGGAATAGCTGTGCCTTAAGCTTGCATACTTTCTCTTTTCCATGGTAGCCACCTAGCACAGACTAACACTGACTCTGGTTGAGTGCATTCCCACTCCTGTACCTACAGGGAATACCGTAAGCATGTGCAGAGCACAGAGCTCTCTGTGGGTTGGTTTACCCATTTAGTCAGTATCTCTACAGTGTGCTTCTGTGACAGCAGTCTAGACATACCCATGTTGGTATAAGTCACCTTTATGTAAGTCTAACTACACACACTAGGGCTTTTACTGCTCATAAACTGTCTCTCTGTTTACAGATCGTATCCTTAACCAAGAGTCATATCGCTCACGCTGTTAAAATTCTTACATTTAGACCCCACCTACAAAATATTGTGTGGAGCGTTCAGTGAAAGCGCGCTTTCTTGTTTTGTTTAACTTGAAAACTCTTTAGGCAATGCAGTCGCTACTGGTTTATTAAAGGACTTTGAAGGTGGCGCTTTAAGGTAAAACTGACAAGTGAGAATTCATGCTGTAGGACTGCTTCATGGCCAGTTCTGGTTTCCATAGAAACAGTCATGGCTGTAAAAGGCAGGTAAGTGAAATGCAGGTTTTAAAAGCAGTCAGCATTTTTACATTACGTTAAAAAGGTATGTTGCCATAGAAATGCAGTGTTTAAATGGCCAAAGAATTTCAATTTTCTATTCTAGAAAAATGTAAGCTGATTGTTTTTCTGGAGAGAAGACAAAGGGACAGAATAAGGCTACCTTCAGTTCCTGCCATCTGCTTAGGTGAGGGAGAAGATAAGGTTGCTTCACGCCTTGAAAATTGGGGATAGTGTAATTCCTTGGGTTGTAGCTCATAACCCCAATTTTTGTTAACATTAGTCATTAAAAGCTCTTGAGATCTGTCAGTGGTAGCTGTTAGAGAAGAACTGTTCCTGAGTGGGAGTGAGGGAATGGATAGATGCTGGAGTGGGACTGAGCTCTAATCTAAGCCCTACTTTCACTAACTGCTTTATGTTCCTCTGCCTCTCTTTCAATGCATATTGCTTTGCCTGTCTTGTCTTTTTGGTCTCCACATCCTATGAGGCAATTATGGTCTCCTGGTTTATATTCGTATAGAATATTTTTCCTGGAATCCTAAATGATTTCTGAGTGTTCTTGTTCTCAGATCTTTGGATTCTGAGTTTGTATTCATGAGTGCATGTATTTTACACAAACCACCTGAGAAATGAAGGGTTTCTTTCAAAGTAGTAAGTAGGGGAAAAAAGATTGGCTCTGTGACCCTAAGCTGTTACTTCTGTGGATCTGTCCATGCTTGCTTATTTCAGTGGTGAACACCATACACGGAAGAGGTTGCTAATTCATTATCCAGAACAACAATTCATTAATGAGCAGTCAGTAAGGTGTGGAGCCATGTGAAGAATTAGGAGACAAAGTACTGAAAATCTGCCTGTCAAAGAAATGCTGTTTGGTTTACTTTGGGAGCGAGCCGATCCTGCGGCTTACTGGAGAAAAGATGTGCCTAGCAAAGATCGTATCTTTATCCTTACCTCTAAATGGAAAGGGAGCAAGTTCAGACACCACAGGCAACCTGAATTTTGAAACTTCCTTTTTCGGTGTGGTGCTGTGTTCTTTATTGCTCTTTGAGCATAGTCTCTATCCCTCCTGCCCCAACAGTTGCAGGCTGGTGAGGAAAAAAAAAAAAATCACTATTTTTTCACTAGTGAAAAAATTCACTGCAGGAGATAAGAGTAGTTATAATAATTGGATATCATCTTCTAGGAGCTCCCAGCATTACGGAAACATTTTTGTGGATGTTTGTTGGCAGCAGGGGAATGCTGAGTCAGGAATCCTGGGTTTCATTCCCAGCAATAGGCCCGGTCAGGCACAGAGGGTTTTTTCCTAATTTCTGTCACCTGTTTCTGCTCTCCACTCTCTCCTCTAATTGTCATTTATTAGGCCTTTCATTGCATTCACAGTCTCAGTTCATCTCTGCACCACAGATCATGGTCAAACCTGCTTCCTCCCCACTTTGTTCCCTTTTTCTTTCCTAACTCAAATACCCGTGTCAGCCTCGGACAGTCACAACCACCGGTACAATCCCTCTGCCTACCTGACCTGGCACGGTTCGCAGCCCCTTCAGATTCCAGCGGGCTGTTCCTTGCTTCTTCCCAAGGCACCAGAAGGGGATCTTTCCTTCAGCAGGAAGGAGCTGCAATTTCAGGAAAACAGCCTCCTCCTACCTCCCAGGACCCCCGACCCAGTAGCACCCTCCAAGTTTCTAATTGTGGGTTTCTTGTATCCAAGTATGAAAATAAACATAGTTAAAAATTAAAACGCTTGCATCTTGCCCAAACTAGAGCAAGCACACACTGTACTTGCAGATGGCAGAAACCATCCGCCTCTCCTTGACACTTAAAAGTGTCAAATCAAGGCAGCTTTCATCACAGACATGATTGGTAAAGTTGAGGCAGACTTTCAGAAACTTGTAGTTTGTGCATCTACTAGTTAGTGTCTCCCCATTTAGCCTTTTTTTTTTCTTGTTGTTCCCCAAGAAAGTGGCATTATGCTGTGGTGTGATGGATGTGATTATATTGTGTGTTTGGGCATTTGTCAACCTCTTCTGTCCCACCGCCTCAAGTGATTTTGTAAGCAGTTGGCTGGCTAAGAAGAGTGAAGGACCCTATGACATTATGGGCTTGCACATTTCAAGAAAATGGATGCACAGGTAGAAGGAGGAGGCCCAGATTGGTGCTACTAATAAGGGGGTAGGAAGAAAACCACACAACACCAGAGAAACCATACACAAAACCATCTTTACCCATTTTTTTGTAACTTTTACTGCCACAAGAACCATTAGTTCTTGCATTGCAGTGCTCTTTTAAGAGCTGACTAGGCTGTTTTGCCTGAAGTTGGCTAGCAGAGGTCACCCCAAGGCAGACGTTCACGATGGGGAACTGCAAATGAACCTAAAATCTGGTAAAGGTGCAGCATCTGTGTCAGGGTAGAGAGCTGAATTTATGATTGTTAAGGATGCCACCAGCCTATTCCCACTAATACCTTTTAAATGTGCATTGGCAACTATACTAATCCAGTCACAGTAATTTACAAGTTGAAACCGGCCCAGATTAACAAGATTGCCCGAACATAACATAACCTGGTATTTGCTAGTGAAAGAAATAACCTAAAGGAACAATTTTCAGCAAGAGTTGAACCATTGAACAGCGTGGTGCCAATTAACCTGGCACAACATCTCCCACGCTCTTGTTTTAGCTTGCTTTTTGTTATTGATTGGAAGAGTGAACACTCCTTTCCTACCAGCCAGAACTGGAGCTCTCTGCCAGCTTCGCCTGGGATGAGCGAGCTGTGAAGGTGCGAGCATGTATGGGCCTAAACATCTGCTTGTCTTGCTTGAAAACTAGAGGAATAGCTACAGCTAAACTGTTGCTTTCATAGAAGAACTAGATGGCTCAGCCTTAATCTTAATTCATCTTTTTTTAATTTTCCCAAATTAGAAGTAAAGCAGAGAGGAAAGTATCCCCACCTCTGCTGGGAGCACGGTAAGATAATCACAAATGTACATCACTGTGAAAGAGTTGCTGGCATTAAATGAAGTGTGCACCAAGGCTGTTACCGAGCTGAGAAGTTCCTCCCAGTAGTGGAGACCTCGTCCAAATATTGCAGTGATACCTGGAAATGAGAGGGAGGAATCTGTTCCCACAGATGCCTTCCCCAACAATAGTCATCAAAGCCCTGTAGGCCTAGCTGATTTTAAAATGTGTTTTCTTGCCAAAATAGAAGGTGATAGGGAAATGGAAAAGGGGTGTTTGGAGTTTGGTTTTTCTCCTATTGCCGCAACTGAAGTCATTCCCAGTGAGAGCGTAGGAGTTGTCCTTGTGTGTGCGTAAGACTCTTCTTTGCTGTAATGTCCACAAAGAAATGAGCCATGACAAGCCAGCTGGGCTTCTGAAGCTGCTGCCTCCACTGCTGACTAATACTCTCCCATTGTTTCATTCCCTTACCTTGTCTTTTTTTCCCCTCCAAGAATGTCTCTTGAACTTAATTCCTGGTTCAAAGTAGTTAGAGCCTGTCTCTTTGTTCTTCTGTGGGTACAGTGATCCAGGACAAACATAACAGGAGCAAAGTGATACAGAGAGGAGTTTTTGTTGGAACTCCCAATGTAGGAAAGGATGAGAACTACAGAGGAAGCAGAGGGAGGAGGATTTAGCAAAAAGATGTTTGAAATTAGTCCAGCTGAAAAAGGCTAAGAAATAATTGCCTAATGATGCTTCAGACATCTGTTTCAGACCAGGCAGCAGGTGCTGTGTGTAATGAAAGCAAGGACTTGTACTACTTTATTTTCTGTAAATAGAAAGCAAGGAAGGAAATGAGGGCATGAAAAAAATGGAGTAAGAGAATATTTATCATAAACAGCTGGACAAAATTATCTAGAGCAGAGTAATACTTACATGCTCTTGCTGTGCCTTCCTTACACTGTCCCTTAACAGTTCCTGTTCTGCAGGGTGCTTCGTCTTTTCAAAAACTTTGATGCTCAAAGTTAGAGGCTAAAATAAGAGCTGGCCACCCCAAAATTCCTTTAAAGATCAAAATGTTCAGGACAATGTAATTGTCACCCAGATGCTGTTAGTACCTGCTGGAGGTGGTCCTGAAGGAAGAACCTGCCCGTGTCCCACAGGTGCTGTCTGCGTTTGGCTGTCTTTTAGAAACCTGCCTGGAGAGGAAAAGAGCTGCTTACAAACACTCTTGACAGTGAAATGGTTTATAGGGTTTTATCTTTCATGCTGCATGGACACAGCCTAATACACACCCAAATCCAAGGAAACGACTGGAATTACCTGGATAGCATGTCAGCCAGTGGTGCTGCTCCAACTCCACAGGTAAAAAGCACACCTACACCAGGCCCTGCTGGAGAAACCGTAGCTTTGCCTTCCACAAGAAGTTCTAAGTAATAAAATCAGTGTCTATTCAGAAGGGGTTGCACGAGTAAAAATAGTGAACAAGGAAGTTCAAGTTTAAAAGGACTTGGTAGAAATCTTAAATCTATTAGTACAGAGGACTCAGTGTCCATGTGTATGCTGAGAGGCCACATGGGAAGAAAATGCAAATGAAGAATACTTCTTCCTAGTTCTAATTCGGTTGTAACAAACCTGCATTTTCAACAACAGATTGCCAAGTTTTTTGCAGTGAGGCAGAAGACAGCACTGAAATGTCCTCTTGAGAACAGTGAGAACAACTGAAGTCAGGGACAGCATCTGGGAATTAGCCTGGGGAACCCCAATCCAAACCTGTGATCAGTTTGAAAAACTTCAGCTGCCACAAATGTAAGCCTGATGTTTATGTAAGACATAAGAAAAGCATGGCTTGGGCTTGCTTTATTTTATTTGTTTTAACTGTGTCATCAGATATCTACAAAACCTTCATAACAATGGAAAAGTACAAGGTGTATGTCGATGAAAAACAGTCTGCCGGCTGCTGCTACTACCCTAAGCAGAGCGTGCAATGCGCCTACTGCTGTTGAAGTCTTTCATCCATCACTCCTGTAAGGGAGGACTGAAAGATAACGTTAGTTATGGACAGGTTAAATTCTAGGAAAGCTGCCTCAGGAAAAGTATAATCCATAATTTAAGTAGAGAGGGTAAAGCAGCTCTTATAGTGTAAGAAAAAGCTTTTAACCACTGGAAAAGCACGTACACTGCTGGTAGAGAGAATATTTATTTTGCTTTCTCGGTTATACTAGGCTGCACATGGGCTGATAAAGCAGCATGCTCTGCTGCAGAGGCTGGGAGGGGAAGGGGCACGCTACTGAGTTTACAGGACTGCTCAGCCAGGACTGCAGCTGGGTTCCTCAGCTCCCTCTACCACATTAGCTGGGCATATTTATCGCAAGAGTGAACTTAATTTGAAGAGCAGTAATTTCCCAAGAAAATGAGATGCAGCTCACTTGGGGGGAAAAAAAAGAAAAAAGAAAAAAAAAAGATTGCATCATGCTTTGTGTTTTCAGAGTTTGAGATTTGAATGCCAAACAGGCTCTACTATTCTTGTCAATCGTATCAAAAGGCATGGATTTTGAAAACCTGAAGTGGAAGAACTGCATGGCAAGCAACCCTTTTAAGAAATGGAGGTTTTGTGAGTACAGAATCTGAGATGGGAGTGTAACAAAGCCTCTGTGTTGTGCTGTTGCACATCAGAGCCAAAAAACCCCTAAGGGGCACATCTCTAGTACCATGTCTAGCAGATTATGCATGCAACTCTAGTTGCCAGTAATGAGTTGTGTGGCTAATCTGTCATGCACAGCACCGAATCACTCCTCTTCCCCCAGGAGCCTGGGCTCAGGGGGCATTTTGCTTCCGCCCAAGGTGCTGAGCACCGTTAGAGCTTCTCATACTTAATGGGACAGGAAAGCATTTGATTGTCGCAAGGGCAGACCTGGCTGCCCAGCCCTGACAAATAGAAAAGCAGAAGCAGGAAGGAAATGTCTTTGAACAGTGACTCGAGACACTCAGAAAAGGTTGTTAGGCTGCATTGTGCTGGATGATATTTGGGAGGGTGGGGGTGGTTACTTATCAACAGTGATATGCCACGAATTAATAAGAAGCATTAAATGCTTAAGCCTTAATGGAGCACAGAAAAGCCTGTCCCTTGTTTTATTTTCTCACTGTTTTTATGATCCAAGTGTTTTCAATTTACAACTCTAATGCTTATTTACAAAAAAATTGCCAGCATGACAAAGTTCTCTTGCAATATAAAAACCCAAGTCATGCTCCAGCTCTGAGACCATCACACGCACACTCTGTCATGCATCAGCTTTTTCTGTAATTGGAGCGAAATTGAGGTTGCTGGGCTGTGGCTGTATTAGGTCCGTGAGGCTAATCTGGTTACCTGTTCAGTCAAATATAAAATAAAATGAAAATCCTTTGCCCCAGCACTCACCTAGCAAATCAGTAGAAAAATGCTTTTCAAATAGCTGTTTTATCTCAGTCTTCAGAAGTCTGAATTTCCTGGGGAGCTCCTGAGGTGGATTTTACTGGAATCATGAATGTCTAAAGGTGAATTATTAACTCAGCTGTTAATATTGACATTAATATACATATTAAAATTGAAGCGATTGTTAGTAGTGATATTCCCATGCAGTGACTTGACTTTGGTAAGAGAGACTCGAAGAAAGAAATACAAAAATCAGGAGATTTAAGATAAAAACACTTAAAGTTAGTAATTTTCCTATAAATTTGCCATGCCTTCGTCTGTGTTTTCATGGTCCCAGTCAGGTACCAGCTCTTCAGCACATGGGCCCAGCCATCCAGCGAGCCTGCTGTGCTTTTCACTGTGTGCTGTTTTTCTCTCCTTGAGCCCCAGCAGCCCAAGCCTGGTTCTCCAGGACAAGGGCCAGGCAGGCAGTGTCAGCTCCATTTTCCCAGCTGCTGCCTAAGAGAGGAGCCGATTTTCCCAAGCCTGCAGCATAATAAGGGGTTTTGGTTATTTTCTGCCAGTCTTGCAATAGCCTGGGATCAGACTCCCACTAGACTGGGTGTTGTACATATTTTAGCAGAACAATCCATGCCCCTAGCAACATACATTTTTTTTTTTCCTATGTAGATGGATGGATGCAGCAAGCAAACAAGGAGAGCAGAAGGTGACAATGAGAGCAAAATCAGCAGACAACAGGAGAGAAGCCAGATCTGACAAGGGCTGGGCAGGCTTTGCAGCTGGAGAAGGTTGTCTGGAACAGAGGAGAAAGAATTAAATTGCCTTGAACGGAAGAAAGGTGAGAAAGGTGAACAGGGGACCTGATGCTGTGGAAGTACAGGGTAGTCACTAGGGGAGCACAAACCCCAAAGCATCATTAAGGTATCCCTGAAAGTAGTAGCTCCTTCCTTGCAAGAACAGACGAGAATACCCATAAAAAAATACCGACTAGTAAGAATGTCAGGAAGGATGGGGCAAAGTGTTTGGAGAATGATGTATTTTTTTTCTTTTTCCCTCGCAATGAAATGTTTTGAAAGCTGATTTTAAACAAATCCTGAGTGTTTTTAATGATGGGGGGAACTTTTATTCTTTTTTTTGGATAGGGTAATAGGAGAAGGGGATGAAGTGTGTAATGTATATTGATAATGGCTCACAGGAAAGAGGCATCTGAGACACAGAAGACTTATCATGCTGGGCATATTTTTATCAATGGGTTATTTGAATATTTACATTGTCGGGGAAGAATTTTCTTTGTTTGCTCTGCACACCAGGGACTTCTTGTCCAGTCTAAACAGTACAGGTTTCTAATGTAAATAATTGCTATACTGCCTTGTGTCATGCATGAGGGTTAGAGGTGGGATGTCCTTCAAAGAGGAGAGAAGGGAGTGCACTGGAAGAAAAAAGTGACAATAGAGGTGGATACTTCTCCTCTCCTATCCCAACACCAAGAGTTGGTCTAGCATATGCTCCATGTCTCAAATGGTACATCAGAAATTTATCTTGTTCTATCAGCTCACTAGTTTTGGTGGACTGGGTGTAGCAGCTGAGGAGGGAGGAGGAGGCTGGATCCAAGCATCTTCCTCTCTGCAGGCTGGAAGGAAGGCATTACGCAGCATGTAGCTGTATGATGGTGGCGTTGCTCACGTTTTTCCTTGCTTTTTTAACCTGCTTGTGGAAACCAGCTATGGACTTCCTCACTTTGAAACATCAGCCTTCAGGCTTAGGTAGCTGCGACTTTGTGATTCCAGAGCATATCTTATGATCGTTCCTGAAGGGCTAATAACACAGTACAAAAGTTGTGATTCAGGAAATGCGCCTGTAGAGCATATAGTGAAATCCCACTGAGACTGACCGTTCTGTCACTGTAAATAGGGGACTTTGTTTTGCCAAGAGCTGGGACCTTTCCACACTCCCAGACTTGCAGGTCTGCAGCTGTCAGCAGCGCTTAGGGAGCTTACTGGAAAATCTGTTCAGGCTGCGACTGGAGACGCTACAGTCAGTAGAGGAAATAGAGATCTTAGTGACTTCAGTTCATTCGGTGAATGGCTAATGAAATTCATAAAGCGAGCTGCTGGCTGGGAGATCACATGAAAGCTCCCTTTACTGAGGTAACTGCCTCCAGAGTAATCATATGCAAAGTAATGACACGTTACTGAGTAAGAACACCGTGAAATTTCTAGGGCGAGCTCTTCTTGAAGTATGACCAGGGGAGGGTGAGGGTTGTTTCAGTGTCTATGTATATACAAAGAGATGAAATAGGGTTATCACTCTAAAAAGCCTCTGTGCAACCTCCCTCCACCTTTCATCACGGAGTAGGGGGCCAGGACATCGCCAACCTCCCTCAGCGGCCATAAACCTTGCTGAGGGCTGGGCTCAGCCCCTCGTGTTTCTGGCGTGACCTTGGCCATATTTTGGACACTTTTAACAACGACGGAGTGCTTTGAGGGACCGGGCTGAGGCAGCGGGGCTGGGGAGAGACGCTTGAGGGGCCGTGTGAGGAGACCCCCGGCGGCAGGCAGCGGGCGGCCGCCATCTCAGGGCAGGCCGCGCCCCCCGCTCCCCACCGCCCCCAGCCCCGGGGCGCGGCGGCTCCCGCTCCCCTCAGGCCCCGGCCCGCCGGGGGCCGCCCTGAGGCGGGGACGGCGGCCGAGCCCTGCCCCTGCCGGGACGGAGGGGAGAGAAGGGGAGAGGAGAAAGGAGCCGCCACGGCGCGGGGCGGAGCCGGGAGTGGGGCATCCTCCTCCTCCTCCTCCTTCTCCCTCCTGCCCGCCGCGGCGGCCGGAGGGTGCAAGGAGCCGGTGGGAGCCCCGGCGGGCCCGGGAGGAGCGGCGCGATGCTGTCCTACAGCGTGCTGGACGCCAACGTGGTGGATGTGGAGAAGCGGAGGAACCCCTCGAAGCACTACGTGAGTGGCACCCCCCTCTAGGGACACCGAGCCGGGGGTGCTGGATGAGGCTGTGCGCCTTTTCGCCCAGAAAGTTACAGCGAGACCTTTATTTTTGGGGGGTGGAGGGGGGTTTGGGTGGTTATCGAGGCTCCTCGGCGTGTGGGTTCGCTTGTAGCTGGTGTTTGCCTTCCTCCTTTCGCACCTTGCCGCTGGCAGAGTGGCATCAGGCGAGGTTTAACAACCTCCCGGACGCTTTGCCTGCAGGAGTTCACGGTGGAGCAGCTTCTCCCCATCCACATTGTAAGAAAAGAGATGTTTCCTTCGTTTCCTGGCTCCGTTTCTGGGTTTTAGTTACACACAGTCCTTTATTTCTCTTCTCAAAACACGACCTGTGTGTAGACACGCAGGTTAGGTTTTGTGTATCCTGAAGGTAAATCGCCCAGCTGCGGTAAGCAAAAGCCCAAGGGGTGCTGCAGCTGGTGCGAAACCCCTCTCAGTGCTGTGTTTGTCCTGGCACTGCACGTCTGCCAGGCTTCTTTGGAGCTGGTCGGTGTTTGACTGGGTTACCTGAAAGGTAAGAGCAAAGATCGGACGCGAAGCTTTGTATTAGCGTTTGATATCACTCAGCTTTCTCCTCTGAGGCATCAACCGTAACCCAGCTCAAGGCTAGAGGGCACTCTGTTGCTGAGAGATGTTGATCTGCGGATGTGAAGCTGAAGCTCTGATCCGCTGTGCGATTAAACGTCTGGTGCCCGATTCATTGGGGTGGGAGCTCCAGGTCTCGCCCCTTGCCAGCTGGACCTGGGCGGTCAGGCGTTATTCATTCACCGCTTCCTGGCGGGAGAGGCTGCTGCTGCTCTTGGAAATTGTCACGGAGTTGTGGCTGACACCACTGCAGGCTGTTATCTCACCTGAAAGGTGGCTGCGATTTGGCAGCAGAGGCTCTGGAGCCTCTGTGGAGAAGTAAGTCTGCCAAGCAGCGAGTTATGCAAAGGACCCGGGAGCAATAGCTTCCTGATCAGCAGGAGAAACTGAAGTTAATTTCTGACTTGTTGGAAAATAAACAGAGAACTGGTATTTAAATCCTGTATTGTGAGGTGTGAAACAAAGTATTTCCCTTGTTCTGCAGAAATGCTTCCCTGTTTCCTTGATGATTGTTGTTACTGTGTCTTACCAACAGTAACACAAACTGCTACAAGCAGCTTTCCACAAGACTTCTAGTGGGAAACCTATTTCTCCCCCTTCACCCCGCTCTCCATACGCTGTTTCTAATATTGCCTTCTGCACAACAGTTCGGTATCCTTGTGTGTCCAGTTCTTGGCCAAAAAAATTGCAAATTAAATGGTTTGTTGTGTGAATAGTGTTGTGTCTGCCTTTCGTCCAACTGACTGACGCTGGCTGAGCAGTGTTCAGCACAATGGATTTTGGTTCACAAACAAGCATTGGCATAATTCAATTAAAAATGATCCATGTCCTTGTGAATCTCTTTCTTTTAGATGAGTGAATTAACCCGTAGGTCCAGAAGTCTTGGCTGCTTCTTTGTTTCCTAGATTACAGTTTGCTGCAGATGTGTGTGCTGCAGCCTTTCATCTGGCTCTGGCTGAATAATTCACTCAGGGTGAACCAACGCTGTCAAAGAATTTAACTCCCTGGATCTGATCCACTGGCTGCTAGTTTCTGCACTCTTTTACACCATGATGCAACTATTTTCTTTCATGATAAGCATAAAGGTGGCTTGGGATTTAGTTCCTTCTGTTGTCTATGTATACTTGGGTCAGTGCGAAGCTTGGTGTGCTCTGCCATATGTTGGCTCTGTAATACCATACAGCCCTTAAGGCCACACAGCACATCGTGGCAGCAGATTAATGATGTATTTCTCTAGAGGATGGTGATGTGGGTATTTGAGGCAGTTTCACCTGAGCCCCTTTCCTTTTTAATTGCGATGTTTCAGGGCTGTGACGGAGCCTGGAGAGCTGAAGGCAGATCTTAGGCAGTGTAGGCACGTGGAGAGGGCTGAATGTGAGTAGCACGTAATCCCCTGCGCCGCTTGGCCTAGATGCCAAGGATCATTCCCTGGAGCAGATGTCTTTGATGATACTGGCATAGCTTTTGTGGCCTTGACTCGAGAAAGTATAAAGCAAGAAGGTGGCTTAGCGTATCATCTGCTGTGAGCCCTGTGCGTGAAACTTCTGAAGAGATTAATACCTTGCTGGAAGAGCTGTAGGGCTCTGCGCATGGGAAGAGATGAAAATCTTTAGATCCAGTGCTATCTGATAGGAACCCAGACAGCTGTCCTCCCTGTGGGATCACTGCTAGGGAAGGGGTCTGCAGTGTCTCCCTCTGCATCCCGCTTGGCTTGCCTGGACAGCAGCATGTGGAAGGATAAAGAGGAGGCTGGATTCATAGCCACATGCCTCTTGTGCGGTGTAGCGCTAACACAAGCTACTCCTGTTCCTGCAGCTTCTGATTTTCTGCATTTATTTCCTATTCTTTCTCCATACAGGTGGTCTTTTTAAAATTAATTTGCACTTGAACATCCTGTAAAAATGCTAAATCTCCTTGCTTTCTCCCTTTTTTTCTAAAAAACAAGAACAATGTCAGGAAGGTCAAGTCTGGGTTTGATGGAAAGACCCCTGGCACAGCAGGGTCGTGCATTGGCTGAGCAATGCTGTGATGAAGCTGGGTGAATTAGGATGTTTCTTTTAATGGTTGATGGTGTCAGTTAATCATTCTGAAGCAAAAAAAAGCTGGTAACAAAATCCAAATCCCTTTTCTACCCTCTGCTAAGCTTTAAATGATCCCAAAGCATCTCATTTGTGTGGAAATTTGGTCTGTTTCGGGGTTGCTTCTCTTGTTTTTAACCTGAAATTGTGATTGTCTGAAGTAACAACCCCAAACCAGAAATGGTTTCTCTATTTAAAAAGACCCACTGTTGATGTTTGCCTCCCTTAATTCTTTGTAGAGGGACTTAAAGAAGCCAGGCTCCCCTCCCCTCTCTGCTTCCAGGTTATCTCCAGACAGAAAGCTCAGTTACCGCCTGCCTGCCTCCCTGCGGAGCCCTGCAGGGTGCCTCTGCCTACCAGATGTGCTTGATCCCGCACTCAGGAAGGTGAGGAGGGGTTAGCACCTTCACCTGTTCGAGGCTTCAAGGCAAGCTGGGTAATGGCAAACATCCATTAGAAGCCAAATTAACAGGCTCCTCCCCAGCCCTTCCTGACCACTTGCTTTTCCACAAAGGGCTGATTAGTGATGTGCCTTATCTCAGCAGACATTTATATGCCTGAGGTCATTTCTGAGGTCTCTAAGTGTGCCTGTGTTATTCCGAGGGCAGGGATATGCACATCAGCACAGATTTCCTCTTCCAGCACTGCTCTGCTCCTCTTGTAGTGGGGCTTTGTGTGGTTTGCAGCTTTGTTCAGCACAGAGGGAAGATGAAATGCTCTTGCTTTAGAATTGGCTTCTCTGTCTCTTTCCAGTCAAAAGAGCGAGGTGCACTGCTGATTTTAGTCATAAGATGCCTGCGTACTGTCCCAGCTCTTCTGCACGGTAATAATTTCGTAACAGCACCTCTGACTGGCTTGTGATGGGCTCTCACGGGAGCCCCTCTGCTGCATGGGTGCAGTCATGGGTTTAGTGGCAAGGGTGTTTGATCCTGTGTTGGTTCTTCACATCACCGTGGGAGGAGGAGTTGGATTTTCCCCTGCTGGGGTCATCCAGTGCAGCCCTGATGCTTGTGCTGGGAGTGTCAGTGGCTCGGGGTAAGAAGAACTCAGCCTGGATTATTATTTTTTTTGACTCTTAGTTAGCAGAGCTAGAGATCGTGAGCCACAGTGAGCTGGCCATGAGGATATGATGGGCCTGGAGCTCACACAGCTGGTGGCCTGCAGGTGGATGCTGTGAGGGACTTGATGTGAAGCAGAAGGAGATGTTACGTGAGCAGATGGATTACCTATTTAGGACTTTTGTTCTGTTTTCTGCTATCTCCTTTTCCCCTAACAGGAAACTGCCTGTGGCTTTCTTGCAAGGGCCCACGATCCAGCTTGACTCACTGGTCTGAATTATTACTATTATTACTATTATCTTTGCTTGGGGTGCTGGGAGGGAGCCAGAAAATTACTAGGCTTCTCTGTGACTTCATCATTCCTCAGAACTGAACTTCTGAGTACTGGCAAGGGTTATATCAAAAATGGAGAGGCAAAGGAGAGCACAGAAGGCCAGCCACGTAGAATTTCCTCTCCCTTGCTCTGTATCAGGACCACCACCCTGCTGGGGCAGACTTGTGTCTTTCAAGGATGGTTTCCACTGCTCTGCGTGCTTGAGATGCGAATCTTACACTGCTTTTAGGTCTGGTAAGACGATGGGAAGATAAAAAGTCAGTATTTTTAAGGCAAATCTGGAAGCTGTGGATACAGCTCTCTGCAGGTGAGTTCAGCTCTTTGCCCCTGCTCCCTGATGGCTGGAGGAGCAGGAGGGAGAGATCAAACCTCACTGGTCCAAAGCTGCCTGCACCCATGAGTGCTCAGAGGACTGCTCACTTCCTTAGCACTGTAACCACATGTTGATGGAGGTGTTACTCATGGAAGCAAAATTCTCTAACATCAGACGTTGCATCCTGTTGCCTTTTTTATTATTTCTCAAACACCACTGTTTTATAATGCCAGTGTAACATCCTTTTTTTTTTTTTTTTTTTTTTCTGTTTAGTGCCATGGAAAGTTGACTTTCTGCCCTGTCTCAGCATCCTCTTGCTCTCCCAGTGTCGTGTCTGGAAGATAATCTGCCTTTGAGGTCTTTCCCATGTTACTTTACCTTAGGAAGCACCCAACAGACGCACAGCCCCTTTGAGTTTGTTCAAGGCATACTTGCAAAGCAGCTGAGATACTTTAGGCACCTGCCTGCTTTTCGTCATGCCCTGTCTGGCAGTTATTACCTCGAAAACCAAAAGTTTCTCCGGAGGGCAGCGGGGTGGCCCACCAGGGTACGGGGCGCTCACAGGCCTTCCCTTCAACAGAGCTGCGGGTGGGTAGCGTTCAGCCAAGAGGCAGTGATATCTAAATCCACCAGTTTGCCAAGTAAAAGGCTGTCCCCAGCCTTAGAAATGGATTTAAACCGATTGAAACACGAGGTAGTTGGCTTGCTTTGTCGTGCTGAGGACGGGATGAGATTCTGCAGGAGGCTGGGAGCCCCGGCAGGCCTGCGGCATGTCGGGAGGGAGGCCAAGAGGAAAGGCACCAAAAAGCTTTTAGCAAGCCCGTGAGCCGTGGGTAACAGCTCCAAAAGCCTCCAAATTCCCTTTTAAAAGTGGCCGGGATGCCCCTACTGACTCCGACTGGGACGTGGTTCCCAGGGCAATGTTGGCCTGAGGGACTTTCAGCCGCTGAGAGCTGCAGGGTGGCCTCTGCGGCTTCTGGAGAGCCCCGAGTGTGTGTGTGGGTGGACGGGTGCCAGGGCCCACTTGTGTAACACAACGTGCAGGGCTCGGTGGCCAGAATTACCCCGGTTTGGCTGCTCTGAGCTAAAAGGGAGAGGAGTCGAGGGACTGAAATCATGCCCTTTTCCCAGAGGAGACTGAACCGAGCAGACATCCGAAGGAAGCGAATGATGAAATAGGGAATGGAGCCAAGGCTTCCTGCATCCCACAGCAGCCTGGCTGCTGGTCCCGTGCCCTGATCCTGCCCATCTCGATGCACTGCCCTCCTCCCATCCCTGCCAGGTGGGGTGTGTGCTGCTGGTGGGCTCATTTGGGAAGATGTGGCAAAGAGATTTTAAGTGACTGGGCCCACAGCCACCCATAAAGTGTGTGGAAGCGTTTTCTATTTTTTTCTCTGGCTGTTAAAGCAGTCTTGCACTTTATCTGATAAAAGCGCACAGCCTGAAAAAATACCCTCGTATTCTGCCATTGTCTTCCTCAAAAACCATTTCCCATTTTATGTGGATTAAACAGGAAGAGGGATTCAATGTGACCCTACCTGAGGCAGGAGGTGACGTACAAGCTCTCTAATTTAGTCAACTGGGAGGAAACAGCTGGACCTTCTAACGTGAGATGTTGACTTTTTTTATATTTTCCTTTTTTATGCTGTGTCCTCTTAATCGGAGCCCGCTCGCACAAAGGGAATTGGTTCCCAGATACCATGGAGAAGAGCAGAATTATCAGAGGGGGCTGGCAGCGTCCTACCATTGTGAAGCTGAATGCTTTCTTGTAGCTCCAAGTGGCACCTCCTGGCCTGGAGCATGCTGCATAAATATTGCATGAAAAAGGCAGAGAGCTACACAGTAGCATACTGTTTGAAATTGGAGGTGTCTGCTGCTTAATCAGGTTGAGTCGAGACCAAAATACAGGCATGGCAATGGAAAAACTCCCGGTAGCTTCCCTGGGCTTTGGCTCACACCTTTATAGAGAGGCTTTATTGAAAGTTTTACTCAGAAGTTTGTAAATACCATGTTTGTTTGTTTGTTTGCTTTTTTTTTTTTTTTTTTTTTAATCATAATGCATCTTCTTTTCTCTTTAGTATAAAGCAAAACCACTCTCTAGGATCTTTGTTCCTCTCTTCTGGGCAGGGCCATCATCACTTTTTGGGGGAGTGGGAAGAGGAAAGGCAAAAGAAAACAGGGCGGATTTCTTTACCTGAAAGGATTTTGAAGTGAAAATCTCACGAGCTAATTAGAACCTTCCCACTGCTCACTTTTTCTTTGTACTGCCTTCCATCTGAATACTAACAACCCAGTCAGTCTTTCCGAGTCACGTTCACTAAATGTCAGTAATATGCTGTCCTTACTGTATGTATTTATATTTTTTCTGAATATGTAAAAGCCTTTAGTACAAAGCAGGGCTGGTTTTGCTCTAAGAAGCATGCAGACAAACCTGAATGTTTGTCCTGACTCTTGATTAAGCAGTGAGCACTGAATTGCAAAGGTGAAGAAGGATCACGTAAGGAAGGATAACGTAATAAGACATCAAATTGCTCCGGAGTGAAGGCAGAGCAGAGAGATCCTGTTCATTGTAATACCTGTAAGTGCCTGAACGTGGGGGTGTTACCTGGTGCTGTCACGCTTGGACTGACCTTTGTGACACTTGTAAAATGTCCTTCTCCTGATTTTGTTTAGCTGCTGCTTTTTGCCAGGCTACTCCATGTTCCAGCTGCTGGGAGAGGAGCTCGGTGTGTGGCTAACCACCCGACTGCCAGACTGGGAGCTTTCTACTTGTGTGGGCAGAACTTACATCCCCAAATCTGCGCCTTCATCACAACTTCTCATACTGCTCTATAAAGCTTCAGTGTGTCCTTAGTGGTCTCAGCAGTCCCAGACATGGAGCAGAGGGTCAGGGCGGACCCTGGTTTCCCAATAAGGCTGTGATGCTGCGTAGTCACATTTGTAATCATAACGAACTTCTCCAGTTTGTGGCACTGACTCACTGGATGGAACAAAATGTTGACAGGCTTTAAGTGTCCAGAAATGTGTGTACAGTCCTGGCTACACCGTGTTTGAAACAAAACTAGCAATAGCTGTGTTTTGAAATGTTGCTCTCTCAGTTTCTCTGACCAATGGCCCATGTTTTATTTTTCCTATAAACCACGCTAGCCAAACGCAGTGATGCACCTGGCTCCTAGGCCCTGAGCACTTCGTAGAACACTTTTATAGGCTTGATACAAGCTTGTGTGTAAGGAAAACATCCCTATCTGCATTCATCAGGAGATATGTGCAAAGCCAGCGTTAACCATAGCTGTTCTGAAGTCCTCCACAGCTGCCCCTGACATACTGGAAGCATGCCTTCAAATCAAGCATTCCTGGATGATTTATCAACTTCATACATTAAAGTTTGCAGTTCACATTCGGTGTGATACTGAATTCAGTGTTGCACTGGCAGACACGGTGATGAATGGGCCACAAAAGCCACGTTCCTCTCTGAGGACATGCACATTTAGGATGCTGGGCATGCTTCTCGGCTGCCAGCCTGCTCCTCTAGGGTGCTCCTCTAGGGCATTCCCTCTTGTCTTGCATCCCGGGGTCTGTGGAAGTATTTGGGGTGATGTGAGGAAGGTGATCTTTCTGGGGAGCTGGCTTGGCAGGAGGCAGGGGGATGCTGTCTGCAGTGGCTGCATCCCCTGTCAGCGAAGCTCAGCAGCCCAGGTGAAATCTTCTGGCCAGGCACCCCTCGCAGCAGAGAGCGCTTGAATTACCACTTGCATTACTCCATGATGATAAGGATTTCTAACTGCTTCCTCAATGTGACATTTTTCATCTCCTTAGCTCAGGCTGTTCAATTATTGCTTATAACTTCACCTACCGAGGTGGTTTTGGTGTGCTGTTCGGGTGAACCTTTAGACCCCTGACACCTCAAGCAAAATACTCCGAGAAACAATTTTGCCATCTTCTATTCCCCTGCCCTGCGAGTGCTTTGTTGCACTGTTGCTGAACTCAGTGAATTTCCTTTGCCTCTGGACGTTTGGCACTCTGCCACCTGCTTCCTCTCGAGCAAGGGACCAGCAATTCGTGGGATGGATGCTGCGATGGGAGAGCCCGCGGAGCTCCCAGCCCCCAGCAGGAGCAGGGCAGCTGGCACAGCCCCTGCTCCCGCCTCCGTTTGGAGGCCTGCAGTTTCCCAGGGCTGTCACTCCAGCAACTTTCACCAGCATTAAAATCACTTAGAATTTAAAAACAAACAAACAAGGATATGTGAAGTATTTTCCTGGAAGAAAGCCACGGAGAGCCAATTCAGTGCATCTCCCTCCCTCCTTCCCATCTCCCGAGCGTGTCGCAGGAGGGAAGCCTGGAGTTCAGCGTTTCCCTAAGTGGGATTAAAACAAGCTCTGGGACTGGTTTGTGGGATAGGGAAGGCAGGAGTAGCAGGGAGACTGTGCACGTATATTTGTGTGTGTGGCTAAACTATCAGAATCCCTGAATCAACACGGAACATCAGTACTAATGTGTCTTTTTATTAACGAAAGGGCTGCTTGTTTGCTCTTAATAATGGGAGATCAGAGCTGTTGGCTGAAGTAGAGAAGGATAAGAAGTGACTAATGCCAGAGGAACATCCACACTGGTTTTCCACATACTGAAAGGTAGTGATCCTGTATCTTCCATATTGTACAAGCCCTGGACAACCTTTATAAGTTCGTTCCTTTCCCCAAATCCAAATATGTCTTCCTCTAATGCTTCAGCAGGTGATGTTTTATAAAGACAACGCAAGTTGTTTTACTCGTGTCTAGAGCAGTAACCAGCCTCCAACATGCTCTCACTTGAGGCATATGGAGGAGCCTCGTCTCTCAGCTGTTACTGCTCCAGAAGAAATTTTCTGTTTAATCTTTTGCTGCCGTCTCTGTGATTGTAACAGCCTGTGTCAAAACTCTGGGCTGTTTTGGGGAAGCAGCTTTCCACCTGCTTCTGTGCTGGGCAGCTGGAGCTTGCATTTCATCCCCGAATGTAGACATCCCTGATTTGTAAAGGAAGGTAAGTACCATTAGTTTGTTTTTAACTAAAAACTACTTTAGGTGAATTTGTCCTGGGTGATGACCCTTGGGGGCTGCAGTACCCATGCTCAGGGGAAAAAAAAAAAGTCAGTTGTTGTCTTTAAATCTCTTGCTTTTCTCTTGGCCTGAGGATCAGTGGCTTTTTGTATTGCACTGGTAATTCCCTAGTGGCACTGCAGAGCGATGCTGCATGCGAGAGGTGCTTCCCTCTCACTTGAAGCCTCCTTTTTTTGGGGAAGAACTGAGATTCCTGCCCAAGTGAGTGGGATCAGAGGTTGTACTGCTGGGGATGGGAGCAGGACGTTGCCACTCGGAGCCTTGGCCTCACTGCTGAACGTGTCAGCCAGATTGCTTGTCTGGGGCAACCCTGCTGGTGGTTTCTACTGGTCTCAGCTGTGGGTAGCACTGTGCATCTGCGTGCCCTGGTGGTGGTCAGGACAAGCACGGGGATCACTGGTTTACGTAATTCTTCCCTTGTTGTGTTGGGGAAGTGTGCAGTTGTTTGATAGGAACTGGGGTTTTGATGTGAGGTTTTGTGTGCGTGTGTTGTGCTTCTCTTTTACCATTTGCATGGCTTTGCCTTTGTGCAAGAAGAGGGCATGGCCAGAGAAATGGGACAGAAAGCAGATGTTTGCAGTGGATCTTTAGGTCCTGTTGAAGCTGATCCAGCTTCAGGATCCTGAACAGACCCTAAGAATACTCTTTTACTCTATTTTTTTCCTCCTCCTTCCAAGAAGGACCAATCTTGCCATGGTGTTGTTTCCTATTATCTTAATTCTGGAGTTTTGGGTGACCTTCTGGTGTGGTAGAACTGGACTGAAGGGCATCTTGTGAGTGAGTACTGAAGGCTCCCACTGTGTTTGAGGGTCTGTAGAAGGACAGAATATAGCACTGATGTGCTTCCAGCAGCCTTTGCACCTGAAGAGAGGTGGCTCAAAGCTTTCCCTGTGTGCTAAGGGCTTCACGGGGCTCTGCCCACCGAGTTGTTGCATGGTGATGTTAAGCCATCAGGGCTCTAACTCATCTGGTGAGCAGAGTGGGATTGTTTGTCACCAGGCCCTGGCATTCATGGGAGTTGGGCATCCTTGGGCTTGAGTTGGGATCTTGGTGAGGAGCTGAAACTTCTTGGCTTTTGTCTTGCTGCATGGCTAAGAGGTGTTGGCTGGGTTATGATGAAGATTTTGACTCAGACCAAGTCAAGGATGCAACAGGCTGCATGATTTGGGTCACAGGGGACTTGAAAGCATCCAAAGGAGTCAAATAAAGAAATGATGCCCACTGCTTCTGTTCACAGAAGGGCAGAGTTAGGTAAGTACTAACCCAGGACTGACAGTCCAAGCATGATTGAACGTGTCAGTTATCAGAGAGCACCCTTCTGCCCGGTCCTCTATCAATCATTTACATCTGGTTAACATGAGCAGTAGCAAATTTGAGTCCAAGCCCCATTGCTGGAAGGCCAGCATGTTGTTTTTGCCGTGTGTTGTGATAGGAAGGGTTAAACGAGTGGTGATGTTGGCTGATGGTCGCTCTCGGCGGTAATGCGGCGGTGAGTGCTGAGGTGACATGGGAACGCTCCTTAGCTGACGTCCTTGCGAGCCTCTCAGTGACATCAAACTCCTGGACCTTGTCCAGGCACGTTTGGCCTTGCCCCAGTGACAATAGATGTTAATCTGCCGGCTTGTCAGAAAACCGTGTTAGTGGTTTTTTCACAGACCTATTTCCAACCCTCAGATTTCCCTGCTAGTAAACACAGCGTTATGTCATTGTTGTGCCAGAAGCCAAGCTCCGAAGCCAACTTTGCCGTGCTGTCGTCAGCGAATGTCCATTCATTTCAGGTCGTTAGCTGAGTTCCCAGGCTCTCCCTTCCCACTGTTGGCTGTGTTCTGGTCCCCGTGCCCATCAGAAGCCAACAGGAGCTTTATGGGAAACGTGTAGGGCCTGGAAGTTGTGGCTAACACCTTCAGCCTGAGATGGGGCTCCTGTATCTGCTTAGCAGATGGCTGTTTGTAAAGCTTCATTTTCCAGTAATTTTAGCTGTAACAAATGCTTAATTTCATGACTTCCCTCGTGCAAGACGAGCTGAGGGGTTCTGCAGCCTGAGTGATAAAATAATAGCCAAGTCATAGCCAGTGGCAATCCTTCTCATGCTAGCTCCCGTTTGTTTCAGACACAATAGTCGAGTTCCTGTTAAATAGAGTGCTTGTCAGATTGCTAACGTTATAAATTAACTTCCTTAGTTTTCAGAAACAACACTCCCCATAGCTGAAATAAGGCCATTCATGCCATTCTTGTAACTATTGTTCCTTGTTTTGCTCCTAGACTTGTTTCCATCTGCCTCTGCAAAGGGTGTGAAAGTAAAGATTTATAAAGTTACCTTCGGTAGTTGGGATCTAAGCTGCTCAAACCAAACAAGTCCTCCATCCCTAGCTCTAGTTTGTTTTTCTGAGGTTGGCAGAGGTCCAGTCCTTCTCATACTAAGATCTGCCCAAAATGTTATCCTGAATCAGCTGAAGTACTCTAAAAGCAGAGGAAGGAAGAGAGGGAGAGATGGTTATTTGAATGCAGATCCTGGGTTCTTGTGGTACAGGGACAAGTAGGTGATGGAGAGAAACAGGTTCAGCCTCTCGGCAATGGTGCAGGAATTACGGCATTCTTAGGTAGGAGGTGGGATGAAATTAAATGTATTTTTTCCCCACTATGTAATTAAGCTGAGGAACACCTTGCTGAAAGTTGATATGAAGGCTGAAAATACACATTTCCAAGTTTCCGGGGACAGGGCTGACACCTAGCAAACACGAGCTATATTGGGATGTTGGGTGAGAAAGTCAGAAATCTGCTGACTGCCGAAGGTTAAGTAAGCAGTGTCCTCTCTTTAGCTCTTACGCAGTTAGTATCTAGCTTCATTGAAAAGCTTCATTGAAAATGGGGAGCTGAGCTTAGATTCAACTTCACTTCGGCCAAGCCTGGGTCTTTTGCTGCTTTCCTGGATGTCCCTTAGCTGTACGGCACCAGCTCCATCTTCTGAGGCTCGCTGCATGTGGCTGATATTAGTTGGAGCTGTTGAGCCGTGGCCAGCTGAAGTTAGGAAGAGCGGTGCACGCATCGAGGGAGCGAGCCTCCCATCATCACTCCCAGCTCCCTCCTGTGCTCTGCACACTGTTCTGTGGATCCCATCGTGCTTTTCTGGGCTGGTGTCACTCATCTGGGCCTTGACAGCTCGGTTTCTGCTTTCCAGCCCTGGGTCAAGTGGCAATTTATTTCTGTAGAGGTATCGTGGCTGATATTACTATTAATATATATTCGGGCTTTGAACTTATCTACTGCCTTTCATGAAAGCATCCCCAAACACTCGATGCATCGGCATCTCTTTGCGAGGGAGGCAGATTAGGCACGGAGAGCAATGTGCACACAGTAACATATCTCTGGCAGAAGTCCCTTTTCATATCAGTTGATAATTTGGGCTGATGGAAGAAGTGGTTTTATGGCTAAACGTGCTGTGAAGTGGGTCATGGGACTGCGGAACACGGACCTAGGACAGACAAAGGCTGATGGTATGTGAGCGTGTTGCATTCTTGCATATGACCCTTCAAGGTGGTTGGGTTGGCTTGACTGGAAGCCTCAGTTCCAATGCAGAAGCTTTTTATTCATGCCCATCCTGATTCTGGTATTGTCTTCTTTGCATAAACAGGTCTCTTTAAGTTTGCTTTGACCTCCTGTCCTACTTCTCTGTTTTGTAGAGTGACCGATCCCTTCTTGGCCTTCGTTCTGCTGAGCTGCTCTAACTCCCTCCTGTAGAGGAGGCCACTCTCAAAGCCAAACCGACTTCCCCACCCCACACTTCTCAGCCGTAACAGGCTTAATACAAGTAAATTGGTGAGCTCAAGCATGGATTAGCAGTTCAGTCTGGGCAACTTCAAGCACGTAGAGGGAGAATTCACACTGGAGCACAGCCTTGCCCGTGCTGGCGGCAGACAGATGCAGCCCGTGGAAAAGGTTGACCTCAAGGGGAGGTTTGCCAGCTGTAGGCAGATGTGATGTGGAGGAGACGGGCTCTCAGGACTGTCCTGGCCCTGAGACTTTGGGTTGGGTCAGCACGGAGGAGGCTAATTGTTGGGGAGCACCTTCTCTCATGGTTTCGTTTTCTTCACTTCAGGGAATCTCGGAGAAACTTGTTCCAAAGCCTTGCAAAGTGACACTCCACTTGCAAAAGCAGTGAAGAGAAAACACGGCTGATTATGTTCCCACGTTAGCTTTAATGAGGGTAATCTTAAGCAGATGGCGTCTATTTAGTGTTCTGAAAACACAGACCAAGTAGTTTTCAGCCAGCCTTGGGAGCAGAGCAGGCGAGATGAAGGGCATTGGGGCAGCAACTGGTAGAGCTGGAGGAGCCCTTGGGTGAGTCCTGGCGTTGGGACACCCTCTGCTCCTTGGGGACACGTCCCCAGGGCATCCCGCTGGGGTGAGAGGCGAGGTGGCCTGCGGTTTCTGCCTGAGCTTCACCAGCAGTAAATAATTTCCAGATTGACGTTGTGGAAGCGTGCTGCTTTTGTGAAGGGAGGACAAGGGGGGAGCCAAACACAACAAGAGCTTCTCGGCGCTTGGGGAAGAGAGCCAGGGTCACGTTTGGAGCTCGTAGCGTTGGCAAGCGCGGGGATGACGTGCCGGGGCACTGATGCACTGGGGGAGATAACCGGGCCAACTATCAGCCAGCTGCTCCCTAGGTTGTTTGGGGATGCTGATGATCTGAAACTGATGCTGGGCTGTTTCAGACAAATGCGCTCTCTTTTCAGCTTCCATATCTGCCCTTTTTGCATGTTTTTGGCATTTGTCACTGGGGTAAGGGAGAGGCCACAGTGACCCCTGGGATGTCAGTCCCACCGAGGCCAAATTGTGCAGTTACAGATCTGCTGCCATTAAAATCAGCATCGCTCGACGTTGTCCCCTTTACAGAGCTGGGTGCTGACTGTGCTCCAGCAAAGCTGTATTGAGTTGTCCTCTCCCAGAGCTGTCCTTGGCCCTGGCCAGCCTTCTTGCTGGCTGGTTTCTCCATCCTCCTTTGCTGGGGAATGTTCCCAGGCCCTGCCATGAGCATTTTTCAGTGTCCTCACTGTTACACTCAGTGCTGGTTTTTACACATTTCTTTTTTTCTTACCATCCAATTTCTTATCAGTGAAATAAGGCAGCTTTATGATGGCTGCAACTTGTTTTCATCAAAGCTATCCGACAGACTAATGTATTCTTCAGTTGTTTAACTCTGTCATGGATGCTGAGGCTCCTTTCTTTGGGACTACCAAGAGGAGAACACCGTGCCATATATTTTAAAGCATTAGGTTTTATACTAAGACTTGTAGCCTGTTTCAAAAGCACTGGTAAACGTAACAACTGGCAGAAATTTTGCCTTTATTTGGCAAAATATTCACCATTCTGTCCATCAAAAATGAGCAAAGACCACTTGCGAAAATTATACTTGGTAGTATAGCCCCAAGGCTTGTGAAAGCCTCGTGCACAGCTGGTTAAACCTCAGGGCTGCTCTGCAGGGAATGTGCTCCAGATTTTTTGTCCGCAGGATGGGAGACCTGGCACGACTTGCCTGCCACTGGGTAGCAGTGGATTTAGGGAACAGTGGCCCTGAGAGAGGGGATTTGGAGTGTGGAATTTGGTAAGCCTGTCCCAGATGGCTTTTGGAGGAGGTGCTGAGTGCCTGCGTGTTGGAAACCCAACTGATCCTGGGAGCCCTTGAGCTGCCCACCCCCAAATCCTTTCTGCTCATCTAGACCAGGATCTGGTGACCCCGTTGTCCATCCCCTCTCCAGCTGCTGGACCATGCCGTGGGCTGAGGACGAGGATGGCCCTTCAGAGCTCTCAGCTTATTGCTGAACATGGTAAGGAGCAGCTCGCTTTAGCTGCTAGCCCGAGGGACCAGAAATGGAGCCCCCACACGCAGGTCAAGCAGCTGATGCCCGGCTCCCCCTCCAGCCACCCCAGGGCTGTTGTGCCCTGGAAACAAAGCAGAAAGCTGGAAGGTGGGACAGCGTTGGTGATAACGGGCTGGAGGTACTGGGCCCATGTCCTGAGGCCGTGTTACCTCCCTGGCAGATGGAGATTAGCAGGAGGACTTGGGGGGATTGCCAACAGCTGTCATTTATTTTTAGAAAAAGGGAGGCTAACATTCAGCAGTGTAACTCTGGCCCTAAAGTACTTAGTAGGCTTGTTGTTAATAAAAAAAAAAAAAAAAAATATTCAAAGGGGGGCTAAAATTAAGACCATTCATTGCAAAACTGCTCCCTCTGAAGCCTTTTCTTCCAGGTGGTTTTTCAGTAATTGGTTAGCTCTCTGCACTGGGAGCGTGCAGCTGAGGGAAAAAAAAAAACCATCACCTCCTGCCAATGAACTCTGCTGCATCTGGGTCCCTGCTCGTGGCCATGGGGTTCTGCTGGGCAGAGGAATTGTGGCTCCTCGTGCCTGAGCAGCAAGCTGTAGAGCTGTAGTAGGCCAGGCTTTATGCATAATTAGTGTGAATTAACTAATAAGTGTAATAACGTTAATCACAGTGCTTCAGTGACGTGTCTGATCGCTCTGGTGCGTGGTTTAGCGAGCAGAATGAAATGGCTTCGGGGAGCAGGGGCTTTGGGTTGTGTCTTCCCAGCGTGGTTTAGTGTTTGGAAACGTGAAGGGATTCATCCGGTGAGCTGAGGGTGAAGCTGAGGTCTCTCTTGCAATTAATTACCTCTGCTTCGCTGAGTTGCCTTGGGAACATCTCTTAATTTCTGCCCTGGTTTAATTGGTCTTCATAAAGAAATGTGCTAATAATGGCCCTGGCCGCGGAGCGCTGTGAATTTGCCAGCAGAAGTTTGTTATCGCAGCTCGGGGTGCCTCCCTCTCTGAAATTACACCTCCTCGTTTGATTTAACATGTTTGTGTTTCTGCAGTCTGTGGCTTTATAATCCCGTGTTTGTTGCTGTCCTCTCGGGCTGCAGGAGCATTCCTGCGTGCTGGGAGAAGGTGGAACAGGATATAAACGTTGGCATCAGCGCTGCTGAAAATCAGCCAGCTTTCAGGCGCGTGGTGGTTTTCTCTTTGTTTTCTTTGGAGATAGGGCAGTGCTCCAAAGGATGCCCTAAAACTCTTTTTATCTAGTGTTTGTTGTTAGCTTCTCACTGGAACTTTTCTAATAAATAATGATGATTTATGTTTGATCAGGATTGAGCTGCGTGTTGAGCGTTCCCCGGGTAGCACAGACCGATGCTGATAAAAATGACCCGGGCTCTCCTGGCAAATGTTCCCAGCGCTGGGGGAGACGTGTGTGTATGTGTGCAGGGGACAAGAAACTGAAGCTGCTGGAGCAACTGTTCCCCAAAATCTCCCAGAAGCCAGCAGCTCAGTTTCATGGGGCTCTCGGCTATCCCTGCAGCTGTGGCAGCCCCTTCAGCACATCGCAGCTCAGCTGTCGGGGACAGGACGGGGCAGGGCAAAGCCCCGTGCTGCCTCTCCGTGTGCGAGGCAGAGGAGCTAAGCCGGGCTGCCCCAGTGACAAACTGCAGTTTATTTTTATTTGTAGAGGCTGGCCGGGTAGAGCTTTGCTCCATGTGGTGCTAAATTAAAGGAAGGAACTGCACCCAGGGGTGTGAGCACGTGTGCCTTCAGCTCCCCGCCAGGAGGATGACGGGTGGCAGTGGCCTTTGCTTCCCCCTCTTTCCTCTGAGGGCAGGTGAGTGCTGCTGGCAGCCAGGCTGTGCCTTCCCCTGCCTGTGCTAAGGCTGCTCCCAGCCTCTCTCTGCTCTTTGGAGCTCACGGGAGAAGGGATGAGCAGAGGATGGAGTCACCAGGGAAGGACCCTGCCTCTCGGGCTGCCCCTGGTCTGCAGCATCCTGCTTGGGATGGCACATTTTTTGGAAGGTGAAAGCAGGCACGTTTCGGAAGCTGCTCAGCACTGAGGCAAATAGCAGGGCAAGGAAGGTGGTGTCAAATGGATGTGGCAAGAAATGGGTCCAAAATAAAGGTAGGAGAGCTAGAGACAACTACATCACAGCCATCCCTAGGCTTGGCTAAAGCTTGCTGGTAGCCAACAGAGCTCAGCGGGCTGATGAACAGGGTGCAAGAGGGAGGATCTTGGTCTGAGCCACAAGGCCATGTCTGCCCTGCCTTTGTAGGGCAGCAGTGCACACACAGAGGTCCCCTCGCGTTGCTGCATCGAAGCAAGGGCTCTGAGGGATCCTCTTAGGGATCTGCATGCGCTGGGGGCTGGCAGCCAGAGCCTGTGGGGCTCCTGGTGCGTAGTGGCACTGGTCCTCTTCCCTGCACTCTCTTTGTCTTGGCATCTCTGTGAGACTGTGGTTAGCCAATTCAGGGAGCAAAAGAAGTACCCAATTATTTCCTTTTTTGGAAGAAAAACTCTTCTGTTGGTCGCTGGTAGCCTGAGGCTGTGGTCAGGGATGCTATCCTGTGCCTGGGGTAAGATGTCATCGCTTCCAGCTACTTCTGGCCTGGGGTCACATCCTCCCACAGCTCCGATTCCTGGCAACCCTCCTTTTTTCCCCAGACAGCAGGGATTAACTCGAGCCTCTTTTCCTCACCCGGATCTTGGAGGGACAGCACACCTGGACCTGGTGGCAGCCACCGCTGGAGGAGAAGAGGCAGTGAGGAGCAGCCAGCTGCCTCCCACGTCTGCTCAGCTGCAGCCCGAGACCTCAACCGGGTGGTGCTCGTGGCTCCGACCCGCCGGGCTCCGTGACACACACGATGTTCAAAACTCCTCCGTGCATAGGAAGCAGCTTAACCACGGTGCTGTTCCCTGCTTCAGCAAATCTGACCAGCGTCTGCCTTGTGGAGCGCAAACGTCACGCACGCAAGTGCAACAACATCTGGTTTAAGGCGAAAAAGGGTGAGGAAATGGGTGTTGTGCTTAGGATGAAGTCTGCATCCTGAAGGCACTCCTCCGCAGCCAGGTTTTGTTTGGAGAGATCGAATGTAACCTGCTGGATCGAGGCTCAGCTTGCGTGTGGAGAACTGGAGTAAAGGTTGTGTTTGCAATAGCCCTGGTCAGAAGCATTTTGGAGATGTTTTTCCTGTCTCTGAACAACCCTTTTAGCAGGTTCTGCTCCAAGATTCACTACCCCTTTTTTTATTCTCATGTGCAGCCCAGTCGGGATATCCTGATTGACTTTGGGTTAGGCTCTGCAGTGATTTACACCATTAGGATGAATTGACCCACTGCCTGCCTTGCATGGGGCCTGCTGAGCAAGAAAACAGCTCCCGACTGCAGACAGCTGTACGGAGTTGGTTTTCCAGCACTGATGGGCAGCTGCCTCTCGAGGAATTTGGTGCCATGCGCGGAGCTGTCCTGCTTTTTCTGCTCCCGTAGGCCAGTGCAAAGGAGCGCACAGATACGGCTTCTGCAGATCACTCTGTGCTGTTATCAGCAGCTTCCAAACCGGCGTGCTTTCTCCAGATTTTTGGCCGTCTCTGGTGTCTGTGGAAAGCAGAACTTGTGATTTTGTAAGTTGTACAACATTGGAGATGCTGCCGTGCTATGCAAATGTTTAACATCATTTCCATATGGCCTAGAAACTTTAAGTTTTAAAGCTGAAATGGGAAGCAAGTCATCTTCCTTCTTGTGCCTCCAGGACAAGAAAGTTTTGGGTGCTTGTGCATCTCTTATTAGAAACCATTTGATACCACTTTAAAGGATGCTAAACACGTACACTGATTACATATTTATCATTCAGATACAAGCCTTGCACTGCCCTGCAGGCCTCTTTTCAAGGCAGCCTTAGCTTGAAAACACAATACAGGAAGCCCTATCAATGTGGCCTATCAGGATAACCAAATATTATTCATGGAGCAAAATATTTCCCTTTCATTATGAAAATAAGTGTTCTCTGCAGTGCGAAGCTTCAAGCCTGTTGTTCAAAAGATGTGATCAAGACATCAAAGAGAGGAAAATTAAGATAGCATGAACTGAACCAGCTGCCTCTCCTTTGGTAATTAAGAGCCAATCTCATGCATTTGCCTGCTGAAATTGCAAACTTTCTTCTTTCCCCTGAGAGCGATGTTCTGAAGCAGGAGTCATTTTAACACTTTTAAGAAGAGCGGCTTAATTTTACACTCATAATAAGATTTAGCAAGAAGCAGCGGTGAGCCCGAGCACCGTGTCGTAACACGGCTCATTAGTCCCAAGAACACTTTAAAGGATCAGTGCAATTTTCTCCCCTGGTTTGGATTGGAAGAGGTGACAAGCTGATGGGTGTGCTTGGTTTGGGAGCCACTTCTTTAGGAATTGGCATCTTCTCTGTTGCTACTGCTACGAGCTGCAGAGCTGAGGTCCAGAGACGAGACAGGAAAGTAAATGCAAACCCCACGGGGGCAGTGATTCTGCATCTCCCAGACTTGGGAGTCCCCATCTTGGCACGCGACTGGGGTCACCTGAAGTGGCTCTCTGGACTGTTGGATATCAGGCTTCATGAATGCAGAATGTAGAAAAGTCATTTTGGGGGATATGTCAGTGTTTTTCCATTCCTTGCCAGGTGCTTTCAGCTTAGCAAATGGAAGGTGCCTTCATAGGTTGTATGAGTGATATTGTGTATAGGCACAACGAGGCAGTACTTGCAGGTTTAGATTTGATCCCTGCCCATTTTCCTTGACTGGACATGTAACAGGGGTGACTCTGGGTTTCCAGAGTCATGTCTTAAAGGAGTGTTGGGATTTTGTAGTTATGAAGTATGTCCTGGGGCCAGGCTGAATCTACCCATGTAGTGTGCTTTCAAATCCCCTGGCCAGACCTGTGCTCTTCCTGCTGAGAGCAGCTGAAGTTTCAGGTGAGGCAATTACCCCATTAAAACTTCTTTTTCTTTCTTTTTTTTAATTGTTGCATCAGACAATCCGTAGCTGGAAGTAGTAGAGAAACGATTGCATATGCTGTTTTTGGCAGCTCGTTAATTTATTCCTGGAAAAGTTCCTCTTTGTGTTTTCTTCCCCAAAGTTGCTTTCTGTTTTCGTGCAGACGCATGGTAGAGCTCCCTCTCACAGACACGTTGCATCATATAACACAAGCGTCTGATGTGCTGCAAGGCTGGTGGCTTGAAAGATGTCAGGAAGGAGAGCAGAAAGCACCATTAGCTATTTGAAATTCTGACTGAGGGAAGAAGATGGATCAAAAGAAAAATTCAACGGGAGATGAGGCTGCTCAGGGGAGCTAAGGTTTTGCTCCTTTAATCAAAATTACAGCTCGCCAGGGGCAGAATCCAGCCGTGATGCGCGATGCCATCTTGCTGTGTGTTTCAGAGGTGAAGCTGCTGCCTCGAATCCACCGAGCCTTCGTGATGGAGAGAGGGGAGCGGGACCAGAGCGCGCCCAGTGCTTTGCGGGGGGGGCTGCCTTTTTGGTCAGCTCGTGTGAAATGGGGTCAGAGCTCAGAGACACAAGTAGGGCCGTGCTGCTTGCAAAGGCTCAGGGCCCTGTTCCAGCTCCCTGAGTCACAGCAGCAGCTATTCATCAAAAGCCCCTGTTTGTGCGTAGCGTTGTCCCCAAATTACACGTTGCTCCTGTTGTGGGAGAGCTCCTGCCTGTAGTTCAAACCACCGGGGCTGAGAAATGTGCGCTTCTGACTTCAGTTTTGGTGAAATGATGCAAACCAATTAATTGTCATTGCGGATTACATATAATCAAGTCTATTACCTTAAAAAATAACTTTGTTTCCTTGGGAAAATCAGGTAAAAAAGGGTTTTTATTTGAAGCACGCCCTCTGGAATAAAATCCTGCGTCTTGTGCAGAAACTGAAAAAGGCACTACTGAAAAACCCTGAATGCAACAAATAACTCATTTTATTTAGTTGAAAAGAATATTTGGGAAGGAAATCACCCTGAGTTTTGATCAACCCTGACATACAAAAGAAGAAATTATCTTGATGTGTAACATAAAAGGGAGCTCAACCAAAGGCCAAAATAACCAAGCAAAGGGAACATCCAGTGTTTAAAACAAACACCCCGAGCTTGAAGCTTCCCTCTGATCTCTGCCATTAAAATTCCCTCTTGGAGACTGTTGGGCAGGGAAGCCTCCCGTCCCCGTGGATAAAAGAGGTCGGCTTAAAGAGAAATCTGCAGCGGGCACCCTGCTCAGTGCCCATGTACCGTGGCTCGAGACAGCTCCAGGCTGTGCTGGTGCTCGGTGCCGGTTTCTGGGTTGTGCACAAAACCCTTCCCACCCTAAGGGGCTGAAGGGGGAATCTGGCCCACGGCTTTCAGGCGTGACTGCTGCCCGTGGAAAAAAAGCAAATGTGTTTTAAGGGCCTGCCATCAGAGGATCCTGTTCAGACGTGGTATCACGCTACTCACCTCGGCCTGGTTACTAATCCCAGCACTGCGTTTGACCCTCGAGCTTTTTGTTTTTATCATCTGCTTTGATACGGTCGTAAAAATAGTGACTGGCTGGCGGAGCTCCAGGGCTTTGCTTTATATTCTAGCAACTGTGAAACGAACGTGTTTAAAGCACTTTTATACTTCAGGATATTGTCCTTTTTTTTTTTCTTTTTTTTTTCTTTTTTTTTTTTTCCCCTCCCCTCAGGACTATTTTAGAGCTCCCATTTGCTGTTCTGGGGACATCCCTGCTGTCCTCTGCTTGCAGGTTCTGCCCAGGTTTGTCTTTGCTCTGGCCATCAATCCCGGCATATGGGAACACGGTTTTTGTGGAAACGCTGTGTTCGAGTGGCTTAGGGAGAGGAGAGATCAAGCAGGAGGCAGATTGAGACCTGGAAGCCCTCCTCCCGTGGTAAATTGAATCCTGTGCTGCTTGCCCCGTCAGACGTGACTGGCGTTTGAACTTTCTGAAGCATCCGATACCGGGATATCGCATCCCCGCCGTGCCGGGCCCGCATGTGTCTGAGGAGCAAATCCTTGTGCGTGCCTGAGCTGCCGTCTGCCCATGCCAGGCGAGTCATCAGGCTTTTTATATCCCTGAGGATTTGCGTGTGCCACTGAGAGGCTCTGGCGAGTGAAATTTTGCTGCTCGGAGGGGCGGCTTCTGCGGAGTGGGGCGCGTCGCTCGCTCTTCTGCTGCGTTTCAGCAGCAGGCACTCTGTGCTGGTCTGCGTTGGCTTCATTTCAGTATTACTGACAAGTTGTTGGTTTAGCTATAAACGTCTCCTTGATCCTTGCTTCACAAACCTGATCATCCTTCGCTTTTATGAACAGCTTTTCCAGGTCAAGGTAGGGTGTAGGACAGTGGAGCTGGACGTTATCAGCCTTGGCCATGCTCTGCAACATGCTGCCAGCTACCTTCAGCTCATCCTGCAGCCCAGCCTCAGCACGAGGAGCCCAGCTGGGACCTCAGTCCTGGTCCCTTCCAGGGCAGGGTGTGAACGGCTGCTGGGCAGAGACCAAACCCTGCTGGATTCTGCCTAGTGTGGCTAATTTGTTCCAAGCACTGCTAATAATTAGACGAATAAAATGATTAGTTAGAGAAGGAATTCGGTTTATTGGGAGCATGTTCCAGAGAGGTTTTATAGCTCTGAACTAATATTTGCCAATCAAATAAGGACTGTGGGGCGAAGAGGAGCACAGTAGCCAGTTTGGCAGTTAGCTGGGAGAGCCCTGCCTGGGGCCCATGGCTCAAATGAAACCTGATTGAAAATGCCCTTTTTTAAAAAAAGGATTGGAGTTCAAGTCTAGTTGGTGTTTGGGTTGATCTGAGTCTTGCCTGGTTTTGTGGTGAGGAGTTTGGTGAGGTGGTTGGACTTGCGATAGACAGCCAAGCCCATTTCCACAGTTCCTTTTGGGGGGAAGATGGTTTCTTGTCAGTTGTCAAAATCACACGAACACAAAACTGGGGGGAGAATCTCAGCTCATGCCAGCCTAAAAACAAGGAAGGGTGCACACGTTCCTTTCTACATTACTGTGTGTGTTGCCCCATAGCACACAACAAGGAGGGGAGAATAAGAACTGCATTCTTGGTACCACGCAGCTGAAGTCAGGATTTGCTTCACCAGAACAGTCTTGACATTGTCCTTCAGAAGGGGTCACAAAGGTATGTGCAAGAGCATTGACGTGGAGGAAGCTCTCCTTGAGCTGGGTTTAGGAGCAGATCTCCAGGCTCTTTCCATAGATCTCCATCTCTGTTCCTGGAGAATTTTTGTATGTAAAGTGGGAGAGATGCTTTTACCTTCCTGAAGGAGGTCATAGGTTCGTGGTAGTCAGCTGCTGTTGGCTGCTGCTTTTGGAGCAGCAGCAGTGGGAGCGGCATTTCTTTCCTTCTCCAGCTCCAGGCTGGTCACAGTAATTGAGTTTCTGCATAAAAGAAGGGAGAAGAGAAGGGGATGGGAATCCAGCTGGTTGGAAAAACGTTTGGAGCCACACATGGCCTGACTCCATCCCTTCCCACTCCCTGCTTGAGAAACAGAGATCCTTGGAAAATGTTGCTGCTGGTTTCCATAGGATGAGGGAAAACCCAAGCCTTGCATGCCAGATGCCCTTTCAAGGGGAAAAAAATAAAGTGACATGGCTGGGATATTATTGGGATTGTGTTTTAATGTCACACCTCGATGGAGTCTGGGGTTATTAACTGGGGGATTGCCTCTCAATATTGTGGCCAGATGCGGCAGTTGGCTGGGCTCCCTACCTTCAGAGCTCACTTCTAAATCATGCTTGGATAATTCACCCTGCCAGGCAGATTTGCAGTTCAGCGGTGTGCTGGAGGCAGCTTGGGGTTCAGAAGGGCTCCCACGTCCATGAGAAAGCCTCTAAGAGGCCTGGCGGGTGTGGCATTTTCCCTTTTTCTCTATTTTTCTTAGTGCAATTTCTCCCCGTGGTAGTGATTTGCCGACTTGGGGAGCCAGTGGCTCTCTCGCTTGCTGCTGCGAGTTAAAATGCGGTGCAGCTGAGAGGCTGAAGCCACGTGGCAGCCTCTTAAGGACTCCTGGCTGCTTTTGCCATCGTGGAGGGGCTGCCTAGCTGGAAATGTGGCATCCGCAGCGAAGGAGGGGCTGGAAATATGTGGAGGCTGCTGCAGCTGTGGCAAGGAGTGAGCCAACCTGGAGAAGATTCAGCCAGCTCCAGCTGAAATGGAGAGTGGGGTGTATGGGATGTGTGAGGTGAGGGTACCGGGGAGGTTTTGTGCTGGAATTGGGGAGAAGATTGGGGGGTACTTGCTCATCTCCATGAGGCTGGAGGAGCACCAACGTGCTTGGTCAGGCCAGAGGCCAAGCACACGGGCCTGTTTAGGGGAAATTCCAAAATGTTGGTGGAAGGATGACAGCCACTAAGAATTAGGATTTTGAGCAGAGCCCACAAATCAAGTTATGTGTGTCCTGGGCTCTAAAGCTTCTTTGGATGAAGTGACAAAGAGGAAGACCTGGGTGGCCAGGGGCTGCAACTCGGCAGTGGAGTGCGGGCTTCGATTCCATTGAAATCTCTGGCACTTGGGCCCTTTCTGGAAAAGTGGCCAGCCCTTGGCAGTCCGAGCCTCCAGAGGGATTGCTGTTGTGATCTCCCCAGACTGCCCAGTCTCTGCCCTGTGCTTTCCAAGAACTCCCCATCTTGAGGAGATGACGTTTATCTGTGGGACCACGGCAAAGCTCTCATCACCTCAGTGTCTGGAGAAGGGAGAGCTGCTGAGATCTCCTCATGACCACACGGAAATTGAAACGCCAAAAGGTTTTTCTGAAGACTTGCCTTGTCCTTACAAGGTGCTTACCTTCAGCAGCAATTTGGCTGCTTAACAGGGAGGAGAGGCTACGGGAGCCCGATGGTGTCTCGCTGGCTCCCAACCCTGTGGCTTTGCCATCTGGAAGGGCTCCTGCCTTCACTTGGTCTGAATTTGTCTTCCCTCAGATGACAGCAGCCACGCTGGCTGTGCCAGAGAGGGGTTGGTGTGTCCTGTGGGAGACTTCCTCAGTGTTCCTGATGCACCCATCTGATAGCACCCGGCCTCATGTCCATCTTAGTGTTGTTCTGAGCGGCTCATATTTAAGAAGTATTCACCTAATGGTATTGAAGCCTCCAGAAAAGGCGCCCTGGGTCAAGCCCTGCTAGTTTTACTCACATTTCACAGGGTTGAGGAGGGTGAGATCTGAGCCTCTTTGGACCTATCCCTACTCAAAAGATGTTCGCAGGGGAATTACAACTAAAAACCCTCGCTCTGCCCTGAGCCCTTTTGCAACAGGACTCTTCAGGGTGTGAGTTGTGACTCTGTAATTCACACCTGCTGCGTTTCGTGGCACTCGGCCGACTGCTTCATGGCCTTTGCACACAGCACAAGGGATTTCGCCTCAGGTGGAGGCTGCCGTGGGGTGGGACAGAAAGCGTTGCTTGCTGGTCTGTGTTGACACACAGACAGGACACCTGCGGGGTGGCAGAATTTTTGTGTGCCCTCTGATGGGACCTGTAGGCCCATCAATGTGCTGGCAAAGCAGCTGCAAGGTCGGGAGCCGCTCTGAAGCTGGCAGCCCAGCCAAACTGAAGTGGAAACATCTCTTTTTAAAAATAAAATAAAAATACTCTGCCTCCTTCCCAGCCTCCAGGAGCGCACGTTACAGCCTGCCCAAGGCCACGAAAGGCAGGCGCTGGCTTTGGTCCGTGCTGTGCCTGAGCAGGCCATGGGCGCGCTGGCTCGGGCCTGGCCTGCTGTCAGGGCGCTGGTTCTTGTTGTTATCTTTGCATATCTGCTTCGTGGTAAATTGCAGCGGTGCCTCCAGCTCCTTCCTGTGTTAGCACTTCATAAATCGGAGTTTAAAATCACTCTGGGGACCCAGGTTAAAAACTCTGGATCCTCCACGTGCAGATTGGAGCCGAATCCTCGCTTTGCAAAGGCCTTGGCCTCTGGGAAGTGTTACACCCGCAGCGGCTGGGCCCCATGGATGAGACCAGTCTGAGAACCTGAATTTGGGATGCATACGTGGTTTTTTCCCCAAAAAATCTTGCCTAGCAAGTTCCTGCCGTCTCCAGATGCTGTGTGTGTCGAGTGCAGCTGTATCGGGTCGTGAAAGCCTGCTGGTACAGACAGAAATGTTGCTAGGCTTTGGGTGGTCACTTAAGCAGATTTAATAGTTTCTCTCCGAGGAACATTAATAATTCCCTTTAAGTGGCTGGGAGTGGGAGAATACTCATGTTTGGGGAGTGAAAGGAAGAGGTTTATTTATTGTTCCAAGGCACTGTAAACCCTGAATTCGACAGAAATGTAAACGTGTGCAGTCAGTTTGCTGATTCGCATTTTATTGCGGGTTTCAGGAGAACATGTAATGTAGGCATGGCTCTAAAAGGCTTATATTGAAGGTGACACATGCTGACTTGCAGCCGCATGCTCTCCTTCCAAAAATGAGTAACTCCCAGGGTATGTGCAGCTTGTGGCCGGGCTGTGATAGGTAAACGAGAAGGAATTCGTGTGGTTGCTGTCACCAGCACCCCTGACAGAGAGCAAGTTACCAACCAGCAGCATGCCCCAGAGCAGGAGAGAAGCTGAACGAGGGGCAAATCCCAGCCCAGGGGCAGCCAAATCTGCTGAATCCTTCATCTGGAGACACGGAGGTAAACAGTGTGAGCGTCCTCCCAGTAAAATGTATTTTCCTGCTATCTCTGCAGGTTTCCGAGGGGAGCCTGGAAGCCTTCACGCATCCTTTGCATCCCCGACCCAGCTGTGCAAAGCTCCTGTACCCGCAGACCCCACAGCCTGGGCTGGTGAATCAGCACCACCTGGAGACCTGTGGGGAGGGCTGGGGGCGTCTGCTCTGCGTGTGTGTGGCCCAGCTGCAAACTGCAGGCTGGGAGTGGGATGTGCTGGGGCTGTCTGCGATGGCCCTGCCCGGCTGGGGAGGGAGAGTCAGAAGGCAGGAAGCCAAGCGTGGGAAAAGGAGGGGAAACGAGGATGGGTGGGAGAAGAGGAGGGGGAAAGGAAAGGGCAGAGACAATGGTGCGACTTAGCAAAGCAGCAGAAGGGCTGAGGGTGTGAGGATTTGGCAGCGTCCTCCCGACAACCCTCAAGTTCCACAGGAAGAAGGTAATTTTGTGGTTAATTTGGTGCCGTGCCCCCAGTGGTGGGAATCTGCCCTGCACAGGACTCTTGCATCAGTTTTCCTGGCTTGGCCAGAAGTATGGGGGGAAATGAGGGTGGCTCTCCACCTTTGCCTTTTCTGTAGTATTTCACAGTGAAATTGAGGTGCTGGTTGCAAAACTAGGATGTAAAACCATCTTTCACAGTTCTCTCTGCAAGAAACTTGGATTTCACCTAAGCCTGAAATCAAGGGGCACTGCAATGAAAGAAATTCCTCCCAGTGACTTCCGCACTTTCTGCACTTGTGGAGTTTTATTCCCTTCTTCTAGATTTAGTTGCACATTGTCAGTAGTGTCCTCCAGAGGAGTGCATCCAGTGCTGCACACGTATGGTGTGCAGACAGTGTAATCAAAGACATGCATGAATTGCACGCTTGTTGAATGGCGTTTACAATTTGAAGGTAAGTCCATTTTTCAGGCACTCCTTTAGCATTTTGCAAACCAAATGCAAATACTCTTCTGTCCGTGCATGGTGCTGACTGCTCAGTGATGCTCTGCTGCTTGGTCCAGGTGATTTCACCTCAAGTTTTATCCTCCAGTCACGCACAAAAACTGTAGTTGTGTAAACTATGGAAATGAGACGAGCTTTTCAGAGTTGTTTGTTCATGGATAGTAGGTCACACTTCAAGTACTGCGCCCCTCAGCTCTGGCTTTTTGAGTCTGAGGGTCTCGTGGTTTACATGAACTTGTTTCCCTCTACCCAAAACGAGAGGAAAAAGAATCCCAGTATTCTATGGCAAAATCCCGGGAGAATTTCCATTATTTGGACTAAGAATGTCCCAGAGCTTTGTCATTGTTCTGGAAGGGCCTGGAGCAGTTTTGCTCCCTTTCCCAGGCCCTTGCTTTGCTTTTCCAGCTCTGCATCTGGGGGTCATATGCAAGGTTACGAATCAAAGCTGGAAGATTTGCATGCTAACATAAACTACATGCAAGCCTTGGTGCAGCGCAGGAATCCCTGCCGCGGGAAGCCCAAAGGAAGGTCGGGTTTTAGGAAAACCTCTTTCCAATTACAAGGCTGCCTGCAGGGAGTTTTTGGGATTGGGGTAATTCAGGTTGTGTACTTGCACTGTGCTGGTACGTGAAGCAGGGCCGGCAATATCGTGGTGTGCTCTGCTGGGCAGCCGTGAGCTGCGGATGCTCTGGCACTGCTCCAGAGCTGGGCAAAAGCTGCAGTACGGTTCTGCTGGGATGAGGCAAATGGGCCCTTGTTCTCAGAGCAGAAGGAAGGGTGTCCGGAGAGGTTTTTCATGAGGATAAGTAGCTTTGTGCAAAGATGTGTTAGATCTGGGAAACGGTGATTTCTCTATATGTGTCTCCTTGGTCTTGATGCATTTCCCTCCATAGCAAGCAGGTTCTTGCAAGGTCTCATGTGCCCGAACTGTTTCTGTGTCCCTCGCCCCAGGAAACTCGGCAATGATCGTTTTGGCTCCAAAGGGCTGGTTGGTCTTTTTTTGTTTTCAGAACAAGTTTAACTACAAATCATTTTCCAAAACCAATTTAATGAGATGAATGGAAAATCTTTCAGTTAAATTTCCTTCAAGGACTTAAATCCAAATGTGAAAGGGTCCCTTTTGTCTGATTGTTGCTTTTACCAAATCCTTCCTTTTTTAAAAAGGAGTTTCTCTTTTTTTTTTTTTTTTTAACCAGAAAACTCTGATATTTTGGGGTCTTCGTGAAGCAGTGATCACCTGCTGGGAAGAAAGACACAAGCACTGAGCTAAAGTAGCTTATAATTCTACTGGGATCCAGATCTGAGACGTAATAAGCTGAAAACTTTTTACCTTCAGATGCGGTTGGACATATTTTAGTTTGATTGCCTTAGAAGAGCCTCTTTCAGACCCAGGTGGGGTATTTGAGAAGGCCACGAGGGAGCCAGGTTTCACAGAGAGCCTGAGTGCTCCTATTTCCATTTTATGGTTGTCACTCCTCCATTCTAATGCTCTGTAGGTTTTGTGTTTTCTGATGGTCTATCAACTTTTAAATGTCAGAAACTCAGCTCTGTGATTATTCTGCTTCACAAATAGTTCCACCACACATGGGAAGTAAACGGAGGTGGACAGAAATGGATTGGAGGCAGAAATGAGTCTGCACAGATGCTCTGTCTCCCTCATCCAAGTGTCTGGGTCTGCCGGGTGGGTGTTCTCCTCTTCCCTTGGCTGCCGTGTCCTTGCAGGGAAGTTGCTTTTCTGCTTCCTGAAGCTGGGAGGCAATACCCTGGGAAGCAATGGGTCTTACCACTCCTATTTCTTCTTCTCCTTCCACAAGCTTCAGCTACTGGATGAGTTAGAGAGAAGACAGGAGCCTTGACTAGTCTTTTGTGTGACCCAGGCTATCAGTCAAAAGACAAAGCCCTGTTAATGCAACACAGATGCCAGTGAGAGGTAGGCACATCATATGCTGCTGTAACACACCTGAGGATGAAGCTAAATGGAGCAATCAGACGAGCCCAGCAAGAGGCTCAGAAGTGGCTCATAAGGGAGCTGCAGAGCTCCAGTTCCCGTTCTGCAGCTCCTGGTCAGGTTCTTGTCACTGGTTGTGGGCACCAATTCCACGTTTTACCTTCTTACGCCTCTCATGACTGTACAGATGACCAAGTGAAGAAAAACGATGGAGAGTTTTACCCCTTTGGCTCTGATTGTGTGGGCTTGTTGAGCATCTGGTTAGCAGGAAGGTGCTGTGGAGGCCTGGGGAAGTCGGTGCTGAAGAATCCAAATTGGCAAAAGCCAAAAACAAAACAAAAAAAAAACTCCTTGAAATGTAAAGATGAGACTAAAGAGAAGTTTGAACCATGAACTTTGAAACCTCATCCATTCAGGAGAAAAATACGGCAGCTACTGAGTATTGTATTGCTCTGCCTGCGTGCACCCAGTGAGCTGGGCTCGTTGTTCAGACACAGCCCTGTTGCTTTCCCGGTCCCTACACGCGAAGCTAGGAAAAAAAATAAAGCCACAACAACAACAAACTCCAGCCAGGTGTCCCCATACTGAAATGAGCTCCTCTTCCTGCCTTCCCAGGGATGTCTGCTGGCTGGCTCGAGGCAGTTGTTTGCTGTTCTCATTAGTGTTTAGGTAGAAGGGTTTGGGAAAGAAAACAGGATTTCATCCTGGTTCAGTCTGCCAGGAGGAAGGTCTGTGCCCATGCATGTGAATGCAGCAGTGGTGGGGTTTTCTTGACTAGAAGGGAGCCAGCTTGGTTCTCGCTGTGTGGCTGGGGTCAGAGCTAGCGGTGAGTTTATTTTCCTTGCACACAGAACAGTTTTGATGTGTTATGGCTAGAAAGGCAAGCGGCAGTAATCCTGTTGTGTTGCCTTTCACAGCTGAAACAAGACCCTGAGGAGAAGATAAATGAAGGAAAGTGCTCCTATCCCCCCCCTCATTTTTTTCTTTCTCTCCATATGTTTAATTAGACTTTAAATTAGCTTGCAAATTGTGATTCAAACTGCAATTGCTGCATCCTGGATAAATTTCCTGCGTGGTGGCTGCCCGCAGACGAGACCTGGTGATCTCCGGGGCTGTCTAATCCCTTCCTTCCAGCACCCCGCGGCTCTGCTTTGCTTCCCAAACCTAGGTACGTGCAACACTCGTCCGCTAGACCCGTGGGTCGATTTTTGGCTTGTTCTCAGTTACACTTCCCCCGCCGCTCATGGAAACGTGAGCCCTGCAGAGGGATGGCTGTGAAACCACATCTGCTTCGGGAGGCAGCCAGACACCCTGCACCTGCACGGCGCCCTGCCACCGGCACAGCCAGCCCATCACAGGCCTTCCCCTCCAAAGCTGCCTGTGTTTTGTGCTTCTGTCGAGCCTCCTGCCTCTGTTTCTCAGCTCACTCTTCATGTTCCTGGGGTGAGAACAGCTCTGGACTGGGGTTGTTGCTCTGAGGGGTGAGTAGCCTCGCTCCTTCAGCCTCGTGGGTGCAGAAAGCTTGCTCGGAGCTGAAGCAGACCGGGGAGCGTTCCCGTGCTGTGCTCCACCAGCTGAGCTGGGAAATTTCCAGCTCGCAGGCAGCACCAATGTCTGAATACGGGGGAAAAGGAGAATCTCTTGGTCCTGACTCACTGCAAGACAAACATCCAACGCTTTAATACAAGGCTTTTGAAGGTGCTGATGTTCTCCAGGATAAAAGGCGCTATCCCGGTGATATCTGCATACAAATTGCACCATAGTGTTGTTTTTTTTTTTTGCATTCATAAAAGCCAGTGCTTACTGTAATTGCTTATTAAAGATTATCAGTGCCCTCTGTTATGGGTATGGGCATGTTTCTAGTCTCTGCTCTGGAATCTTGTCTTTGCCACTAGCTTGGGTATTTGTAGAGATTTTTATCTTGGCCTCATCATAAGGCTGGTTTCAGGCATTTATCTTCCACTCCAGATCAGCTGTAGAAAACAAAACATTGTCCTCTAAAGAGCCAATTGAAGCATCAGTCACATGAGAGCAACCTGAGTTCTGTACCTCTGGGGTTTGTGCCAGCTGGGGCTGGATATTTTCCATTGAAAACGAGACATCCAGGGAGAAAGTCATGCCCAATGACAGCTGAATTAATGTGTTTTGTAGTAGAAAGTCCTCTCTTCTCATTGCTTTGTGTGTAGGCAGTAAAGGGAGAGCTCTAACTTCAGCTGGCAACAAATTTTCTGCTCTGTGGTGGATCGAATGGAAGTTTCCCAGCGCTAGAATTAAACAATAATTAGCAGCTGATAAAATCCCCTTGATATCCTGCACCGCCTTTCATGCAGTGTGAATATTAAGAGCTGCTCATCAAGCACAGTTCCTGATTAATATTCTCCGCTCTGTACGGGCCTGCTGCTTGTTTCCTCGAGGAAGGATTTCTTTTAAAACACACGGACTGAAAAAAGACTTGGATGTGTGAAATGAAAATGAGGATTTCTTTGTAGCTGGGGTGTCCAGTGACCGTGTAGTGAGCTGTTTGCCACTCGTACTTCAATTATTTATTGTTAAGGACTTTTTTAAAGGATTTGGGGGACAAAACATTTACATATTGGCTGTGTTTTGACCCCTTGAAGGTCATAAATGTGTGAAACTTCCTTGGAAGAGCTTGCTCTTGGCTCTCCCATGGGTAGGAGCAAAAGGGGAAGATCTCTGCTTCATCACAGGTGCCTCCCATCAGGGAGATCTCGCCTCCGGGCCCTTCTGCAGCTCTCTGCCCTGTGGCTGGGATACGTGCCAAGACAGTGGCTCAGGTGGCTGCGTTTTGGGGAGCCACCAAATGCCACAGAAAGCCTTCTCTTGGCTCTGCAGGCAGCAGCAAGGCTGATGCATGTAGCTGAGATTTCCTCTGCCTCCTCATCCCGCGCATTTGCCTGACCTGGGGCTCCCCCAGGACTGCTTTGCTCCTGCTCCCCTGGGATAGCATTAATTGCTTTCACAGCGACCCCTTTTAAGATCTGAGCAAAAAAATATGATGAGGTAAGCTGATGTAATGTTTGCTGCTTGTGAAAAGGTTACGGGCCTGGGTAAGGCAGCAGAAGCGAACAACCGTCAAACTGATCTCCGAAGGAGGGAAATCTGATCTCGAAGGGCTGTTGAAACCTTTGGACCTTGCTTTTAAAATCTGGCATTTTACTGATCTTTTCTGAGGTCAAGCAGCTCTTATTCCCCATTATTCCAAATGGCTTTCCAGAAGCAGTGTGATTTATGCAAATAAGAATGAAAATCGATCGCCGCTTCAGGTTTTTGCACCTGCGTCCTGCCGCAGATTTTGAGCCCGTGCATTTTTAGCTTAACAGAGCTCTGGGTTACGATTAAAGGATCTCTTTGCTGCTGCTCTGATCTTCCCATGAAAGAGGAGTCAATGCATCTGTACACCACCCAGTTCCTCTTTTGCTGAGTGTGAAGATACCTAAGGCTTACAGCGCTGCTGAGGGTGTTTCTTTTTTTTTTTTTTTGGGTTCCTGAAGAGCAGCATGGGGAAGCTCGAAGTGCTGCCAAACTCAAAAAGCTTGGATGGCTGTGGCGTATCTTTCTCACAAAGTTCTGGAGAAAAAGACGCGTAATTAAAAATTATAAACATTGTTTAGATGTGCAACATGTTCCCCTATCCCTGTCTCATCCCCTTTGTGAGAACCCGGGGCCAGGATTACAGTATCTGAAGTTGCTTTTGGATCCCGGTCAGCTCCCATCTGTCAGGATCTGTTTTTAATCGAATGGGTTTTCCATCTGAGAGTAGCTGTTGGATAGCGAACGAGCAGAAATATTTGTGTTGTGAATTAGCCCAGAGTGAAGCTACAAACTTTTTTTTTTTTTTTCTTTTTCTCACAACAAACACATGGAAAAAAATATCCTTCAGTGCAGTGCGGCTGGGCTGAAAATTGGCAACAGCGGCTTCCGTCCCAGGGCCTGACCCCTGCGTGGGTAAGATCTGTAAAGGGGGCCTGAAATGCTCGTGTCGCTTGTCTTGCTGCCCCTCATGAACCCACGTGGTTGTCACCCACATTTTTTTTTTTGCTTTTGTAGAAGAAATGTGAAGCAGAGCAGGTGAATAGCTTGGATTTCTGAGAGCCGTGCTCTCTTGGGAGCAGCAGGTGGGTTGGGTAAGGCAATTCAGTCAAATTCAGGCTCCTTACCATCGGTGCTCTATAAAAGGCCCCAGATCTCCTTCCCTGCGTGTCCAGCTCTCAGAGATGATGGGAGTGGGCTGTGGGAGACAGGGAGCACGTGGCCTTGGGACTGAACGTGGTCCTAACAAGCAGAGAGGGAAGAGAGGCTGCAGGACCTCTGTGCTCCCAGGGCATCAGATGCCACCTTGCTCTTACCACAAAAGAAAGGGGGAAAAATCCCTTACTGGTCCTTGGAAGAGTGTTTTTCAGCCTGGTCTTTAACATACCTCCAGGGTTTATCTTTAAAAGCAATAACCCAGCATCTGCACCTCGGCAGCTGGGCTGGTGTCCTGGCAAAGAGGGTGATGCTTGTCCATCCCCTGTCCCTGCAGGCAAAGGGCAGAGCTCCTGCTGCAGGCAGGGGCTGAGGGAGGAGGGATGCTTGCCTGTTTCCTCTGCCAGATCCTTATCTCGCTCCATATGCAAAACCTGGAAAGTGTTTTAAAGACCCAGGAGCTGCCCTAACTGTGATTTCCATTAGGTTGGAGTCATGTGGTCACCTTTAGTGACCTGTGTTAGCTCAAGTCTGGTTGTGTCTCGGGTATTTGTCAACAAAGCAGCAGGACCAGCATTCAGCTTGAAAGCTGGTAGGTCTGAGACCAGAACTTGGCTTCTTTTTGTTTTGTTTTGTTTTGTTTTTCCTCTTTTTAAAAATATTTTGGAGGCACTAGGGTCAAAAGGAAATATTTGTGTGCAATATGTGTGTGTATGTGCGTGCACTTGTGAATCATTTTTCTTCGTGTCTTCTGGCAAAAGTGCTTCTGTAAGGTGATTGTTCAGGACGTGTAACAGGGCTGGGCAAGGAAAACCTTGGGCTTGTTCTGGGCTCGTGTTGTTTCCACAAATGTTAGAAAACCGTCTCGCCCTCACTGACCTGCTTCACATCACCTTTGAATCAGCCTGCTGGCTACCAGAGGTGCTGGGCTGAGCTGCCGTAGCACATGTACGGATGTGCATCACTGGTTGTGATTTACAGAGCTGCAATCCCACAGCCCCAAGAGCTGGGTTCCCGTTGAATATCCTTGTGGAACGAGAGCCGTGTGTTGCCTGTGTTTCAGAGCCCGTGTTGACCTGTGCTTTCTTTTCCCTGACCAGGTCTATATAATCAACGTGACATGGTCCGACCTGACTTCCCAGATCATCTACCGCCGATACAGCAAGTTCTTTGATCTGCAGGTAAGGCTGGCTTTCCTTACACAAAGCATTATTTCTGCTCCTACTCCCAGTCATATCTCCAGCTGGGATGATCTACGTTTAAATAAGGCTTTGTGCTTGTTTGGTCTGTTACATGTCACCATCCTGAAACTTTTCAGGCTCTGTCCTTGTAGGGTATAAGAGAAGTGGGTGGTATGCTCACAATGAGTAACTTGCACTGCAAAGACGTTTAGGGCTGACATTTTCATGAATGGTTCCTATTGAAGAGGGAATCTAATTTTAAATACTCGAGATGCACTTAGACAGGGAGCTACATCGTGGGCCCTCAGAAACTACTTGCCTAAATTGCTGAAAAGAGCAGAGCTTTTGCATGATCCCACAGCAGTTTAATAGTGGGGATGGCAGTGGAAACCTTCTGTCCCTCCTTCTAACCGCCTCTCCAGCCAGCCAGCCTCCTGGTTCCTACTGATTTGTTTTAAATACCCAGTGTGGCTCTGTTGCTTTATTCCATGCCAGTCTATTTAGGTTTCATTGAAAGCTTTCTTGCTGGATTGATGCTGGGTGAAGCCTGAAGCCAGGAAACTAGAAAGTCTAAATTACAAAGTTTCAGTGTGGGCAGCAGTTGCTTCGTTTCTAGTGCTGCTGCCAAGCACCTGTACAACTTGGGAGAGCTTTTTGGCTGCTGTCCTGTTTAACCATAGTCCAGATCCATTGTGTCTGTACCTTTCCAGGCAGCAGCACTGTAATTGCCTGGGGTTGTAAAACCTCTGCTTGGGAACAAGCGAAAGCAAAAACTGAGGTTTACCAGACTCCTAAACTTTGGGGAAAATGCTGATTTGGGGCTGCAGCTTGTGCTTGGAACTGGGCTGTGTTCAGAGTATCAAATGAGCCAGCCTGAAGGACACGCACGGCCGGCTGGGCCGTGGCGTGGGAGATAACAGGCAGTCAATTTGCTGGGATGACTTCGAAAAGAAATGGTTCCTCCCTTGAGTGCCTGGTTGGAGATACTTTGAAGAGGGAGAGTTTCATCATTGCTCCCCCTTTACAAACTGCTTGTTGTACTTGGACATCTGAAGTCTCCAGCCACCTCTGAACATACTGGTTATGTTCTTCTGGCTTTGGCAGGGGAAGACTGGACAATTTTTATAGCCAGTCTTGATGTCCACGTTTGCTGTGTGACCAGAAGACAACAAAGGGATGTTCTTAAGCCCCTCTCCACTTCTTTCTAGCCTGAGGCACCAGGCCTGTCAGTCCCACTGCTATGAATGATGTGTGCAATGGCTTCTCCCTCTCTGATGCCCTTCCTAAAGATGCTCCGCTCTGTAATCACAAACATTTGTTGTCCGCGTGGCTTGTGCCCCGAACTGTTTCTTTCTCTCTTCTTTTTCTTTTCGCCCCCAGTTCTGTTTTCATGCGTATGTTCTTCTGGGTCTCCTGGCCTTTCCTGGTAGGTTTGAAAAGTTCCCATCAAGCGGGGAGTTATCAATGGGGTTAGTGTGTTGGACAGGAAATGATGTCTCAATCAGGGAGTGAGCCCTGAAAGGTCCCATTGATAAGTGCAAGGGGGCCTAGCGCCAGTGGAAAACTCCCGCTTGCACAACGCTTCTCCCCCCACGAGAAAATACGACAAGAAAGTAACAAAATTCCCTCCCTTAACCCTTTTTTCTCTCCCAGGGCTCCCTGTCGGGGCCACCACTGCCTGAGCAGCACCAGCCCTCTGCACCAGCCCCTTTAGCTTGTGCTGTGAGGCACTGCGAGTTCCCGAGGCCCTCACCTGGGGTTTCCAGATCTTGCAGTGTCTCTGTAGGAGCTGGGCAGCCCCTGCTGCAGCTGCTTGCAATTGCCCACGTTTAAGTGTTGAAGTCCTCCCGGTGTTGCAAAGCAGCTCTGTCAGGGTGTAGCAGTGGAGGATTCCCCACGTTTGCTGTCTGAACTGCGCCTGGCTTGTAGGGGGGATCTGTGCTGGGCCACAGCTTGCCTTGCAAACAGTGATTCCCAGCTGTATTAAGGTACCCTGAATAGAAGAGGGATTTTTGCCGTGGAAAACCCAGCTCAGAGCTTTTCATGATGAAAATGGGAGACCAGCATGAAAGCACTGAGCCCCATTCTCCAGTCTCTTGAGAGGCTGAACCTGGCTCTCGGTCACAGACCATGTCGTCAGTGCTGGAGGTGCCGCCAGCTTGTTGGTGATGAAGGCGGTCTCCTCAGACCCCCATCCTTTTGCTCCCAAAATCTAGAAATCTAGAGCAACGTTTCAGGGCTCCCGAAGCCTGCATGTGCCTCCTTTGCTCTCGAGTGAAGTGGAGGAACAAGGGCTGTCTTGTAACGGCTTAATCAGGGCTGCGATGCCTGATGTTGGCAGTGACATCAGATAGGACCCATGGGGGAGCCCGGGGGGCTGCCAGGGGCAAAGAGAAAGGAATACAAATAATTAATTTCACTACTGTAATTTCAGGGTTCTTTAAAAAGAGCCCACCCTGCTCTGGAAGGCTGTCCCTGCGACAAATGGCTCAGAGGTTTTAAGAGCTCTTGTATCATTCGAGATGTTGTTGTGGTATTGCTGTTTTTATTTTTTTTAATACTTCCTAGCAAATCCTGTTAGGCACCGAAGGCCCTTCGAGGCTGCTCTGTCCCAAGGATTCAAGCCCTGGAAGTGTTTAGCCGTGCCGTTTCAGCAGTGTGTGTCCTTGAATTGTGTGTCAGGAGGTTTTTGAGATAAGTAATAGGGCAGTGGATCTGGACACTCTGTGGGATTTTGAAGCTAGAGTTTGCCCCGTGGTGGTGCGGTAAGTAGAAATCAGACCCAATGCAACGAGCCAAGCGTCAGCTCTGTGCTGCTTCGGTGAGGTCTGGAGATCTCTAAATGTGGGCTTAAATGATGCTGCAACACCCTGCTTCAATTTAATTGTGCAACCAAGTCACATCTGCTGCTGCATGTGGGTCAAATCACGGCAGCAGACTACGTGTGGATGCCAGTGTTGCTGCAAATAGGATTGTAAGTATTGAGTTAGCTCTGCGTAGATGAAAGCAGCACGATAAATGGCTTGTCAGGTCCAATTATTTGTTGTCCTTCACCCCGGAGAGGCGTTTGCACCCGAGCACCACGTGGGGTCAGAGCCACCTCTTGATGTAATATTTTAATTGCCACTTTTGGATGCACCCTGCCCCTGGGTCCTTGGCTCTTGTGTGCAGTACAGAACAGGGGAGAGCCCAACGCGGGGAGAGTGGTGTGAGCATCGCCTGCAGCAAGTGCTGAGCCTCGAGGCAGGCTGGGGGCTCGTGCAGGCACTTTACCTGGGTGCCATCTGAGGTTTCCCACCATCAGGGATGGGTTTGGTGGTGGTGGCAGCAGAATCCCGTCCTGAGCTGGCAGTCCTGGTAGGCAGTGCTCCTGCTGTCCCTGAAGGAACTGAGGAAGGACACTTTTATTGGGATAGCAGGGATCGTGCCTGGCATTTCCACTCCGCAGTAAAAGACATCTACAGATGTAAGGCCCCCTTTTTTGTTGCTGGAAAGGGCTTTTGTAGGATGGAGATTTGCAGTTGAGCACATGCAGAAATCTCCTAAAGCGCAAGGCATCTTACCCAGCGACTCCAAATGTCCCAGTCTGCTTTTGTGCTGGTGTTTTTGGTGCCTGGATCAGGGTATGGACAGGACAAGAGCCTCAGCAGAGGGGCCAAGCCCTGCGACCAGACGCCAGCCCCTCCATCCCTTCCATGAGGGTCTCTCTGTGCGAAGCTGGGGAAGGAGCCTTCCCTGCAGTTGCCAAGTGCAGCTTTCTCCAAGACAAAGCACAGCAGCCGCCTTTAGTGGCACGCAGCAATCCCACGTTGTGTTTCTGGTGGTATGAGAGGCGAGCGACGTCCCCGCCAGCGCCACGGCAGGAATGTGAGGTAGGCAGCTCGCAGTCTCCGCACACAATGACCCACACAGACGTTTTGGCCACAAGGAGACATATGAAATGTCACAATTTTGAAAAGGCAAATAAACAAGGCGCTGTTCAAGCATTTGCTTTGTGTATCAGTTAGCAAAAAATTATCTGGCCGATGCGGTCTGCTGATCTAAGCAGGTTTTCTTCAAAGTGGTGCAGAAAGAGGAACTCACTAGCAGCCAATTAGAACATTAAAGAGAAAAAAAAAAAAGAATATCAAGAATTTTATTAGGGAGCGGAAAGAGATGTAAGTTGTTTCCAGCCTGACGATAAAACATCAAGAGCTTCGTTTGTTATTGCTAGGGCCATCCTGATTGTTTATAGTGCTGTAATGAAGTAACTGAGCACTGAAGAGCACATTAAACAAAAATGGGACTATAAAAAATCCTCGTGGTCTGTAACTGTGCTTGTTCAGACCAGAGTTCATCTGAATGCTGCTGCTATCGATCCTTCTTCTCTGATGTGCTCTTCTGTCCCAACGTCCCTTCCTCTGTTACCCCACGCTGTATCAAATGTTGTAACATCTACTCTCATTTCCAGTGTAATTTCTCCATGTGCCCGAGCACTCGGTGTCTTACAAGGTTACGGGGATTCGAGGTGAGCTGGCAGCCTCGGGGTATCGGCTTCCTGGGGCAGAGCGAAGGGGGAATCGACACGGGGTGCTTGTGGGGTTGCTGCCTGATGTCGCCCTGATGAAAATGCTTACGTTCTCAGCATTAATTAGTTTGGGTTAATTGCCCAAGTGGCCTCACAATCACTAAATCTGGTGGTTCAGCACGGTCTAACTCAGCACCAACTATTTTGGTAGGGCATACGGTACTGCGTGTTATAACACTCCTGCTCCTAGCTCTGTAGGAGCGGCGGATCAACAAGCTCAAGCATGCGCTGGGTTCCTCAGTGACGAAGACTGTAGGTAAGAATGCAACGGGATGAGCACGTTCCCAAGTTTGCAGAAGGCTCCCAACCACCACCAGGGCTTCCCAGGCACCCAGGGCTGCAGGCTCACCCCGTGGTGCCTGAGGGCGCTCCCTTCCAGAGCTGCCACCCCGCGAGCAGCTCGGGGTGCTGGGGAAGGGAAGGGAAGGAAGGAGGGCTGCTGGCGAGGCCCCGTGCGTGATGCAGCTTGCCCCTCTCGCCGCGTGGGAGGCTCGGCTTTGCGAGATTCCCAGCCTCTGACGAGCTCGGGGAGTGTTCATGCGGGCTACGTGTGTGTCTGAGGGTGCACATGGAAGCAGGCAGGGGAGGAGTGGGGAGAAACGGCGTGGTAGAGGGGTGGGCTGAGCTGTGGTGTGAATGCACCGGGGCTCTGCAGTCGAGGCGTGGGCCTCCCTCCACTCTGGGCTCTGCTGGCGTTGGCTGGGATGGTCTGTCTGCTCTCAAGGATGACATTTGTCCTGCTCCCACTCTCGTGGCGTGGGCCTCAGCGTTTTGGCCCCGCTGCAGGCATTGAGAGTGAAACCCTCCTCCGGACCAGGAGGCTGGCAATGTAGCTGACCTGCGGGGTTCAGCCCCAGGGCTTGGCTTCAAGGCCATCCCCGGCAGTCCCGGGGCTGTAGGGGACATAGCTCCAGCAGCTGGGATGCGCGGTGCGGTTTGACAACAGCTTCCTTAAGAACGGGACAGAAACTGAACCTAGCCTGGGAAAATTGAGAGGAAATCAGAGCGTGGCTCTGTCAACATGTCTGCTCCCCGAGGTCAGCCCCGGCTCCCTGGGGAGGAATGGCACGTCCTTTCCTCCCAGTAAACAGTGTCCCAAACAGCTTGTGGAGAGGCCGGCAGTGGTCTGCAGGTGATGCAGCAAAGCAGATTTGCAGGAGAAGCCCTGAGCCACCAGACGGGAGCACTGGCCGTGCTGCTGGCATTTTGGCAGCTGTGCTGGAGCTCCTGGAGCAGCCAGGCCCCATTCAGCTCTCAGAGAGCCCTGCCTGCTCCCCTCCGAAACACAGCCCAGCAGCAAGCCTGTCGGGAACAGGGGAATTGAAATTCCCTTGGAAAAAAAAAAGAGTAGCTGATGTGGTTATTGAGCTGGGAGTGATTGTCTTAGATGATTAAAGGCTATTTAAATGCCTTTTTTTTTTCCTTCTGGGGCTTAGTCAGTGCCTTAGGATACCAGCTGGCTTGGGGCAGTATCTTTGTCTTCAGTGAATAAATGGAATTGTTTATAATTCTTATTTCCATCATTATTTAAATGTTTGCTTGGCGAAACAATCCGTTTGGTTTCCAGTATTTGTTTCTAAAGAGCCCGGGCCACGTCAGACAGAGATGAGGGCCGTGACGGGGAAATGGCAACGCGCCTGCCCAGCTACAACAGAGACCACGTTCGAAGCACACGGCAAATAACCAAATAAATAACCTGCTGCTGGGGAAGGCTCCCAATCCTAGAAGTAAAACAAAGTTTAATTAAGCCACTGGCTCTATACTTAGTTAGAGAAAGGAGCAGGTTTTAATTTTAGAAAGGTTGGGGGTGTCACAAAGAGGTGGTTGACTTCTCCATGGGGACCTTTTCGATACACGGACAGGGCGTGCTCCGAGGTGGGAAATGGTTTCGAAATTGCTGCCTCTCGTGATGTTAGGGCTTGTGTTTTGCTCTGCGTGGTTTCATGAGGCCTGGATCCCGCGTTCAGCGCCCTGTAAATGTCATCAGCCCAGGGAGAGCGTCAAGTCCCTCTCTGTGGTGTGTGATCGTGCCGGGGTGGCGACGGCTGCCGGCTCTGCTTCACGGCACACAGCCTGGGAGCTTCGGAGGGGAGGGTGCAGCCGGGTGTGGAGTTACAAACTGGCTCACGTTTCAGGTGGAGAGTGAGAGCTCATAAAGCAGAGCTCCCCCGGGAGCCCCCATCTCTGCAGTAGCCAGTGGCGGGGGGAAGTGTCGGGGTTAGGAGCCCCCAGCAAGTGCTGAGGCTGCGGCAGCTTCCTCCGGCTGCTGTCAGGCTTAAGGAAACGTCAGAAATGAGAAGAGTGACAGAGCTCAGCGGTGGTGAACTCTTACTTACTAAGATCCCAGTGGGATGTGGTTTTTAGAAGGTGTATTGTCTTTATGAGAAGGGGAGAGAAACCTGCGCTGAGGGCTCTTGGCCCAAAACTTCGTAAGCGCTGGGAGGGATCGGGGGAAAATGCAGCTGCGATGAGAGCTCCTGTGCCAGCTCCCCTCTCCAGTTTGGATCTGACAGCTGGGAAGTGAAGCCACATTACCAGATGCTCACATATTCATGGGATAGTATTTTTGGAACCGGGCAAAGACTGAAGAAGTGTCTGTGAATGTCGTTTGGAAGCTTTAACCCGATTGCTTTACCTGCTTGCTAGGCTGTGCTGCTGTCTATGTGGGTTTTATCAATTACCTAGAAAGAGTTTAACTTGGGCAGATTTTTCCAAACCAGCAAAGAAAGCAGTGGAATTAGTCAAAAGGGTTATTTGAATTGTTATTTTTTGAGGTCTGGTCCCAAATCAGCTGAGGAGGATTCAGACCAATTTTCCTCGCTGCTGGTTGCTTTTCACGTTAAAACACACACCTCCTGCGATGTCCCACCTCTGTTCCCATTACCCCAGTGTTGTCAGGTCCCATTCAGCCCGTTCGGTCTCCCCAGCAGGATTTAAAGATCAGCCGAGGGAGGAGTCCCCTTATTTGTTAACCTTGTTCCAGGTTTTGTTTGCTGGAACAATAAAACACAGGAGAGCAGTGTATTTCCTTTTTTTTTATTTTTTTTAAACCAAAGATCAAGGTATTTTTTCTGAAAAATCACGTTCCTTGGCGGGATTTCTCCCTGCCCTTTCTTCCCTGAAGCACCCAAGTCCAAAGTGTTGAGGCAGTGACAGTTCCCCCCAGCTTCTGTTCACAACCATCTGAAACAGCCCTGCAAGGGTTACGGGGAGATTATTTACGTTAATGCATTTAAGTGCAAACGGGGCTTTTTGCTCCTTCCCCGTAGCACCTGAATAATTCTGCAGGAGCGGCGTGCGGAGTGGGAAGCTGGGATTTGCTTCCCACCTTATTCCCTTCCTGCCTGTTCCAGCATTTCCCTGCCTGTTCCCAAGAGAAGCGTGACCGGGTTAAGGGTCCCATGCTGTTTGTGCCGGGGGGACCCTTAGGAGAAGGATCTCTCGGGCTCTTGTGTTGCTGTTTGTTTCCCAGGCAGTTTCCCAAGGAAAGAGGAAGCCGCAGTGCTGGTGTTTGGGGTTGGACGAGGCCTTAAAACACAGCGGGGCCCAAGAGAGATGCTTGGAAGGGAAGCACAAACCTGCAGGAGCACGGGCGGGTTTGGTTCAGTGTCTGAAGTGCTTGCTGGTGCTAGGTATTTCGCGGTACAGGTGATATTTTAAGGACAGGTACTAATCGATTTAGCAGCATTTTTGCAACCGGAGTGAGCACAAGAGCCCCGCAGCTGGGTCTGGCTGCAGTTGTTTGTTTTTAGGGTGTGCGAAGGAAACCAGCGCGACTTGCTGAGCTGCTACCTTCAGCCAGGTGTTTGGAGAGAGGTGTCGGACAAACCACAAAAACCCCGTGAGAGAGGAAAACGCCACATGAGAGGGAATTAGAAAGTAATAGAGAAAAGGACTGAGTAAAACGCCAACAGGAAAAAATGCTTTGGGAGAGCTAAGGTGAGCTCAGTGATTGAAGTTTTGTCTTACAGGGAAGGTGTCTTATTCACCTGGAGCAAATTACTCAACAGGCTGTTCATTTTTTTTCTGGCTAATCTCTGGTTTCTGACAACCCGGAGAGTTTTGGCCCTTGTGTGGTCTGGGGAGCCTTGAAATCCAAGCCCGGGCTCGTCCTGGTCACTGCCGTGCTGCTGCTGCCTGAGCAAAGCTGGTGCGTGGCAAAAACTTTTAGGGGTAAAATACATTGTGGGATGGCACTTGAGGAATACCCGAGTCCCTGTAACATATGCAGGTCTCCCTGCAGATTTTTTTTTTTTTTTCTGTTGGGATCTGGGAATAAGGAAGATGGAACGTTACAGGGCGGTGTGCTCCACGAAGGTAGTCCTAGCTGGCCTTATGCAAAGGGAGAAGTTGGCAGAAAGCATCTCCAAGTTGCAGGAAGCCCTACAAAACCTCAGGTTCGCCTGGGGACAGCCCTGGAGTATGTGGGGCATCAAATCCTGTCCCACTCCTAGGTCAGAACGGTTTCATTGCCTCAGTGCAGGGATGTTCTCAGTGCAATTACGAGCCGGGAGTCTGCGGTGTGGGACGAGGAACGGGGAGCTGCTGGGTCGGCAGGGAGGCTATCTGGAAATATCTACCCATAAAACGGGGGCTATAATCAGCCGCCTGGAGAAAGTTTGTTCATTAATGTTTGTGAAGCTCTTTGAAGTTTTGGCTGGGAGTCCTTTTAACAGAGCCAAACGTTAGCTGTATTGCAGTAGCTAAGCCAGACCCTAATGACCACGTTCCCTCTCCTCCCCCCAAACCCCCAGCCGTTCCTAACAGGGTTTGGTGAAGAAGTGAAACGTCAGCAGAGTGACCAAAGAAAAGCCAAGCGCTCAGCAGAAATATAAATAGTGCTTTTCTTGCTTGGGATTTTGTCCTGGTCCCGTGGGCTTCTGCTGCCAGGAGTACAAGTTGTAGAAGGGGCGAAGGGTTTCCTTCCAGGCTTGCTCCATGTTATCCCAAGGGGTAACTGGTTTAGGATGTCCAGACACGAAGCCCGTGTGCTGATACCTCTCAGCCTGGTCCTAGAGCTGAAGGACGTGGGGTGGGTTTGGTCCATGCCGTATCCCCCGAGAACCTATAAATGGTCTCACAGCGTGGAGGCCAGCAGGTAGGTGGGTGCACCAGGCGTTGTGATGCGAGGACACGTCCCAGGGCTTCAGCTGCTGTCACAAAACCGCTCCCCAGGCGTGTCCCTGTTTGCTCTGGGTGGCAGCTAGGAACGTGGCACCGCCGTGGCCCTGATGTGTCACAGACACAGCCGATAACCTTCCCGGCTGGTCCGACACCCGGCTCGGCTCTGCATCCTTTTCCTGGCCTCGCCCAGGGCTAGGCTGGGACATCTCCTGCCTCGGCTACGGCACCGCTGGTCACTGCCTGCTTTGGAGACTGGGCTTTGTCCAGCCCGGAGCAGGGCTTGCAAAATAGAGAAGAGCCAACATTTTCCCCAAAACCCAGCTGTTTCTAGCGACCCATCCTTCGAAAGTACCCTCTGGCAGTGGAGCTCGCATAGTCTGACCCAAAGGCTGACCCGTCCCTCGCCTCTAATCTGCTCTTTCCTCCCCAAACCCGGTCCCTGGAAGGCCGCCGCTCTCCCAGAAGGCATTCCAGGGGGGTTTGATCACTGCTCGCTGCAGCCGGGTCGAGTTTGTGCTCCGAGCACCTGCTGGGGCACTTAATTAGCAACAAATGAGAGGTGTGGGTTGGGGGGGAGAGAGAGCAGCACCCTGGTGAAGTATTTGCTGCGATGTGATGTGTTTTATTTTGGGTTCAGGAGGCAGGCCGTGAGGAACATTTTCCAAAAGGCTCCATAAACCACCTCCGTTCACAGGGTGATTATTTGAGGAGGGAGGAGGGTGTGGATTTAAATCGGTGCTGCTGATTTCTGCAAACAACCACATTATTTTTAATTCATACTCCAGGCTGCCTCCGCCCGTGGCTTGATGTGAGGAGCTGTGAATTTTCCACGTCATAACAAAGTCCCTCTATAAAAGAGAGCCCTTTCAATATATTCTAAAAAATGGATTTCAGATATGTCAGGCTCTCAAGTAAGCCAGTCTTTGGGGTGGAAAACTCGCTTTCCTTCCCTCGTGGTGACCCGTTAATTTATTTGTATTGCCGCAGCACAGAGCAGCTCTGAGCAGACGTCGGTCTCCTTGGTGTCTGAGGACGGAAAATGCATGAGAGGCCGCAAACCCCGATGAATACAAATTGAAAGAAATAATCCCTTTGTTCATCGTTATTGGCTGAGCCCAGGCACTCTCTGTTGAGATAAAAGCCCGGTGTGGCCAGTCCCGTCTTATTGATGAAGGGAACAGAAATGGGCCAGCTGGGGTAACGCTGCAGGACTGTGCTGGATGCTCGCTGTGCTCCTGCCTTGAGAGATGAGCAGTGAGAGCCTTGTGCAGGAAGGGGCACACTCAGCTTCCACGAGCTCCAGCCCACAAGCACAGGGCCAATTATTCTCCATGGGGAGGCAAGTTTAGCAATGATCTCTAGTGCTTCTACCTGGTGCAAGCCGTAATTCCCAGTCTGTAGGCACACAAGGTGTATTGTCCTGCATTATTTTCTTAGTCTGATTAAAGTGCTACAAGGAGGAACACTATATGTTGTTTTTATGTTTTGTCCTGTCCTGACAGAAGCAGAAAAGCTGGCTCTTAGAGATCTGGGTGTTGGACTGCCCATTCTCTAACAGCTTTCATGGATTTTGAGAGGATAAATTAACTTGTGACCATGAGGCACTTGGATGCAGTAGGGACTGGGGCCATGGTGAAAACTCAAGACTGATGATTTTGCTCTCATTCAGGGTTTTAAATTCAGTCCTGGGCATTGGGTTCTGGCCCAAGGATGGTAAAAGGTCACAGAAAAATCTCATCTTGTGAGACTGACATTGTCCTCTTATCAGAAATATTGTAATAGCTTTCTTACTGCAGGCCTGCAGGATGGACATACAGCATTGCTCTAGGACAAACTGGTTTGTATTTATTTGTTACCTACACAATATCTTGTGTTCTCTCTTTGTTGTGGTTGTTGTCTGCACATCTCCTGGACCTGGTGGACTCCTGCAGGTCGGCGTTTTGCTGAGAACCAACCCCTCAGCAGTGTCTTTTCCTCCTGTTAACCTTACCCCCTTTCTCCATACTCTGCTCTGATGTTAGAAATGGGTTCTCGCTGTGTCGATCTGGAAGCAGCACCTCGAGGGACACATTCAGACTCAGGATATAAAGCTTGAAGTTCTTTTCCCACCTTCTTTGACATTTGAGAGATGCTTTTAAGTAGATGAGATGCTATTACGGTGACAGCCTGTCACTGAACGCCTTGACGCTCAAATCATATTCTTCAGCTCAATTTCAACAGCAAGGCATGAGAAGCTGTCTGGCAGTTTGCCTTGTTACATGCCTCAATATCGCTAAGAAGGGAAATTAGGTTTCCTTTTCAAGCCTCTGTTGTGTTTGCACAGTTTAATCCTGTTCGGTCCCACGTCGAGGGCAGGGGATCACCTGCCCGGGCTGCTCCTGTACCGGAGAGCAGCCCCTTTGCTTGCCCCTCCACCTGCTGCTGCTTGCTTTCGAAACATGAGCGTCTTCCTCCAGCTTCAAATCCTTCTCCGCGCTGATGCTAATCTTCAAGGTTCAAAGCAGGGGTGAGATTTCAAAGCCTCCTTAACCACCTTAGATCTGCAGCGTGGCGCTCAGGCTGTGCTGAAAGCTCTTGTGCTGAAGCACGCCGAGCCGTGTCTCCGCACCTGTTAGAGCGGGGAACATTTCTTCTGAGTTTCATTGCTGTTTTCCTTAAGCCTCTCTCAGGTTTTCCTCCACCTGTGGCCAGCACGATGTTCTCCCACGCCTGACCTCATGGAGAGACGTGCAGCAGCCCCAGATGAAGGGCTAGAAACAATGTCTGCACCTGGCTTAGCAAAAGAGGTTATTTGTGCGTCCGCGTGCGTGTCGCCTAGCGTAATTTATTTGCGCAGTTACTCGAGCCAAGGTTTCCCCCCAAAGGAAGCCCTAATTAAGCGAGATAACTTTGCATCTGGGCTGCTGGCAACGAGCAGCTCACCGGCTCTGCGTGCAGGGCTGCCCACAGGTGTGTGGCTGCTGCCCTCCCGTGCTCTTTTCTCTCCTTGTTTGATAAGGAAGGGAGATAAAGGGATCAGATCAGCATCAGGGTTCAGTGAGGCTGACGTCAGCAGGATCCCTACGTGGAACTTTGAAAATTAAGTTGCTCGTGTCCTGGTAGAAAGCATTTGATGTGACATTCCTCCTTCCACCTCCTCCTCACTTCTCACTTCTTTTTGGGGATCTGTTTTTGTTCTTCAGCGGAAACGTTGCGGCTGGGTCCCGCAGATGGCTGCAAATTCCCTCGCCAGCCTGTACCCTGCTCCCTCACCACTCTGATGCTGAGGTGCTAAAGGCTGATCTAAAATACACTGAAGAGAATGGGAAACTTTGCAAAAGTTTTCGTAAGCCTCAAATCAGGCCTTGAGATTTCAAATAAATTGCCCTACAGATCCCACTGGAGGTGTGGAGGGCTCAAAAAAGCAGCAGCCAGTTCTGAATACCAGACAGCGTGGGGGCTGCTGGTGAGGGAATTGGAGGGCACAGGCATGGCCCTGAGTGTTGAACCTCCCTGATGCAAGTTACCGTGTTCCTGGGTGCTTTCTTTAATGAAGCATCACCAAGAAATGCTGGCAGGGGGACTGTGAAACGTGAATTCCCTGCCCCAACCAGGGGCTAGGGCAGAAGAGCTGTGTGCTACCTGCAGCTCGTTGGTTAGGACCCATCCACAGGGATATTTCTGCAGTCTGGGCATCCTTCTGGTGGATGTGGACGTGTGGCTTTGTGTGCTGGGGACGAGGACAGAACATAGATGCATGAAAACCCCTGGGGAGGATGAGAAATAGCCCTAGGTGTCCGTGTGGTGCCCAGCAGGGTCGGTCTGGTGGGCAGCCCCCGTGCCGCCGTGGCCACCCTCAGCTGCGAGCTCACCCTCCCCGCTGCTTTTCACACTCTGCCAAGCGTTCCGTGTGGTTAGCTGGTACAAGACACAGGATAGCAGCTGCTCCCCGAGCAGCGTGTCCTGAGATGAAGGATTATCTGTCTGAAAGGCCCTGCAGGAGCAAAGCAGCGTGGTGCAACGCGGGGACCCCATGAGCAGCCGCCGCGCCCACCCTGCTCCGCGCTGCGCACACGCAGCCCCGATGGCCACCGTGTCCAACCCCCTCTGCTTTCCCAGGGTTTGCTTTTGTTCTCAAATAAATTAACGAAGCTCCCAAGGCGGGCTTGTCCATACAAAAATAAGGTTTCAGGCTCCCTTCTCAGGGGGCTGGGTTGGGTTTGTCCTGCAGGACGTGGTGTCCCTCCTTGTAGTGCTGCCTTGGGCACGGTCTGGTCCCTCTGCAAGGCACAGCAGGGGGGCTGCGTGGGTCCCCTGGGGTCCTCTTTCTGGGCATGGGCTGTTAGCATTCAGATGTCACCCAAATCCCTCTTTTTTTTTTTTTTTTAAGAGTGACCCCAGAGTGCTTTAGGGCGGCCGCTGGAAGGAGCTGATGTGGGTTTGGGTGCCCAGCTAAGGCGCCCATCCTGTGTACTTGTGCTGGAGTTGTTTTGAAAGTGCTTTTGCTGAATGTTGCCCATGGATTTCACCAGAACTGGTAAATCTGTAGGTAGAAACACACCTGTGAGATGCCTCTGTGCCCCTATTCTTATGTTCTGGGGCATAACTCCTCCCTCCCTCCGTTCCAAACCCAGGGGAGGAACCGTGGCTCGGAGCCTGTCCTTCCTGGGCACAGATGCAAGATGAGGAACCTCAGCAGATCCCCGCACCTGGCACCGGGCAGGATCTGAGCCTCAGGGCATGCGCTGGGGCTGGGAACAGGGAGGTTTGCAGCTGGCTCCGAGCTGTTGGAAAGCTCTGGTCCTGCTGGCTGTGTGCTTGCCTCCCTTGGGGCCCGGAGCAAGATATCTGTTACACGCACAGCCCCGTCTGCCCGCTCGGCTGCTGGGATTCGTCGTCTGTGCTCCTTTGCTAAATTACCCCAGGGACGGGAGATGCATGGGCTTGGAACCAGATCCACAGGCAAAACATCTCGACGGTTGGAGGTAGGGAGAGAGGGAGAAAGAAGACAAAGGAGTCTCCTCCCAGCACACAGTTAAAACCTGTGGCTGTGTTTTGCTTGGCACAGTTTCTTCATTGTGCTGCGCCGAGCGGCCGCTCTCCCCGTCTCCCCAGAGCTACAAGCAGCGTCCCACGGAGATGACTAGATACTCTTGCAGATGGAGCTGCTCAAGGAAAATGTGCCATTGTGTTCGGGGCTATTGTTTCTGCTTTCAATATTAAAGTTCCTTGCGGTTTCCAGGGGACAATCTATCAAGCAGAGCTAACAGGCTGCAGAGAAGATGGAGATGATGAAAACACGGGGATTAAATTTCATACATTTGGAGCTAAAGCCTCATCTGTCTCGTAGTAGTGCAAGCAGGGGAGTAGCCTTGCGGGTCATGAAACTACCAAATTAATTTAAGAGTGTCTATTTAAGCAGATTTGGTAAAAAAAAACAGTGGTCATTGCTGCGTGAGCAGCAGAAGCCTCATTGAGGATGGACTCTGGGTGCGAGATGAGCTGCCCACTGGCGTGTAAATGGTGTCTGAGAGAGCTCCCGCACCAGGAGCTGAAACAAAATGTGTTTGTGTAGATGGGGTCGGTCTGTCTGAGCAGCCCTGGCTCAAAACGCCGGTGACAGCAGCTGTTACATCCTCATGAGGCAGGACAGGGCATCGCTGTGCGGGACAGATGGGATTCTCCAGCCCCTTGACATCTCAGCTGCCCTGGGGGACGGGCTGGACGCAGGGGAAGTCGCGCTGGCACACAAGCAGACCCTTGGATGGTAAATCAGTTCCCTCCCCGTGAGGTGCTGTCCTTAGCTGTGACATTGGGGAGCAGGTCAGGAGGCTTGTAGGAATAAATCGACAGCAGGACAGTGCTGGGCAAAACCAAACCAGCCTGCAGATCTCACTGACCTGAATTCTTGGTGTGTAATTAACGCTAACAGCAAGTGTTTAATTAAGAGCAGCACTCTGCTCATGGCTCTGTGCTGCATTTCGGGTGCAGCCTGCAGCTGCAAGGGCAGGAAGCTTCGGGCCCCTGCAGCCTCCCGTTGACCCATTTGTGCTGGGCTGAGCTGCTCCTGCCAGGGCGAAGATCTCTGGGTAGGATTTAGGAACTGGCCATCTGTGCTGTGGGGCTGTTGCAGTGGCTCTATAAGGTTAATGAGCTAATAAACCCCCAAAGGTGCTGCGCTGTGTCTCAGCGGTTGGGTGGAAAGGATTGAAATTGAGAGGAGGATAGTAGGTAAATGGTTACGGAGCTCTCAGGAGCTGGAGGAAGCAGCGATGAACAGAGGTGACCTTGGTGCTCTTTTCTCTCTGCTTTCAGCGAAGCTCCTGCACTTGCCACTGTACTTAAAAACGGGATTTGTGCTCTGGTGGCGCTCTCCAGAAAACAGGGAAAGTGTTTGCATCCCCTCCTAAAATGATGAGCCTGCCTCAGAAGCTCAGCTCACTGACCCAGCGGGGCACAGCACCAGCACATCTCTGCCATCTCTGCATGACCTCGCCGTGCCGTATAACCGCAGCGTTCATCTCTCCTCTCCCTTTCTGCAGGCATCACAGCGTGGCCTCGCTTCCCAGGGATGTTGCTGGGGCAAACGTGCTGCAGATAGCGGAGTAACAAGGGATGTAAAATCACCACGGACAGATGGCAAGGCATGAAGTGGCCTTTGTCCCAGCATCTTCCAGCGCGGTTAAGTCAGACGAGGCCGGTCTGATTTAGCTCTGGGGAAACAAAATGCTTCTGGCAGGGCGCATCAATAGCTGCTCTGTGAAGGGGCAGGGTAGGCTTTCTGAGAAGCTCTTCAGCGATGCAGCGAGTGGCTCTGTCATCCCAAACCAGCGCCTCTGAATGTTTTGCTGGTCTGCGTTAGCCACATACGCCGGGCTCGTTTTGCGGAGCCCATAGAGAAAGCAGCATTTCTCTAAGCAAAATGCCCACTGTCAGCTGGGAAGCAGCCTCCCCTCTTCTGATGGATGATGTTGGGGAAACACCCCCGCTCCTTGCTTCCCCCCCTTCTCCTCTCCTGGCTGTTTGAGTTGGATGCTGAAGGGCTTGTAAGATTTCCAAGGTTTCTGGTGGAAATTTTCAGACCTGAGAGAGGCGTTTTCCCTTTGGGGATTACACCATGCTTTCGGTGTCTGTTCTCTTTATTTTATATGTGTTTTCTGCTTTTGTTCGACTTTCTCACGGATTGCACTAGATTTAATTCAGAACATATCCTATAACGCTGTAATTGTCAGGCACGTTAGCTGCTTATCCGGACAGTCTTTACTTTAATTCTTTATTTTTTTTAATTTCCAAAATAAAAGGGAAGCCAGTTACTGCTGCTTTCTAGTGATCCAATAATGCTCTTCTCTTGCATGCTGTGGCACCACGTAACACCAGGGGAGAGCCAGTGTCCGTGGCTGCCCGGTGTAATCATTCCTGCTGTGTTGGGGAGCTGGTTGTTACATTAGGAAGCGATGGAGTTTCACCTCCTTGTGCTGCCTAGGATATCGGTTATCCACGTGAGTAGCTGACAGCTGGGCTCAGTCTGTTCCATGCCCTTACCCAACGATCCCCAAGTCCTCTGCGAACTCTGGCTCACTGATGCTGTGCTCAGGAGCAGCTCTGTTTCAGCTCGGTCACTCTCTGAAGGGGTGCGAGCTAGCCAGCCCTCCTGCGGGTGTGTGTCTGGGGGAGCAAACTGGCTTCTTGTTCCATGGAGAGAGTAAGGCAGAGGAGGAACAAACACAAGCGTGCCCTGAGCTGGGGTAAGCCAGGTCCTCCCACCTGTGTCAGGGATGCTCCACGGATGAGCTCTAGCAGAAGAGCTGCCCTGGAACCAAAATGCTGAGGATGGGATCTTCCCTGACCAGGCTGATGCGAGGTGAACCTGGGGTGAGCAGCTCTCGTGTCACCCACACTCCTGCTTGGTTTCACCTGCTGACACAGCTGGAAATCCACCAAAATGTTGCTGTGGTACTGGGCAGGATGAGAGCCGTTTGCTGGAGCTGGGGGCTCGTGAAAGACCACCCCGGATGCTCTGGTTAACCAGGGTTTGCAATGTGCTACAGATGGACAAGCCCACAAGTGGGAGGATAAGCATTTCGGAAAGCCACTGACAATACTTCTTCCATTTGCTTCCGTCCTGCTGATTTTGAAGGAATTCCTTTAAATTTGGCCTCTGCCTCCTGCTCTGCAGAATGAGGCTCAGAGCGTTTGGTGGCTCTTGATTAGATCTCCCGTCCCCTTCCTGAGATCTCTCCCAATTTTCCAGCTGTGAAAGCAGAGGCAGAGCCACAGAGAGGCTTAGCCATGGGAAAGCTCTGGCAGATGGCAGGATTCAACCTGATTCTGGCTTCGCCCTTCCCTGCAAACCACACCGTGTGGAACTCAGGATGGAGCTGATGATGCTGTAACCGTTGGTCGTGTCAGCAAGCAGCACAGCTGGTTTGCATCTTCAGAAGGAAAGGAAATTGCTGCTGCTTCTCCAGGTTTAATTAATAACATTTTCTATTCTGATATCTTACCTCCCCTTCTCGCCTAAGCTCTCATTAGCCACATCAGGTTCTTTCAAGCGTTTTGGAGTGGCAGATGCTCTACCCCCTCCTGGTGAGGCTGCGAGTTTCATTATCTCCTATTGTAGATCCCTGGTAGCAGCACTGCTTTTTTTCAGTCTCATTTGCAGCCTTCTCATAGAAGGGTGCACACAACACCACACTTGTACTGATGTCTTATCTCCTCTACCCCATGAGCTGGCTTTAGCTCCTCGTTGCTTTTTGGGACTCTGAGCTCAGATGAGCCACACGAGCTTGCCCACTGTGCCTGGTGCCTACCTCTCCTCCTGTACCTTACCTTCCATCCTCACGTACTTTACTTTTCAAGTCCAGCAGTGGCTAGGCTCGTGCTGATGTTGGCTTGCCTCGTTTTTAATGAAAAGCACGTTACCTGATGAGCACTTGGGAAGAGGGAAGCCGATCTGCCTCTCTGCATTCAGCGTAGGAAGAGTTGCAGCCTTGGGACCACTCGAGTGATGGAGTGCAAAGTGGCAAACTTGATGGGGTTTCTGGGGGCACCGTGCCAGAAATATGCTGTTCTTGGTCTCATGGTCATGATTTGCTTTTCATCAACTGGCTATTTTGCTGGGACAAGAGTAAATCAGTCACTGCGGAGAGGGAGAGAGGCCCCATCTCTCTCTGCAGAAGGTCGGAGTCCCGCAGCCGTTTGCAGCTCTGGCTGTTGTTTCGCTTGCCAAAGTCATGGGTTTGGATGAAAGTCATTCTCAGGGTCTCTGTTTGTTAGAATAAATCTCCTGTGACTGCAGCACTGACCTCCTGGGGGGACTTTGATTTTATCTGTGCACAAGGCAAACCTACATCCACTTGAAAGGACCCAGCAAGATATGCGCTCTGATAAGCGGTTCCGTGGGTGTCCTAATTTGCTCGTTTTAAGAGGTGTGGAGAACTTCCCTCTTGTGACTGGGGGAGAGTTAAAACTGCTGCAGGGAAGGAAGGGCAGGAATTAACAGCCCAGCAGGAAACTCCAGCTTCAGTCCATAGAGTAAGGCATAAACGGTGATCAGGTACTGCCTATGGGTTAGTTTCGGAGAGTTAGATTTGGTCACGCTTCCAAAACCTCGAGACCAAATCAAGAATGAATTTCCACTGCCAAATGCTGCAGGATCAGGCCAGTAAGCAGTTTATGTTCGTGTTCCCCTCACTAGTTGGCTTGCAGCAGAGTAAAAGTCTGATCTCTTGCAGAAGACAAGTCACCCCTTCGTCTCAGGCGCTTTTCGTCCTTACACCTAAAAGAGAAGGAAATGTTGTTTTGTGCAAGTTTAACCACGGTAAATAAAAGGCGGTAAGTAAATAATTACCAGGAAGCTGCCTGGCTTCTCATCTCCAGAGATGTTACTTGGAGCGTCTCAAAGGAGGCTTGTTTTAGTTCGTTTGGTTTTTAATCAGGTGGCACCACCACAAGGCACGGGGAGCTGAATCTGAGTTTCACAGCACAACTGATGGGATGCGGTCGCAGAGGCCATCATCATCATCAGCTGGTGATGGCTGAGACAAATACGATCCTTATTTTGAGGAGCATCTCTTTCTTCACTGCATATTCACCTTCTTGGGTAGAGGTGATCTGAAGCAGAAGAGATGAAAAGGCAATAGCAGCTTTGCTGGCTGCCTCTCCCTCATTTCCCATGCAACTTAAACATGCGAGGCAGCTTCCAGAGCTCCCTACTTTTATACCAAAAGCGCAGAGACTGCGGTATTTGTCTTTCATTTTCGTGGCCTTTAAGGATGAATTTGGATGATGTTTGAAAGTTTATCTTTTGAATTGTAAAAGCTAGACTGGGTTTTGGTCGTTTTCTAACAGTGAATACTGATTCTCAAACAATTGCTCGCCTCCAGGAGCTGGGACTTCAGAAAAGAGGCCGGTTATTATGGGAGGTGATACCACTGAAACCCTTTTCCTCTTCCATCCTCGCCAGTCAAGTGATTTCACGGTGATGTGTAGTAAGGAGCAGAGTGGGACAGTGCTTGGGGACTGAGCTCATTTTAACGAGCAGCACCTCACACAAGCAGTTCTCTTGATTTTTATTTTGATTAATTACATTATTATTTACTGACTACTGCGAGTAAGAAAGTCCTCATGTGGACCACAAGGTTTACAGCAGGTCTTCTAACGGAGCTTAGTGCAGAAGCGAGAACAAAGCTGCTCAGAGCCCAGGGCAGGGCCCTGTGGAGGACTTACATGGGAAAGCTGTTGGCAAACCCGGCGTAATTTGGGGAGACAGAGCCTGGGGAGGCGGTTTTGGTGGCGAATCATTTGTGGACACATGTGTTGTGCCAGAAGCAGGACTGGGGTGTGTTTGTTCAGCCTGCCTCCAGACGCGCTGCCTGTCTGGGTGGGAGGCTCGTTTCCCGGTTTCCATCTCCCCTCCCTGTTCCCAAACGGATCCCCCACCCCGTGCCAGGCTGACAGATTTCTTTCTGCTCATCCCACTGGTCACGCAATCGGAGCCTCTCTGTGGTGGGATTTATGGGTGAGTGTTTGTAAGCAGAAAAACCAAGCGTGAGCTCCTGGAGGTTTGCTGAAAATGCATCACCCACTTGGTTTTCTTCTCTGCCCTAACTCCATCCGTCGGGAAGCTTCCACCTCCAGGCTGCCCTTCTTTCCTTTCCCCCGGGATGCTTTTACTCAAGGCAACAGGAGGTGACTTCTTCGTGCAGTGAATCGTGTCCCTAACTTGAATGTGGTGTCTCAAACAATTTGTGGAGGTTGCCATCTCTGAACGGAACAGCCAGGGGCGATAAGTGACAGATACTTATCAGTTTTATGTATATTTGCAAGAAAAGTAATGATTTCCTTTAGCAGAAAACCATTTGTCACATGCTAAAGAGTTTTCAACTTCTGGATGCTGTGCAGACATCTAAGTGAACCGAGAATCTCTTTATTGGTCTTCTGCTGTTAATTATCCTCATGGGGAAAGTGCTGCGACTACCAGGAGGAGCTTCAGTGTTGCAGCCCGTAGCTCCCTGCATTTCGGGCCATTTATCCCCACTGGTAGCATCTCTTCTGACTGGAGATGGGCTTGGGCTTTGGCTTAGGGTGCCCCATCACCTCTGGCAGGTTTGGGATGTTTCATTCAGGCCTGTTGCTGTGCATTTTTTTCCCCCACAAGCCCATCTCTTCCTTGTCTTCTGCTTTGTGTCCTTCTCCATGAGTGTATGGGCAAGGAATCCTGCTTGTCTGGGATTTTAGATCTGTTTTGCGCTGGTTTTGCCCAGCAGAACCGATCAGGGAAGTGCCGAGGAAGGATCTGTGCTTCTTTTTGTTTGGCTTTGACATCCTGAAGGGCTTCCTGCCCTGCAGAGCTGATGGGCAGTCACTGCCTCCCAGTCTGTTGCAGGTTTTCTGTGTCATTAACACTCATTCACACAGCCGTAGTCGTGCTGGGAGTGCTTTTCTAGGCATTGACGAGAACAGCTGGGTACAGAGGCCGGGACATTACTGCTGGCCTGCCGTTAGGTCCTTGCACAGATCCTTTGTAGGATCTCTGTAAGTTCCCCATCTCACGCCAGGGATTCAGCTGCTGGTTCCATCCTGACGGTCCTGCCCAGGCGCCCAGCACTGCCCCATTTCTCTTGCTGGGGCAGGGCAAATGCTCACTCCTTGTCTTTAATTTTCCATGTTGCCCATTGGGATATTGCCTGATATACCAAAGAAGACGATAAATCTGCCATACATCCAGATTTCACCCCCGGGACAGGCTGTGGCCCCATAAATCACACCGATGGCCTCCGGAGAACCTGTGCCACCCCCAGCTCTCCGCCATCCCAGCGGAAACGAGACCCAGGGCAGCGTCGTCTAGGAAAGCTTAGCCAAAGTCTTCCAGCTGTCGCTTGGTGTATCTATTTTGCTGATATCCACCCTTTAGATAAATAGAGCTGTTGTACACATTGCGACGCTCTTGATGTGGTTAGCAAGGCTTGTGTTAGCCAAGCTAATCTAACTCCAAGAATAACCATGAGAATTTGACTGTATCGCTTCCAGCCTGAATAAGTCACTGTGCAAGTAAGTGAGAATCCTGGCTCAAAGTGGAGGAGCAGGGGAGTTTGAAGTGAATCGGTGGGGCTTTTCCCCCTCCCCTGTGTTTCTTTGAACAAAACCGCTGCCCGTGGCTGTCCTCAGACACCCGGAGCTCCATCTCCATGAAAACAAAATTTCCCATTTTCAATAAAAATCGTGGCTCTGGAGGTAGAAAAGTGAGTTAGCGAGCAATCCACAAAGCTACGCTCTATTTATTTACCAGGCTGGCTCCCTGATGGGGAAACATGTGGGATCTTTTAAGTTTTTCTCCTGCGCAGATGTTCCCTCTGCTCCCGAGTTTCCTCTTGATCTTTGCTTTGCCTTTCCATGTGGGGAAAATGCCGGGGATGTTGTGTGCTGCGGGAGAGGAGAAGGGCTCTGTGTGCTTCAAACAAAAACAGTAAAATAAAATAAAATGTGTTTTTTTTTTTTTTCCTGTTATAGCAAAAAAAAATATTTCTTAAAGGAAATCTCTTGAGGTAGCAGAAGGGTGGTTAGCTCAGACAGCCCCGCTGTTGGACACACAGGGCTGAAGAGCCCCCCCCAGCCAGCTTTTGGTGCCAGTTTGGGTGTTTGCTTTGGGCTGCGTGTGGATGGAGCTCAGGTGAGAAGACAGGGGTCTTGCATGAGGGCTTGGCTTCCTTCCTCAGGGCTGTGGGCTGAAAGACATCGCTCCCGGTCTGCTGGGAATGGGCGACTGGGCTGCTGGGATCCCTGGAAGGTAGCTTCTGGTTGCTTGGACAGCAGTTTTAGCTAGGCAGGAGGTCTGTCACAGGGACAGGTAAAATCTGCCTCTACCAACCCGGGCAGGCTGTGCAGTAGAGACAAGGCGCATTTGTGATGAAGGATGAGAGCCTAATTTTAGGAGCGTGGCAAGGCCAGGCTCAGATGTCTGCCCTGGCCCCATCCCAGCTCCTGTGCGCTGCCAGAAACTTGCCCTCCCTTTCTTGGAGTGAGCAGTATCGTATCGTCCTGTACAGTCTCCTCTGCAGCTGGGCAGAGGGATTCCTGCAGTTGCTTTGCTTTGCTAATCCTCTTCCAAGCCATACACGGGCCAAGAAATCCTCTGTCCCTAAGCAGCCACTCTGCCTTCCCCCTAAAGCATTTCTTCTGTTTCCTTTGCAGATGCAGCTTCTGGACAAGTTCCCTATCGAAGGAGGCCAGAAAGACCCCAAGCAAAGAATCATCCCTTTTCTACCAGGTAATGCTATGGCAAAAGCCCTAAAGAAGATGGGTGAGATACTGTCCGCAAAGTTAAAGAAATGTCTCTTTGGCCTGAGCTGCTGTCCCTCTGACAGCTTTCAGAGAGGGGCTAGACGTGATGGAAATCCTCTCCTCGGGGTAAGTGCACGCTGCCAGCAGCGATTGCAGGGATGGCACAGCGCGTTGAGCCAGACCGCAGCGTGCTCTTGGAAATGCTGGCTCAGGCCAGCTCCCCATTGTCTGACTGCACGATTCTGGCTGTTGGCTTCAAGTTTGGCTCGCTGCACTGAGTGTGAAGATAAATGGAGTATTTTCAGCCTGTTAAAAGGTCTTTTCTGCCTTTAACCGTAAAAAGGAGATCCCAACTCTCCCCCAAAGGTCTGTAAAGACAAGCTGGGATGGGAGGGCTTAGTCCTCTCCAGGAGTGTGCCGCGGTCCCTGACACTGCTTGTAGGCAGAAGATCTGCTCCAGATATGTGGCGAGCACAGCTCCAGGGCTAGCAGGGAGCAGGGCCTTGGAAAGCAGCAGCACAAATATGTGACGCAAGCGTTGGAGCCACAGCAGGGCAGCACGGCAGCCTGGCAGCCTCCACGGGCCTTCTGGAAAGCAGCCCCGGGGATCAGGGATTGCTCTCTGCAGCTCCCTGTGCAGCATCCAGATCCTGTGCAGCCAGGGGGAGGTGGTGTTGCCCTCAATTTCTAACCTGGAGTGAGAGGAGCCCAAGGTCAGGCTCTATTTTCAGCTGTGCCACCAGCAAACTCGTAGATGAGTCAGGTTGTGAGATGTCTGTACTGTGTGCACGGGTGCTGCTTGCCTGCTCTTCTTGCTGCTGAGCATTTTGAGATCCTTAAAAAGCACCACACAGGTGTTGAAATGACATTAGGGGAGGTGCTGTAGGAAAATCTGTCTGTAGGTAAAGGTTGTTCCTCCTCTATTGACTGCCACTGGCCAATTTCTTTTACTTTGCCTTAAAAAAAGTGTTGGCTGAGCACAGGTCGCTGCTGCTGTCTGCCTGCAGTTCTGGGTGATGGATATCCTGGTACATGGGTGGGTGATATTTGCGGAGGAGGAGATCCATCCCATATGCCCATTATAACACATCCCACCCTCCCAGAACACGAGGGAGATGGTACTGCTGTGTCCTTGGGGGAAGAGTTGGATCTGGAAAACATTTGGGTTGACTTAGTGTCCGAAAGAGAGGAGCTGCCAGCAGAGACTAGACCTCAGCTGTATTTAATTTAGAACGTATATCACAGATATTTTACCTTTGATACAGACTCTCTGCCTCTTTCTTGTCGAATTGCTGAAAAGCCCTCATTGCTTGATCCAGCAACAAGGTGACTCAGCTGAATGCCAAACAACATCCAACTCTGTTAAACGAACTGGCTGCCGTAGTTACAACGTGCCTGGCATTTCTGCTGCCGGAGCTGTGGATCGCTGAGACAAATACCTAGCTACCAGCTGTCTTAATTAAAAAAAAAAAAAAAACAAAAAACAACACAGCAGGGCAGATGTTTGTGCTTAAATCTGAGTGTTAGGAAGGTGTTATGATCTTGCTTGCTTGTTGTGGGCCTGATGCAGCCAAGTTGGAGGGACTGCCAGGTGCTGAGTGCCCCGGGCTCGCCATCGGCTGTTTTAGAAAGCTGACACACAGCAGCCCGAGGCACTCCAGCGGGTCAGCAATGCTGTGGTGCTGTCCTGAAACAGGTGATTCCAGGGTTTTTTGCTTTACGCACAGGTGACAGCCCCCTTTGCGCTCACTGCTGCTGTTTTGCTGGGGTGGTATTGCTGCAAATGACCAGGCAGGGCTGCCTCCCCGCTGGGGTAATCAAGCCTCATTACTCGACTGTGCTGAAACTCCTGTACCTGTAGGAACAAGAAAAGTGTACCAGAGTTCAGAGCCTTGCCCTCCAAGGAGAGGCCACAGCAGGGAAGGGCACTTTTCCTTTCCTCCAGACACCTTTTTTACATTGTCTATCAGTTTATTTCTTCAAATATATTCCCCTCTTCCCTCCTACACAAATAAGGACTCTACAGCCTCATAGCCATGAACAAGAGGAACAAGAAGTCCCGTGGGTTATTTTATAGTTTTATTTTACTTCCTGAGGCTCACCCTGCTACCCTCAATTTTTTGTGATCTTTTTTTTTTTTTCTTTATCATACTGAGAGGGAAAAATTTACATTTTTATTCCCTTCTCCCCATTGTATCTTCTTATCAGTTCTTCCTTTCTTCTCTCTGATTTCCCTTTTACTGTTGGAAAAGTTTTCATCAGGGCAGAAGAGGCAGAAAAAAAACCCACATAAGAAGATCTTTGTGGAGAGGCCAGAGAGCATGACGTATTTGCTAAGATGGTGATATGAGATTTTTGTTAGGGAGGATGAAAGGAGTTTGTGGAAGAGTTAGGATAAAATTTGCCACAAAACCCCATTTTAGACCAAAGACAATTTGTAAAAAGGCAGAGATGAAAAGCACTTTTTGGCTGTAGCAGCGGGACTGTCGGCTGAGCCCACGCGAGAGTCACTGATTTCTCCCTCACCTCTTCTGCTGCCGTATCTGAAGGGCAATCTTTGGAGGGTGGACTTGGAGCTTTGCTCCCTCCCAGTCAAATACTTTTCTATCTGCATCAGCAGGGAGAAGAGGCTATGGATTTGTCCTCCCTTCTTCTGTCCCCCTTGTGGCCCGACGACGTGATGGGGTTCCCTGGGGACACACGGGGGGGAAGACGAAGGCAGCTGGTGGGCTGGAGCGGGCGAGGTCTGCTCCTCTCTGCTGCTTCCTTTTGGCCTCGTTACTATTTTCTCCTCCTGCTTTTGCACCTGAGCTGCTACGAGGGAGGAAAGCACGGCGCTGCTGCTCCTCTCCTTGGCGGAGGCGAAGCTCCAGACGGTGCTGTTGAGGAAGAGCCCTGCTTTCTCCCCGAGACACGAAACGCCCCGGCACCATCTGGAAGGGGTCCCTGGGGCAGCAGGAGCACTTTGGGGCTTTGCTCCCTGGCCCAGCAAGGAGCAAAGCAGGTTTTGGGGATGCGAGGCCCGTCTGAGGGCGACTGCAGCCTTGCGTGCGCCAGGAGGGCGGTGGGAAGGGCGCGGCGGCGGCCTCGGGCACGGGAGGCGATGGCAGCGCCGCCCAGGCACCTGGGGCCGGCCGGGGAGCGCAGGCGGGAGCCTCCCTCGGTGCTGCACAATGCAGGAGGACAGGACGGGGAGTAACCTCCAGCAAACGCCGGCCGGGACCGTCCTCGCCCTCGTTCCTGGCCGCTCGCAGGCTGCAGCGGGGAGGTAGAGCTCCTGCCGATGAACTGCATCCCAGGTGGCTATGTCTGCTTGTTTCGGTTCGGGGTTGTGGTTTTGTTGGGATTTTTTTTTTGTCTTTTTTTTTTTTTTTTCCCTTTCAAATGCTGTCATTTCTCCGGGGAGGAGGAAGCTGAGGAGAAAGGCTCGAGCCAGGTTTGCAGCAGGATTTTGTCGGTGGTGCCGAGTGGCTGGGTGCGCTCCAGCTTGGCTCCGTCTGTCTGTCCCCGGGCTGCAGGAGAAGCAGCGTCTGGTCGGAGATCCTGGCAGGTTGCTCTCGTGCTGAAGCAGAGAGGACGGGCTCACCCCACTAACTGAGGCTGTGGTGACCTTTGGATCCTGCGGTTCCCCTTCCACCCGTGTAAATCAAGACCAGGATCAGCAAAATTAGGACGTGGCTGCGTATAATTCTGTCAAAGGGACTGAATTTCAGCCGTGGTTGGTGCACGCAGGGCATTTTCTGCATTTACTCTCCCCACCTCGTGGAGGCAGAACACAAGGGGATTTCAAAGAGCACTCCCTCCCAGTGGTAAGGAGGACCCATAGAAATCGCAGGGATATTCCAGTTACCGGCTCCTTTTTCCTTTGTAGAGGTTGTTGCTAGGTGGCATTTAAAAGGAAATGCATTCCTCCTCCTAATTCTTTGAGGGATTTTCTGAGCGGAAATATATTTATTTAATTTCAGGCTTGTTTTTGGCTTTTGATTATCCTCTCCTGCAGCAATCTGAGCCTGAGCAGCAAGGTATTAGTGAGCTCTTTTAACTTTTCTTTAGCATCGTTTTGAATCCCTGACCCGCATTGAAAGGATCAGCATTGCAGCAGCTCAGAGACAGGCAAAAAATAGTTTGAAGGTTAAACCAAAAAAAAAGAAAAAGGGAGAGATCAGATGAAGTTTTCTTAGACCAATTGTATGAGACTTTTTGGATTAAATTATGGATTAAGTCATCCTAAACAATGTGCCTTTTGTACACAGGTGTAGTCTCTGCAGGTTTGATGGGCATGCACCCAGACACGTCTCAGCTGACTGCTTTGCTGAGTAATACCCGAGTGCTACAAATAACAATCAGCCTGGGTAGGTAACCAGAGGCACTCCATGGCCTCCCGAATACGAGGCAGCAAACATTTCCCCCAGAAAAGATCTGCAGTGCAAGAGCAGGTTCACCAAGCACAGAGGTCCTGGACAGAGCCTGCTGCATGGATTCAGCCCCTCACAGCCCGTGGGACAGGGGGCTCCTGGTGTAGGATGGCTTGGGAGAACCTTGTGGAGGCCGTGCCATAATACAAGATAATTTCCTTCTAATATAGAATTTGTCAGTTTTCATTCCCGTTCTTTGAAAAGGGAGGATGCCTCCAGCTTTAAGATGAACTTATATTTGGGCTGAGGCAGTGTTAGCCAGACAGCTAACGGGTCCTTGGCTGGTTTCCACTCCGGCTTATTTAGGACTGGCTGATAAAAGGGCGATGCTGTGCCTCTGGTGAGTTACTCTTCAGAAGCTCCTATTGTTCGAGAGAGCAGTTGCTATTGTTTCTTTCTATTTTCTGCTTTGCTAGGAGAGCTATTGCGGAAAATTCATCTCCTGTCTCTTAGCAGAGGAGAATGCATTTCCTGGCGGCTCCAGGCTTGAAGGGAAAGCGAGAAGTGCCGGGAGGAAGCGGCTGTTCCTGGGCCGAGCGGCACGAGGATTGATGGTTTTCAGGGGGGCAAGCGGCAGGATTATTTTCTTCAGATCCCGTGGAGATATTTTTAGGGTTTAAGTCTTTACGGTTGTCAAGCGTGAGGTCATAGGATGCCCTTAGGCTGCTGCGGGTTGAAGAACCTGCAAAAAAAGAGGAAGGAGCTGCCGGAGCTGTAAGGAGCCCCATGGGTGTACCCAGCCTCTTTCAAAGGCACCGTCAGGCCTCCTGGAGGCTTTGGGCATTAACAAGCCCAATTTCGTTACAAAAGGGATCAAAAAAATGATGGAGAGGGTGAGTGAGGTTCTTCGATTTCTGAATGAAGCCGGGCGCTGACCCTCTTGCTAGCTGTGGTTATTTGCTGCCAGGACGTTTCTCCCCGAGGTCCTCTATCACCTATCCACTCGTGTGGAGACACAGTGTGGGCAGAGCCCAGCATGCACGTTTGAAGGGTTTGGGTTTGATTTCTGGACGTACTTTCTGAAAGACACCTGCCCTTCCAAATTTAGCAGGGAAATGATGGTGACTTCTGCCCAAGTACGTGGTCCTCTTCTGTCTCTTTCAACCCTTTCTGAGTTCTTTTTCAGTGTGTAGATCCCTAATCTACAATCCAGCAACTGAAATGAAGAGCCCATTTGCTACCCATTCTGAAGTAGCAAACCCCTACAGAATATTTTTCTCCTCCCTGACACATTAAGAGCGCAAACAGAAACCACCTTTGGGCAGAAATCAGCATACGCAGAACACGATGTGCCTCTCTTGGACCATCAGAGTCTCCTGATGAGGGTTTTGTAATTACCAAGCCACAGCTTCAAGGGAAAACAAAGGATGGAAAAGTTTTTGTTTGGGGTTTGCTTGAAGCCAGAGCTAATGAGTTTTTGTTTTTTTTTCGATGCGTGATGCTCAACCAAAAAGGTTTTCAGTGCAGTCTGGCTGCCTGCAACCAGGGCAGCCTTTCAGTGCAGCAGAGCTGCCTGGATTCACTGGGGAAATATACAGACGGTTTTGCCCAGAAATTAGTTGGATTTCGATTCTTGTTTTTAAAGGCAATAAATAAACACGATTATAGACTTGAAAAGCAGTTTGAGCTGCGCTGGGCTCGTCGTTTCCTCGGGCAGCCGTTCCAGATGAGTGTGCCCTCTACTACTATAATTACTTTTTAAAAATAACTCTGCAAGCCTGTAATCTAAAGTGGCTGGTATGTAGCAAGTCTGAGAGCATTCTGCATTCAGCCCACAGGCTGGGGAAAAGGTGGCTTTATATAAGGGCTTGCTTGTCTTCATCTCTCGGTTGAAATCTGACTTTTTCCCACAATCCATCAACAAATGACCCAGAGAATGAAAGTGCTTTTTAACGCAGGAGGCAGGCTCGCTAGGGACTGCGATGGCTTTGCAGTCCCACAGGCTCTAGAGATTCCCTCTGGATGTTTCTTTGCTGCCAGATCTTGTCTCCGTTGTATTCCCATTTAAGCTGCCTGGGCAATACAGGAGAGCAGAGCCCTGCTGAGATTCCCAGCTAAGTAATAGCCCAGAACTCTGTTTGCATCTGTTTTCATCCCCCTTTGCCTTTTGGCTGGGCCAGCTGATTTATTTAAACCCTCGCATGCTTAAAATAAGCTGCGATTATTTTTTTCCTGAGGATTTGGAAACAATGAACCTGGGAGTTCGCTGCCTGATCACAAGCGATTTCTCCTGCTCCGTTTTCTCTATTTACGAAGCTTTTTGGGCGCTGATGTTCTGAAGTGCGCTGTGTTTGCAGACCTTCCTGCTCCACAATGGGGCTATTTTAAGGCTCTCACGAACACGTTTGTTCTTACACATAAGGGGATCCTTACACTTAGGAGCGGAGTGAGGGGATACTGCAGGCAGGGATTTGCCAGGCCGAGTGTGTTTCCATTCCAGTGAAATAACCTATGGCAGTGTCTAAGCCCCACAACTCTTTTTTTGGAGTTATAGTCCCATTTAAAGGGAAAACTGAAGCAGAGAGAAGGAATAACATGGGAATTAGAAAGAGGAAAGCGAGGGTAGGTAGGTGAGGAAAAGAAAGTGAGTCCTACAAAGGGGAAACTCAATCCTCTTGAGCTTCTCCCATTCACTGAGGTGCTAATACAGGCCCCAGGCTTGTGCTCGGGATGAAGGTAATTAATGTTTGCTCTCAGATTTCCTTGGGTCTGCAGCTAAGCACTTTCACCATGTCATTTTCCATCAGGGTTTTGCCACCTCTAAATAAGGAGCAGAAAATGACATTGCTCCTGGTTTTACATCCTCACCACTGGCAGGTTCCGACCCGCAGGTTCCTTCTCGTGTTCGGGGCTGTGAGCGGCACGGGGCTGACCTGGAATAAGCAAAACATCAGCAGCCTGCTTTGGGTTTTTAGCTCAGGTGCTGGGGCTGGAAATCAGGCTGGCTTCACTTCTTCTGCATGCACCGTTGGGTTGAAAGATGCAAGTGGATATCACCCTGCCCATCAAACGCAGAGTAGCTTGGTATCCTCTTGGGCAAGCAGGAAAACCACCGGATCAGAGTACAAGGAAAAGGCATTTGCTGCCTGTTCCCACCAGGCAGTGCCGTCACCGCTGGTCTATTGAAGTCATCAGCTTCCACGATGCGGAGAGGAGAAGGGAGAATATTTCTAGCCTGGTCCCAGCTCCTGCAAAACACAGAAAATGCCAAATTGTGCTTAACACATTTCCTCCTGGGAGGAGAAGTCTCCTCTAGATAATAATCCTTTTAGCAACATCTCCAAAGAACAAAGAAAGAGTCGCAAGCTTGAAATATGCCTGAATTTCCTGAGTGCACTCGCTGCTGCGTGCAGGCAGGAAGCTGTGTTGTTCTGCTATGGATGTTTGCTCTGCAGTGACATAAACACGGCACTGGGTCTCCCGGGATCCTGAACTGACCCGTGGACCAGGGGATGGGGTTTCTCAGAAGTGCTGAGTAGTTGTGCTGCTCCGTGCCTGCTTCCTTCTCCTTCCTAGCCAAATCCATCCCCTGAAGATGCCGGGTGCACGTGGGGGCAGGCAGCAGAGGCAGATGTTGGAGCCGTGGTGCACGAGGGTGTTAAGCTGCCAGCCGGCAGGGAACTCATTTCCTGCCCAATTATGAAAACAGCTGATCTGTGACATTTTAAGAAGGGGGAGAAAATCCAGGGCAGGGGAAGGAAGGCCCCGGCTATGTAAATATTTACTTTTGCACAATGTCCCAGCCACCCCCTTCTCCCAGGGGCTGGGAGAAGAAGGGGTTGCTTGCTGCTGGGTCTGGTAGGTGGTGACAGGGGACAGGAGAGCCACCAGCGGGCAGCCAGCAGCTGGAGGGAGCACGCAAGCTGCCAAGCAAAAGCTTCCCAGCTGGAGCTGGGATGCTGCCCCGCGTGGCCCACCTTCTCCCTGCGGCATCCAGCAGCCGGGGATGTGCTGCTGCACCACCAGAGCTGCTCGGAGCACCTGCCTGGGCTTCTTCCCACTCCACAGCCTTTAGATGGTGCAGGACTGCACCTTTTTAGCCGTGTTTCTGCGGTGCAGTAGGCTGTGATGGTTGTGTCAACGTGGGGTGCGCTGCATCTGAGGAGATGTGCCCGTAACGATGGCACTGACCCACTGGCTGGTCTCAGCATGTTCTGCTTCCCCACTGCTGGCTGTGGCATCAGAAGGGTTAAAAGAGGCAGGATTTAGAGATTTATTTCATGCAAGAGGTTGGTGTGGTATCAGAGATACCTCGAGCCTGTTTGTCCCCACCTGTTTCATCGAGGAAATCTTGGCTAAGCTGCCTCCCCAGGACGTGCTCCATCACTCAGTGAATAAACAGCAGGGATTTTGTGTTGCGGGCTAATTCTGCTGCTGGAAATTGTACCCCACCTGTGGTCAGATGACATCTTTTTTTCTTGGAATGGGACCAAGGTTAAGAAGACGAGGAAGGCAGGTTAGTTAAAACATGGCAAAGTCTCTTGGGTGTAAGTAAAGACTATAAATAAAAGCTTTTCAACTTAGAAAGGGAACTTTAGAGTGATATGATCAGGTTCAATTTCATCCAAATATTGCTTTATGCCATTAAGCTGTTATCAAGTTTTGGTTCAATTGCAATAGTTTTATGGCTTTAGCGTAGTGGGAACAGTTGCAGCCTTTATGCAACTGCACCATTTTCCCCTGAACTGTTTGCTGTGAAGACTGCTGCATTGTGCAGGAACCCGAAGGTGAAACGGCATGGAAATGAATAACAGTGGAAATGACCTTTCCTACCCCTTTGCATTGTCTGTTCCAAAGTAACTACCAAATCTAAGGGTTTACATCGTGAACAATGAGGGGATTTGAATAAGATTATTTTTATATTCTCATTAATGAGTCCTCAAAGTCGGTACTAAAAGTTAAACATTTGGACTTATTTCCTCTTGAGCTGCAGGCATGCCTGATTCAGCAATGTCTTAAGATGATTTGTCAGGATGAGAAAATAAGTCACATCCTTTTTCCTCTTGGGATTAGGGAACCAGAGCAATCCTGTGCCCATAATATTATTTCAGTTGGGTTTGCATAATAGCCTGGAAATGCTTATACTCGATGCAGCGCTTTGTAAGTGCGACGTCTGATCCTTTGAAGTTAGATTAATTCATGTCACAGAGTCAGGTCTGCACAAATACAATAAAATACATTTTTTTCCTAGTGTTTTTTTTTTTTTACTAGCCCTCATTTCCTTATCTGACTTCCACTGTGGTCCATTAGTAGTGAGTGGATTTGAGTGCTGTTTCTCCGGATATCCAGCACCATCACAGCCAGAAGAGTCCAGTCGCACGTTTGGTGCCCTCACGTGTTGGTGTGACCATGGGTTTAGGAAGGTCCTGGTGCCCCAAAAGAGTCTTCACACAGTTTCAAACACTGCCTGCATGCATGTGTTTAAAAGCCCTGCAGACCTCGAGCGCTTCCACCAAATGGCTGTAGCTGATTCTCTGCGAGCCAAGGTTTTTCACAAGCATCTGGACTCTTATTGCTGGTTTACATTAGAGAAAGTGAGAGAAATCAGCCCCCCGTAATTACTGTCAAGCTGTGAGCTAGGCACATATGTCAATATTTTCAGGGTCACAGCTCAGCTCTTTATTTTTAATATACTTTGTTATTAGTAATCACTTGGGAAGAGATTGAAAATCCCACCCATAAGTTTCTGTAGCGTCGAGCCCACTCAGCCTTGACCTCTGCTCCCAGCAGTATCCTTGGATTTACTCTTGATTTCGGCAGGAGCAGTTACAGCAGGTCCGAGGGCTTTTGAAAACCCTTTCCCTGTGTTTTTCTAGATAAAGCCCATCGCTGTGGCTGCCAGATTGTATGACACCAGGTTTTAAAAAGACTTAAGAATGAAATCGAACTGATAAGGAGGCTAAGATGCGGTAAAGCCCAGCAAAGTCCATTTGCTTTCTTTCCAAGGGGAAAAAAAAAAAAAAAAAGACTTTCACGAGGTTTTAATTTTCTCTCGCCCAAGTGGAAAAACAATCCATTTGGGTTCACCATGTGCATGCACGTTGGGTGTGTGTGGATGCTGCTCCCACGAAGCCCCAGAGACAGCTTCGCCGTGTGCGGGCGTGGGAGCGAGGGGAAGGCTGCCGGGGGCTCGCGTTTAACTTCTCTCCTTCCCCCAGCCCTAGGGTGTGATGTGGGAAATCACTGGGTACGGCCGTGTGTAGCCATGAATCCTGCCCACGACTCATCCCCGGTTTTTCCTCTGCTGCAGGTGTTTGAGAAGGAGGCAATGGAAGATCTGAGCATGCAGGTGGGATAGAGGAGGCTCGGTTCTACCTGGCCTCGTTGTGCTTCTTTATGGGGCAAAAAATAGAGACAAGTGGGATTTGCCACATCTCCCCATGGTATATAAAAAGACAAAATCCATCAGTCACTGCGTAGCACTCAGGTACTGGAGCAGGAAAGACCTTTAGTTACCCAGGTGCCTGCACTGCTCCCTGTTCCCCTCTGCAGATGTCCCCTGGAGCCGGGTGCTCTGTTGCTGTAGCAGCACCACTCCCCGCTGTGCTCTTATGGATTACATTATTCCTCATCAAATCGCTCTCCGTTTTGCTGGAGGTCAGCTCTACTCATCATCTGGCAGGCTCTTCTCCCCCCTGGGCCCCTTTCTTTCGTAATTAGCCCAGATCCTTTGTTCTGCGGTGTCGGCTGGAGGGACGGTGCTTGGGGCAGCCGAAGGAAAGCCAAGGAAAGCCGTGCCGGCGAGGGCGATGCCTCCGAGCTCTGCTCCTGCTCCTCTCCCTCTGCTCCTGCCACCAGCTCCCTGCAGGCGATGCTCGCCCCGTGCAGCACCTTTGTCCCGTGCAGTGTCGTCCCTTCCCTGGTTCACCTCCCCTTGAACAGAGAGGCCAGATGTTGTAATCCTCTGGTAAGCCCTAAAATTGGCAGGATTTTCGTGTGTTGTTTCCCTCCGCCTGTTTTATTTTCCTAAGCCTATAGATCGGCTTTATTTCTCTGAAACGTTTCTAGGCTGCTATTCATCCGCTTTTAATTAAGGCGATACAGGGAATTAGGACCTTCACAGGGGTGGTTCTGGTGATGGCGACGAGTGTTTTTGTTGGTTTTCCTCCCTTCTGAGTAACCGTGTGGAAGTGAGAGTTTGAGTTTAGGCTTCTTAATTACTGGGGAGTTAAATTACTGCGTTATGGTGAATTGATTCCTCTGCAAGGGAAAAAAATGTTCCTGGCTGCTGCTGCGTGCAATGGCACAAGTAAGAGAGGAGGGCGTGCTGCTTCATCCTCCGGGGGACAGGAGGGAGTGGGAGCGTGGGCATCAAAGGGCTGAGGGTTGGCACGGGGACGCAGTGGGATCTGTGGCTTTCACAGGGCAGCATGGGGGAGACCGGGGGAACCCAGTCCCAGCCTTTTTCCCACAAGAGCTTGCTTTACAGCAGGCTGCACGAGGCACGGTTTCGTGTGACGTTGGGACCACAATGAAAGCGGGTGGCGCAGGGCAGCACGGATGCATGGCAGACCAAACTCCTCACTTTTCATCTTTCTCCATAAAAACCAGCCTGGCGCAAGCACAGGCTGCTACAGGCAGGGTGTAGGAACCTCCCATTGGCTTACCGGGATCCCAAACTGGGCTTTTTCTGGGCTACAGCTGCTGGGGCAGCCAGCAAAAGCCTGCCCAAGGCACGATTCTTTTGGGTGGACAAGTGAGTGATCTCAAGAGCAGCTCTCAGGCTGACCCAGGGAAGCAGCTGGCTTTTCCGCCCGGAGTGTCTGAATTATTTCAGGATAGTTTTACAGAGCGACAGACTCCAGCCGGAAATTTTCCGAAGAGCCCGAGTGTCATCTGACCCCGGCTCCTGTTTTCTGAAGTGTCCGTGTGTTCCCGGTGCGTGTCTGTGTGCGTGTGTGCTTGAAAATCTGACTTCTGTTTCGCATGGGTTGGCTATTTTAGTACGGTGGAAGGAAAGCTATTATCCCGAGCATCAAGAGCATCAGTACATTTGCAGGAAAACCTGTCTTTACAAGTGGCTCCTTGGGAAGGGGGATAATGGTTTTCAGTCTCGCTGACTTCTGTTGCTCTTGCCTGTGCTGGTTTCCTGCAGGGACACAGCTTCTCTTGGCTTCCTCACCCCATAAGCCACATGTAGGGCCCCGTGGTGCTGCAAAGCAGCCACTGTGGGTGCTTGCGCCCCTTTTTGAAGTCCTTTGGGTCCATCTCAGTGCCAGCACTTGAGCAGGGGGCCGTCCCCTCCGGGCTCCTCTCTGTTTTCTCTCCTCTGTAGCCTGAAGCTGGCTGGCGTTCCCCAGAGGACCAGGGATGCTGCATATGTTTCCAATCTCCGCGTGGCGTATCCAAGCTGTGTTCTCACTCCCAGCAACGAGACACCAGCTCTGATGTCAGTCAGCTTGCTTTTCCTTCGTGCTAGTGCCGGGGCCAGACTCAGCCCTCATTAATGCCTTTTGCTTTTGGAAACGTGCACTTCCCTTTCCGCAGTGTTCCTCTATCGCAATACCTTGAAAGGGCCAGGAAGGTTTTGTGTGCTGCTTTTGTGATGCCTGTGATTCCTCGGGGAATTTCAGGTGCTGTGGGTGTAGTCAGTGATGCATTGGGTAGGTTTCCTGGGGACTAAGAGATGATCTAAAGCAAATCTGACTCGTTGGGCTGACTCAGGAGTGACCCTCCTCAACCACTCCCAGGCAGCTGAGCTGTCTGAAGAGTTAAGTACAAGGGATCAGATAATGTCCTGTGTGCCTCCAAAAATACCAGAAATCAATTGGAATCTTTGCATTGTGTATATTTTCAAAGTGGTCATTTCAGTGCCCTCTTTTCAAGTAACAGATTTATAACGAAAATCCAGCACAATAGCTGAAATGCACCTGTCTTGTCCTCCTGGCACGTGAACACAAATTAATAAAAGGTGAGTTAAAATTAACTATGTGGAAAATAGCAAGCTTTTTTTTTTTAATTTTTCTTTGGATGACAATAAAGTACAAAAGATACACCTGTGGAAAAGAGTAATCTAGCACTTCTGGGTAAATAAGATGAAAAAGAAGGTACATGAAAGAAGTATTAACTTCTGTATTAACTCAGAGTGATTTAAGGATCTGCTTGGGATTTGAACATTTTTTACGTTCTTGAAGAGAACGTAAAATAAGGGCAGTATGCTGGAAAGTGCATACATAGGCGATGCTCAAGATATATGCAAAGCTAAGGTTTGACCCAGCATCAGTGACTGAATGGGATGGGCAGCCTTTAATGTATTTCTTGTATTTCTTAATGTATTTCTTGTATTTCTTAATGTATTTCTTGTATTTCTTGCAATTGGGTAGTTTCAGTCTATGGCCTGGGTTTTGTTTTTGCCAGGTGTTAATTCAGGTGCTGTCCTGTGTTTGTGCAGTGGGATGGCAGGTTTCTGCTCTGGGAATAAATATTTTGGAAAGTACCTGCAGGTTCCTTGCAGAAGACCTGCTCCTCTCCACCCCGTTCCTTCTGCCCTCACCCCATGGGTTGGGAGCTGACGTTTCCCCTCTGCCCTTCCGCGGTGCTGATCCCAAGAAGGGACCCGCTCTCACCCTGCCCAGGGAAAAAAAAAAAACGTGGGGGCTTTTTCTGCTCAGATCTCCATGGAAAAATGTTACATGGGGTGAGGCTGAGTTCCGTTCAAACATAAATAGAGTAGCATACCCCAGAATATCTTCTCAGTCTAAATCCTGCTCAGCAGTCAAAAGTCCCAAGTACCAATAAAGTCCCTGACTAATGAACTTTGAATTTACTCAGTTCCTTTGGGTGCTTGGCTAGGGGCACTCATAGTTTCCAGTCATACGTTTACTCCTTCTTACTTCAAGCCATCCTGTTTTCCTTCAGTCTTACAGCCTTAAAGGAACATTGAGTAACTTTGTGTTCTGCTTTAATGGCAAGGCAAGGGATCCCAGAGACACCGATCTCGTTGGCTTCCATTCCTGCTACCTGCAAACACCTTTATCTCTGGTGCCAGTCGAGGCATTAGTTTTCTGGCTTATTTTCCATCACCCTTTCTGACTCTTTCTCTTGCCCCTTTTCTACTGGAACTGAAAAGAAAACGGGGGTTTTCCAAGCAGAAGTGTTTCTCTGAGTAGGGATTTCGCGTAACTTCTTGTAATTTCTACACAGTAGAGATGAATCAGCACCAAGGCGTTTGCCCTGCACCCTGCATTTGATGGGCAGAGAGGAAGGGATTAAAATTCAAACCTGAACTAAACCTGAACTGATGTTTTGCAAATGATCTCGGTAAAGGGAAGGTCAGCCACAATTTCTGGCCTGTTCAGTCTTGAATCTCTGGAAAAATAAGAAACAACCAGCCTCCAGATTTGTCATTAGCCTGGCACATGGAGGTCTCTATACTATATTCAATTTCTTGTGCTGCCTTGCAGGAGCTTGCCTGCAGGAATAAGCATGTGCCTTACGGACATGAATGGGACCTGCTCTGTCATTCATACCTTGAATACCATTCTTTGCTCTGTCATTCATACCTTGTCACGTATCGTTCAGAATTGCAGCCTGGCACTGGCCCTACATCCCCATGGACCTTGTGCCCAGCCGGAGCAGTTCAGGTGGGCACCATGACATATGCCACAATCCAATTTTTGGGCAGTGCCGTCTTGGTATATTTGACCTGTTTCATCGTGGCCAGGTGGGCACTGCATAAAAGTATCACCAGGCAGGGAAGTATCTCCATCGTCGGAGTCTAACATGGTGAATTTTGAACAGCAACACTACACCTCAGATTATCACTAGGGATAAAGAAGAATCCCACGTCCAATTGACCATGGCAAATCCAATTCAAACTGCAAAGGGATATTTTTCCTCCCATTAGGCAGAATGTGATTAATTTCCCATGTGGAAAATTGTTCCAGACAGACGTGCTCGTAAATTATGGCAGAAGAGATCCTATTACTGCAAGCTCCATCAAAACCTACTGTGCCTCCAGAAACAGCAATAAGAAGATAATTATATTAACAGCCTTTGTTGTTATTTGATGTATGGCTGACATAGGCTGTAAGCTTATTTTCTGCCAGATTGGAGCCTCCGTTTGAGGATGGATGCTTTGATGTTTGTGGACATGAACAATAACCCTTGGTTTCTGACACTTGAAATTAAAATTGTTACAGAAAAGTTTTTAACTGGGTGATTGAAAGCCAATAGGTGCAAATGAGCCCAGAGTTTTAAATGTCTCCTCTGGGGATAAAGACTTAAAAACTTCTTATCTAAAAGGAAACTCAATTTTACCAGCCAGGATTCTTGAAGGAGCTGTGCTAGGCTCTGTGCTGTTTAACCCAGGATCTGTAAAAGAGGGTGTCAGTGATATGACTAACTTAATTGGTCACACGATTACTTAGGATATTAAAATTTGGAGCTGAATGCAAAAAGCTGGAGGAGGATCTCATGCTATCGATGGCAGAAAGGCAGTTCAGTGTTGGTAACTACAAAGCAATGCTGTGGAGGGGAAAAAAAAAAAAAAGTTGTTGCAATCCAGGGATGAGATTCCAGTAGGTCTGAGGATGATTCCACAAAAACTCCATCTCAGTAGTCAGCAGCAGTCAGAAAGCCAAACGTGGTGTTGTAAAGAATTAGGCAAAGAACGGAGAACAAAACACAGAGCTTCAGCTGTGGAAATCCACGATTTCCCCACACGGTGAATACCATGTGCAGCTCTCGTCATTGCCTCTCAAGGAAGGTGCAATAAGCTAAGGTGCTGAGAAGGGTGACAGAGCCGAATTGGCTTCTGTATGAGGAGAGTAAATAGATGAGAAATCTTCAGTCTGGAACAGAGGTGATGGGTGGGTTAGTGTAGAAGTTTGTGAAATCATGAAGGATTTGAGAGAGTGATGGAGACATGATATATCTTTATATATATATATATTTTTTAATTCTCTGAATGCAAAAACCAGGTGCAGCCTGTGAAATTTGGAAAGCAAGCCTAAAGTGAACAAAAAGGAGTATGTAGTCACATGCCAGGTGGTTGAATTAGGAAATTGGCTTCCAGACATCTCCATGTCTGCAATATCCATGGGTTCAAAAAAGAACAATATTTGTAGGATATTTTCTAAAAAATATGTTCTAATTCAGAAGAAGTCTAAAGAACTGATGGGCAGTGATGGGGAGTATATATCAAGAGACAGATCCCATTACACATGTCCTGTTCCTTGAATTTCTTCATCTTTTACTGGCCACTCCTGCAGACAGGGAGCTGGATTACAGCTAGACCTTCACCCCAACCAAATGTGACACTGACATCACTGCAACAAAGTGGGGTAAATCTTCTGTCCCTTGTCTGTGTGCTGAAACAACCAGTGAAACTGCTTTCTTGAACTTCAGCAGCTAGCCACGTGGCTGGTTATTCCCACCTAGAAATGGAGGAGATGGCATCTGTCCATTCGCAGCCCTGTACCTGGAGACCACAAGTCTGCAGGCTGGCCCACCCCAGAGGGGTTATCTGAGGTACCCAACAGTGGGACTTTATCCCTCTGGCCAGCCCTGCATAGCGCTGCACACCAGGACACAAAGGCAAACAGCGTTTGGGGAGCTGCCATTCCAGTGCGGTGGCACCGAGGGAGAAAGACCAGTTTGTTTGGAGGTGTGTATTTTGCTAGCAGTCAGGCCCGTTTGGCTGCTCCGCGTCTCTCCGTGGCTTCAAATGCAATTAATCAGGGCCCGAAAGGGTAATTATCAGCTCACATTCCTAATTCAGATTTCTGTGCCTATTCATTTTGCTGTTTTTTCTTTAATTCAGCAATAAAGTTGGGGTTATTTTTATGTTTTTATGCTTCTGGCCCAGTGATCCTTATTAAAAATACAAAAAATAACAAAACATTAGTTTCCAGTCTGCCTTTTTTCTTGCTTCTTCCTGGGCAGTAAAAAGGACAGAGTAACCATGAAAGGGAAACGAGAGCGTGCACAGTCCTAGGGCCCTGCTGTCACCTTGGCTGACGGCACTTTTCCTTTCAGGGGGCGAGTAATTGGTGAGGACGTTAATCCCTGAAAGAGGCTTTTGATTCTGCAGCCGTGGATGGGAAAAGCTGCCGATACCTGACAGGGCTGCTTTCTCCTGTGTTCAGACACGTGTGTGAGTGCTCTCAGTCGGGCCGCTGATACGGAGCAAGTGGGGAGAGCTGGCACCCAGGGAGGTAACGTGGGTGGCTTCATGGTCAGGAGTTAAAGAGGAGGTGCTGCTGGACCAGCATGGGCCTGACCCACAAGCTGTTTTGTAAGGTGTATTGAAAAGGTGTGTCTGGAACCAGAGAACGATGCCCTGGGTTTGAGATGGTGTCATGGGCTGCAGATGAGCTTCCCGTCTCAGAGGCTGCCTTTGGTCTGGTTGCTGTTTGGTGACCTTCCTCCGTGTCTTCACCTGCTGAAAATTCAGCTTAAAACTAGTCCGAGCTTTAAGCTTTTAGCTTGGAGGGCTCAGGGAGAGCACTTCTCTGTGCAAAGAAAGAACAGCGCTCTGTTTTGCAAAGCACAGGGGATTTTGTTTCTGAATACTGCTCTCTGAAACCCTAGCTGTTGATTTCCAGTCTCTGACAAGCACAGACACCTAGTTATGTTTGCCGCCGGGTTGTTTGTTTGTTTAATTTCTGTGTTAATTGGTGCCTTCCAAATACCACAACTGCTCTAAGGAGCAGTGTCCCTGCCAACCTGAGTGCTGAATTTCACCTCCTGTAATGTGGGACATGTGTACCTGGCAGCTGACTTAATCGAGGTCTACCGTAGGAGAGAATTTTGCCTCTTTTATGGCAGAGATTGAGGATTTGTTTTTGATTAGAACAAATGTTTAAAGAGGATTTTCTGGCCCTGAATGTTACTTTAGATGTATTTTTACTCTACATCTCCGCATCCTACGGTTTCATTCTACATCCCCCTACAGCAGAGGGATCTGTGGACTGACTTCATTGCTGTCATTAGCGTGTGCTCATTCTGTGATCCTGTGAAGTCACCTTCATTTCCCTACCCCTCAACCCCTACCTGCCACATTCCTATGCCGTGTATGCCGTAGCACCGAGTTATTGCAAGACCTACCTCCTAATAATAATAATGAGAGACTTTGATCTATGTGGTGTGAGTGCAAATATTATTTTATTCACAGCTCCGGCTCTCAACCAGCACAAGGGTGGAGCCTCCCAGGCGGCATTACTGCCAGTCACGCCAAAGGATGTGGCTAGGACCTTACTCTGCTTTTCCAGTGTAGTTTGGCAAGGGTGCGGTGCGAATCCACCTCCCTCCAATGACCTCGCTATGAGGTCTTTGACCTTGCACGAGAAGGTAGTCTTATAAAGGCTTATAAGATAGTGGAAATATTTTAATAGGCTGAACTCCTTAGGGCCTGTGATTGAAAAGATTGAGCTGGGACCAGATGGTCCTCTCCTGATGGTCCCACCAGTGTCAGGAAGGCTCCTGTTGGCTTCAACAGATCCCAGTGAGGCAGGTCAAAAAACACACTGAGCATGGTTTTTGAATAAGCAGAGGAAGAGTTTAGTTAGTGCAGCAACAGGGACATGGTCTAGCCCTTCAGGAAGAGCATTTTGGTGAAAAACATTTACAGAATCATGTGAGAGACTTGCCTTTTTCCACTCTGCAGGACAAGCTGGAGTAGTTCAGATGATATGGGCATGTTGACCAGCACATATGTAACACAAACAGGGGCTGCTGGTTCCCAAACCTGTTGGACCAACGAACAGTGATCCACATCATTCCCACACTGTCCAGGGAGAAAAGTAACTCTTGAAAATAGCCATGAAATAGCCATGCAGACTGTCTGTGGATTGCTGATGAGTTGGAGATCCGGGTTAGGAACCACTAATTACCTGGGTGAAAGCAGGATGCTGGTGTCAGCTGATAAAGAAGATAAACCAAGTGTTTGAGCACAAGTGATAAGATGTAGTGGTTGGCATATTTCTCATCAGTTTGGTTTAAGGTCTTGGAATTTTGTTACTGAAGCCCTGATGCTTCCATAGGTCAGACGATTTGGTCCTGAAGATTTGTAAACAGATCTTTTTAGAGGATGTTCAAAGAAACTCAGGGTGCAGTGGCTGTGTAAATGTTCAGATTCTTATCTTAGGGAAGAAGTATGCATATAGGCAAGGGAGATGCTCTGGATCTGCATAAGCTTTCCTGTTTTTCCGTGCCTCTTTTTTGTGGTGGAGCAAAGCCTGTATGCAAAGAGGGGGATACTCCCGCATTCTCTGTGTGGGGAAACCCTGCTGTTTCCTAAGGCAGTGTTTCTTAGATGTTTTGAAAATGTGACCCTCTTTTGGCTCCTTGTCTTTGTGGGACTCTGAATTATCATCAGCTTTGTTCCTCCAGGTGAAGGAGTTGCTGCTGTTGGCTGGCTGCAGGTGTAAACACCATTCTCCTCCCTTGTGACAAACTGACTGCTTTCTGCAATTAAAAGCACTTAGCTCTTGGCATTCTCTTTGCATTGTAACACTGACAGCCAGTAATTACAGAAGAGTTCACTTTCCATGTTGGAGAAGCTGAGCTGTGCAGTTCGAGGAGGCACCAATTGCAATGCAGAAACTGAAGACTTCGCTCCCTGAACGAACAGCCCAGCACTCTGCAACCATTCCCAGACTGGGAAGTTCACTTGTAAGGAATCTGGGCACCAGTGCTCAGGTTGACATCCTCTTGCGTGAGGCAGATGCTTTGCTTGGTTGTACTCTGGTCATCTTTGTGGGTTTGTTGGTGTGTGCAGACCAATAATGTCCAGGAAGCCATCCCACAGCATGAAAAATGAAAGGGTAACTTCACAGCCTGCCCGTACCAGACCAAATGGTGCACAATTTGCCTGCATCACGATTTCTGCCTTGCTTTAGAGAGGTGGGAGACGTGCAGCTGGGGCAGCTGAAGAGATGACAGGAGCAGCGGGTTGTTTGGGTGATAGCAGCAGGACACAGAGCAACATGAAGTAGCTCTTGGCTTATGCAGAATGCTGTACAAACAGTAACAGAGCTGTTAGCTTGAGAGTTGCACCCTGTGGCCCCCATCTGTCACTCCTGAATTTCAGCATCAGTGCTCACAGCTTTTTTCTTTCTTCCAGCTGTGCCTGGTGCTTGAGCTCTCGTAGGCTGTAGTAGCTAAGTTGCTTTAGAGCTGGTGCTGTTATTCCAGGGGATAAGTAGCCAACCCTACAGACAGCTGAAAGCAGCCAGGTTCAGAGGTAGGAACTCTTTGCTGGTGGGCAGTCCAGCCTCATCGCTTGCCTGTCTTTGGTTTCTCCTTGTAATTATTCATGTAGGGACATATTCTGCTGTATCAGTCCTAATGGCAGAAAATTTCTCTTCCTGGTGATACTCTTATAATCAAGCCATGCTGTTTTCCATCCTATATTGCTTCTCAGTGATTTTCTTATACGTTGCAGCTTTTGCACATTAAAAACAGGATCCAAGTACAGAAGGAAACCCTCTGTCCCCCCCATATCTCAGAGCAATATTATTATTGCTTATGTTGGCTTTCCTGGTTACTCCATCTGTCTCCATCACCTCTTGTCACCTTCCATAGTAATTCCTGCTGATTAGCAAAGGCTGTTATCAACTGAGGCTCTTGGGCAGCCAAGTTCAGCCAACAGTTCTGACTCTGTCACGAGTCTCCACTTATGAAGAAAGTCCTTCCCCCTCCCACCAGTGGAAACAGTATGAATCATTTCCCTCCCCTTTCTTTGTCAGGAGTAAATGCCATCAGTGTTCAACACTGGTTCCCTGACTCCAGGAAATCATGGATGAAACAATCCATGGAAACTGGGATCCCCATGTGAAATTAGTTTGTAAGGAACACACCTCTTTTTTGGCCATTGTCAGATTGCCATCTGGATGATAATCACACCTACGTCCATGAAAAGTGTCAGATTGTTCTTCTACCCCATAATCCTGTACTGTTGGGTTACGTATTTTGCACTGCAAGGTATCAGTGCATATTTACGTGCTCCATTTGGGAATTACATTGCATGACAGGTACCTGAGAGCTTTCTTGCAGGACTCTGGGATGGATTTCATGGTGTAAATGGGTTGAGGAGTCATATCTGATTGCACATTTATGCTTCTTTGATGAGCAAAAATAGTAAGAGCAGCTATGCGTAAGGCGTAAAAGCCTTCATAAAAATACTTTAGCCATGAAATGGTGTTAGTCACCGTGGAGGAAGCTGCTTAGCCCAAAAGGAGAAGCTATAACTGCTCTAGGACTAAATTCTTTTCTCTCTTTCTCTGGTGCAACCCCAGTGTAACTGCAAAAAAGAGTCTGACCTCATCTCGTAAGCAAACTCTCTTTGAGAATTTGATCTTAAGTTGAACACGTTGCTTGGCAGTACTCACACAGGCCTGGTATCACTCAGGTTCTCGGGTAAAACGAGGAGAGAATTAAGAGCACAATAGCAGTAACAACATAAAGGCACAAAAGCAAGAGCTCTTTCCTGCTTTTAGGAGACAGCTGACTGACTGATGGAGCCCCCACAGCTGTAGCTTCTATAGTTGGAGGCAGCACATGTCTTTTTAAACGTGCATCAGATGAGGCATTACAGTATTTTTAGCATAGCCATTAGTATTCAGGCTGTCCATTGAATATTTATCATACACTTTGCTTTATGTAGAGCCTTCTGAAGTGGATTGTCTGTACTTGAGGTAGAAGATTAAATGTGGATATGCATTTGTTCAGCGTCCCTTTTGCAGCGTGTTTGGGCTCTTCCTAACCTCCAACAGAGAGGCTGTCCTTGCATGGAACAACCCTTGGTCAGTCCATCACCCAGACATCCCTTGAAAGGAGAATCAAGCTCAGCAGTCAGAGTAAGAGAAAGGTGGATTAATTCCCTGGTAGATTTGGAAAGGAGCTAAACATCTGCTCCCCTGCTGAAGCTCCCTCCTACCTGCCCAGCTCCAAAGAGCAGTGGTGCTGGCAGCTCAGGGCTGAGCCACTGATGCAGTGCTGGGAAGATCAAGAAAGACATCTACAGAAGGTCTCAAGGCCAGCACCTTTCCTTTGCAGTGAAAGGTATAATTAAGAGATTTGTTTTCATGGCTCTCAGAGCTTACAAACCACCAGTCTTGAGCAGTGGCTGCTATGACAGCGGGCCTCTACTGTGAGCGTAGGAGTTGTGTATCATTTGTCCCTCTTCCTTGGAGAGGAAAACGCAGACTCCCTGCTAGGCATCCTCGTGGAGACCTCTGGTGCTTCTCCACCTAAGCTTGCCTGGTGCTGACCTGCAGAAATCAAGTGATATTCAGAGTGATATTCAAGTGAAATCAAGTGATATTCAGATTTAAGCTTGCAGCTGCCAGAGAGATGGTCTCCTGGACAGCTTTATTCCTCCCACTTTGTACACAGGATAAAACTGGGGCCCTGTGGGAGGAGAGGTGTGTGGCCATGGAATTAAAGGCTGCATCTATATACACACAGGGAGATGAAGGGATGACTTAAGATGTCCCCTGCAACGCTGAACCTGATACTTTGCCTCTTATCCACATTAATTTCCTAGGAATAATATTTTCTTTAAAGAAAAAAGGATAAAAATAAATATTGTCATCCTGCATTAGCAGCAGGACTGGAGCCCTGTTTCTTCCCCGTGTCTCTCTCTCTCAGTGCTGCTCTCCTCAGAGGCCTTCCCAACACACGTGCCTGACCTCCCTTGGCCTGGTCCAAGCCCAGTAACATTCACTTGGTCGCTGAGAAAGGAAGCGGTGCTGTATGTAATCGAACAGAATTAGGTCCCTTCCTTAGAGATGTGGAAACTGCCCAGAGGAAAAGCCGAGGGGTGCGTAAAGCAGCACTCCACCCTCATGAGGAAGCTGCCCGGGCCGGCCTCCATTTACCAGCCGCCACAGCACTTCCCGCCTCACCTCGGTGCTGCGTGAGGTGCTCCCTGGGGTTTCCTTGCTGGGGGCTTTCATGTGCCCTCCTCTGCTGTTTGCCTCCCATTTTTCTCTTTATTTCATTAACAGGGTGATCCTAATTACCTTGGATTTGGTCAGGGTCCCATCTCACTGCCCACCAGAGCAGGTGCTGCTGACTGTCCTCGTTTCTCTTCTTGCCTTGTGTGCCAACACAGGTCTGAGCTACTTGGCCTTCTCCAGACCTCAGTTCTTAATACCATGGACTGGGCACATCTACCCCACAGTGCTACCCTTTTCTAGCTTCCAATAGTGGAGTGAAAGTCTCCTTTTTTTGGGTGAAGGGATAAAAATGGAAGCACCTCCTGGGCTTTGCTCCGTACGAACACCACAGTCATCCTGATATTTTCCATCTCCATTTAAGGACTGAAGGAGAACTCATCATGTCCTGGGGTCTTTTTTGTACTCTGTGTTTAATATAACGTTCTTTATTATATTTATCTTGTTACTTATGTCTGACTCTTTCATTTATTATGTTACTTTGAAGACTGGGCCTCCCTGTAAACTGTCTTTTTAGGAAAGCTGAATGGCATTTGCAGGGGATCTTTAATGTGTTTAAGTCTTTGGTTCCTTTATGTTTTTATATGGTCACCGGTTCTACTTTGGACTCGTGGCTTGAACTGAAAACAGGAAAGCCAGACAGTGAGAACATTTCCAAAACGTCCCTTTTTCTTTGCAGTGTATTTATAAAAGTTGCAGAGAAATGCAAGGATCTCCCACAGCAGCATTTGCAGAGCACTAAGAAGGGAAGCAGTCTGTTCCCTGCAGATACCCCATGCCCTCTCCCAGAAAAAAAAAAAAGGGGGCTTACTGCAGTTATGCATTACAAATACAGTGTGATCCTGGAGAAACAGTAAGAAATGTTTTGGAAGTACAGATAATTCCCCCCATTTACTGGGGCTAGAAGGCAGAAAGCAGCAAGGTTTTGATGTGTCCACAGCCAGGCAGCGCAGGGTGATGGACATGTCAGAGCCGTGGTTAAATCACTCGAACACGGACGAACGTCTCAGCCACCTATTGCAGATTTCTCACATCCTCTGTGCTCTGTTACCACCATGCATCACATCCTACAAGCATGGCTCAGCACTGGCTTTGTAGTGAGATAACCACGTGGAAGCAGAGAGAAATTTATGGCACCTTTGGAATGATGACCTTACTTCACAGAACAAACCATTTGACCAGTTGTGCTCCCGAATTCTCAGGGACTGTGATAAACTACTTTCTCCTGTCTGAAACAAAAGGCTTTAACGCTTTACAGGTTATCTGTTGTGAAGAGAAAAGGCAACCAAAAGGGCCAGACTCTGGGAGGGTTTAGAGCTCTGCTACTGGGCTGTTAAAGGCTATGCTTTCATTAACCTCTCAACTACTGTAATCATGACAAAATCAAAGCCACATATTCGGATTTTGGGTCTGATTTCATCTCCTAGTCCATTTTCTTATCCCATGATCTCTGGATTAGTATTTCATTTGCCTGTTGGCAGAATAAGTTTGGAGCAGGAGGTGGTATATATGTCAGCATTTTTTTTACGTAGACATTTCATGGATTAAATAATGCTGGCAGATACTGTTTTCTTCCACCACAAGGAGAACATATAATTTATTCTTGTCTCAATACATTAAAAGAAATACAGCACAAAAGAAAAAGGGAAGAAAACCACCAAAAAAGGATACGAAGATAAAATCCCTTCAAGCCAAAAAAATACCAGCTCTATGACATCCTTGTGTGTGGGGAAACTCAGCTCCTAGATTATTTTGATAAACTCTGTTACAATCAGTTTAACACAAAACCCAGCTATTTATTTAATCTTAGCTGACTTGCAGAAATGTCATCCATTAAGGACACTGAGGTTATTATTTTTTCACGTAAAAAAAAAAAAAAAAAAGTTTGTTTATTTTTCTACTATTATTTGGTTTCCCTCTGTAGATTTATAAGGTCTCTGTCACCAACAGCCTAATGTTTCCTTGTGTGCTGGCTGTGTGGTTCCCCTACAGGAGCATCTGCGGTGGGAGGAGGCTGGGTGGGCATGGACGGGGCGTAGATGGAGCTCCAGCACCAACGTGCTAAAGCGGCACCAAACTGGAAGTGAGTCACAGCTTACACAGGTCTGCGCCAGGGTAATGCAATCACTGAATGGGAACTTGGGAACTATTTTTTTTATACTTTATCTACAGGATAAAATTAGAAAAAGTCCCTTTGCCGTAAGTTGGAGCTGGGGATGAGACTCCATCCCCCAAACCACATGCCCAGGGCACTGATGGCTGTGGCCAATGTCTGCTCTCTGCTATTGCACTCTCCCCAGTGGTCAGCGATGCTCCTAAACCTCCCCTGTCCTCTGTTCTCTCTGCAGGGAAGATCCTGTTCCGGAGGAGCCACGTCCGAGATGTAGCTGTGAAGAGGCTGAAGCCCATCGACGAGTACTGCAGGGTAAGAGCAGGGGGACAGCTGCCAGCCCTGCCACAGGGGGCTCACAGGCACCAGCTGTGTGGCACCATTCTCTGTAGATACGACTAAAAGCTTCATCTCTGCTGAGCCCATCACAAGGAGGGTCTTCTGGAAGCAAGGACAGTCCAGCCCCAGCACCACAGAGGCTGACGGGGCAGGTGAAAACAGAGGCCACTCTTTGCTCCCTTAGCCAGCACTGCCGTGGTGGTTGTTGTGTCAATCCTCAGCTGAGCGTAATGTATACACTGCGCCGGTGCCTCATTTAATCAGAAAAGGCCATAGGCATAGTCTGCCCTGCTGGGGCTCTTCACATAAATGCGGATTTTATTTCTACTTCAGTCTCCATGAATGCGAGAGTTCAGCAGGCAGAGAGGCCCAACAAAGATGGCATTTTCTCCTTTTCCTTGCCCGTCTGGGCTGCAGGAGGGAAAATTTGGGTTTGTACAGAACTGGAGATGGGCTGGCGGCTTTCAGGGGTGTTTCTCATAACGAGTGAAAGTCTGGAAATTTATGGCAGGACAGAAAAGCATGCTGTGTGGAGAAGAGGGTTAAGTGACCTAATCTTTCCTTTCCAGCTTCAACTTTATGATTTGATGATAATTAATCCTCTGACGGTAGATTAAAAGTCGTTTCTACACAAGACCAATACCCAGCTCTTGCAGAGGTATTGAGCACGTCAGCGTGTAATTTAAACCCCAGACTTCCTCTTTTCTTTCCCGTGGGGTTTTCTTTCCGTTTTTAGAAAGCCAGAGGAGCAGGTGGAGGGGAAAACCACCATCCCTGAGAACTGCTCCAGTCAGACATTTGCTCATCCACAACCAGGAGGAGGTCACAGCAGCGCCTGAGGCGCGCAGGGGGCAGCGGTGACAGGGCCGGGCGAAACCCCTGCCATCTGCATCACCCGGGCAAGGAAGCTGCGATTAAAGCCTTATCTCATGAGATCAGGCTCTCTGTGTGACAATTACCACGCTGTCTTCCTGCCGGCGGCCACAAGTCTCGCTGTCAAATATGCACGGTCCCGCTGCACCCCCAGCCTCCAGCCCTCCGACAGGAACTGCCCGCGACGTGAGTGGCGAGGACGAATGTCAGGGTTCACCCAGCAGATGCGTGGCGGAGAAAGCAGCGATTTACTTGGGGGGGAGCCCCTGCCCCGGGCTGCCCTGCGCTGGAAGCTGCTTATCTGGGACCCCATTGTCTGTGCCCAGACAGACAGCCCCGGCCCGGCTGCCCTAGCGGTGCCCTGCCGCTCACCTCTGAGGAATATGTCTTGGAGTCGGCCGCTGACATGGTCGCTGATACTGCAGCACTTCCAGTGCTGCCTTCCTCCTCGCTGGGCTTTTCTCTCCACAAGATATCTGGCTCCCCAGCCCCAAGCTGGTGCACGGCCTACAAGTAGGACTGTGCCCACCTCTTTGGCAGCATTAGCTGTTTTCTGCCTTTTTTCCCCAGCCCAGCAGATGTTTTGACTCTTGAGGAATTGTACAGAACTGTGGAGCAAGAATATCATTTTGAGATTCATTCCTGCTCATATAAGGGTGCAAAGCTTACATCCCATGCTAGTCTGAAAACGAGTAGGCAGACGACATGTTCAGTTTTGAAAAATGTGGAGAATGATGCTGGAATGATGTAGGTGAAATTGGCGGAGGAAATCTGACGTGGGATAGTAAAATGAATAAAGGAGACAATAGAGCTTTGTCTGCTGGAGTCTGGGGAAGCAGAGGAGGGAGGCAGATTCAGATGCAAAGTTTGTGGTGATTCTTTTGCCAGATGAGGACTCTCCATCCAGCTTGCCCTGCAAAAGTGAAGCACAGATGGGCCCTGCCAAATGAGCGGTGCAAATGCTCGACCATTTGTTGTGTTGTTGTTGCAGCCTGTCTCTGACAGAGCGCGGTGATTTGCATGGCTGAGAAGCAGCTCCGACTGGGGCTGTTTTGAAGTTTTGTTCCTTCACTGGGCATGGAAGCAATGGCAGGCAGGCAAAGGCTGTCCCAGAGTTTGAGGGGAGTTGTTCAGAAAGCATCGGTCATCAAGGGCTTGAGACCTCTGCTCCCTGCAGCCTGGGCCTCCCGACCCCCCGAGCCTGTCTGGTTCTTCGCTGCTGTGTGCCAGCCTAGAGAAATGGCTTCACAGGGATAATTAGGCCAGTGTCTGTGCTAAGGCCACAAGAAGCTTTGAAGTTGCAATGAAAAACAGACTGGGACATACAAGAAAAGATTTCCAGGGCTTTTGTCATCCGTGCAGGGTCTGGATGTCCTTTGTGGTAACCTGAGCAAGTTAGCAAACAAACTGGATTTTGCTTGTGAGCGCGTGCTGCCCACTGGACTCAATATCTCTGGATGATTTCCTTCTTAACTCTAGGCTTGGAATTAGTTCAGTGAGATTGAAAGTCTTCTGGGCTCCTTGGGCCTGGTTTTGTTAACTTTTTAATAAGTTGTTGCCAATGTGGAAGAAAGAGCAACTTCACAGGCTCACCTTGCTGGGGGCATTTTATTTAGTAAGCTTTTCATCTCCCACACACCCCTCTGGTGTGTACATGTCCAGTATGCATCATCCTGTGTTCACGAAAGGCCTCTCAGGTCAGTGGGTCACCGAAACACCACGCTCTCCTTCCTCAGCCCTCGGGGAAGACTCAGGCCAGCATTTGCAGACTTGCATCGTCGTGGTTGTTGGTCCTAACTGAGGGAGGCATCTTTGTGCAGGGGAGCTTTCAAGATGTGAAGTCCCATTGCCATAAATACTTAAATTTGTCACACGCTTTTACGCTGTCCTGACAGGAGGTGTATTTATGTAGTAGCTTATGGGCTTTTCCAAAGGGAGGTTTAAGTACCCGTACGCACACAATCTAAATAAAAATTATACGAGCAAGTTGCATCAGCGCCAGGAAATATTGGTCATTCTTTTATTAAAGTTCGCAGTTTGAGAGACCACACTTCAAAAAGGAAAAAACATAATTACCTCCCTCTTGGTCTCTCAGTCCGGCCTCTCTTTCAAGGTTTAATCCTTGAACTTGTCAAGACAGATGCACAGACGTTTCTGTTTCTTTCCATCGTACGACTAAGCTAGGGCAGAATTAAAATGGAATAGTAGTTAGTTCTGTTCTAGAATGAAGGGGTTTAAGAGAAAAACTTTGCAGTGCCCCTCTCAGTACCTGGTATAGGGCCTTGCTTTCTGGTGCCTCGTGGCCCTTTTATGTCAGAGGCTCTTTTATGTCCCAGTTACTTCCAAAATTACACCCGCTTTTCTTCCTCAGCTCTTTATTTATTCCTGCATCTCCCCACTTCTCTTGCCTGAGCCACCAGCACGCACTAGTCTCTGACTGTCAGTGTTTGCCATCCAACCTCCACACTTCATTTCTTGGGGTTCAAGCTTGGAGTTACTTGGAGCTCTCAATAAAACAGATACAGGAAGGTAAAAGAATTTGTTTCTCTGTTCTGAGAAGTGAACTGTTGTAATTGCATCTTCCCTCTTGCTGAACTCGCGGCCATTCCCAAGCATCTGCCACAAGCAATTATCATTAATTAGGATGATAAGCAGTTGAGAACAGGCTCCTTAATATGAAAAGTCAGGGAGCCATAAGCATTCAGTAGTCAGCTGTCTCTGGATCTATGAGCTGGGCTTAACCCCGCAGAGCTTTAGGGAGCTACGTGTCTGAGCTCCCTCAGCGGGCTGTGTGTGGGGAGAGATCACCCCACCCAAAGCTAGATGTCTGCGGTGGGGCAGACAAATCACCCCCTGCAGGTGCTGGTCTTCCACCAACGATGATACCAGTCACACCAGTCCCCAGGTTTAGATACGTAAAGTTCAGCGGGGTGAATATCATTGTATGCATACACACACCTACACTCACTGTATATCTCTATAGAGTCATGTCTCTGCATCTGTTTTTTTTATTTTTTATTTTTTATTTTTTATAATTGTTTATACATAAACACAACATGCAGCGTTCAGGGCACATTTACATATCGTGTGTTTTCTCACCCGTGCACATGCATTTCGTGAAGCTGTCCACCTGTAATATATTCCCACCGAGCTGTTTGCTATCCACATAACCTTCAGCAGCCAGCCCTGCCCGCCGCCGGTGCTGTGCTCTGCTTTGCCTGCCAGCAGCTGAGCAGTGTGAATCGGTCGTACCCGATGTGGAGGGCTGATTGCTAACGCCCCGCCTGCCGTGGAAGCTTTTCTAATAGCTTTTTGAATCATCCCCTGCTCTGCGAGACTGTCTGAAACCTGTAATATAGAGAGACAGACATCATTACAGGCTGAAATAACACATAAAAGCCCATCTCCTAAGGAGTATGTGAGGTCTAGGCAGTGCACGTCTGCCTTCGCTGGCTGAACAAGGAAACTTGCTGTTACTGATAATACTTAGCAGCGCTGCAAGGATGAATTCTGCTCACTAGCACTTTTTATCTTTCACCTTTCCTGTGCAAATTCCGTGCTGTTTCTGGATGCTTGCTATACGTAGCTGTGTGCATTTACCTCTGTTTTCCACGTCCCAGGAAGAATGTCACATCCCTATCCTTTTCCTCTTTTCACTATCTGTTTTCCTCTTTCTCTTCTTCCTTCTTCCCTTGACCCCACGGTCGTGCCTTCAGCCTGCTGCAGCTCTGTCCTGAAGGCAATTCAGGAATTCTGGAAATGCCCAAACTTGTATTTTCCCCTTGCAGAGGAGCTGTGGTGTTGCTCATCTCCTCAGTGCACTTTTTGTTCACTCTCTGAAGTTGCATTGCACTTGCCTTGATCACAGGTAGATGTTGTGTGTTTGCTGATGAGGTTTGTTTCTCAAACCAGTCTTGCTGCTCCCTGCCACTGTCCAAAACAGACCAATTCTAGTTGCTTTTACACTATCATTTACACTTTCTTAGCGTTTCTTACTCTTTCTTAGGGTTTTGCTCTTTAAAAGCAAGTAAAAATTGATTGGCTGCAGACTTTACACCTGAGATCTCCCCAAAGCATGCAATGGCAAGTTATTATCAGGTGGTTTTCATTCCACCTCAGTGCACTGGGCTGAAAATTGCAGCACTCTGGGAGGTGATTCAGCAGTGGGAGAGCCAGCCCTGCCCCAGAGCCACCGTGTCGCTGGGGTGGGAGAGCAGGATGGCTGGGTTTGGGAACAGCTTCAGCTGTTTGATTTGTGTCCTCTGCTACCTGCCTGGGAAAGAGCCATGGCCAAGAGCCATGGAAGGGCTTTCCAGTTACCCCCTCTGGCCCAGCAGGACCACAGCACTCCCTTTAGACCTTCCGGAGATTTCCAAACAGGGGAGCACCAGTTCAAGGGGGAGCAGATTTCCTAAAGCTTCTGTTGATTTAGCAGCCCAAATCTACATGGCAGCTTACCAAGCTCCTACGTCAAAGAAAACCCACTAACCCACTGTGCTCCGATTCAGTATTTACATCTGCAGCCTGTTTTTGGGGAAGGGCAAACACCTGCAACACGTAGGGAAGTGACAACTATTTGAGAAGGTGCCTGATGTGCAGGACCCCCTGCGATGAGTATAACTTGGGTATTTTATGTTTCCCTAGTAATGATACGTATCGTTTGCAGTGCTTGCTGTTGCTCCATTGACTGCACAAGATCAAGCCCTTAGAGATTTCAAAACACACTGTAGATATTAAATATCTGAGCCTCATAACCTTTCAGCAGATTAGGTAAGTGTTATTGCTCAGCATCGTAAATGGGTAACAGAAGATAAATCCCTGCTGAATTTCATGGAAGAAGGTTAAGGAACCTGCCCAAACCGAGCAGGGTGTTAGTAACAGAGCATTCGCTAAATCTCAGCCCCCTTACACTGTTTGTTAGGTGCCATTACTCCTCTGTAAGCCTCTCCTGCTTGGGGTGCAGCTGAATAAAACACTCTTTAGTGTTTGTGTCCTTGTTGTGTCTGTGCTGGTGAGGCGTTTCTCTTTCTCTTTCAACATGCCATGGTTGTTACTATTCCCGGGCAGCTACTGACTTCCAGTGTTAGTCTTCCTTTGCCAGCAGGATGCCTGTGTTTATACACACTGGGAATAAGGGCAGAGAGCTCACACCTCTGTTATGTTTTTAGGCAAGACAGCAAGACTGAGTGGATAGCAGCGCGAACTAAGGCGCCCTTCATTCAAAATAAAGGACTTTAGTTTTCCATCTGTTATATTTCATCATGTGTTAGTGCAGGAACCAGCAGTGCTCTGCAAGCACGCCCCAGCACTTGGACCCTTCAGGTACTGCCAAGCTTCTGCAGCTGATGCTGCTTCCTCGTTACAGGGTATGTTTTTTTCTGCTCAATAGCACAATTGCACATGACCAAAGGCCAGTGTCTCATTCTTCACCAGCTTGCTGATACTAGATGAATTTTCCCTGCATTTTTATAACATCCCTCAGCCACGAAAGGTGAGCTGGAGGTCTGGGAGCACTTGGCTTGCAATTTCAGACCACCTAAAAACAGGAGCAGGTCACCTAATACTGGAGACCCACAGTTTCAGAGCAGGATTATATATTTTTAAGCTATTTTCCTTGATGTCCCTAAGCAGGAGTGGTCTTAGAAACAGATTTCTTCACTTCTTAAGCTTGGTTAAAATCAAACATGTGGTTAAGAGACTGCCCTGTCCTGCCTTCATGCTTTGGCTGGGCCTTCTTGGGTGTCTGACCAAGATAAAGCATATGTCTCATGGATTAGTATAACCAGTTTCCCCTAATGCACCTTCATTTAGCTCTGGCGTAGTTTTTCATCCATCTTCCAAGATTGTTTGTCCTACTTTCAAGTAGCAGAAGAGCCAGACAATCTCATTTTGTCAAACAGGTTTACAGGACCTCTAAGAAACTCGGTCTATATTTAACCCATGGCCTATTTTCAGCATAACTTAGCACAGGAGGAGGTTAACTCCAGCCTCTCCTCCTCTCCTGCTGGTCGCTTCTGGAGTAAATCTCAGAATCATGACACTTAGAGCTGCCCTCCTGTCTCTTTGTGAGCAGCTACGTGGCTTCTTTTGGCACTGGCAGGCTCTAGAGCCTGAGCAACAAATTCATAGCATGGTTCTGCCTTGCCTGCTTGTTTCCAACACACTTCTCCATAATGTGGTTCCCTCCCAGACTGCACTCAGTATTGCTGAGTGTGACAACGCTGCAGATCTGTACCTTGCAGAGCGTACGGGCATTGTTAGCCAGGATGCACCATGGTGAAGCCTTCTTTGTGCAGAAGTAGCCTCCGTGCTTCATTTATTTATTTTTCTTCCAGACAATCGCATTCCTTTCCTCTCAATTTTGGAGCAAATCACTGTGTTTTATTTGATGATTATTTTTGAAGCAAACTCTGCCTTTTCTGTTGACAGAAAGCTTTATGGGGAACATTAATCCCTTGTCTTAGTGGATGTTGAGGCTGCAGATTTTCACTGCTTGAATTTGTGTGCACTGACACAGAGCCTGTAAGCCCTCATTGTCTGATGTTCTCTGCAAACCTGTCACCAAACAGCCCTGCCGCGGAGCACTTATCTTTTCAGTATAATGGCTTTTGCAGAGGTGGAACAAGTTCTGTTCTTGTACACATAGCAAAAAATGACATCGGCCAACTCTAGGTGCCATCACTCATGTAAATTCATCACGCCCTGCTTGACATTTACATTCAAGACATGCTCTTATCTTTCTTCTCAGTTAAGTAGCTGGACAGGAGACTTTCCTTTTCTATTTCCTTCCACCTGCCAAGATGTTTTGTCTCCTCTTGCATGGTAGTTTAAATATTTGAGGACACATTTTTAACTTGATTTTTCTGAGTGTTTCTCCTTCTTGTTTTCCTCTGCAGGCGCTGGTTCGGCTTCCTCCTCACATTTCGCAGTGTGATGAAGTCTTCAGGTTCTTTGAGGCTCGCCCAGAAGACCTTAACCCTCCAAAAGAGTAAGTGCCTCAGGGATTTCCAGTGGTGCTCAGTTCTTTTTGATTAGCTGGGGAGAAGCTGAAGGTCATTTGCCTTTATTGCTGCTGTAGGTGTGGGAACAGCTTTCAGGCAATGCCTTAGAAAATGCCTGGCAATTACAGCAATTACATACAACCACATCAGGTGTGTGGAGGACAGAGGAGTCAAGCAACCCTCAGACACGTTGTTCAGCCATCCTCTGCCCACTTTTGCATTGTTTCTTGTTGATAGTTCTAATGAGGGAACCTCCCCTGGCTTGCGGGTTTTGCTTGATAATTATCACCAAAGACTCATTTAGTTCCCAAAAGCATTGGCTCAGCAGCAGGGGGAAATCCTGCCAGCAAGCACACCGCTAATAATTACCAGCTGCTTCTTTAAATGTACTCCTGCCCAGAGATACTTAGTTATCTGAAGGGAGCAAGATTGTGGTCCAGATCCAAAATTGTCTCTGGAGAGTCTATTCTTTCTAAGCAGGAAACTAAGAAAAGGCTGGGAAAAGAGTTTCCATTGAACACTAAACAGAATTTTAGCCTTTACCTTGAAATGGACAGGCTGATTCATGCTGATACTGTCAGGGTTCAGAGGACTAATTAATTGCGGGGAAAGTGTTGGCAAGAGAGTATTTACAGGCAACTGTGCTGCCTCCCCTAATATTTCCTATTCTCCTGTATACAGAACAGGATATATTTTGTTGTGCTCCTTTAATGTTTTGACTCAGTCCCATTGTGTTTTGTGCTGCTTTGTTGCATAATTTGAAAGTTCATTGCAGGCTGTGTTTCCATAATTCAGTTTTACGACTGTTAGCACAGCCCCTTGGTAATGAGAAATGGATATAAAGCTTTTTGGAGGTTTTGGCCACTTCAGTGCGTGCAGAACCTGTAGTTAGCAGAAGGCTTTGTATTGAATTCTGCTGTCTTTGGGTTAGACCTGTAGCTCCAGTGCTCGTGTAGAGGAGAGGACATTTGCAGTTTGATTTCCCAAACTTTGTTTTCTGCACGTATACGGTTTTGTGTAACGCCACATATTGACATTTGTAGTGAAGAAAGCACTGCTAGCACAGCTGAGAGCATCGCTTTTGCTTGTGAATGATAAAAGGAGCAGCTTGAAAATCAAAGGTCTGAAAAAAAGAGCTGTTCTTTATTATTTTCTAGCTAGGCTTACTTCAGAGAAATTTCTGGGGCGAGCAGAGAAAGTGATGTTGCATGTTCATTGCTAAACACCTACTGCAAACGTAGAAAGTATTGCAGCAGGATATGCCTACACTCTGGACCTACTGACTGTCAGAGCTTCCATTTATGGTTTGTAAGGTTTGCAAAGGTTGCTTGATCCCACAACACCCATCTCATGCAAGGAGACATCCATATGCTCTGGGCAGCAATGAACCCCCAGAAGAGGAGTAAGATCTCCAGGGTTACAGCAGAGGTCACCCAGAGGAACCCAAGTAGACCTCAGAAATCTGTATTAAATGCTATCTAACACTCCTGCCTGCTTTCTATGCTGATACAGAGCTTACAGAGTTAGGCCTGAGTAAAAGATCTCTGCAAGGTAGGGAATGGGGATCAAGGCCCACCACCAGGCTAGCTCTACCATGATGGCTTTATTTTTATTTTTCTTCCTAAATGTTGTTGAGAGCCTTTTGCTGGGCACCCTGTTCAATAGCCTTGCAGCAATTTTCAAGTTACCCATTTGTTTCCCCCAGGAAAAAACAAAAAAAGACTACATTTTCTCAGTCCGAGCCTTGCATCTTATTCCAACCTAGTAATAAGTGTGATTTATTTCCCTGGAAAATGTAGAGCAATAACCTGATTAAATCTCACTTCACTAATGTCTGCAAGACATTAATCTAGCTGGGTTTAAACAAATCCTACCTCGTCTTCTGTAAGCAAACAGATCTTAGGGAAGGTGTCTAAGGTTTCTGCTGGGAGCGCTTCACAAAAGATGTATTGTTGAAACTGCAGATTAGTCTCTACAAAAAGATGATGTAAAAGCCAATGGAAACATCTTAGTGTTTTTCTTCTGTGAACTGAGGGGGGAGGGAAGAGGTATGGGGCTTGCTGGACCTCTGTGTAGGGTCTGGGAGAAGGACACCTCCAGGGAGATTCTCAGCCCCAGCAGCCACTGCACGAAGGAGTGCGGTCAACCAAGAGAAATCCCTGCTTCATTCCCTCATTTCTCCTCTGCCAAGCCCCTCCAGGAGGAGTGAGCCAGCACTGCCTGAGCCCTGTGAAATCAGTCTGCCCTGGACCTCATTCACGGCCCCATTCATCTCACTGCGGGGGGAGCGAGGTAGCCTGGAGGCAGCATCTAGACTTCTGTGATTATTTTATCTTTCTTCAGTTGCTTCTTTTAGCCCTCAGTGCAGTGATTGTTCGCGTAGTGATGAGTCAGCAGAGACAAGGCATTCAGCTGCCTGCGTTAAAGGAGAACAAATACCATCAAGTGAGGGACTCGGCCACCAAGGGATGCTTGTGCCGCCTTCACATCTTCCCTCTGCTCACAGTAAAACGGTCTTTAGTTTTGTGATCACTTGCTCTGGTTTTCTGCAGAACCTCAGCCTCCTAAGACAAAGCCTGACCCGCAGTGAGATGCCGTTAGCTAATTTTCAGGAGTGTGACCTTAATCCTGGGGGCATTTTGATGAGCCCCGAGAGTCGATTGGGATATTGCACATCAGCAGAGCAGGGACTGAGCACGTGCTTCCAGTCAGAAGAACATGGAAGCTTAAACTTCAAGGGAGGAGGCAAACCCCCCTGGTTTACCTCACAGCCGGGCTTGCTGAGAGGTCTCCATGCCCTTAGCTGCTGAGCCATGACTCGCGATGATGCACGTACAGTAACTTCTGTGTTCCTGCAGGAATTCAGTCGTGAATTTGTGCCTTTCACTTCTGTTCCTGCTGTCCCCAAAGAAACTGCCATTTCCCTGTAGTGCCTGCAGCACTTTTACAAATGAGTTCCTAAGCTGTTCCTTATAACTCCCCGCCAACCCTGCTGGTCCTCGCTGCTTCTGCCTTCGGTGCTTTCCACGTTGCGCCTCATTTGGCTTGCAGGCTGCTCCCTGCAGGCTCATTTCCTACCACTGCTGTGCTTCGACTTCCCACAGTGCTGAGCAGCAATCCAGCTATAATAAAAGACGGGGTTTCCCAACACTGCTGGGATGTAGCCGGTTTGTTCGGTTAGCTTTGCTGCTCAGGTTATCTCTTTCCTGTTCTGGTGATGATCCAGGCTTTCGAGCCCCGTGACAATAGGCAGCAGGTATGCCATTCAACACCATTAAACCTCTTCCTCGTCCAGCAGCTCGCAGGCAGGTAGCTGGAGAGATGTCACAAGAGATCACAACGCATGACCCAGTTGATGGACTGCTGTCTGCTCCTGCTGGTGAAGCCGGGCTGTGCCTACAGCGGTGCTACAGCTGGGTCAGGTAGCTCACACAGCAGGTTCCCTTCGTGCAGGATGGGGGAGACATCAGAGGACACTAAATCCCTCTGGGAGATAGTCTGGGAGCTCTCTCAGACCATTTTATGGGGTAAAAATGTGTCTTTTGTAAGGCAGCTGGCACATGTTGGGAGTGTGGGTGTGCACAGCGTGGTTTGGAGCTCAGGGCACCCGAAGGGTTTGCTGCTTCTGCTCTTGCTCTGCTCCATGGATTTGGAGCAAAAACCTTGAATCATGAGCTCTGGTACAGGAGGAGAAGTTTTCAGCTGCTTAGATTTGTGACATGGAATTTTAATGTTTGAGCAAATGTGTGTGTATAAAGGCAAATGGCTGGGCTTGTGTCTTTTACTGTGCCCATGTAAAGACAGATCCTGTATTGCAACAGGAAAAGGTATTGTAAAGTAAGAAGAAAGGTTTTTTTTCTTTTTTTTTTTTCCCCAGTATTCTACATTAAAACACCATGTCACTGAAAGCCATGCATTTACAGGACGCTTCTGTTAATAATTATAATTACTAATAACTAAGCCAGAGGTGGATTAATTTCAGACTTCTACTGGGGATTGGGATTCAAGGCTGAGGTCAGGCCAGGGCTCACAGTCAACAAACAAAATCTCAGAAACCATTTTTTAAATTATTCTTTTTTACTAAAAATAACATAAGTACCCGAAGAGTAGTATTAATCAAATAGACATTGCATGTGGTTTACTGCTCTTAGGGTATTTTTGCTGTTTGGTTCAAAATATCAGAGCCAGGCTGTGCGGATGAGAGTTCACTTTTCCTTTCTGGGTCTTCATCCAGTATAAAAAGCAGGGCAAGATCCAAAGGCTTAGTTCCCCAGCACCCCCCCCTGCAGAAATTCATGCAGGCTCAAAAGAGATTTTGTTTTAAATCACCAATAATAATATTAACAACTGAATTTAAAGCAGTGCTTATTATCTGAGAATATTTTCCTGTAAGAATCATAAAGTGATTTTCAAACACTATGCAAATCCAGGCAAACTAGGGAAATTCTTAACTACACGACATGTTATTATGAGGGTTGATGCAGAGAATGCACGTAATGATGATGCTCCCTTTACTGAAGCACAGAAATGCTTTATTGTGGTCTGTAGCCATGGGCCTTACTGATCCTATGTCCATCATATAAATAAATACTGGTATAACATCCAGATACCCAGATGCTAGGCGGTAACTTGGAAATGCAAACTGGATTCTTCCTTTATTCTTCACAGGTTACAAACTTCTGGTAAGGAAGGAAATTGCCAGGGTAATACATTAACCAAGTTTTAGTTTGTGAGGCTACTAGTGCTAAAGCACAGTTTCCTGAGCCTATTTTCTACCCATTACTTCATTATTTTAATTGTGTTTAGAGACGACTATTCCTGTTTCCACAAAGTCCTCTGATCTGCCCTGGAATACCTATTGATAGAGGAGGCAGGTTTTTCATCCGGGAACATCTAGTCTGATTTGTTTGCAATTCATCTTTCTTACAGGGCTTACAGTAAAGATAATTTCCACCTTATTTAGGAAGGTAGTCAGCACCGTTTTGTGACAATCAGTATTACAGTGCACACTTGGTGATGGTATTGTGACGGCTCAATGAACGCATTTTGTTAGGAACATTCATTCCGCTTGAGAGATGCGGAATGGAAATTAATTTCCCTAAGAAATGCAAAATCAGAACATGATGGAAGTAGTACTTCAGTATGATTTATCATCTGGGAAGTAAATCACATTACACAGAGCAGGAAAAAAGCTTTAAAAAATTATCTGATATTTTTCTGAGAAAGGTTTGTCTGAAGATAAGGCAGTTCAGACCCATTGTTCTGAAGGGCAGAAAAGTTTTGCATTTTCAAAAAATGACCTAATCACCTTCACTGAGATTTGAGCAGCTAAGGATGTAATAACCTGTTAGGGCTGAGTTTGCCAAGAGCCTTTTGCTGGCTGCTCCCAATTAGTTGTCCAGCTCGCACTGATTTCAGTAGGAACGAGGTGCCAGAGCCCTCTGAGTATCAGTTTAGCAGAGCACCTGTGTTTACTTTTTCAAAGGTGCTTGTTTTAGAGTTGTGTTTATCTCCAAATATTTGGCCTCAGCCCCTAAATTTGTTGTGAGAATGTTTCTTGGGTTTCTAAGTCGCAGAAGTGCTCTACAATATGCTGCCCGTAGCGTGGGGTTGTAAAAATCTGGGGTTGAGAGGGGAGGCAGTCTGGGGCCCCAGAGACACCGCAGCAAAGTGTGGCTGATTCCTGGCATGTCCCTGTGTCCTGGGGAGCAGGAGCTCCTGCTCTGGGCCCTGGTTATTGTCAGATGCCCAGAGAATACACACTGACTTTTATACTGCCTGCTTCCAGGGTCTATGAGAAGGTCCCACTTGGAGACTGCTGTCTCAAATAAACTACGCCAACGCAGGGATGGAGTAGGCTCTAGGTATGGAAAAAAAAAAAAAAGAACTAACAGATGCATCACACATCCTCTTTCACATGGGAAATTCCCCTTTTGTTGACAACCTATGAATGATTTGGGCTGGAATATCAAATGGAGGGGATTGAAATTTGCTACTGGCAGCGGTGTCAATGGCAGCAGCAAATAATGCAGCCTTTCTGAGACGTGATTTGAATCCTTTTGCTACCTGGCCAAAAAAAGAAAAGAGAGGTTATATGCAGATAAATATCAAACAATAAACCTGGGGGGAAGCATAATGCATGTTAAATGAAATAGATTCAGCAACCACAAAAGAAGAGGTAGAAGAATGGCAGTTGGAGCAGCATACATTATTGCTGTTGCTGTACAGCGAGAATTTTGTTCCTTGCCGTGAATATCACACTTGGATCTGCTCGTGCTTTGTGGATCTGACTGTGAAAGGACACAGGGCTGAGAGGAGCAAAGGCAGTTTAATGCACTGACACTTGGCAGTGGTGGCCAAGCGTACATAAATAGCTTTGGCCTGGATTGGCTAGGACCACGCTGCAGGGTTTAAAAGTGGCATGCTGTCACGGGCACGGGATGGATTTAGAATAACCAGACTTACTCTGGATGCTTCAGAATGTGACCGAGGGGGGAGTGCTGCCACCAGGCTCCTACTTCACTGGTGGTACCAGGAACTGGCTTGCTGGGGTCAAGAGCAGCAGTGGTGTCAGGATTAGCAAAGGTTTACAGTTTATCAACACAAAATTGAGGCTTTTTTTTTTTCTTTCTCTCTAAAATTGTTGGGACTGAAGAGGTATTTTGGAAAGCAGACACTGCCTTTAGAAAAACTAAATGCCAGGCCTCTTGGCTCGAGTGCCTTTTTCCTGTCCAGTAATTTTTCCTCATATCCTAAAGGAACAATCACTGCTGACAATTTGCCAGTGCCTATTTTGTAGATTAGAAAGTAGCAGTTTACTTAATGTTTAACTTAACCCATAAAATTCCTTCCGTCCAGAGAAATGAAGTTCAGTGGTTAATTACCGGGGTTTGGAAGTCTGCTCCTTTTTGTCTCATTTATTTATTTGGTGGCATTGGAAAGGCCTCTTACGTCTCCTGGCTGTATCTGCAGCATGGTTGCAGATGTACACTTCCAGAGATTTGCTAAGAGGATTTGATTCTGGTAAATAAACCCTGTTCCTCTTGCAGTATAATTCTAGACATGATCAGTTACAAAAATATTTTGATTTTAGACCATTTGGAAGAAACATGACTTCCAAAACCTGTCGGGAAAGCTTGTTCTGCTGGTGCTTCTCTGTTCAAAACCAGTTAGGGAGCCAAAAGAACAAATTTATTCATCTGGCAATGGAGAACGAAGCAGGATTGGAGCAGAAGCAAAATAACTGGTTTCAGAATATACATTGTGAGGAATTTTGGACTCCCGTTATCCTTGGGCTCTCACATCTGGAAATGTTTGACCCAGTGAACCAAGATCTTCTGAAAGCCTCTCTTTAAGGACTGGTGGTGCTTGGTTTGACACCCCGGAATAGGGGCAGCCCCTAGGCCTGAATTGTCGATGTTGATAAGCCCACGAGAGATGTTTAGGTCCATGCAGGAGAGGAGCATCTGGTGCTGCTGTGCTGTGGGGATGGGCCTAGAGCTGAGGAGAGGAAGAGGGATGGGTATTTCCTCGTCTTATCTCCATTCATTGCTCTGCAGCGAGCTCCTGCTAGCAGGTTAATTGCACACACTGGGGTATCTGTCACCCTTGACTCACGACCTGCCAGGCAGGAGGAGATGGGGTGGGGATTTCTTTTCGCTAACATAACAGGATTGAACATAGCCGATCTCGTTCTCTGTGTGTCACGTCCCCCCAACACCAGAACAGGCAGCTTGGGTTAGAAATGTAATTGTAGAATGGGGAAGACTCCAGCTTGTCATTGCCCTGTCTATATTTAATACCGTTGGACTATTGTTTAATGAAGATCTTTTTCCACTCTGAGGAGGAGAGCAGGAGGGACAGACGTGCTCAGTGGGGTGTTTGCTGCCAGGGTGATGAATTATCCCCCAGTGGCGCCTGGGGTCAGATGAAACTTTTCACTGCTCCGCGCTTCCTATTGTTGATTGCTGTGTAATTTTGACACTGCTTATCTGGAGACTCCCTTTATTTTCAACACTGTTGCAAAGGAGTAGGCTCACTGGTTATAAAAGGAGTGTTTTTCTCTGGCACACGTGCCTAATGTAACCATATATGCAATCCTCAACTGGTTGGGGGCGAGATAAGACATCCCACTAAATTTAATAGGGCTTTATCAGGCCGTGCCCTCTGTGCTATATATAACAAGGGAAGGTGTTGCTTAAAATGTGCTGTAATGCTGTGTAATACAGGGTGGGTGGATGTGACATTTCAAATTTATTTAAGGTGGAGCATATCAAGCAGAGGTGACGTTCCTTGGTAAGCAGGACTTTAAACTCTCAGAGTCTCTGGTACTGCCCTGAGCATCCAGCAGTTGCCACTGAAGAGAGAGGAAGAAATATTAAGAATAAGAGTGTACAGAGAGAGAGGTAAAGCCAGGAAGGACTCTCTGGAGAGCCTCCTCCTCATGCTCTAGGCTTGCTTTCTGGCTTAGCTGTATCATAACAGCACGTTAGGCAGCTCCTGTGCATGGTGCTTCACCCATTCACCCCTTGCCACCAGAAGGCTTTGAGCTGGAAGTCCCTTCAGTTGCACAGCCAGGTGCTGGGGTATCACATCCACAGAGTTTTGCATTTGCCTGTCAATGCTGCTGCTGTTTAAAATCTTGTTTGGAGCAAGCCTGGAAAGAAAAGACATTTCTGGCAGTAGGGGACACTGCCCTGGAGAGCTGCACGCACCCAACATGATCTGTTTTGCCCTGTCCTATCTCTTAAGGTGGTGGGTTTCCTTCTTTAGGCCTGAGGTGGTATAAAAAATACCAGCCCTCAAGTGGCCGTGGCTGGAGGAGACACGGTCATCTAGCGGTAGATTCATTTCCACCCTTTCCATCTTCTTGACTTGTCTGCAGCTGACTGTCTTTCAGGCGTGCTGTTCCCAGAAACACAAGCAGAGGATCAAATAGCAACATGTTTTGACTCCAAACTCCGGAGTGACTTATCATGTTATCAAAGCTTTTGATTTAATTGAAATTTCACAGATAACCCGGGACTTGCTTTTAAGTGTAGACTCGAGAGCCGGTGGGAATTCAATTAAAAGCCTCCCCCCGCCCCTCTTAATGCTTGCATTTTTGTTTAGGAGGTTTATGGAAGGGATTTGCTACTGCTTATCTCCAGCGAGAGCAGCGTATCTGGGTTCAAAGATACCCTTTGTGTTCGGGCAACCTTTTTCCAGTTACACCAGGGTTTGATTGGAACGACCCCGCTGACAGTAATGGCCTATTTGAGATTTACACTGATGTAAGGATTGCAGATTTTTTGGTGTGTTAAAAGCCGAATTCTTCCCTTCTTTCCATTCACAGCTCTTAAAACAATTGGCCTAAGCTAGGAAAGATGTTCGTTTAAACAACCCTCAGATATATTCCGAATAGAGGCTTGACTGTGGCTTTGCAATGCTTTAGCCTAATCTAATAAATGCCGGTTATTTGCTGGATTCTTGCAAGCTGTATTTGCTTCCCAGCTCCAAGAAGTTTTAATAGCCACTCCAGTAATGCTGACTGCAATGCGCTGCGGTGAACCTCAGAACATTGTATATGTCTGATTACATTTGCTTTCAATTACCGGCTGGTGGGTTTGAAAAATCAGAGCAGTTCAGGCTCATTTGGGAACCACCGCAAAAAATCACTCGTAACCTGAGATACCTCGTGCTCGAGAATATAAAAGAAGATGTTGGATGCTGGGGGCCAAAATATCTGTGTTTGGCTTTATGAGGGGAGACCCGGTGCAAGATCTGTGGGGTTAGGGCGGCAGGGCTGAAGGGGCACCGTATCTAACAGATAAACCTTTTCCTTTCCCATCCCAGTGTGCTGGGAATGAAGTGTGAATGACTTTTACCAGAGACAGAGTTTGTCAGAGACTCGAATCTGTCGAGGTTCATTGGTGAATTAGCAGGGTTGCCATCGCTGTTGCTCCCCCTTGGGTAGGTTGCTCGGTCCTTTTTCTACGAGCTGATCCTCACCAGCATCGTCCTCACTTGCCAGGGTACTTGATTCGAGTTTGTGTGGATGTTGAGATGCAATTAGTCTCATTTTCATCAGGATGCAGGATTTAGTGGAGATGTTGATTATTCTCTAAATCTGGCTGAAAGTGGAGTTTTCATTGACGCGTTTCACTAAAAATGTTTCTCTGGGTTCCTGTTGAAATGCGGTCCCCAAATTTGGATAATTTTCAGCAGCTCTGCTGAGCAGCAGGACGGCTGGAGAGTGGACAGACGTGTACGGAGGCGTGTGCCAGCTGGCTTTGCAGGTGACCCCTTCTGTAGGGACATTCAGGTCTCTGGGTTGGGTCCCCATCGTGGCTGGGGCCGGACCTGCTGCACATGGTGTAGAAAGCGGGCTGTAGGGCTGTCCCCAACCCCCCACTCCTCACCTCCACACACGTCTTTATAAAGAAGCGAGGGGCCGGGGGCAGCTGGGGAAAGCTGCAAGAGTCGTTCACGTCCCTGCGAGCAGCTTTAAACTCTTCCAGCATACTCCGAGAGGTCAGTAGAAAAGTATCTGATTGTTTCCCGGGCCGCCTCAATGCACAAAGCGCGGCTCTGTTGGACGTGCACGAACAACGTTAGCAATGTTCGTGATGCACCAGTGTCATCCCCTGGGGGGAGGAGGAACCCCCGGCGGCTCAACTGCGCAGGCCACACCAGCTAACGAGCTGCTCCTCTTGCCAGCCCTGACAAATAAGCTTCTGTTAATCGGCATTGTTATGGTTTTGGTGCTCATCTGTATCTGCTGCCCTGCGTGTGCTGGGGAGGGGGGTGTCCCGCAGCTGCTCGGCTGAAGGCTGGCCGGCTGCCCCGCTCCGGAGAGGGCTCTCGAGGTGAGCTGAGGCTTGAAGCAGAGGCAAACGTTCAGCAGCCGAGGAGAAAGCTTTGAATCCCTTCAATAAAGTATTATGTCGGAGCGAGCGGCCGCAAGAAGCAGGAGTGCTGCGGAGGACGGGAGATAAAAGGAGGCTTTCAGGCAGGAGAGAGGATTCCTGCCTCTTCCAGATGTAGCATTTGCATTTGGAGAAGGAGAGCTGCCAAAGGGCCAGGCTGATGAAGGATGCTTTGTGATGCTTCCAGCATATGAAACATGCAATACTTGGAAACGGAGGTGCTTTCAGATTATTCGGCAAGGGATGGAACAAGCATTGTAAAACAAATCCCTGCCCCCTCTCCTTTTGGGAAGCCTCTCTCCAGTGCATTATATCATTGTTACCTTTCTTCTTCCTTTTCTATCTGCTTTCTCTTAAGGCTTTTGTTACACACTCTTGCCTCGATCGTTCAGCATCCTCATAAATTAGGCATTTTTGGCTGTGCCGATTTCTGACAAGTGTTTTTTATTTAATTTTTTGTTGACAGGCATATAAACTACTGAGCCCTGGTTTACTGCCCAATAAGCCCTGCTCCCTGGCAGGATAAATGATGTTTGTGAGAGAAGATTGAATTAATATCAGTGAGCAGAGAATTTCGGGCTTTAACAAACAAATGTTGCTTTCTGACATGATCTTATCTGTCCTAATATGTGCTCAGAACATCTCCAGTCTTATTTCCATTTGGGATATGTTCTGTTCATATACACTCGAATGCTAGGGAGCTGTACAAGTAGAAGACATGACTCTCATTTTAAGAAGGAAATGACCCAAAATAAATAATTTAACAGCTTGGGGCTGTGAGGGTCCTTTGCAAGTTCCCTGAAGAAGTTTTGCCGGTGATGTCTGTTGCTCCTTTTAAGGCTTTATTCTTAAAACACCAAAGCAAATTCCAGATTTTGAAAGAAGTAGGACACAGCCCTACAGAGACACACGTCAGAAACATTTCACCTCCAGAGTAACGCAGCCAGATGACATTAAACGTGCTGTCAGCCCCATCCAGAGAGCAGCCCTGCTCCTCCAAGCGTTTATCCACGTGCGTAGTTTTCTACACAGTGAATGATTGTGTTGAATTCAACAGGAGTACACGTGCACCCGAAGTTATTTGTGTGTTTGTGTAGTCATCTGTGTGTTTGTTTGATGGGAATGAGAAGTTCTGGAGAGGGCTGGGATATCCAGGAGGTTCATTCTCCTGTACCCCCCTCTGCAAATAACGTTAGCTCTTCTCTCCTCTCTTGCCTGGAGATTGATGTGGGTGAGCACATGGGCTCGGGAGCCATCACAACAAATTTAACTTGCATTAAGTCACCAGTTTTCAAGGGATGAGGGTAGGTGACACCTATTCTTGGAAGCTCCTAAACACAGAAAAAAACAGCAAAAAGCTCAACTGTCCCAAACGTTTGTAGGTTTTGTGTAGCAGACAATTTGTGTGCGCAATAAACGCTCTTTTTATAAGAATTTGTTTTTGCTAATACCTCATAAAGAAAACCATAAAGATACTGAAAGCAATTAGGTATGTATTTATGTCTGTATCTTTGAGAGGACCTTTTAATCATGCAGTTGTAAAATCAAGGGAGCACCAATACAGTCTCTTTGAGACATTTTCCCGTAAGAAAGCTCTGCAGAGAACCTTTCTGGGGCAGTGTTTGCTGCTAGGTGCCATCGGCTGCTATTTTCCCCGTGGTTCATTTGCTTCAGCCTGTGCTTGCTCCATGTTCGGGGGGAGTTCAGCAGTCAGACAGGGCTGTGCTTTAGAGGCTGCGGAAGGAAAGATGAAGCAGCCCCTGCTGGGTGAAAGAGTTTCTGAGGATTCGCTTACTGGCATGGGGAAAAATCCCTGGGCTGCCCACTCGTGTCTATAGGGCTTGGCAGGTCTCTATCTGGTATAAAGGACTGGGGCATCCTGAGGTGTCTAGTTTGTGTTGTAGGCAAATGATTTATTCTCTCCTATTTTACATAAAGAGTTAAGTCTTATTTTACAAGACTTTAAAAAAAATTGCACTTTCTTCTTATTTCTTGCTTTCTTTTTGCTTTCTTATCAACCCTGACTGCATCAGCTTCTCTGCCTCATACTGACATATCTTTTTTTTTGTGCTGTTTTAAACTGTCCCTGAGGTTTTTACATTCTCCTTGCATCCCTTGGATATTGTTTTCTTCCCTCTCAATGCATTCTGCCCTGCTTCTGTCAGAATTTTTATACTCATTTCTTTTTCTTTCACTGGTACTCTGTATGCAGGGTGTATTTGCTGCCTGATGTATTTCTTCCATCACTTTCTCTTTACCATATCTTTTCATACCCAAACCTGTACAATATATAGTAGAGGAATGAAAGGAGTGTCCTGGACACAGACAAGACCCTGAGGCTGAGGGTAATGCGTCCTTGCTGATTTGCAGAAGTCACGTAAATGCTGGATTTGCTGCTAACATAGACCCAATTTGGGGGAAATAAAATCATCAAGGTCCCACACCGGTTCGTAACCTGTAATTTTTATAGAAGTTGTCTCTGCGGCCTGCCAAACAGAAAGTCGTCATATCTGGCCCGAAGTTACTGGGTAATTAATCATCCACGGCGGACAAGGCGGGCTGGATTTTCGGTCTGCAGGCATGGGCTGCTATGAGCTAACCCGCAGCCCCACTGAACCTTTTCTCTCTCCCCTACTTCTTCATTTTCCCATGACCTTAGGAAAAAAAAAATCTGCACTTCATAGGTCTTTTTTTTTTTTTTCCTTTTTTTTCTTTAAATCACACTTTATGGAACACAGTTTTAATACTGTACGGTGCGTGTTTAATGATGTCCATATGGGTTTGTGGGTACAGGAATTAAATACATAACGGTTCACGATGACATAACACGGAAATGCAACTCCCGCAGTGCTGGTGTGTAGGCTGTAAAGGGTTATTAATAAAAATGAAGGTTTTAAATAGAAAACAAGCTTAGCAGCACCGTTTTGGCCTCGGGCCCATCTCTGAGTGATGGAAAAAAAAGAGGCTGGAATATGTGGTCTTTCCTCAATACATGAAAATAAATACATTTTACCACCCTCCCCTGTTAAGAGTTTCAGAGAGAAAGCTGCAGGCCCGATGCGGGGCATCTCTCTTCAATCAGAGCATGAGCTCAGGGAGGTCCGGAGGGGATATTTCAGCAGGGTGCAGAACACATCAAACAAGTACTAAGGGGGAGATTGATGCCTCAGATTATTAAAACGGGGTAAGGCCACAATGTTTTGATTGGCAAAAGCCTTCAACAGTCGGACATTCGTGTTTCAGAAGAGCAAACCGCTCTGTTTGTGGGTGAGCCAGGAAAATTGCAACTCACACAGTTTGGGGGAATGACCTCAAGGAAATCCCATCCCATCTTGTAACCAGAGTTGCTGCATCAGTAAGCCAAGGAAATTACATAATGCACCTATTAATATGATAGACAAACACAAGCAAGCTTACTCCTCTGTGTTCGACCCTGTCCTGTCTGCAGTTGTCCCCAAGCCTTTCGTTTAAGTCTTCAGAATAAATGAGGCAGCAGCGGATGACTTGCTCAGCACCTCCCTCTGAGGATGCTGCGTGTGAGCACCTCTCACTGGCGCCTGCCCTGGTCTCTCTGTACCCCCAGCTGCCTTCTCCTGCTCCTCCTGCAGCCCCTGCCCTCTCTGCTCACGTCCTTTGACCCCAGCACTCACTCTCGCCCCATCCTTGCACCTCTGCATCCCAGCAGCCGGCCGTGGAGGACGCAGTGGGGCTGCAGGAGGAAGATCTTCCCGCTTTATCGTGTGCTGTCTGGAACAAATTCCCACCAGCTGCTGGTTCCTTGGTGCCTCAAGTTGCTGTTTGTTGTAAAACACAAATCTCCTTAGCTCTGTGGCCTCTGTCCCACCACTTCACAGAGAAGAACTCAGTCCATTGTGTGGAGCTGCAATTCACGCAGAATCCACGGCATCGGCTTTCTTCCCACCTGGCCATAGCCAGGACAGTACTCAGAAATCAGCATTTGAGACAAAATACTGTCTCTGTGCTGCTGTGCTCACCCTTCAACCCCATGGCTCAAAACCAAGGTCCTCCTCTAAAAATAGGTTAGAAAAACTGCTCCCTGCTCGTGCTCTGCCGGAGCCATCGCTGTGCTCTGTCACACAGGGTGGGCTTCCAGCTCCTGCTCCCATACTTTGGCTCACTTCGGGCACACCTAAAGGTTTAGGAAAATTATATTCTGTCTATTTTTCCAAATGTCTTTGTTCTGACAAATGTCAGTTGTTTGTCTGCTGAAGCTGGAGGGAGCTGGACTTTTTAAAAATAGGTATCGCGTCCCTTTAAATAGCACAAAATCCATGGGAATGGCACTATTTTTGTCCCTGGCTGCCTATAATATATCTTTTTCCTTATTTTAGTCAAACCAAAATCTTCCCAGAGATTGCTCCTAAGAGTAAGACTGAAAAGAAAGCATCTTGTGAACCCAGCAGTAGTAACAACGACACTACTGCTGCGCTGCCCTGCTCTGCTAGAGCTACTCACATTGACCTCGAGGTACAGCCCAAACGCTCTCAGCTCCCTCCGTCAGACTGTAAAACACTGGTTTTATTTTAGAACTGGGGCAGCAAAAGCACTGAACTGGTTTGTAAAGGTCAGCTTTGTAAAAGTAGTTTGCCCTAGGTTACGAGGATGCCATGAAATGCAGCTCCCGGCTGCAGGTCGGTGTGGTTGGTGCTGCAGACCTGGCTCCCTGTGGAGACAAGGATCTGCAGATGGAATAATCTGCCCCAAATTCCTGCTTTTGGGGCAGATTATTCCACCTGCAGATCCTCGTCCAGAGTCAGTCCTCGGTTCCTCCTGATGCCCTCTGCTCATCGTGCTGGCTGCCCCCTCCACTGTTTGTCCCCGTGTCCCTTAGGGCTGTGTCTGCTCGCTGTGTTGGCGGTGCTGCAGGCATTTCCCAGCCACGGGGCTGTTTGCAGCAGGAGCTTTTGCTGTGGCCATTCGAGCAGTTGGGAGTTTGGACCGAGTTTGGACTCCTGGTCTGAGTCTTTGTCCCAAGCAGGTGGAAAAGGGACGTGTCGAACGTGCATTGCCCTTCCTGCTGTGTTGTCTTGTCCTGCCTTTCCCTCAGTCCTGTGTTTCCCAGCTATAACTCTTGTGATGGCTGTTGCCTGGTGAGCTAACAAGAGCACATCTGCCTCGGCTAGATCTTAAACTGCCTGACCTCCCCCTCAGGGAGCTGCTACGGCTTTCCATTGGCGTGTGCTAAATTACCCACGCAGTCCTGGCCCTCGCTTCAGCGCATCTTTTCCTCCCGCAGGACCCTTTGCTGCTCCATGGCTCCTCGCTAGCTTTTGCGGTCACCGAGTGTGTGGTCTTTGCAGCAGCTCACACCGTGTCAGACCAGAGCCCCCAGCTCTGTTCTCTGCTGCTGCAGACGATGGACCTTGTCCTACGCAAAGCCCCTGAGCGTGCCCGTGCCAGTGGGTGAGAGAATGCGCCCTTGCATGTAGCCTTTGTTCTCCTTTGCCCACCTCCCCGCGCGGCAGATAAACACAAACAGCCTCCTTGTGTGCTCCATAGGCAGGGCACAGCAGCGCTTCTCGGCAGCTTCTTCAACAGCACGGGCATCTGCGCGTCCCGAGCCTCATGTAAGTAAATCCGTCGTCACGCTTCGCCCTGTCTTTTGGATGGCTTTATGGAGCAGCTCGTCTTCAGCTTGTAAAAGCATTTTCTGGGAAGTTAGGCGTGGGAGGTGGGCAACTCCTTCCATGTATTGCCAGCTAATCCTTAATGCTCTCCTTTATCATAACAAATGAGTCGGGTTTCTCAATAGCAGCATCTTGTGCTCTTCTTTTATCTCTTTCCTTTCACTGTAAGGCTGGAGATGAGGTTCTGCCCTGGATGTGTTTTACAGCACAAAACGGCAGAGCCAGGACTCCTGGCTTCTGTCTTCAGCACTGGATGCTCGCCTTTGTACCGACTCCGGAGTGTGTAATGTCTTTGTGAGCTGGAAGGGGCTGTAGGTGTGCAAACGGCTGGGTTTAGCTGTGTTATTAAACATAGAAGAGGAAAAAAATTAAGGCACAAAATGCTCAAGATATAAGGAAAGTGAGATTCTTTCAAACTGTTCTTTACCTTGAGAATTAGGGGAGCTTTTATGTCCCTCCAGTGCATCGCTCTCCCGCTAGCCCCAAATACTTTGTACAAACGAATGTTCAAGGTTTGGGGAGATTCTCGGGACAAAAAGTTCCTGGTTTGCTGCTATCCATCATCACTTCACACCTCTTCCCTTCTGTCGAGCCATCACCCCCCCTCCTCCAGCCTGGTAGGTGGCACAGGAGGTATCACATCATCCTGCTGGAGGAAAATTAGCATGGAAGCGTCTTGGAATTTGGCAAAGCACAGCTCTCCTTCTGCAGCAGGGCTCATCTTCTTCCCTTTAATGGAAATTAAGTGTCTGAGTCTTTTTGTCTTCCCCCCTTTCTCAGTTTTACTGTGTGCCTTGGGATGAAGTTTTGTCGTGCTACATGAATTCCTCCTTGCCAAGACCTTTTTTTATGGCCTCGATTTAAACTAATTCCAATCAGACACAGTGGAAGGCTGTCATATTCCCGTGCTGGGGACGGGCTTTGGGGGCTGTTTGTCTTTCTTCCAGGGATAACAACACATCCATGTGTGCGTTGTGTGTACGTCTCGTGCTTACACAAAACTGAAGGATCTGATTCTGGTGGGTCATGCTGGCAGGTGTCCAAGCCCCGTAAATCTGGTCACTGTGCTTTTCCAAATGTTTATTGTGCTGTTTAAGCTTTTATGGGCTCTTGTGTGTATTACATATGGTCTGAATAAATGTAACGCGGCATTACTGTGCTTAGCTGAGATGCAGGAGAGCCTCCGAGGGGATCATTAGAGCCGAGGCAGCCATTGCCAGCATTTGGAGATGAGTTTCTTGGTTCGTCTTTTCAGGGCTGGTGGCTTCAGCCCCATTCTGCTGGCTTGTAAATGCCGCTTGATCCGAGGTCACAGGGGTGGAACTGAGAAGCCAGGAGTTGCAACTTCGTGGATTCGGGCCAGGATTTGGGCAGCAAACATTCCCCTTTCTGAAACTCTAGTAAAAAGGGACGGATTTTGCACGGGCTCTATTTCCTCCACACCGCTGCTGTGGCAAGATCTGCTCCGATGCCCGTGGGATTCAGGAATGCGTTAAGGAGTTACGGGATGTGTAGCGGGGCAGAAGTCCCCTGCAGAGGAAACACCTACGGGCTCCAGCCAAGAGCCGAGGCTCCGCTGCTCTTGCAGACAAATGGCAGAAAGGATCCTCCCTGCCCCTCCGAGCCTCCCGGCTCCTCTTTGATCTCGGAGATCAAACATGAGCCAGCCCGACTGAGCCGGCCCCACTCCAGCTGCTGGGAGCCGAGGCAGAAGCAGGCACGTGTGGGACTCGTGTTTGAGGGGTGGCTGTGTCAGAGCGGTGCCCAGCACGAGCCTCCTGTCCCTCTGGTCTTATTCGTAGCCCCAGCAGAGTGCAGGGAGCACGCGTGCGGCTGGCTGAGTGCCACGGACCTGCTGCTCGGTGTCCTTGCTCTCTTCTGGCCCAGCCAGTCCGAGGAAAGAAACTGCAGAGAGTCCCGGGCAGGCTCCCACCAGTGCTAACAGCTGGCAAAGCAGCCAGGCTGAGACCTTGGGACCTTCAGAGAGCTTCCTGCAGTTCAGTCCTTGGCTTTCCTCTGCTTGGCCAGGCGGCCTTTTCCTCCAGTGTCCCCTAGCATCGTCGCTTCACTTTCCCCACCGACCCCTCTCACCCCGGCAGGAACAGGGACTCGCTGTAAGGCAGAAACGCCCAGGTCTGTGTTTCAGCAGCTGATGTACAGGACCCTGTGGGGCTGGCCATTGGGGCTGGTGTACCAAACACCATCAATAACTGCTCTCTGCTGCGGGACGTACTGAAATACTAGAGGCTTCACAGAGGTACAGGAGAAGGAAGGAGGCAGCAGATGAGACGGGACTGGGAGGGAGGGGGGCAAGCGCCAGAAGCACTGGGAATCTGGTGCTCCTTTGCCTCCGGAGAGCTGCATCTAACACTGCAAAGCCTGTGCTGATCGGTATTTATTTCTTAGTTTGCTGCACACTTCAGTAACTGCTAAGAGGGAGATTATTTTTTATCGAGACCAGAATTCAGATATGTTCTGTATCAGCTCAAACATTGCACCAGTGGGAAAACAGCTAAAAAAAAATAAGAAAGGGAAGAAAATATGCATTTACAATCAGAGTTGGAGTGCTCCTGGCTGTAAAAATGGGTGCTTTTCTCTTCCTTCCCCATTGCTTCAGGCTTGGGATTAAAATGTGGGTTACCACTGGCTCTGCTAAGATAGGAGTCAAACCTCAGCTACTGCTGCTGCTGGGGTAGAGGAGTCGCCTTGCTGGGTACCCGGTGCCGCATGTCCTACAGCCTCTAAAACACGAATGCATTTGGTGCAAGGTCATTTACGGAAGAAATCCCTTCTGCTGTGCTCTTCTCTCTTCAACCTTGAGGTTATTGACATCTCCTGGGTCAACCAGAGACAGGGGAAGAGCAAATGTAAGCAACGGGTAGCACAGCTGCTCGGGACGAGACGGGCTGCAGCTTGCACGATACCAACGGGTTCGCTTTGCCCTGCTGGGTTAAATATAGGAAATAATAACAGGAAATAATAGGAAAATAATAATTCTGGCATGCTAGTCCTGCTGGCAAATGGCCTGCACCTAAAATCCTTCCTATGCCACGCTGCGAGGGCTGAATTAGGGCTGCTGTACTGGGCAGGCTGTGACCTGCCTCACCGGGGGACGATCCCGCAACAAGCTCTCGGTGCTTGCTCCAAGGGTGTCTGGGTGATGTTTGGCACTGCGAGCAACTTCTTGGTGTTGTATAACGTTACAGGGCAGGCACCACACGCGGTAACACTGCTGATGTCAGCCGAGTTACCCTGGGGATACACTTGTCCTGAGGTTTTTTGGAGGTATGAGGTGGGGCCGGCTTATTACTCAACTTTGCACCACACCGTGGCGTGCGTCCTGTTTTCTGCCGCTGCGCTTTGGTGGTTGTTGCTGCTGCTTTGACCCGCAGGAATAGTTTGAACCTGCCTGTGCAGAGCTGACAGGAACAGCAAAGTGCTGACACGGCAGCTCAGAAACCTCCTCCCTCCCCTGGCTCAGCCTGGTGACTCCTCGGTGCGTTGGTCCCACCAGAAGCCGTGATGCTACTTCACTTCTGGCTGCAGCTGCTCCCAAACCCATGGGGGACCCTTCGTTTTCTTCTTTTGGAGGGGACACAATGGTGGTGACCAAAGGCAGAGAGAGGCTGGCGATGAATTATCCGAGATGGGCCATCAGCTCTCTGAGTTATCTGATGGGCTGTGACTTAGCTAAGATGGGCTCAGGACTTGGGATTGCAGCACATTTGGCCACATGAGCTGATACCTAAAAACAGGTTTTAGGACACGTTACTTATGTCTTGACACGCCTGGGAGCGGGGTACTAGGCAGAGAAGCACATTGTGTTGAGTGCCGGCAGCACCAGGGCTCCCAGTCCTCGTGCTGGGAGCTGCATCAGCTTCTGGGCTGCCCCACACAGCGGAGGAGGAAGGGTAGGAACGGGAACAAATACAGGATTTACGGTGGGGTTGTTTTTTGTTTTTTTTGCAAACAGCCTGCTGCAGAGTGGTGCTCGCCAAGCAAACCAGACAAGCTCTTTGGCTTTCGTCTCTGCAGAAGCTGTGCCGGTGGGTCCAGCCGCAGGCACTGAGGGCTGCTAGCAGGAGAGTGGCAAGGGCAGGGAGCTCCTCGGTGCCTCCTTCCTGAGCTGTGACCTCCCCAACCTGCAGGGAGAGGGGAGGAAGGTGGGAAATGAGGCGACGGGAGCAAACTTCCTGCGCTGGAGCTGAGCGTCGGGGCTGGTTCTTATCACCAGAAAACAGCCCTGATGGGGGCAGCTGGAGAGGAGCTGATCCCAAGCCTGGGCTCGGGCACCATCCACCATGCACCGGCTGGGTTTCGGCAGAGCCAGCAGCGGGTGAGAGCTTCTCCTGTGCTCAGTGTTTCTGGAGATGCCCCTGCTCTGAGCCTGGCTCGTGGTGGTTTCATACGGAGGAACCCATCCTCCTCCAAAGACCAGAGGCCAAGGAATAGATCTGGCAGCAGATCCCATGTGGGCTGCCCCCGAGCACAGCTTCCCAGCATGAGGTGTCCTCCAGGAGCAGCGCCAGAAGAGGACTTGTGAGGAGGGCAGCACGATGAAGAGCACAAAGTCAGGTTTTACAAAAAGCTTCCCCTGGAGAGGCCGTCTTGCTCCAACATCCTGCAAAAGGTACTTGTCAGTCTGGCCAAAAAGCAAGAGCTCAGAAAGGAGACATACAAACTCGTGATTTATAAGGGTCGCACTCGGTGACTCGTGCAGAGCTCTGCCACCCTTTTGCAAAGCCTTTTGCTGGCTGCTGGACAAATAGCTCCGAAAGGAAGGCTGTGCAGGCAGCTGCTGCCACGGTGTGGGGAGATGGTGCCTTACAGGCACGGGCTGAGCTGGAAATAATGCCTGTGGGCTGTGCAGATGTTGGGCACGGTGGCATTGTGCCCAGCCTCACCCCCTCGCCATGCTCGTCTGGGGAAGCTGCCTTGTTCGCAGCGCCCTGTCTCAGGGAGCAGGAATTGCTCTAGGCAGCAGGGGGAAAGCTGCAGTGTGTTGCTACGAACAGATATGAAATCGCCTTTCCACCTGGCTTCTTATTAGGTGTTACAGCCCTATCTCTTTCCATTTGTCTTTTTTTTTATTTTTTATTTTTTTTGTGTTTACTGACTTTGCATCTCAGAGTTGATGCAGCAGCAGGAAGGAGCAGACTTGCAGTCTTGGACATTAATGCTAACGACTCCAGAACCACACCTGGATCAGAAATTTATAAGCACGTGGAGGAGACTGAAGGTTATCTAACCATCTCTTTAGCTGTCAGTGCTGGGCTGAATCACCTCCCCAAGCCGGGGAAGCCATGCTGATCACCAGGCTCTCCTTGCTGCGGGCCCACTAAGCTAGAGACCTGCCTTGGAAGGGGAAACCTCTCCCGTCCCCAGCACTGGCTGTGCTGTGGCACTCGGCTGAGTTTCAGAGTGGAAGGTGTCACTGGCTCGCTTGCATTTTTGGCTGTGAAAGTCAGAGCGACAGCTCTCCTACACCCAGATCTCATACATGATCCCGTTAGGGGAGTTGCCAGCACCTAATCTGGGTGTTTGCTGTCACCCAAATTGTGTTGCCAGCGCATTGCCCGTGCAGCCTGGCACACTGGATTATTAATCCAGGTTTTGGCCTGCTTGTTTGACCCAGGAAGGATGTAACCCTGCCACATCTGCTGGGGGCTCTCCTGTGCTGCTGCTTATTCACACCGATGCTCCTCAGCAAGTCTCAGCAAAGGCATTTCTCTCCAGAGCTCCCCAGGCACAGCTCTTCCCGAGGAGGCAGGGACTGCACCCGCTTGTCCTGTATGATCGCCACCCATCCAGCCACCCACCCTCAGCAGCGTGGTGTTTGCAGACCCCATACAGTCCCTACAGGGATCAGGCAGGCAGCAGCTGATCGGTTCCCTGCCAGGCTGAGCCGTTCCCTGCCAGACCTTGCTTCTTGCCTTGGAGGAGGATGAGCAGCTCTCCAAGTCGCTCTCTTTAACCCAGGGTGGGGAATAGATTGGAACTGCAAAGCCTTTGAAAAATGATGGAACGAGGACAAATTTCCAATCGCAGCCCTCCAAACGCTGCTCTGAAGGAAAATTGCTCTTTGTGGGTGAAATGAAAGGCTCGGCGCAAGGGCGGAAGAGTCACAGAATAAAGATTTAAGCACTGAAGAAAAGGAAAGAATGGGAGCTCCCAGGGGACGGGGAGTGGGGCCTGGGACCTCTTTAACCTGATTGAATCAAGAGACTTCAGAGCTCCTGCAATTGCATGAGGCCATCTGACCAGCCCAGATCTGGGCAATTCACAAGCCACAGAGGTTGAACTGCTGGTAAAAAGATGTAAGAGGAAAATCCATTTGCAGTTAGGAACTGAAAACCCGAAGAACAGCTCCTGTGGTTTTAGAGCCATGTCCAGCTGCTGTTGGGAGCTTGGGGTCTGTGCCCTTCCCACATCCTCCCACTGCTCAGCAGGTCTGGGGCAGATCCTTGCAGGGCAGGAGCTGGGGCTGTGTGTCCTGGGCAAGGAGCCCCCTTCCCGTACCTGCACCTCGGGACCTGGGGAGGGGAAGAGGCTGGGAGCAGCCTCCAGTGATGGAAACGCTGACCCAGCCCCAGGTGCTGTGGGCTGACCGGGCTCTGGTTTGAGCCAGCTGCCTTTGGTCTCCTGGGCCTGGGAAGAGCAATTTCTTTGAAGCTTCTGAGAAGAGGCACCAGGCTCAGCCCAGTTACTCTAATCCATGAAATCTGTGTCCACTGGTTTGTTCCCAGAAGTGCTGAGCATTCCCAGCTCCGCCACCGCTGGTGGCACGGGCTCCCCTTGTTGCGGTGCCAGCTTTGACTGGGACGTGCCTGGCCTAATTGTTTCTGGGTTTGGCCAAGTGGGCTTTTCCCTCTCTTCTGGGAAACTGTGCTGGTTTTGTGCCCGTGGTATTTACAGAGTGCTGACAACCCCCTTTCCTTTGCAGTAACAGCCGCCTGCTCAAGGTGCTGGTCCCTTGGGGGTTGGCTTTTTCCTTTCAGGGCATTTGATCCTTCATCCCAGGGCCAACTTTGCCTCACGTTACCCTACGTGAAATCCGACCCTCAGGGCTTTCTGGGGAATTCTCTCAGTCTGTTTTTCGGTGTAAACATCAGCTTTCTTTTCTGGGGTTCTGTGCAGCTACCTGACCTATTTACTTGGAAGCCTGCGAGGAGGGCTGGGGTTGGAAGGGGGCTGGGTTTGTGATCCAAGCGTGAGCCTTTCCCTGTTAATTGTATTAGCATTAATAATTGCGTGCACATTTCTAAACTGTCACAATTGCCACATCCTTTCAAAACACAGGGCAAGACATCAAAAGGGCTATGCCTAGTTAGAGATCAGCAGAGAAGCAAGAAATTAAATTGCCCGATACTTTAAAAGATACGTGGGCTGCTTTGCCCCCATTATATCAAAAGCGACTTAGGAAAAATAAGCCTGGAATTAGACTTTTGGAGCTCGTTAGCTTTCAAGATTTAATTATCAGGAAGCAGTCTGTTTAACAGAGGTGTGAGCTGCCCCGTGCCATCCGTGGGCAGGGGCTCGGTGTGGGCAGCTCAGTGGGAGCCTCGCCAAATGGGGCCACACAGGCACAGGTCTTCTGGGGTGAGGTGGAGGAAAGAGGTTCAGAGTGATATGACTCTTTTTTTCTGAGCTGCTTCGTCTTTGTGCGTGGCTAACTCCGTGCTTCAGCTCTCAGCTCAGCTCCCCATGGAGGATGCCTGTGGCTGATGGACAACACGGTGAGTCTGGGCTTTCTCCTGTCAAATTTTCCAAAGTACTGCTGGTGGCAGGGTAACGCCATCAAGACTAGGCTTTGGAAATGCCTATTTTACAAACATGAAATACATGGACATACGTACGTGCTTCTCCATCGCTGGTTCTGCCTGCTGGATGTATTCGCATAGGTTTGCATTTTCATGCATTGCCATTCCTGCTGTGGCACCATCAGGCACAGTGAGCCGAATTCACCACCAGCAGGCCTTGTGGGTGGCGTTGTGCAGTTACACAGCTCTGCGTGTCCAGATGCTGGCAAAAGAGGTCAGAGCAAAGGAAACGAAAGTGTTGCATGTAACAGAACTGCAGCTTTTGTTCCTGGAGCGCTTCCCGTCCCCGCAGCACTGCAATCAGCCACATCCCACAGCGGTGGCGGCAGGGCCCTCTCCGTCCCAGCTGGAGGCTGTTTCTTCACAGCTCTGCGCCGTGCCACGTAGCCCTCATCTCTCACTTGGGGCTGTCTCCTTTATTCTTTATCCGTGTAAAGCCCGGCAGAGCGGTGCCTGCACAGCTGTTGCAGCACAGCACAGGGAGGAATTACTCGTGCCTGGCCTCCAGCAGAGCGAGCAGCATCGCCTCCAGCAGCACCCAGACAGCGCAGGGCGCAGGAGATGCAGCCAGCAGAGGGAGCAGACCATCGCAGGCTGCCTGCTCCTTGGATCTTCTCGGATGCAGCACCCCGCAAACCGGCCTCTTTCTTCCCTTCTCCCAGCAGCCCGCTAAGTGGGAATGGAGCAACGCGATAAGGGATTGTTTATTATGGAAACACGCCACTTTTCGTAGATTTACAAGCAGCTTTGCGGAGCTCCTGATCGCTCGGTGTTGCTGTTTGTAGCCCGTTGCTCCTCCTGATGCCTTCTTGGTGAGCGGCTGAGCGTGGCAGTAAAAGGCCCTAGCGGGGACGTGATGGGGCCGACGCATCGCAGACAGAAAGCAGCTGCCAGGAGGCATTGCTTCCAGGGGTTTGAGGCGTACCAGCAGGCTGTGTCAGCCGGCAGGTACTGTTTCTCAGCGACTGGCTTTACAGTCAGGCTGTTTTGTGGCTCCTTCAAGGCCCCGTGGTGTAGAGGCTGCACAGATGGTTGTGCTGCATTTCAAGCAAAGTGAAATAACACCGGTTCCTTCCATTCCTCGCCGCCTCACCCCGAGAAATTACCGGCCTCTTTTGGGAGCTACTAGTCAAAATCCCAGCTCTGAACACCTCCAGACTTTCAGCAAAGTTTGAAGCCAGCTCAGGATCTGAATTTCAAGCCTCCTTTTCCTGTGCCAAAACCCCCAGAGCTGAATACCTGGGAACTATGGAGGTGGGGTAACTCACAGACCAAATAACCTCTGAGCTTTTCATTGTCTACCTCTAATGCATCAGCTCTCCCAAAATAATACATCTGGCATGGTTCATACCACAGTCTCTGCTGTAATCACCCCTGAAACCTGGATAGGTTAGAAATCCATATGTGGATCTGTGTCTGGGTGAGTTTGGCAGGCACAAAGCAGTCCCCAAAAAGCATTTTCTTCCTATCAAATCATCTGCCAATTTTAGCAGTCTCGATTTATGTTTTTTAAGGTTATTGAGCTCTTTGCTGAAAAAGTTGCAGACCATCTTCCCTGGCGTTACTATTGAATGGCTTGCAGACCACAGCGTGGCTGGGAACTGATATCTTTTACATAGGAGATTCCTCTGCCTGTCTTGTTGGTCTCCTGCACTTCCTTAGCTAAAACAAGTGCTTTCAATTACAGAAAAGTAATTGACATGCAAACATCACTCCTGGTCGGGTTTTGTGCACTGTAGTTTTAAGCAGAAGAGGATTCCCCCTTGGTTGCACTTGCACCTGCACCTTTTTCCTACTGCTGCACCCTCCAGTAGGGAAGAAATCTGCTGTGTGTGTTCGTAACCCTCCCGGTTTCTCTAACAAACCTTTGCTTTTCTTCTTTTCCTTCCTTTTTTTATTTTATTTATTTGCACCTGATAGAGAAAATAGATTAAGCCGGCTGGAAGGACACGAGGGCTGTTTTGTGCAGGGAAAACCCGAGGTGGTGAGCAGCTCCTGGAGCTGTTTGGTTGGAGGAGGAGAGCACGGAGTAAGAGCTGCGAGGAGGTTGTTAGATCGCTTAGAGGGACTGGCTGAGCAGAGCGTAAGCTGAGCGTAGCAGTCTGGAAAGAAGATCATCTTTCTGAAAGGCAGAAAGAGGAAAAATAACGGCTCCGTATTCATCCCTTGTGTAATTCTTTTGAAGTCGGTGATTTGCACAGGGATGATTTAACCCCATCAATTTTAATGGGTCCCTGCCGTGTCCCAAGGGTTTCTTTTCGCCGTGCTCCGTTCTGAGATGGAGACAAAGCAGAGCCTCGGTGTCTGGGCTTGAACCCAAGCTCAGTGTCCCCACGGGTCTGGCTTGGGTCCATCTGCGTTGTGGCTGACTCCAGTTGGAGAGGGAGAAGGATGCGAGAGGTGATGACGTGTCTGAGCCCCCGTCCTGTGACGGGACGGCCGGGTGCCGCCAGGACTTGGTAGAAGCCATAACCTGCCTGAAAAGCAACCCCTGGGCGGAAAACCAAGGCCAGCAGGGCTACCAGGGCTCACTGGAATTCACAGCAGCCCTTGTCCTGCTGCGGGTCTGGCGGTCCAAAGTGAGTAACACACGGAGACACGAGGAGATGTGCGGCAGCGTGTGAGAGAAGGGAGCCTTATGTGGAGCAGGAACCAGCGCCAGGCGAGCCCTGGTGGGACTCATTTCCACGTCGTGGCATAGCGCTGACCAGGCAAAGGGAAATGAGCTGCGGGGAGCAGACAGCCTCTAATGAGATGAAGTGCCACATCTTCCTGGAAATGCTCTCAGTAAGACTGAGGGGAAGGGAGGTGAAGGCTGGGTGTAAAATCAGCCAGAAGCAGCCTGCTGTGGTCAAGGTGAAGATGCTCTTTAGCATCTTGCAGAAGGAAGGGAAGAGGAGCATCGTAAAACTGGGTGAAATGATTTGTGAAATAAAGGTGCATCTGGCCTCAAATTCTATCTTCTCCAAAAGCAGCTCAGCTCAGGACACAGCAGGTTGTTCTTGCACGCTTGTGAGCCTTGGTGAGGCCGTGCCTGCTCATCACTTTGGTGGAGCCGGTCCCCAACACCTAACAGTGCAACATTACATGCCAGTGCACCCTGTACGTGTCTCTATCTGTCTTCTGGGGGGAGAAGTGTCAGATGTACAGGGCAAAACTCTGCCAAAGCCCAAGATAAGGCTGCAATTTGTTCCAGAGGCTGGAACAAGTGCTGCTGCTGCTCTGCAACGCCCGGGGGAGAATTTCTGCCATGCCCCTGCAACGACAGGTGGCAGAGTCCCAGCAAACCTCGTTTATCTCCCCGGTTATTTTAAGTAACCGCAGCAAGTCCCTCCCCATCCCGCAGAGCTGCCTGCACCGTCCCTGTGCGGGCTCTTGACGGGTAGCACGGGTTGGCAGCGTGAGGGAAGACGGATGCCACTGTTCTCAGAGATATGAAGCCTTTCCTGGAGCAAATGAAGTGACTGAGAAGTGCAGGTGCTGCTGAAATCCTGCCTGCGTGTCCTCGTCCGTAAGCAGGATCGCCTGCCCTATTGCAGGGGGCTGGTGCAATTCGCCTCCGAGCTCCTGGGATGGCATCCTCAGAGCATCCTATCTGCCAGTAATCCAGCCTCATTTCCCCAGATTACATAGCTAATAACTTTAAATAAAGGGGAACTCTGGAAAAAAAAAAAAAAAAAAAAAAAAAAAAGGCAAACTTTACCCAGCAAAGGAGACAGTGAAGACACTGAGCAAAGTCTTTGTTACCGCTCACATGCTCCGCTCAGCGTTAAACGGGAACAGACCGCAGCAGGTGTGAAGGGATGTGATACAGGCCTGGAAATCCTGGAGCGAGCCGAGGGAAGGCCTCCGAGAAGCAGAGAAAAATGCAACATGATGATGAAACGCAAATATTTTTGCGCATGTGTTTTAAGTGCAGAATCCGGGGCGATCCAGCTGTCCGTGGGCTGCCTTCAGCCAAAAGACACCAGAAGGCAGCGGATGATCTCACCTCGCTCCTCTTAAATTGACAAATCTCCCCCACAGTTGCTTAAGGATCGGTTTCTCTAGAGCTATTCCTCGCCAGCTGTTTGGCAAGCCCTGATGCGGGCCGAAGGTTTTCTTCCCTTCCCTTGCAGCTTCCTTGCGAAGCAGGAAACTGCTCGGGTGCCGGGGGTGGCCGTGGATGGGAGGTAGGACAGCCCAAGCGCATTTCGGAGCATTCAAAGTGTGTCGGCAGCAAACCCTCAGCGTGAGGCCAGCTTTTGGGAGGATAGCGCTGACGTACGGCTTGCGGGGATCAAAGCCCAGGAGAAGCTCAAGCAGGGCTGCCTTTGAAACGCTGGACCCCGCCGATATAATGCGGTTGTTTTATCTGACCTGTGAACATCTCTGACAAGGCATCAGGTCATTAGTCTTGTGCTTGTTATTGTAACATTCGCTGGAATGAAGCGCTGCCATTTTTAAATCACAGCTATCCAAGCGTATCCTAAATTGTAAGCAGTTCCTTTTCCTTTGTTTGAGTATATCCCCACGCCAAGTCATTTGATGCTCGTATCTTCCAAATTGAGCGTGACATTACCAGTGAAAAGCTGCAATTGAGCGTAAAATAATTACTTGAAAAAAAAATCCGCAAAAAAAAAATAAAAATCCATGCCCTAAAAAATGAATTGACAATGACCCCTATCTCATAAAGTGGTTCTGCTTCGAGCCTGTGATAATAATTGTGCGCTCGGTGCCTGAAGTGCTAAAGAGTCTACTTTTCGTAGAGTGGAATTTAAAAGACTGTCACTCGAAGTTTTATATATCTATATATATATATATATATATCTCCTGTGCAGTCACTCCCACCCACAACCTGGTTTTCTTATTTCTGCGAGCTGTGACACATTTTTAAGAGGACTGGTGTATTTTTAAGCTCCCGCTGTGGCATGCGATGAAGGTCGCCCCGCTGAACTGGGATCTCTGAGAGACCGAGAAACAAAACCCCGGTCTCTGCTCTTCCTCTGTGACTTTGGGCCAGGTACGTGTTTTTGCTCCGCTGGCCTTTGTGAAATGCCATGGCAGCTCATCCCTGCTCTTCTAGTGCCTGAGGAATGAGATTCACCCACATTTCTGGGTGCTCAGCTGTGAAGGTAACGTGGCCATGGCCATATGGCCCTGGCAGCATTGAGATGCTCAGAAGTGTTCACAGCGTGGTCTGATCCCAGTGGTTCCCAGCCTGAACTGTGGTTTTGCTGCTGAGATGTTCCTGACTGTTAAGCGTTGAGCAAAACTGCTCCTGGAGACGTATTTTCAGCTTTCTTACCATTTATTTTCTCTTAGCTTTCAAGTCTTCCCAGATTTTCTTCAGGGATGGCCTTGAGCCACAGCCCCAGGGCCTGCACATGGGGTCCCCTCTGTGCATGCAGCCTCCTCTTGTGTGCCCCGGGATTTCAGCTGCTTGCTCGGCTTCCTCGATGTGCTTTGAAGACCCCCCAAAGCAGGGGCAGGCGACAGAGGGGTCAGGGACAAAGTAATGTTTGCAGTTTGAACAGTTACTCCACTGGTTAGAGTGGTTCTTGAACCTGCCTGGCATGAGTTGGCCTTCAGATGCTGGGGGTGAAGAGGTAGCCAAAACTCACCGACCTTCCTTCTCCATCGCCATCCCAGGTTTGTTTTGGTACACGCAGGGCTCTGAACTAATATTTTCACAGATCTATTGTAAAGGTGTTTCTTGGGTAAAACCAGAGCATTTTGCCTTTTCTTCATGTTTACTGGGTGAAGAGGCTTGGTGTCATTATCACTACAAAGAAATGAAATTTATTCCCTACCACAAAACCTCGCATTCTTCAGTGTAGAACAAAGGCGCATAAATAACCAGCAGAGGGGACGTGCCTGACCTCCACTATATGTGGAGTTCACTGTTCCAGACCCTTGGTTTTTATTCTGGACAGTGATTTAGAAGGAAAAGCTTTTATCTAATCATGAGCTAGGCCTCAGCACAGCTCCCCAGGCACCGCTAATGGATGGGATGCACGGCGGAGCTTGAAGGATTTTATCCTAGCTGCGTTAAATGGAGAGCTGAGTTTCTGGTGCTGCACACGGTATTGCTTGCTAGATAAGGATTGTACCAGAGGGGCCCTGGGAGCTCCCTTCAAACCTCTGCAGTGACGGACAAGCAGGGTTTGGCTGTTTGCTCTGGTACCAGCACTGGGAGCCGAGGATGAGCTGGTAGCTGCTGCCGGAGAGCCAGCGGATGCAATGCGGGGAGGCCCTGTTCCAGGAATTAGCTTCGGTCCCAGAGGATGACTGGGGAAGAAATCATTAATAAGTAGGTTATTGGCAGCAGGACACGATTTCGCTTTCTGATTCATAATCCCTGCTGCTGCCTCTCACAGCTGATATGCCCGGATTTTGGTTTTTGACCTCGCAGTATTTTTTAGCAAGGAGAGGTTATTCAAAATAGTATGAATAGTCTGAATTTGGCTCAGTACTGGGAGCCAAGAGCAGCACAGATCTTTGTGTTTCACATTTACAGTCGTGTTTATGCACTGTGGTTGCAGCCTGGTGTGATATGCTGTGTGTCTGCATTGCCTTTGGTCTTGCTTGGCTGGACACCACAGCAGAGACCCCAGCTCAGGACACACAGACCTCTGGGGACCGCAGGGCTGCTCTCGTTTCCCATCCCAGCCTGTAGGTGCTGCTCCACGTGGAGGAGCTCACAGCCAGGCATGGAAGGCATGCCACTGATAGGAGAGGCAACTTTCCTCCTGAGCGTGAATTCTTACTATCCAGCTTCTGGCATTTTAAGTCACAAAGGGAGAAAACAGTGCACACAAGCAGACTGCAGGACATGAGCTGTGCAGAACCTGGTCGATATTCTGAGCTTGTGAGCTCCTGAGCAAGCCGGAGCAGCAGCCTAAAAGAAGGGAGTGTGATTCCCAAGAAGGGATGACATTTTCCTTCCACCCACATCTGCTAAGACATAGACACAGCACGAATAGTTACAGCAGTAATAAGCTGCCAGTGGCCATTTACCCTAGCAAACATAGGGATCCTTCATATTCCAGGCCAGCAGTACCTGTGAGGCAGTGTGCATTTTGAAGGAACAAGTCATTTCTCTTTTAGCCAAATTAAAAGGTCTTCTTCTATAGCCAGGAGACTGGATGGGAATAATTAAATTCATTCATTATTTCTCTTCACTTTTATGGACTGAGAACACGGAAAAAGATATTGGAAATACCACACACACCCTCTTTGGAGAAGTACGAGGTGAATTAAAAGTTAATGTCTGGACTGAGAATTGTCAGGAGTTACATAAAAGGAACAAGGAGAAACTCACTGTTTTCTGTGGGAGCGGGTCTGAACAACCTCCAATTTTGTACCCAAACCGGGCTGTAAAATTTAAGCTCTACTCAGACTTTGCACTGTTTCCTAGTGTGTGATGGTACTTTTGTATTTGGCATGCCTTGATGCTTTTACATTCAGCACAATGCACTTTTGAATGTCTATAAAAGGATGACTTTCTGTTGTTTTTTTCCAGAGGTGCTTCGTTTTTAATGCTGGTCACCTTAAGAAACCAGTTGGCATGATTTGAGCTGTTTTAGTGCAAGTAAACAGGCAGGTATTTGAGGTCAACATGATTTTTTTTTTTTTTATTTGCCTTTTAATGGCAGTGCTGTTAAACTTTGTTTCCTTCCCCAGATGAACCAGGCACTGACACAGACAATCTCTTACACCATCTTGAAGCAGGGGGCTGTTTTAACTGTGATGTCATACCCACAGCACACAAATTGCATTGCTGGGCAGTGGGGCACTGCCCTCAGGGTGCTCACAAAGCGCCTTTGTCCAGCGGGTCTGATGCTTCCAAGGACAGAGCACTCAGGAAATGCTCTTGCTGCTCCTTTGCAAATGCCACATCATTTAGCTCTCTGACCTCTTGGGGAGCTGAGAAGAGTGGGACCTGTTATCAGATTTGGGTATATAAAAGGGGTTATGGTCATTACCTTGAAAAGCAACCCTAGTGTTTGAAAGGTTTTGACTTTGGGAAGCTGTCTCTATTTTTCTGGCTTAATTGTTGCCTGTGAATGATATTTTATAAGCCTTTCATGAATTCCAACAGTTATATTGAGCAAGACAAACCCAAGACATCTTTTTCCTTTGATGGTTTTGTGTTAGAACCCCATTGTGTGTGCTTTAAGGCTGCCTAATGCTGGTAGGCAATCAGGGAAGACAAGTCTGGTTTTAGTAGTTGCCAGCTGAGCAAAATTTACAAGATGCATTTACTAGACATGTTTTGGAGCCTTACAGTTCCTAAAAAAGTTCAGTTCAAAGGACAGTGATTAGCAAAAATTCCTCAAGTTCATGAACTCGCAGATCTTATATGCAGTGATTTATGTCTCTGACAAGTAAATTAAGAAACCCAGTGACGTGAAAGACCTCTCCATGTGTCACTTTGTAGAAACAAGCAGAAAACGATTCCAAGATATATAAATTTGGTGTCCTATAGGGAGCTACACCGCTTTTTAGTACACTGGAAAGAGATTTGATGTTGCAAGACAGTTAAGTGAGGACATGCTGCTGAGGCAGCTTTGGGGAATGGCTGTGTTTTAATCTCGCTGTTTAACTGAAAGAAGCATAACGAGGGGAAGAATGACGGCAGTCACCAGATGAACAAGTTGGAGTTTATACTTTGGGCTTGATCCTGTCTTCCCACATGTGTAGTAAGTTTTTACCTCTCCTGGAAAAAAATATTTACCATTCTTGGGGCCATATGTACAGCAGATGAGTTTTAAAAGTCAGGAGAGAGATGTACCTCTAACCGGGGATGTAAAACTAGCTGGGGCAATGGGGTATTTAGCAGTGCAAAGTACAGATGCAGCAGCCATCTGCTGTCTGTGCACGCTGCTGTCTTAATCCTTCAGGTCCCACTCCCCTTGGACACCCAGCAGGAGCAGCAAGGCCGAGAGGTCCACGCAGCATGTTGCTGAAAAGCCAGATGAGTAAGCAGAAGGGCTAGACACCAGCAGAGCAGTACCAGATAACAGCACAAAATTGTTTAATATCAAGCGTCTGGAGGGCTCCCCTTCGTGCTGGGAGCTTGGAGGTCTCACAGGGTCCGGGCCATGTCTGGAAGTGCCTGCAACTCATTTCTTCCTTTACTAATTTAGAGCCTTTAAAATTTCAAAAATGCCCCTGGCAGCCTGGGAATTCCCTGCGAGAGGCTCCAGCACATCAGCTGGTGCCAGCCCCGAGTCGGGACGGGCTGTGGGGAATCCCTGGGAGCGGTGCCCAGACACGGGGCCTGCTGTGAGGACAGGGAGTGGGGTGGCCTGGGGGCTGCCACGGCCTGGGGGCAAAGCAGGGCATCTGGGGGAGGCTGTATGATTATTCCCCTAGTAGTTACTGTGTGTGTTCTCTCTGGCAAATGGAAATGTGGAAGAGCTGTTTTGTTCTTTGAGATCCTTTCCTTCAGGGATTCGTCACTTCTGGGGTGTTTCTTTGCTTACATGGCCACAGCCTGTCCCGTCTGCATGCTGCCATGGCTCCTGTCCTGCTGGTGCCAACCTCTGCCTGGGGCTGGCGGGATGCCACCAGCAGGCCAAGTCAGGTCATCCAAATTTTGGCATTCCTGCTGCTACTCTGCTTATTGGGTGAGTTGTACACCCCTCTCGCCTCTAGACGTGTGATGAGGTGACTCACTGTCATTGAACGCACGCTCGGTTTTATTAGACACTCATCTCATTTGCTCTCTGTTTAAGAGCCGCGTGTCTCTTTCCTTGAGCATCTTCAGGAAACAATGGGAACAGCTTAAACAGGGGAAGCTCAGCACCATTCACCAAAAAAAAAAAAAAAGAAGTCCTATAGGATGTGTCTGGTCAAGTGCTGGATGTGCCATATGGGAGAATTGAGAATGATGAAGTATTTACTCAAATTGCTGCCTTCCGCTGCATTGAAGTCAGAGCCGCTGAAGGCACTGCAGCGTTTATGACTGATTTCCTAAGCAGTGTAACAAATTGAGATGAGGGCCCTTTTCTTGTAACTCACATGTGCAGCAGAAAGCACTTAGCTAACATAAATCAGGATTAAATTGCTTTTAAAGGCTCACAAAACATTTCTGAAAGAGACAGGATGAGGAAACCACTTTGCCACTGCAGAGTGTGTCCCCACGATGAGTCCCATTAAGGCCTGATCAAAGAGCCTCGCTGGCGTTTCATTATGGCCTGGCTGTGTACAGGTGAAACTCAGCAGCGGTTTCGACAGCGTAGGCACAGAAATATGCACAGGAGGTGAGTTTAAGCAGGAATCTGGACCATCAAAGAATGTGATTAAGGACAATTTAATGTGCTGAGTAATGCAGCATGATTTGGATGTAATTTATCCTAATCCGGTCTGATCTTTTACAGGAGAATATATTACCAGGCCACAGGGAGGTGAGAGCAGGGTCCCATCTGGCCTCCTGTCTCCAGCAGTGGCTTATCGCCAATACGAAAACAAAGCAAATACAGAGTGAGCTTCCCATGTGCATCCTCTCTGCTTCTGGCATTCAGCAGTTATGGGACCTCTTGGGTCAGAGCATCCAGAGCGGGGAGTACAATAGCCACCATTTATCCTCTCCTCCTGAATTTATCTCGTTGCTCTTTGAACCCCGGCCTGGTTTTGGTGATTACAACACAGAACACCAGTGAGCGCCGTGATTAAGCCATGTTGTATGCAGAAGCTCTTCTCTTTGCTTTAAACTGGTGGTTTGTTAGTTCGGCAGGTTTTTGGTTATGAGAAGCAGAGAATATTTTCTCTCTCTCTCTGGGTCAATCATGGTTTTGTAGGTTTCTAGTGTTATTGCTGCTCACTTCTGTCTTTCCTAGTCTGGAGGTTCTTCTGTTTATTCTTTCCCTCTAAGGAGGCTAATCCGATTTGAGGGAAGATCATACTTTTTCAAGCAGATCAAGAAGCCCCAGACAGTGCCTTGGGGAAACCCTTTTTTTCCCCGTTTCCACTCCTCCACCACCAGCTGTGCTCCCAGTATTCCTCCTGGTGCGGTAATTCAGCGTCAAAAGCCTTTTTGGACAGGTTCTGTCTGGGCCTCAGCTCGAGGCCTGGAGATCTGTAACTTTACACATTTTCTTCTCTTCCTTCCCTGTCTCCTTTTCCAAGGACTGTCTTGAACAGCGCTTCTGGAGAGGATGCTGTTGGTTTCCATATTTTCCCAGCAGAGGTGGTGGCATCCTGCATCCCACAGGCAGGCACAGCTTGGCGGGCTGTGGGTGACGTCCCATTTTGGGAGGTTACCCAAAAAGCAGAAGGGAGGCTGTGTCATTGCAGGACAGAGAGGTCATGGAGGAAGCGTGTAGCTCCAAGCAAAGCCAGCCTGGAACAGCAGAAGAGCTGTGTCCCCGGCGGGGTACAGCACGGGGTCTCTGCCTCTTCTTAAATTCCCCCTTAGGGCCGCGGTTTAGAAACCTGCATGGATCATGTGGTTGCCAGCCAGAGGTGAGACCCAACTCCCCTTTGGGAAACAGAACATGAGGGGCCTACCCTGAAATCAGGAATGGCTCAGCAGAGATGAGATAAAAACTCGAAGCCTGTGCTGCATTCTTAAGCTCTCGGCCAGATCGGTGTGATATATGTGAGAGCTCGTTAGCCTGGCCGGTTCGTAAGGTACACGAGAATTTATGGTTCTGATGTTCAGTACTTAATTGGAAACTGTGATCAGATGCATCTTTTAAACACATCCATACATAACGTACGGGCATGTAGATGTGTGTAACGAAATCCCCAAGCACAAGGGGTAAAGCTGCACATGAAAGTCGTTTATTTTTATGACCTCATTTTTATCACTCAGCGTTTCTGTTGTAAATACTATAACAAAGTGACACAAGCTTGGTCATTGGAAGACAGAGATAAATTTGGCCTCTCCGCAAGGGACAACCAAGGTCAGTTTATAGGAGGTGAAGAGCACCTCCACCCAGAGGTCTTGCTAAGGTAAATACATTTTTCTGTCCTGTGGAGAAATTTGCAATCTGAAGGAATAAACAGGGTAAAGCAAAACCAGATGAAGATGTGACTGTTAGGCAAGATCTTGTTTTTATACTTCTTTCCAGGAAAAAGCCTGCCATAAACACTCGTGCTGTCTTTTTCAAGGCCACCAAAGCCTTGCAGTGGAGCATCACATGGCATTAGCTCATTGTCCCGGTGTCCTGCTGCCTCCTGCTCGTGCTGAGCCATCGCTCCCCGGTACTGCCAAGGCTGGGCTTTGCTGTCAGATCACCGGGCTCTCTATCTCACAGCTTGCTGAACTGCTGAATGTGCAGTTCTGGAGCCCCGTCTTCCTCTAGGAGGATAATTTCATCATAAGAAAATGTAATTGTGAACAATTCAAGAGGCTAATTCTGCATTTCATCCACCCGAGCCAAATACCGAAGCTGCACTCCGGAGCCAAATGAACAATTTCACCGCTGAGGAATCTTGGGACAGAAATCTGCAACATTTCCCAATCGTTCAGGGAAGTGGTGGGTTGCCTTGAACCCACCTCTTGTCCTTCGATACCCTTTCTACGCACAGCAGAAAAGCAAACAGCCCCGTGAACACCGGGTCTGAGGGAGGCTGAGTACATCCATGCAGATGTTATTTGTCTTAGAGCACCTCGAACCTGGTGGCAGAGCTCGACAGCTCAAGCTGTCCTCTGTGGGGCTAATTTCCAGTCCCTGCTGAGTGCAGGGCAGAGGGCAATGCTTTTCCTCGTGCTGCACTTCCCCTTTGTGATACAAATCCATGGGTTCATGCAGGAGCATTGCTGGAGAGGAGGCAGCATCCATCTCCTTCCAGCCTGGGCTTTTCTGTGCGAGCTAAGGTTACCCAGGTAGGGAAGATGTTTTCTGCACATAGGGAAGAGTTTCCAGCGTAGCGCTTTGAGATTCTCGGGGAGAAGTTGGGTTGTTTTTCACTTTGTTGGCTTGAAAGAAGCTGGTGAAAGCCAGCCCTAAATGAGGACCTCCAGCTGGGTCCCGGTGAGCCAAACTGGGCCACTGTTATTCTGTGATGCTGACAAAATCACTGCAGCCTAAGCAGAAATATATAACATAAAAATATATACACATTTATATTAATATATATATAAACTGTGCTGGTTTTCAGTGCCGGAGCATAGCCACACTGTGAAAACAACAGAAAGGTGGCAGGAAGGCAAATTTTTCTCTTCTGCAGTGTCTCCTTTCTCTTAAGGAGCTGATTGCACAACATGGCCCTACCCTCCTCAGCAGCAAGCAGAGACTGCTACCAGCCAGCAGAAAACGCCTGTGTTTGAAGTCAGGTCGCCAGTTTTGCTTCTTGCCCCCTCAAGTCCCTTTTGCTGGCGGCAAGGAATTCTGGAGTCTCGGGGCTGCCACAATGGGAGCCTTTCTGACCCGGCTGAAAAGCTCGACCTCTGCTCAGAAAGGACAGATTCATGTTCGAGAGGGTTCCACAATGCAACGATTTATGTCAGGAAATGAACAGAATATTTTGTAAAAAAAAAAAAAAAAAAAAAAAAGAAAAAAAGCCTCCATCTGTTTATTTGGCTTGGGGAAGAGATCAGCTGTGCCTCTATGATTTCGGAGCATGGAGTGCTGGAGGGGGAGATGTATAGCTGTGTGCATCTACGTTTTTGAGTTTGCCTTCCTGGTGCATAACATATAGAGCTAATTTTACTTTGCTGTGTGTCACGTGGGGCTCAGAGCTCAGGGAACGGAGATACCTTACTGCACATGGCTAAACTTTTGCACTCCTAGCATCGTGAGTCTGAATTTTAACCCTGCCCTCTCCATCCAGCTCCTGTATATTTGTAAAAGTGGTCAGTTGCTCCTCCAGCTGAGTGGTGGCTGAGCACCCAGTGCTAATTCTTGGTCGTGGTTGATTTTGTGCTTTGTGAAATCAGCTAGGAGGATTTCAAGATGCAAGAACATTCTCAAGGCTCGGATTCCTGTATGCGTAAGGAGCAGTAGCAAGGTATTTTTGTATTGGCTTACTTTAAAAACCCTGTCCCAGAAGCTGATAGCGATGTTAAGAAAAATAGTTCCTGAGAAAGTCAGCAGTCTTCATTACTGACTGCAAACCGTGCGGATGCTGGGAGGGAGAGCGTGGACTTTTCAGTTAAAACATTGCTGTGCTCTTAATCTGCCTGGCAAATCATTGGTGATTAAATGATAATCGGAGCTGTTTGTTTGAAATGTCATCCATCTCCACCGCAGCCTCTCCACAGCACTAAAGAGTTTTAGGAATTAAGGAGCATGGGAACATAGACGCCTCCAATGTATTTAAACATGAATTAGCTAAAGCCAACAAATACAGAACAATTTCCATTTATGTATTAAGCACTCTGGAGGATACAGATTAACCTCCATTACTCAGAGTTTGTCACCGTCTCATCTCCTTTGGACAGCTAACGCTGAGAAACGGACAGAAAGGAGATTTATTTTTCCTTCAGCTTCTGTCTCGCCTGATGAAATGTCTGCTGTGCAGCTCCCCCAGCCACGCTCCTCCGTGAGCCCTGCCGGCTCCCCACGCTGTGCAGGCACTGCTTTCTCTCACGGCCAAAACTCACGCTTGTCTGAAATCTCTGCTCGAGGAATTGAAGCCAAGCCTCGCTTTACTGGCACACAGAGGCCCTGGGCTTCAAGGTGATGTGGAGGAATCCCACCGAGTCAGTTTGCTTGGGTCCACTGCCCCGTGGCAAAGGGGAGAAGCCTTTAAAAGAGCCTTTGCATCCCGCCTGCAGCACAGATGAAGTTTCTTGATCGAGCACATCGCCTCCAAGGGGCCGTGCAGGAGCAAAGCTGCAGCCTCGCAGGCCCACCACTGCAGCTCTGTTCCTCTGCAAACCTCCCTGGTCCTGCACGAGGCTTCTGCTGTCCTGCCAAACCCCATGGAGCGTGCAGGAGAAACCCCCCAGGCCAAATACAAATCCACAGAATTAGAGATTTGGCTGAAAGATGGACCCAGCATTACAGACATGCCTGCTCACCTCCAGTCTTCTCCTCCACTTGGAACACCTCAGTAGGCTTTTATTGAGCAAATACTGAGATACTCACTTGTTAAGCAACTTTCCAATCGTGCCACCACTTTTTTTGTAGGTATCTCTGTGTATTTAGATAGATTAAAACACAAACATGGCATGTTTATGTCGTTAACTCTCACTGAGTACAGCAGCAAAGTTAGTCCCTAAAGAAAAGATGTGCCATAAAGCTTTTCCGTAACATTATTAATATAACTATCTAAATTAAGGTGGATTCCAAGTGACATATACATTCAGTGACATAAAATTCTTGACCAACTGTGTGTAGCTTAATGGGATAACAAGGCAATGATATCTGAGGTGACACTCATGGTCTTCCTTCCGTGTTCGCTGATAGGACTCAAATAGGTGATGTTGTCCTGGTGTCCTACCGATGAGAAAGGAGATCCAGCCTCCCTCTCCTTTGGCATTAAAGCAAGAAGAGTGTGTTCAGCCTTTGTGATGAACTTGGCACCAGCAATATTTTACTATCATTAGCAGAGAGAACTACTTTCCTTGCCAGTAACAAGGCTCAGTGTCAACTAAGGGTGGTGCCCCATGGGAAGACCTTAGACAAAACTTGCTATCTTATAATTAAAAAAAAAAAAAGGAAATATGCTATTTTTGGGGAAAGACATTTGTTCAAGTATGGAGTGATCCTGGCTGATAGGGAAGGGACCTGCCGGTGCTATTCTTAGTTCCACCTGCTGGTTTCACTGCTTCTCTTGCAGCTATAGCTGAAAGCGAAATTCGGATGCTCGTGTCTGTGCTCACACAGAAATGGAAGAAGTCAGAATGGAAATATGTGTGTGTGTAGAGATAAAAAGATAAAATGAGCCAGAGCCTAAGGGAAAACAAGCTTCCATGGGTAGCTGCAGACATGACTACACCTTTCCTTGGAAGGGTTTTACTTCTGCAAGGCCAGGTTTCTCGTCTGATTGAAGGGCTAGCAGCGTGCCAGGCTCTGTCCATGCTGCAGGAGATGAGAGTTTCTGCTTGGAAGTTGTTACAGCTAGGAGAAACCACTGAAGAATTTCCTTTATTGTGTTGGACGCGATCTGGTACTTTGGTTTCACAACAATGCTCCTCTGAAAACAGTGAGGCTACGAGGTATTCACCATCTAGGCCGTCACTTGCGAGAGGAGAAAGACATCAATGAATCACATCCTGAATAATAGGACATAAAAAAAATAAATATGGGGTCAGGCAGGGCTCCTTGCTGCTTGCTGCACAAACCTTTCTACATTAGCAGTAGAGAGGAGAACAGCAGGTACACAAGGAGTGCTTTGCCCAGCCGGAGAAATGATTTGCTATGCCTTCCTTGCTTTCTATTTCAGGAGTGAGATTTTTTCTCATCTTTGCTGGGAGGAACAAGTTTTGGCTTTCACAATTTCACTGGGTTTTATTTCAGAGGGTTTTATTTCTAGGCCCATTTTACTGCTTTGTCCCGATTTTATGAGGGAAACGTGGGTGTAGGAAAAATGTACGAGACAGGGAGACAGGGGGTCCATGTCTGAACTCCCAAATCAGAACATGATAAAACTAGAGCAGGAGCAAAGATAAGTGTGAAAAAGTTCTTTATGGAGTAATATCTCTTGTCCTCATGTGATCTGCATGGAGGAAGAGGAAAACAGTTTCAAATATCTGTTGTTTTGTTTGTTTGTTTTCGTTGTTTTGTTTTGTTTTGTTTTGTTTTTTTAATCTCTGCCTTCTTTAAATTACATGGATGAGTCATTTATGATTCCTTTATAATTAAAAGAAAAAAAAAATCATTTAAAAGCTTACTGCAGTCACACACACAGGCCCAGGGACTGAAGTGATCACCAACCTTCTGCACGGTGGGGTATTGGGTTAAAGCAAACGGTGTGCGGGGATCCCAGCAGCGTTTCCCCTCCTCACCATTTAGCACTGTGAAATGCGAGGCAGCTGAAGGCAAGGACCAAGCAGAGGCTGCCACGTGCTGGGGGCACTGGGCTGACAGCAACCGCAGAGCTCCACGCTGGCGTGGGAGCAAAGCTGAGGCTGCTGATTAGATTTTGGGGGTCGTGCCTTCCCCAGCTCATTGTGAGGGGTCTCTGTTTTGGGCACCATCTAGTGAGCATTATATCTGCATATGATATCACTTCTGCAGAAGAAGCAGCCTATTCATCAGTAGTAGCATCTTCACATCAAATCCCACAGCAGGCATGACTGCGGAAACAGGCATTTAATTGAAACAGAAGCGACGCTGGAAAATTCAGAGAGGGTGCAAAAAAATCCCGGGTAGTTGTTACTCACTGGAAGCACATCCTAGACATGCAAGGCACGGGGTGCATGCGGAGTGCTGGGAGAAGCAGCTGATTGAGATGTAGCTCTGCCCTTCAGACACGCGTTGTTTCTTCAGATGATCCCCTGAGCTGGCTTGAAATTCAGTGCATGAATTAAATACACAGTTCGGGGTAGCTGGGGGCTCCTTTTTTCGCTGTCCCCTTGGAGCACGCAGCGTGCTGCAAGGGACAACCCCGCTCCTGGCAGCCTGGGACATTCAGAGGCTGCTGCCACCCCTGCGGTGGGATTCCTGCAGCCTCCTGCAGGGAGCCTGGATGATTTTCCCACCGTTATCACTGCCGGGTGTGCAGTGTGTGACCGTGCTGCGGGCACTGTGCCTGACACTGATGCCATCGCTGCCTGCTCTGCCCCTGCCCCGGCTCCCGGCTGCGTGGACCCTTTCAGAGCCAGGGCTGAGATTTTCCTGAGAGCACCGGGGGGAAGCACAGCCCTAGCAAAGTGTCTCTGTCCTTGCTTCTGCTTATCCGAATCAGTTCTCGCAGCTCTGTTCTGTAATTTCGTTCCACTTCTGTAGCAGCTTTTTGAGCTTTCAGCTGCTCTGTCAAAAGCAAAGGTGCCGACACCCCCGAAATCCCTATAGAAAAGTAAGGGGTCGCTCCCCATCCTGGAAAAAAAGAAGGAGGACAAAGTTTGGAGTGTTTTTTTTTTTTTTTTTCCTCAGGGAAGACAAGTGCGTGTCAGAGATAGCTAGGAGGGGTCTGGAGGTTATGCACAAATTAAGCAGTCCCTGAAAGGAGGGGACTGCGAGCCAGATAAGCCCATAGCAGCCGCAGCCCTGCAGCGAGCAGCTAACGTTCCCTTCCCTCTCCAGGGGAACACCAGGGGTTAATTCAGTAGCCACGCATTTAATAGCTCGATTTAAAGGGGAAAAAATGACACCCTTCTCCCCTGCCTTGCTGCTGGTGGATGGTTTGCTCTGTCTAGTTGATCACATGCTCCCCCAGCCCCTGGTGCTGCAGAAGCCCCAGCTGCTGCTGCTGATGAGCCGGTGCTGCTCAGGATCTGTCCCAGCCCTTGCCTGTCAATGCCTTGCAGCCCTGACCTCCTCTTTAAAGGAGGGAGTGGGCAGGATGAGCCCTTGAGCATATGGGTGGAAATTTGGGACGCGCCCCTTCTCTCGCCACCGCTTCCAGCTCTAACCATGTCTATTTGTTGTTGTCTTTTTTTCAGGGACTATGGATCTTCAAAGAGAAAATCAGGTAAGACACCAGGCTTTCTATGTTCTGCATGGTTACAGAGAGGACTTTTTTTTTCTTCTTCTTTCCCCTTCTCCTTTTTAAACCTTCCCTTTATCTTGTGCTGCATGAAATTGTGTAGCAGTTTAACTTTGGGTTGCTGAAGCCTGCTACAGACAGGCATCAGATTATTTCTTCCCTGTTAGAAAGGAAAAGAAACCTGCCTTATACAGTATTGCAATTGAAATGACTGCTTTCCTCTAACTGCATTTATGCAGCCCTCTCTCTAATCCAAGAGGATAATTGTGTTCAATTACTTTATATATATATATTTTTTCCTTAAGTATGTCTTTATCTGAGCTCAGTCAAAATGCAGCCTGAGAGTTGGGGATCCTTTTCATGGGGGTGGAAGAGGGAGGAAATGCTTTTCTGTTCTGACCTGAATCTTATTTTTGCCTTTCTAAAAGGATGTGGTAAGGCTTCTGATGCAAAATGTTCTCTGTACCTGTGTCAGGGTTTGGGCTGAATCAATGGCTCAAGCTCAGTGTTTTGTTTTTAACTCCTGGATGCAGATGTCCTATAAAGCCCTAATCTGAAAGTACACAAAACCATATTTTCTCCTTCCCTTGGAGCTCTCGGTGATTTTTACAGATGTGCTTTCAATAGGGAGTAGGGACATGTAATTACGGGCCTCTGCATTTGGCTGCTCTGAGCTGGATGTGGTTGGTTTTCCTCCTCCCTTCTCCTAAGCACCTGCAACTCTCATTGACTTCGTTTGGAGTCCTGGGTGCTCCAAATTGCAATCAGGGCATCCAAAGGGGCCTTTTGGACCATTAGCAACTCCTGGAAAACTCTGGCCTGTGTGGATGGGAGGGGAGGGTTTTATTTCTTTATTTTTTTTCCTCTTTAAGATGATGATGATGAAGAAACACTGCAATGGCTGAGTCTCTGGGCAAGATGAATGTGAAGTACTGATCTCAATGAATGTCGCTACCTAGATTGATTTGCTAATTCTGAGAGCTTTTATGCTGCATCCCTGTAATAAGCTAAGTGATACAGTGATGCAGAGCTGTTCCCTGACCCTGCCATGCTGTGCACTAAATGGCTGATCCCTTTGCAGGCCAGTGCCTGTGGTGCTCTTCCCCTGAATTCATTCAGCAGTTACTGCAAATGCAGGTGGGGGTGGTAGCAAAGGGGCAATGTGGCACGAGGTGCTGGCCTGACACTAGAAACTGGAGGAGATTTCATCTTCCCCATGCCCTACAAAGCTTCTCTCTGCGTTGCAATTAAAACGGGTCCTTTTACAGAGATGCAGGTGCACTTCTAGCACGTAACATTAAGTGAACTTTGCACCGCTTGTGCTAAATGGGCGGTGAATTAAATGGGCAGCGGCACTCTCCAGAGGGGCAGGCTGCAAAGCTGCGAGAGCTCCTGGCTCGCAGTGCCCTATCCAGAGCGCCGAGGGCTTTGGGGCCCTGCAAAATGTGCTGAGAAATGCTGCTGAAGTCCCTGGGGCGACCTGATTTAGCACTGACCTAGAACAGCCCCAGAAAACCAGGAGAGCTCTGGGGCCAGTGTCCCAGTTGTCATACACAGGAGCTACAGCATTGCTCTTGCAAGGGATGCGAGGAATTGTTCCTGCTCCATTCCTGTGGCTCTGTGGAGAAGCTGGGACTGATCTACCATGGTGCTGGGGGAAGAAGGATTAAGTTGAGCCTGTGGAGCTGAGGCACCAACTGTGCCTGGTGTTCTCCACTGGCCTCCTACCGTGAGGCATCCCCAGAGCCCTGCTCATCCATCCTGGAGGCCAGGGCTCAGGCTGGGCTCCCCCTCCTTGTCCCTCCCACCTCTGTGTGCTGCTGGGGCTCCTTTTGGGGCAATTTCTTCTCTGCTTCTTGCTGGCTGACTGCTTGCAGGACTTGGAACCAGTGGGGTTTTCGGGATGCTCTTTCTCCACTTAGGCTGCACTGACAGGAATGCGAAGCAGCTCCCCGACCAAAGGGAGCTGGATAAAGGGGCTCTGTTCTCAGCCATCTTCTCGCCTGAATTTAGGGTGGCGGGGGAATGCTTGGTTCTGCCTGGAGCTGGATGTTGTGGGAGTACGTGCACAACGAGCCAGGGAACATGCCCAGGGAGTTGGTGGTTACAGCCTCTAACAAAGAGCGGCTTTATGACACTTGATCTAGCGAGGGGGTAAATAAGCACAGCTTCCCAGCCTGCGTTGTAAAGAGCCTTTTAAGATAACAAATAACTTTGAAGCGCAGTTTCCTCTGTAGGTGCAAGCACGACTCCATCCTTAAATGGGACAAAGCGGCACTTTTAAGTGCAAATGTCTCCCAACAAATCGGACCTGAGAGCACACATTTTGCCTTGACCAAGGACGAGCTGGGAGGAGACTCCTGCACGTGAGCACAGCCATCCCCTGCTGTCGGGCAGGAATCTCGCAGCTGCCGCATCTCAGGCGTGGCAGGCAGGGCACGAGCGTGCTGATGGCAGAAACATTTGGGGAATGCCTCCAACAGCCAGCGCCACCTCTGTGCTGACCTCTGCCTTGCCAGCGAGTGCATTTCTAGCTGGTCTCGTGCTCAACCCTTAAAGCAGGGAGAAATTGGAGAAGTTCAGAGTTGAAGAGGAGTTATGGAAACATTTATCACTGCAGCTGATACTGGTTGTAAACATTTGGAGACCTCCTGAACCGCGCGCAGCAGCGTGGCCCTAGCTTAGCTAAACAGAAGGGTCTTGCAGTGATCTAGGGCATCTCTGCGTGCCAGCCCTGAGCCAGGCTTCCTCCTGTGCAAAGAGCTCTATAAACACGCAGCCCTTCCCTGGGCTGTGATCTAATTATAAACGCTTTAACCTGCAGCCAGCCCTGAGAGCTGGAGCTTTGCTGAAGCAGCTGAGGCTCTGCGTAGGCACGGGCATTTGGTGTGACCTCAAGCACCACGTGTGCTGTTACCTTGGATTTCTGGGGCTTTGCTTGACGTGCCGCAGAGCTGCTTTGGAGAGCTGCCTTCATATTTCCAGTCAATTGAATTGTTGCTCTACGACCATCTGTCAGCGCCCACGAGGCCTCAGTACAACTGCGAGGAGCGGTTCTGGTGGGCATAATCTGCGTGCTCGCAACAAGTGCTCCCATCCAGGTCTCTCTGAAGACCCTCTGTAGCAAACAGGGAAAGAATTGCCCTTCAGACTGATCCCTCAGTCGTGTTAACCAAGGGAACAGCAGCTCATTTGTCACTCCAAGTAGGTGCTAGTTCTGCGCAGGCATCTGCTGGGGCTTTCTCTCCTCAAATCAAAATAAGGGCAGAATGACTCGGAGCCTGGTAAGGGATATTTGCATGGTACATTACGAACCACAAATTAGGTTAATCCACTCTCCCAACCCTACCAGCTCCCATCTGTGCATGGTGAACTAATTAACCCTTGAGACATCTGCTAATCCTGATGTGGCTCGTAAAAAGCAGTTGGAGGATGTCTCTCCCCAGAGATGTCCCCCATACACACACTACACTGTTGCTGGCTAGAACAAGCTCCAAACTCCTGGAGTGTGTTTCTTCCTTTGTTGAGAAACTTTCTTTAGTTGTTTCATGCCAAAGTTGTTAGATTCCCAGTTGTGATGCTGGAGCAAGCATCTGAGACCTGGTATTTGGTGGCAACAGGGAGGTGACGCAGGCTCCAGGGCTTTTCCATACTGAATCTTCATGCTCCTTGATTACTGAGAGTTCCCCTTTTTAACAAAGATGGCAGAAGATGCTGTTTCACCTCTGCTTTCAAGGCTAAGGAATCTCTTTCTGCCACCTGCCCTGTGGGCAGCCAGGCTCTTGTGCACACTCCTTTAGTGCCTGCTAGCGAAAGCACTGCTGGACCCCCCCCCCCCTTTCTGAAAGCATAACAAAATCCCCCCCTGCTTGCTCGCTCTTGCTGGCTTTGAGCTGCTGCTTAGAGGCTTTTTCTTACCCCTTGTTGCTGTGGGGTAGGATGTCCCCCTCTGAGGGGAAATAAACCTGAGGTTTATGGCTCCAGCAGCACCGCGGTGTCTCCCCTCTCTAATTGATCGGATCCTGCCTGCATCAAGCTGGCCAGGCTCTTGCGGAGGCTGCCAGCTGAAGGCTGTTTAAATAGCCCCTGGAACTGAGCACTTAGAGAATTAGCTCAGCAGCTCGCTCCAAGCCAGTGGTGCTTTGGTGAGGACGTCGACGAGGCTTGGCTTCCCCAGCACAGAGAAGCATCCTTCAGCTCGGTTCCCACGTCCAGCTCTTGGACTCGCAGAGCGCTGCAGCACTCAGATGACAACCTCCGGTCCCTTCCCGTTCTGCAGCCTGAAACGAGGAAGGATGTATCTGCTGGCTAAGTAAATAAAAACTTCAGAGTGCATTTGAAGCCACTTCTCAAATTCTGTCTTTTTATAGACATCTCTGTAATGCTCTCTTATCCCTCAATGGGGAAATTAAGCGGAGCTGAGAGAGGGGACGGCAACTCCAGCCTGAGGGCCTCCGAGTGAAGGAGAAGCAGAGCGCTGGGCAGGTCTTGTGCCACCTTTAGGGAGATGCCTCAATTGCTGTTTGAGTTATCAGGGATAGATTTTTCTCCTTTCTTTGTAATTACAAAGGAGAATGGCTCAACTCTTTGCTCTTTTTTGGGTTTGTTGTGGAGCTGTGCTCATCACCTCAGAGCTTAACCTCTTTGGTCCTGTCACACCACACGTCTAGCCTGCGCTTACAGCTCCGTGGCTTGTCTTGCGAGTTTCTTTTCTTTTTATAAACGACTTTATTTTCTTAACTTCAGTTTGAACTGCCTCCTTTGAGGTAATATGGAGAAAATGAATGGTGTGTGCTAGCCCTTCTGGGCTTAATCATTCAGCGGGCTCACAGATGTGTGAGCCATTAGCTGGACCTGTGTGGCTGGGGCTGTTTCTACCTGTCCCAAGATCTAGGAATTGACCCCAGGGATGAAGTCTTGCTGGCACGGCTATGAACACGGAATCCCCTGCTAGCTCATGGCTCTCTGGTGCGTGTTTAGCTGTGCATGGGTATGGGGAGAGGAGAGGACGCAGAGCTTCCAGCCTTAGCAGGTATTTTATGATACTTATGAGATGGGTTAAATGTCTTGATTTCCTTCTGCCCTTCCTCTCCCCCTGTAACCACCAAGAGGAAGACTGAATCTTTTAAATGGGCCTTCAAAGGGGCTAAACCTGAGAGCAAGCTTATGAAGATGTTGGAAAAATCCAATTAACTACCGTGGTGAATCCCACTGCGAGGCTGCGCATCTTCTGTCCGGGTGATAACTCAGCAGATGTCTCGGGGTGACCTGTGTGGAGTGCATGAGTGACAAAGCAGGCAGCTGGATGTTGCTTAATGAACCTGAGCCGAGGTGAGAGCAGCAGCAAAGCTAAAATGTGGTTTTCAACCCAAATGCTAGTTTCAGGCATTCTGCTCTCATCGTTCATTTCTCTCTGACATCTGTCTCCCTGTACTCCATCCGAAAGGAAAGCTTTGGCCAAGAAGGGTTTTTGTTTGTTTTTTAAGGCAGTGAATGGGGATCTAAGTTTGTCCAAGCTCATGGCAAGGCCCCAGGAACATCTTAAACCACACAGCTTGGGCTCGGTGTCTCAGTCCTTGCAAGAACTCTGTGGTGCGACGTGATTCCTGCAGGCTGAAGCACGTGCTCTTGTTTGTGCCCTGATGAATCACATGTGCGTGCCGTGCTCCTCGCCTTGTTTTCTGCAATTAGTCCATGCAGGAGCAGTGATGGGGGCTGCCTTGGTGTCCTCGGGCTGGGTGCTGAGGCTGGCCTGGGGCGTTTGCCAGCCGCTGCTCTGCAGTTTCACAAACGTGTGCGGACAGGAGTGCTCCTGCTCAGCAATCAGGATCTCCTCTCCCACTTACAATTAACCTCCTTGGCTCCATGTACTAATTACCACATGGAATTTAAACACCAGAGCAGATTCTGGCAGAACATCTTGGTTCTCACTTAGTGCTTTTTTTTTTTTTTTTTTTTAAGCAAGAGGATAAAGGGAATTAGTAATAAAAGAAGGGTAGAGTAAGCAGAAGCGTAGCAACCAAGGCCCAAAACAAAATTTAACATGTGGTTACTGGGGCTGAGCATCCTGGGCCTTGGTCTGGAGGGAGCCAGGAGTTCTTGACCCTGATGTGCGTCCTCGGTCCAGTTCCTGATGGCAGAGCTCCCTCTCCTCACGATGGAGAATTAATCCCTCTCTTAGCGAATGTGCTCCTCTCTCACTGCCGTTCCGCTCACTGGCTTTTGCCTGATGTAATAATTCCCCAAGCAGCTCACTTTCTTTCCTGATTTATTTTAATCAAGTCTGTGAGTTACCACGTAGCTGAAGCAACATCAGCTCTGCCAAAGCAGGGCTGTTTGCTCTCTGCTCAGCTGCACCGGCACTGAGACGGGTCTGAGGAAGAGCTCTGGCTACGCCAGGCCGCCTCCATCCCCGTGTGTGACACCATTTTGCATCCCTGGTCGTGGCGTAAATCTGTCCAGTCCACCCTCCAAGCCCAGCCTGGGGGATTCTGGCAGGAGGAAGCTGATCTCGCCATCCTCCTCGCACACCACATTTTTAACGTCGCTGTTTAAACTGAGACGCTTTGGCCTTCTGCCTGAGGCTACTGAAGAGAAGAGCAGATAGAAGAGTTTATTCTTTTTATTTCAGCCTTCCTGCTGACGAGATGTGTAGCCTGCTGGCTGTACGGGCTCGCTGGCCTCTTCTGGGTGGCCCAGATGCTGGGGGGAGGAAGACAAGGACAGGAGAGGAGCAGTTGTGTGTGCCTTGTGTGGGCTTTCTGCTTTGCCGCCCGGCTTTTAAGCTGAAGTGTGGGGACAGGGTGCGGGATTAGGGAAAGGAATGTGTTTGTGCTCCCTGCGCTTCCCAGCTCGGAGCTAACACTGCGCAGAGCCCCGCGTCGGGGGGGAGAGGGCCGGGTGGGCAGGGAAGGGCTGCAAGAATGAGGTGTGGCTGGAGCACGGCGATGGAAGGCAGGACAGCGTGCACCCTGCTGAATGCCCCAGTGCTTTTGTCTCTAAAGGGCTGTGATGGCTCTTCTGCTGATTTTTTGGGAGTCCTCTGTTCTCCGTCTGCTCCTGTGCTGCCTTCCTGCTCTGTCTGACAAGTGGCAGATGGTGCTAACGCTGCCTGCGTGGGATTTTCCTCTCCTGCTCGCAGGGAGCTGTGGTATCAGGTTTTCATTTTGCTGCCTTCGATAAGGCAGGTGAGAAATGCACTCAGGGGCTGGAGTGCACGGTGATGGTCCTCAGCCTCTGCAGGAATCTGTGCATGGCACCGGCGGGCTCCAGCTGCATGGGAGGGAGGAGCAGAGCTTTCACCTGGGGGTTGGGATAACAATATCAGGCTGGTGAGCACCTGAAACTCGAATCTCTTGTGAGAAGGAAACCTGGATGGCAGGGTGCGTGGCCTTAAAATACTGAGAGCACTCACCCCACAAACAATGTTCCCTAAGGGCCTGAAGCTTAGGGCATGATTTTTTCACCGTCACATTTGGGTTAGCCTGTGCACAGCCATGTGACAGGCAAAACCCTCACCGGTCTGACGTGGCTGGGGTGGCTCCTCTAATGAGAAATGGCTGCAAACATTCCTTCTAGGTGCTCAGCAGGGGTTATCACATATGCATTTGTGGGCCAGATCAGCCTGCTGCCAGCTAAACCAGGCTGCCCGGACACGCTGCTGCTGCACTGCGCTCCCTGCGCTTGGCTGGGGGACTTCTTGCAGTGGGGATTTGATTCTGGCTCTTTTATTTTCTTTTCTTTTTGAGTGTTTGAGCCATGCACGACTCCTGGCGTTCCTACGTACCTGTGGCTTTCCAAGTGCGATGGCCGGGGGCTCTCTGCCGTCCTCCTTGGCAGTGTCGAGGGCTTTTTCTTACCCCCCTCAGACGAGTGATGCTCTCAGTTTGTACAGCTGTAGGTGTGGGCTGGTGTTCAGATATTCCAGGCAATTTCCAGCAACTCTGGGAACTTCTACAAAGCTGTGTGTGCAGGGAGCGTAGCACTCATGTGGGAAGCAGCTCTCCTCTGCCATGTGGAAAGAGTTAATGTGCACCATGGCTGCCAGAACAAGCCCTAAACAGCGCTGTGTACTTCTGGGCTCGCAAATGGGATTAGGACGGGCTTTTGCAGAAGTAAACAGAGTAGAAAATTGGGACTCCATATTTTTTTTTTCCCAAGCTGTTCCTCCTGTAAAGGACAAAGGGCTGAATGAGGCGGCTGACGTGCAGTGGGTAAGCAGGGAGCTGTGCTGTGTGTCTCACAGGCAGCCCCTCTCACCCCACAGCTCCGTCCCGACTCGGGCAGGGACTCCTCGGCTGTGGCTTTCTCCCCGGCAGGAGCGAGTTATCCAGATGATGAATTTCTGAGTCACGTGAAAGCCAGATGCGAGCGTTTTCCAAGCAGCGTGTGTGGGTCTGCCGTACGCCAGGCAGCCCTGCTTACGTGGCAAGTGGAAGTGGGCTGAGACGGGTGTGCAGCGTGGTGCCGGGGAGGCGAGGAGCCCCAGCAGCTCCGGGGCAGCTGCTCCTGCCCAGGAGGGGATGTAGCTGCTCGGGCTCAGCCCCTCTGCTCCCACCCTGCACACACACAGCCCCTCCGAGCCCTGCCTGTCAGGAGGCTGAACCCAGCGAATAGGACTAAAATTAAAGGTTTTATTTAATGCCTGCTGTCAAATCCTCTTACTCCTGCGCTTTAGCTGGATTTGCATATTGGGAAAAAGCTGAGGATTATCAACTAGCCAAATATTTGCCGAGATGTAGCTCTTTAAGGGACTGCCTGTCGAGCAGATGGTGTGTGGAGCGGAGGTGATGCTGCTCTGCTTTAGGTGTGTGGGAGAGGAGACATCTCTGCGAAGATGAGAGACTTCAAAACACACCAAGTCTCCATTTGGGGGGAAAAAAAAATACAAAACAGACTTGAACCAATCTCTGTGTTCCTTCAAAGGCTATCCTAAAACACTTGCTTTAAAGGTGCCGCACCAATGTCCCAGCCATAAGAACAAGGGAAGCTTATTTCAGCAGCTGTGGGGAGGGCCGGGGTGGTTAGCGGGCCCACCCTGGGTCAGGCACCGGGCACAAATGTTGGTTTTGTTTTGGGTTCCTCTGGGACATCAATGGTACAGCTAAGCAGGATGCCTTGGGCAGCAGGGATTGAAGCAATCGACCAAAACACTCGTAGCCTTTCTGTGCCATCCTCCTGTTTCTCCTGCTCTCTGTTGTTTTCTGCCTAATTCAATGAGTTAATTGTGTGAGCCAGGGGTGTGTGAAAATGGTTCTCATTCAGGCTGAGGCTCATCTGCTTTTTTTTTATTGCAATTTGCTCTACACCCATGTTGTAGAGCTACAGGTGGACTCTGATACAGGATAACTGCTAAAAGCAGGTACTCTGTTTCCTCAGGGGTTGGTAACACCCCGTTTTTTGCCCCCCGCCCCTGGTCTAGCTCTGTGTATCTCCTTATTCTCTCATTTAACCAGTCAAGCCCCAGCTGGAGGCAAAGAGGCTGGAAGAGAAAAATGAGGCTGTCCCTCAGCTTGGCTGGAGAGGAGAGAAAGGCAGTGATGAGTTGGGGCTTACCTGTTCTGGGCAGTGTGGTGCCCTACCTGAGCAGCTAGGACAACTGGCACTTCATTTATACTAGCACTTTGGCATGCTTGACCTCGGAAATCAGGATTGAAATAAAATTTTAGCTTCTATTTTCAGTTGTGCCCTAGGCAAGGAACATTTCAGTGAACAAGGCTCTAGCCTTTTCTTAGAATTGGGCAGCTTCTAAGAAACACCCCACTGCAGCTTTTTCTTGCTGATTTATCCAATACCACTGATGGGATGAGAACACCCCCGTTCATCTCTTCGTGCCTTTATTGGTGATGGAGGAGCAAAAAGCATTTACCTCCCCCAGCTGCAGCCTGAGAAATCACTGGACCACCAGTAAGTTCTCTGGAGTGGAGCACCAGATTGCTGATTTCCCAGGAAGTCAATACAGTTTCAGTTCAGTCTAAAATTATATTACTTACTATTTTCACCCTTCTGGGTAAGTTAGGGAGGGTGAATGGCTGGGAAATGCATCTACAAAATGCTTAGCTCCACTCACTGCTGCAGTCCTTGGCTATCTGAGCCAGCAGTGTTTGATTATGGAGAGGACTAATGCCCTACAGAGCTGATGCCTGTTGGAGAAGGGCAGCCCCTTTCAGGTATCAGCATCTCTGCAGCATGGCCACCTGTTCTTATACTCCTTTTCTCAGTATTTTTTGCTGTACCCTGTAGCTGCAGAGCTTTGTGGAGATCTCAGGATTCCCAGGTGACGTTTGAGGTAGGGCTTCGAGAGAACAGAAGAGCCTGTTAGTTAAATGTCTCTATTGCTGCTATCTGTGTGGAAGGCAGCTTCAAAGAAAGGTCATGTCTGTGTAATTAAACTTCTTTTACAGTCCTAAGCAAGGCAGTCCCATCCAGTTCCCTGGTGAGGAACATCTCTTGCAACAATGGGGTTGCACCCTGTCAACCTTTAGGCTAGAAGCAACATAAATCTATTTAGCAGTATCAAATAATTGGGTGCTGTACTCAGCGTTGAACTGAGCCTTTGAACAATGCTATTGACAAAAGGGAACCTGCATCAGGTGGGAGGGCTGTGTTTGAGGAGCTGCTTTGCACCTGCTGGACCAGAACCCGGCTGGATGTGCAGGGCTGGAGTGGATCACGGGTGTGGATGTGGTGGCTTTGTGCTTGTGCGTTCAACTCTAGATGTTTTCAGGCATTTTCCCTGAAGCTTTCTCTGCTCTAGCTGCGTGCAAGACAAACAGGCTGCTACTCAAATGGGATGAGTTGGGGCTGTGTCGGTGCGAAGCGTCAGTCCCCAGCAGTCTGGCGCCTCTTCTCTCCCCAGCAGTGGGAGGAGCGGCAAACAAATGGCTCTCGGTGGCGGCAGGAAAGCTTCTGGTGAAATCTAAATAAAATCATGTTTCATGTGTCTTAGTTCACCATGACGACTGGCTTAATTAAGCCTTCAAAGCCTTTGTCTCTCTAATTCCTTCCTTCCTTCCCTTCCCCACCTGAGGACTGGGGCTGGCCCATCCCGGGGTCCCCCAGCTCCCTTGCAGCAGCTCCGGCAGGATGGAGCTTTTTCTGTGGCTATTTCTGGGCGCTGTGGCTCTGAAGGGAGCCTCCTCAGCGCTCTGCACAACTGCCTTGGCTCCGTGGCTTCGCTGTAATTTATGGACCTGCGTTTCTTTGGAGCTTTTAAAAATAATTCCGATCAGAGGGGTTTGTTCTGGCTCCAGCTGAAGGCGGCAGCGAGGACCGGGGGGGGGGCTGGCGTTAGGAGCAGAGTCAGGATGCCGTTGCCTTAGGAGTGGCTTGCTTTGAGCAGGCAGCTTTAATTTCCCTTCCAAATACTGAGATTTCCCCCCCCTCCTCCTCCAAGTCATCTGAGACCAGCCGGCGCTTGGCCGTGCAGCGGAGGGGGAGAGGAGAGGCAGGAAGCGAGGGTTTGTTCGTTTACCGTTACCAATCCCATTGGAAAGCGGCTCCAAGCCCTGTGCAGAATTCCAGTAAAACCCTGTCCTGGAGGGGAAACCCGGGACCGTTGAAAGCTTGTGTTTTGTTGGCGTGGGCACAGCGTGCTTCGGGGCCCTTGACCTCCTCCCCATACCCCGGACCCCTCCACCGCTCTCCGTTTGAGCTCTGTGCGGGGTGGAATCCATCCCTAATGTCTGATATTTTTATTATTTGTAGGGGGAGCTCTTAGAAGCTGGTAGCAATTAGAGCTTAAACGTCTTGGAATAAAAAAAAAAATCCCCAAGAAGGAAGTTTAATGCTAAGCAGATGTGCAGGAGCAGCTGAAATATGCTAGCTGTCTTCTGCTTCAGGAGCAACCTCATCTACATCTCGCTGCTGTCAGGCTGGGGCAGCCGGGAGGTGCTGCTGCTGCTGCCTAGATGCCGGGGAGCCCGCATTTGGGACCTGGGGGGCTGTTTACCAGCTACTATTTAGTTTGCCTTCTTATTCTGATTTGGATAAATCAATGGCTTTGACAAAGAGAGAAAAATGTGGTGTTTAAAAGCAAGGAGCTTTTTACTTTCCCCCTTTATGGTGAGCATCGTTCCCCATCAGTTAGGGGATGTCGTGGGGTGTTTGTAGGTGTGGGGCTGAGCTCCCTCCTTCCCTTCTTGGGCAGGCACATCCAGGGGAGCCCTAAACTTGTCTGAAGCACAGCTTATTCCCTCTTTTCTTAATCGTTGGCTGTCTCAGCCTCTTGCTGCCAGCTTGGACTGGGGCAAACCAAACCCTTCCCGCTTGTTTCTCCATCTTCCTCATTTATCACTGCCATATTCAGGTTCTTCTGCCTGGAAAAAGATCTGACGGCTGACTGACGTTCATAATCCTCTTCCTGAAGGCGGTGGAAGTGTATTAAAAAGCTAATAGACAAGTTGCTGACAACAACTCCTTCACACCCTTTCCCGTTTGTGCCCCGAGCCTGTAATAGAAACACGCCGCATATTCCCTCTGTAAGCTGAAGCACGGTCGCCCTGCCAGATGATTTCCTGTTGCACTCTACCAGTGCAGAGCCCTCTTCTAATGACAACCCAAAACAAATCATTGCAACTTATCGTGGTGTATTCTGCACTGTATGTGACAGTGCAGTGCATGGCTTTGGGGTCTAGGAGCTTAGAAATTTTCACTTTTTTTTCCCAGTGGCCACAATAGAGAACTTACTGAAAAGCGCAAGGCCAAATCCATCTGAATTCCAGTCTTGCTCTAATGCAATTAAACTTGTGGGCCCGATATAAAGGAAGAATTTCAAAACCTCACCATTCCTTTAGTGCTGAGGAAATGCAGCGAAGTGTTTCTTGGACCTCAGGTTTCCAGTGGGAATGTTTGAAAGCTGTTTCTCAGGCTTTGCACTGTGCTAGAAATTTCTCAGTTAAATGCGTTCTAGGGTTATCTTACTGGTTGCTTTTCTTTTTCTTTTTGCTGTCTTGATGGTATCGTGTGGGTCAAAAGACAATATCGAGTCAAGTAGACACGGCCACCAGTACAGATCAACCCTCTCTCCCAGTACCTGAAGGATGCATCATCCTTGCTGGTATCTGACAGGTCCAGAACTGGGTTCCACGTTGCAAATGGGTTTTAAAAAATGTGTTTTGAAGTTGTCAATATTCAGGAAGTTCTCAGCCTTGTTGTATGAACACCTCCCCATCCCTTCTCCCAGGCTACGTGGGGGTGACAGCTCTCCTTATGCTCCCTCATCTCCCAGAACTGGAGGGTTCACGGATTCTTATTTTGAAATGAGGGCCAACCTGTTAACTTCTGAATACACTGGAAGCATGTTTCAGACAAAAATAGCATTTAATATTTGAAGATTATTCCCAGAAACCCAAGCCAAGTATTTACACCTCCTTTCATGGAGGGGGAGGGAAAACTTTTGACCTTGTTGATAATAACTGTATCAGCTTTGTCTTTAACCAGATTTCTGCCTTGTATTTTTGGCTAAAAAAGGGTATTTCTATTTGTGCTTTGAATATACCTTCATTGGAGCTCTGTGCTCTTTTCCACAGGGCAATATTTGACTGTTGTTACTTCACTTACTGCAGTACCAGGGTAACAAAATGCTTGTAGAAACGTGAATGGATTTGCTAAGCTCCATCTCTGTGAGTTGCCTGTTGGTCTTACGGGGATCATTAACAGCTGCAAAGCTAAGTACTTTTGCAGGTCTGAGACTTAATGAGTCAAGCTGTCTCTTGGTATGCATTTCCTCTCCTTTTGGGAATAAGCTCAGAGCATATCTCATTCCCTGATCTCAAATTTGGATCACTACAGATCTTATAACTTCTGCAAGTCACCTAACTTTTGTTTTAACTAGGTAGTTCGTGTGACTTGACCTTTAACTGAGCCCCCACCAAGCCAATGCAACTCTAAAGAGAAGTTTAACGTTTCTTTTAATGTGTTTTCACTAACTTTCTACTTTCAAACTTGCTGCTGTGACTATTCTTGTTTCTCTAATTACTTTCTCTTTTTCTGCTGCCCTTTTCTTGGATTTCAAGTTTGGATGTCCAGTTTGTCTGAGACTCCCAAAAAGAGCGTTGCTCCAGGTAACTTCTCGTGTGTTGGTGTTCTGCATGCCATTGAAAAGTCTGTTTAAATCATGTGGTTTTGGAGTTGTCTCGAATATGGGTATCTCCTGGTGAGTATCCAGGATCTGTTGTCTGCCTGTGCATTGTATTTTTTTTATGATGCATGAGTTATGACAAGGACATTGCTTTTCTGACTCCTGTCTCACCCTGCTGCTATCACTAGATGATAATTTTCCTGTGTGACATCTTCCTTATCCAGCTCCAGACCCATAACCCAAAGCAGCTTCCCCTCTTGTGGTGCATTGACCCTGGCCTGCAGCTAAGCACCTGCACAGCTGCTTGCTCGCTATCCCCATGGGACAGGGGAGAGAAGAAGAAGACCAAAAGTGAGAACTTGTGGATTGAGATAAGGGAAATGAACACAAGAGCATGCTCATTCTTTTTCTGTAATTCTCCTTTGCTTTTGCACAGTAGGTAGAAGGGGTGTTTTATGGAGCATATGGGACTGAGGAAGATGCAAAACTTGCAAAACTTTCATGGGAGCCTCAGACTCCTTGTCACAAGGAGTCAGAAAGGAGGAAGGATCAGGGAAGCGACTTACAGAGGTGTTAAGGCCTGGGGAAAAGTAACCCAATACAAGGCAAAAGCTAAGCTATATAGTATAAAGAATTAGGTTCTTTTCTTGAGTAATCAGTAGATTTCTCTGCAAATATGTGTTGCCTGATGTGGGATACCAGAGAATATTCTTTTACTCTCTTCAAACTTAGTCTGTAGCTCATGATAGTTCCTTTCTGTGAAGGATGCTGGCCTGGGCACCCAGTCAGTTAAGGCCACCCATAGGTTTCAAGGCAAGGATAGATGGAAAAACCCTGCTGCTTTCCACACCTGACTTACTAAATATCCAAGCTCATGCCCTGTTCAAAGCATGTAAGTAAAAACCCACTGTCCTTGATGGATGAGTGCCTGCTTGTCAGAGGCTTTTAGTAAGTCATACTGCTGTGGTTTCAGAAATGCTATCTTTGACAGAAGTTTAATACCCCCCGGGGGATGTTGTCTCCAATCTGAGCAGAACAGGTCTGATTTCAGGGTGGTAGCTGGACATAACAGTGCAGAAATATCTTAAGTATTCGGTCACAGGAGCCTGGTGGTTAGTGGGTCATGAGGGAGTTCAGACAAACAGAATGAGACTGAGCAGGAGGGCAACGTGTGGAGAAGGAGACAGAAGAGGTGCTCTTTGGGAAGAGTGACAAGAAGCCCTTGGTTTGTCTGGTTTGGGGGAATTGAGGCTGGTTTTCTGACTTCCTTGCATCTCTTGGGACTGTTTTATGTTGCTATCTATAACATGGCAAATTAAATACCAAGGCTTTTAAGCTCTCTGAAGAGAAAGAAGGTAAAACCTTATTGGATAAAATTCCTTCATTTCCGTTGACTGCTTTTAGCTAAACGCATGTTGCTAGTTTGGCTTCAAAACCCGTGCATGATGATAGGGCAAATCAGTGACTGATTGCACTGCACAGTGCTCAGGAAGGGAGATGCTGATGCACAGTCTCACAGTGAAGTAGCACTGCCTCTAGCTCCCTAAACTGTTCCAGTTCACATGATATATATCTGCTGCTCATCCAAATGAACCCACATTTCTTGCACAGCTACGCTTCAGTTCAGACCTGCCATGGGCCATATTGCAGATTAACATTAGGGTTGTTGGGGGCACCCCAACTGCCGTTAAATTCCTTGGCTGGTTTGCTTGGTGGGATGTGGAGTAACGTGAACGTGTTGCCACGCTGAGCATGACTAGGGAGAATGCCAAAGTATATAGGTGACTTCAGCCTGGTGGAGGACCCAGTCTAGCAGCTGTGTGAAAAATCTCCAAATGGTTTAACAGATCTGTGTGCAAAATACTTCAGTTTTCTTAACCGTTGCTACCTGTAACCTAGTTGGTTGGGATTGCTGTTCAGAAAGCCAACTTTCCAAGAAGGAGTGGAAAGAGGACTCAACTTCTTCTTTTTTTTTTCCTTTCACCCTCCTGCCTCTAATTTTTCTTGGCGCTCTCTTAAAACCTAGCAGATCAAAAATAAAAAACGAAAAATCCTAACAAGCTCCAGTTGGCAAAGGTCAGCGTCAAATTGCTCCGTTTGTCAGGATTTTATTGGAAATGCTGCTGAGGGCTGCGAAGGAGGAAGAAACAGTAGTGGTGTGCTCACTTGAGAGAGTGCCTGCCATTTACTGTGGGCCAAGCTCGTTCCCGATGCGCTCCCCGTGGGGCTGTGTTTTGCTGCTGCTTTTAGCTGTGCGTCGGACACGTACTCCGGCGCTGGAAGCCAGGCTGCCTTCAGGCTGCCACTTGTCCCAGGCACTTGAAGGCTTACCCAGATCTCCCTTCTTAGAAATGTGAGGGAAAAATAAGCACCCCGTATGCTGGGGAAGGAATCCAGGAGTAATGTTAACTTTCTGCTGGCCATATTTCCTTCTTGGGGACAGTGCGTGCGTTTGGCTTGGGCTCCCTGTGGCTGTGGGTAGCAGAAACCCGTGGGGCCCAGAGGGAGCTAATGCAGCTCATGGAGTTGCCATCTGTGGCTGCACACGCAGAAACCAGGCAGAGGGATAACAAAGACCTGAGGCTTAGCTGCTCTGTGAGGAACCTATTGCCCCGTCACAGAAAGGCTTGCGGAGCTCATAAGTGCTGTGGAGTGGAGGAAGGTGTGTATGTGGATGTTCACTTCTGGAGAAACTTCTTGTGCGTTGTTATGGCTGCTATCTCAGGATGAGAGGTGTTGTGCAGTGACCTGGCCATCACTGGGTGCATGGTGCTCAGCCTCATCACTGTCCTGTTCTGATACTGGGTGTTGGATGAGGTTTTAGGCCAAACTTTTCTGGCTTGGAGTCCTGTAAGTTATTTAAAAAGGATGGGTCCAAACCCATCTCTTTCTGCTTTTAATCCCGCCATTGTCTAAAAGCAGAATGTCACCTTCTTCAGAAACTCCAAGGAATTGCTATGTCCTTAGTAAAAGAGCTACCAAGCTGAGCTCAGAAAAGGAGCTATGGAAATAACAGTGTATTAATAACCCATTTGGTAGCCTTTCGCAAATACTAATTTTCATCACTAATAGGACAAAAGGGGGTTTGCCAGTATTATTTTATTGGTAGGAGCCGGAGACTGGGCTGGACTTGTACTGAATTCTTTTCATTATTACAGGTGGTGCTGAAGTTCTGCCTCTGCCCCTAAAGTTTTATGGCTCAGAACTGCTACAGCAGGAGCTGCTGATCTGTAAAACCGAATGCTGCTAGGACGGGGGGATTCCTGCCTGGCAGACAGGATGGAGATGGATCCCCTTCCCTAATGACACAAGCCACATCTGACCTTTTACTGCCATGAATAATTGACGTGCAATTACAGCCTGGATTTTGAAGGGGAAGGGGGGCTGAGGACGGCCAGGCTGGAGTACTCATCTCCTGAGTTGAAGGCCTGATTGCTTGGATCATATAAAGAAACTGAATAGGAATAGAACCTACTTTTCTCTGAATCTGCATTGTCCCCAAGGAGATCTGTGGAAAGCTCCGCTAGTCTCATCCCACTGCTAACTCCAGGAACTGGTTAGTTTGGGAACTGCTTTTGAGTCTACTCCAAGACCCTGAGCTCTTGTGTAATCTCACGTGCTTGTCATGGTAAAGTCTTTTTTATCCTTTGTGCAGTACTTAGCCCAATTTTTAGGCAGAACTAAGCTCTGTATCTTAAAATACTTTGGGCTAGATCACTGGCAGAAGGCTCAAAGAAAACACGCAGCTATAACGTGTTTATTGACCACAGAGGCATAGACCTTCTGATAAGAAAGGAGAGAGGTAAAAGCTTTAGTTAGGCAAAGCAAATGTGTGTGCTTAAAGCTGAGGGTGTGATTGTTGTGAGGGGACAGACTGATCTGAGGATTTTCAGTAGGCTTGGTGCCGGTCTGGGCACTCTTATTCTTTAGTCCTTGTCCTCTTCTTTCTCCATAGGAGTTTTCCCGAGATGTGCAAAGGGTTACCCTTCAGGAATCGGCTCTATCAAGAAGCCACAGCGCTAGATGTAAGCTCCCACAGCTGTCCCTCGCTCTGACTGTGCCGTGTGGCACGCCGTGACACTGGGATGCTTTCTGCCAAGTGTCCCGTGCGAGCCCCATGCGTGTCCCCAGCAGTTGTGCCCGCAGCTGAGGAGCCCGACTACCTGCCAGCTGCTTCGTCAGCTGTGACTCACATTCAGGGCATTTTCTGACCGTTTCTGTGGTTTGGGCTTTTTTCAAACCTTCCACTGACCAGCCCAGTCCGAAGTCATTTAGTCTGAATCTGTAAACACTTGATTGATAATCATACAAGGGCGATATAAAAGCCCGCATGCTGTATAGATTAAAAGAGCAGACATGTTTATAGCCTGATAACAACAGAGCGCTCTGGCAAAGATCGGGAGTCTCAGATTTCCATATCCAGATGATTTTATTTTTGGAGTCCAGTTGGTGGTTTTAATTTTTTGGCTATTGCAAAACCATCATAGGTTTTAGCTGTTGCAACACAGGAGGAGGAGGAGGAAGAAGCCGCTTGGAACAGGCGCCCTGTGCTCTTATTTAGGAGGTAGTTGCTGCTCTCTGAGTACCGCAGGAGGAACGATGCTCCCTCCTCGCTGCCCGGGGAGGGGGACGGGGTGCGACTGTGTCACTTCATAGCACCGGCTCTGGGGGGGGGCACGGACAAGCTCCGATGACATTTCTGCCCAGTCCCGGGAAGGTAACCGCAGAGGTGAGGAGCGGGAGGATTGTAAAGTGGAGCCCTATGGAGAGGAGGAGGGCTATCCTCAAGACTTTAACCAGGAAACGGACTCGAGGCAAAAGTAACCGGAGAGGCAAGCAAACTCTTATTTCAGCCAGCGATCTATCGTGCGCTCTGCTCGGGGGGAGGGCTTGCAAGTTGGAGCTGAACCCAAGCACTAATGCTGCTTTTGGGGGGGAAATGAGTAGGGGGGTCTTTACCGGGCACATCAGCCTTATCCTATCCTCTGCTCTCAGTTTCTCCTGCTTATACTGAAAAAGCTTTTTTTTTTTTTTTTTTTTTTTTTTTAAAAAAAAAAAAAAGTGGGTCTGCAATATCCACGGGGCATTGCAGAGTGCATGTGAACTTGCTGGGGGACCCGTGCTGCTCTGCATCCCTCTTCTCCAGCGTGGCTCAGGCTGAGCAGGCTGCGTCCTGTGTTACAGCTCAGAGCCCCGCTGGCTGGCAGGGGTGCAGAAGCGTAATTGGTGCTGTGCTCTCAGTGTTGCCTGCCTTGTTCTTTTTGCATCCCCCTTTTTGGGGGGAGGCAGCCTGGGGTCTGACAGAGCAGACTGGTGGTGGTTTGGGGATCTTAAGCATCACCGAGAAGTCACTTCTTTGAAGGTGTGCCCCAGGGATGGAGCTGAGGGGGGCTGAAGTTCTTACCCTGCTGGCTGTGTCTGGAGGGAATGTAGTAACAGCCTAAACCAGACTACCTAGAAAACATTTAAGGCTTCTAATTACTGGGAGAAACTGTTTGCTTTTCTATTCTCTTCCCTCCCTTCTTCCCTCCTTTGCTATTGGTGAAGTCCTCCCTACTGAGCCATGCCTACTACTAGGAGAGCATCACCCTGGGAACTCCAGGGACACCCCGACATGTCCCAACCCCAAAAAAGAAGGGCATGATCTGCTGTAGCTATAAGTGAACAGGCTTATTTGACCTTAGTTACTTCCTAGACCATGGAATTTATCACCCTATTTTTTTTTTCCCTCTTAATAGGAGCCCTGTAGCACTTAAACAAGCTTCTATTAAAATGTTCTCCTAACTGTATGCGTTACAGCAGCCACTGCTGTGCCAAAAGCCCTCCTGCAGGGAATACTTCATCCAAGGCAGGACAGGATAAGCAATATTGCAATGTCCTGCTGAGTTTCAGATATCTGCATGCAGATATCATCTATCTTGCTTTTTTTTTTTTCTTATTTTATTTTTGGAGCTGTGGAAGAGGATGGGAAATGCTCCTTCTCTGGCTTCTTTGCTGGCCAAGGTGCTCTCCTGGTGCGTGGTCCCTGGGCCAGCATGGGTGGCTGGCAGTGGGGTGTCTGCCAGCCCATTCTCGAGCCTTGTCCTCTCTTTGTTCCCAGTAGGGATGCATGCACCTTGTGAACACCAAGGCAATGCTGTGTGGTGTTTTTTCCTTATCTTATTCCTGAGAAGCCTCTAGGAGATTAGAAAGAGAAGATGTGGAGTGGCTACTTACCAAGTAGCTTCCTGCATGTCCCTTTTTCCCTTTGCAACTGTTCAGTCTCTCCTTTGCCTTTCCATACTCACTGAATTCTTTGCTGATGCACAAACATATTCCCATGATGACTTTTGGTTTTGGTTAGAGAACTGGTATGTGTCTCAGGACAAAAATGAAGCAGGGGTTGTAGGTGCTCCTTGCTTATATAGGTTGAAGGAAGATGCTGCTGCCCCATTCTAGGCTGTCTAGGAAAAGCAGTGTGAAATGGGGGAAGGCACCACATTGCACTCCAGATACCTGAATTAGCACTGTTTTAATGAGAACAATCGAGTTAAGTTGGTTGGTTGCAGAAATTATACTTGTTTAGAATGAACAACTATGGTGAAAATTTTTGTTATAAATCTTAAGGTTGTCAGTTCTTTGTTGTGGTCTTTCCCCCCCTATTCATGCTACTGGCTGTGGTTCAGCCATCCACAGAAGAGCTAAATCTCTTAAACACAAGCTTCTAGAGGAGATGACTCCTCTTTACAGAAAATTAACCTGTGGAACACGAGAAGAGTCAGAGGCATGCTTAGGGAGCAAGGAAGTTGTCTAATTTTCTGGACTTCTTAAGACTGGTCCAAAGGGAGGCATTGTGATAGTGCTTCCTTTCAGGAAAATGTTGAATTAATTACTTTTTGTTTAAGGATCTGCATTTCACAGGATGCTGTTCTAATGGCTGATGCACTCTTTACCTCTCTGTTGGCAGGGATGCTAATTATTTGCCTGCAGAATCACTTTGCATCCTCAGCCCGAACACATCCGACCGTGCTGCTTTTGGAAATGCAGCGCTGAGCATCCTGTGCTTGGCTTGTAGTCCCCTGACTTGTCCGGTGGACAGCTTCAAACCATGCTGCTTCCTTCCTGTCTCTTGGAGCTAATTTGTCTTCAGAGATTCAGGAGACCTGGAGCCTGCTCCTGGCTCTGCCCCCGTCACGTGAAATGGGGCTCTCAGAAAGCCATACATCTGCTTCTGTCTCCCCTTTCCATCTGTGTCTTAATCTAGAGAGACAGGAACTGCCTCGTACTATGTAAAATGTATAATACGCTGTTGGCCCGAGCTGCTCTGCCTTAATAGACAATGCTGCAATTCAGGAAACCTGCGAAATAATTTTGCAGGGAGGCATGTGGCTGGGGGCTCTTGGTGCAGGAATGGTAGGTGCTTTTTTGTTCTGCTTGGACACTTTGCAGGACGTGAAAGGAGTTTGTGGGCAAACTAAGAAACCCTGATATCCTGAAGGTTTTCAGGACTTTGAGAGGCAGTTTCCAGGCAGGAGCAGGCAGCCTGTCCTTGCCTGTGCTGGAGGTGCAGGCGCCCCTTTCGTGCTGTTTGTGTTGCATCAGAGCCGAGGCACATCATCCGCGGCGAGCAGCGCTGCGCGACCATCTCCTCCGGGTCTGGTATGGCAGCCTGCCTGCTTCACGGCTCCTCCCCAGAACGCACGACTTCTATTTGGGGGTGGAAAAAAATCAAAAATAAGCAAACAAACAGAAAACCCACCCGAGGACAACCTGAGGACTGTGGGGGGAAGGGAGAAGAACGGTTATTTTGTGCCTTTTTTTCATCCCTGTTTGTATGAGAGCCGACACTCATTCATAAAGGGCTCGGACAGCCAAAAGCTTTTGGTATGAAACAAAACTGTACAACTGGCAAGAGTGGCTCAAAGAGCTCCAAAAAGGCACCGAAGGGCGATGGTGAGGGAAGGGGGACAGCCGGGACGCCACATTCAGCCCCGTGCAGGGGCTGTTTCTGCAGCGGGGAATGCGGAACTGCGGCGCTGGCGGGGGGCAGGCGGGGGGTGGCCGTGTTTTAGCAAGAATCTGGCGCTATAACTTTTTTTTTCTTCTTCTGTTTCAAGTAAACACTCTTCCCCGCCCTCCCTCTCTCCCTCCACCCCACCTCCCTCTCTTTCAATCCCGCTCATGTGTTTCTATTTAAGGGCTGCAGTGCAGACGAATATGATTGGCATCTACAGCCCCCTCTTGACTTTCAGCTCAAGCCTTTAGAGTGGAGAAGGAGCTGAGACGCCAAGGGGAGAGCTGTTTTTTCTTTTGGTTTACTGGGGGGATGGCTCAGCTGTGGATTTATGCTGCTTCTGCCCAGGATTTTTCGCTCTGAATGGGAGCAAGGATTGTGGAAACCATGTTGGGAAGAGGTTTATTTTCAGAATCCATCATGAAACTTTGCAACTAATTCACTGTATTTTCAGCTCCTCTTCAAAAAAAAAATATTTTTTTTTCTTCCCCTTTTTCTTCTTCTTCTCTCCAATGTCCCTCTGTGCTGCTGGGTTGTGGGCCAGAGGAGGCTATTTCTATATGGCCAGCCATTTGGGGATATGCTGCGAGCCAAGGTTGTTTGCTGATTCGCTTGGCTCTGGTGACAACTTGGCCTGTCGTGAATCGGATGGACGGAGGTCGCTCTCGAGGAGCCATGGCTGGAAGCTGGCTTACGGCTTGCTTTTTCCCTTCCCCAGGTGCTGATGCTAGCTCTGAACCCATGATCCTGGAGCAATATGTGGTGGTGTCCAACTATGAGAAGCAGGAGAACTCTGAGATCAGCCTCCAGGCTGGAGAGGTCGTGGATGTCATAGAGAAAAACGAAAGTGGTAAGACAAGTTTGCTGCTTTTCTCTCTTCCAATGGTCGGATTTTTGCATGTGTTCCTCTCCTTTCGGTTTCTTCACCGCGACTTGCAGCCGTACATTAGCTCCATCTGGTACAGTTACTATGTCTGGCTGAGGATGTTGAAGTTTCTCGATGTTGATTTGGGCTGGAGGCCAAATGTTGCCTTCTACTGTAAGAATGTTTCATAGGTTTTGTGCGCTAATTAGCCAAAGTACACTAATGGAAAACGAAGGTGAGGGAGAGAAGGATCTGCAGCTAATGAAGCTGATGTGTAGTAGATGATATCGTTGCCATGCTGTCTCTTCAAGTCTCTGTCAGCGTTTCCATTACTAACTCCCTTTTTGGAGGATTTATAGGTTGAGTGTTTAAAAATTGCTTCAGATGAAACTTGGCTTGACAGCGTAGCCCGTGGCCCAGAGCTCAGTAGGGAGGGGAGAGAATGTGCGTAGACAAATACGTGGCCATGCACGGCTTCAAAAACTTCTTGCAGAAGTGTTAATTGGGGAATTTTGAGGCGAGGAGGCAGAGCCTGTCCTGTAAAAGCGAGATGAAATCCCTCCTGCCATCCACTGAATAACCAGCTTGCACTTGGAAAATGAGCTTTTTGGCAAGTGTTGGCATAGATGTCCTTTGTGTATTTTAACTCTTGGATGCCTGCTAGCTTGGAATCTGCCTGAACAAATGCATGAGGCTGTGTTCATGTGAGTGGCTGGAGCGGGTTAGCAGCTGGTTTAAATAACTGCCTGTCTTCAGCAGCTCCCCCTCCACCCTCCAGCACTCCTTGTGTATTAATCCAGAGCAGTTGTCCAGGACTGTTTTCCAGCCCACTCGTGACTTGTGTGTCCTCATCCAGAGGAGCTGCTGGCACTTGGAGCCACTCGAGCAAAGGCTCCTGGTGTGTGGCTCCATGGCCGGCTGGCTCTGGAGCACACTGGCAGGGGAACCGGGACGCCCTGGTCCCAGCTCAAGTCCGTTTCCCAGTGCTCTGAGTCAGGTTATCCACAATGATGACCACACGTTATATTTATACCTTTTTTTTTCTTTTACTGAAGCGGTGATTTCTCTGCTGTATGAAAGCCTAATGCTTGCTTGGCTCAGGGCTGCAGGCAGTTGCTGGCCAGTGACTTGGTTTGGTGTCCAAAAGGAGAGTGTGTGGAAATGCACTGGCTAGCAGGAACAGAAATTCTTGTCTTCTGGGTATTGACTGTATCGCTTGCAAAACCAGTAGAAGCCAGAATGCTCATCTGCCCTGCTTTAAAGCCATCCCTGTGATTGTAAGGGGGAGGGGAAATATCTCAATTTCTTCTGGACTAGTGGACAAGCTTCCTCCCTTCCAAGCCTGAGGGTTCCTCGTTGTCAATAATGGGTGTCACTGCTGTCAGAACAAGCCTGGCTATTGTGGCAACTTATATTCGTATCCATGATATCCCTGGCTCTGATAATGGCTTATGGAGCCAAGGGAATTGGGTTGTTAAATAATGCAAGAAGTGTCTGAATTTCAAATTACAGCTCCCTTGTGTTTTCTTTTAATGTGGCCTCTCTGCCTTGCGCAGTTCACAGCATATTGTATTGAACCACATGACGTGGAGATACAAAAGGGTCTGAATTTAAGCAGTGGGCCCAGAAATGTGCCTCTTTTAAGAAAACATCCTTGAATTTGGATTACTGTCCTTGAGACAATATTCTGATGCTTAGCAGCTAGATCTCTTAATCTCCATGCAAACAAGAAGAGGGAGTATGGAGCACTGAATTCCATGTTAGGGTTCTGCCCATGTGAAAAAACATCACCAACTGGTGATGTACATCAAGCATCACTTGCTTTGGATGCTTCTCTAAACCGTTCTGGCAAGGAAACCGTGTTTTACTTTTTCCAAGAACAGTACTCTAAACATACACTCCAACTCTATCCTAGGTTAGGGATACCACAGGAATGACTTCAATACTTCAAATTCTTGTCTCTTCAGCTGAAGCTGTGAATGACATGTAATGGGTCTAGCTAAAGTTTTCTGAAGTGTAAGCTTTTGAAACTTGTAACTTACTGTTTGAATTTGGGCATCTGTTTAGTGTAGGCAAGCATGTCTAGAAGATGTGGTTATGAATTCTAAGAATATGGGAACACACTTTTTAAGAAAATATGATTATTGCACTATGCACGTGTGTGGCAATTCATTTTACTGTACAGTTATATCTAAGTGAGAAACTACAGCTGTTGATTGTATAAACTGGACTTTTTCCTCCTGATTTTGGCAAGCAGAGATGAAGGTGTTAAGTATGTCACTGCACCAGGGATGGTTTCTGCAATGAACCTCTGCCATGTACAGTCCACCAGGACAAGAGGGAATTATGACTAGATAGCCTGTAAGCTGCATGGCTGAAGTCCTGTTGGACTGGACAGTGTGCTTTGAGTGTGGTGGTTGTTCTGCTGGGCCAGTATCACAAGCTTCCCTGTATGTATACCTGCTTATAACATAGCGTATGTCTGGTTTGGTTTCTTTTTTTTTTTTTTAGCTGTACCTTGGGAAAGCTAAATAGGAAAAGGCACAGCTGACTGCTCGAGTTTTAAAAGCCTTGCCTGAATAGGGTTGCATGCCGATGCCTAGGGACGCTTTAATGGCTCTTTTGTTTCCCAGAGTGGGAGCTGCACAGCTTTGTAGGGAAGAAACACCTTGGCTTTACTGGCCAGATGGCCTTTACACAGGGAAGTTCAAAAGTTGTTTCCAAGCAGTGGTGCCTGTTTTGTGTCCTACTGGATGTTTTCTTCTCACTGCTTCCAGGGCATGAGCTAGTTACCATGTTTGTGTGCCTCCAAATTGTGTGTCCCCCCATGGAAAGAAGCACTTTGATGCTTTCAAAGGCTGGTGTGCAGGGCAGAAGTAGAGAGGAATAAAAAATCCTCTAGTGTTTGGTTCATTGAAGTCCTACCTAGTTATAGTCAGTTAGGTTAACTTCATCTTAAGTGTGTTGCACTTACTGCACAGCATTATTCAGTGTTGTTTTTGCCATGTAAGAGATGGGATTTGAAGCATGTTGCAGTTGGACATGAGCAAACCTATTTGGTAGGGCCTTGCCTCATACTTAATTTTCTCTGTCACTGAAGCAGAATTGTATAAGGGTGTCTTCATTACTGAGCCAGTGAGAGTTATGACTTGGACATCATTTGAAGCCGAAACTTCTGTTCGGTATTATGACTTTAAAAGCAAGGTCAGTGTAACATATGCGGTGAATAAATTCCGAAACCTTTCATCTTGGCTGTGGAGACCATGGGTCACTGTAACCTGGCTTGCTGCAGTTGCTGGAGAAGCAAATCTCACTGGACTGAAAGAAGTCTGTAGGATTTCTGTACTTCAGAACAAATGATTCAGTAACATACCAGCTCTCGGACTTTGAAAATAAGTTTTTGTAATAAATACCTACCTTGGCTCAACAGAAGTTGTCCTTCAGATCTTCCTCTGAATTCTGGTTATACAAGTGGAAGGCCCACATGGTGCCTGATGTGTCTGAGGGATCTTTGTTTTTTTCTCCCGTCAGCTGAGGCAAGAAAAGCTGCATATAGCAGTGGTTACAAATGCATCAAGAGAAAAATGGACGTTTACATTCTTTCCAGATAGCATCCGGGAACAGGCTGCAGTTACGGGGTCTGTTTCTGCCTGAAGCGACTCATTTGTTTAAATGCACTGTGCAGGCAACCTGCACTGGCTGATGCTATCTAAACATCTCCGAGCAGCTTCAGAAGAATAATGTGAATAGCTGACCTGAGTCTCGTCTGTCCAGCAAACTTGCTTCTTGAAAACCTTAACTGAAAAAGCCTTGTGGAGTGTTTTGATGATACGTATTTGTGCTGCAGCAATGAAATGTGACTTTAAAGCAGGAATCCAAAGCAGATTTCTTTAAGGTAGAAGGGGGAGGGAACTGGGCCCAAGCAACTCCTTCTCTGCCAAGTTTTGCGTGGATGTGGCTTGAAACGGTCAAGTTATGAACTGTGGCAGCAGTGTTTGCAATGGAAAACCTGACAGACGGGGAAGTCTCAGCACGCTCCTGAGCACCTCGGCCTCCGCCATTGCTCTTCCCTCACAGCCCTGAGAGCTGCCTCTGTGGTGGGGGAATGGAGGGGTGGCGTTTTCAGCAGGGCCGCAGCCATTTCCTTTGCAATCACATAACTGCAGACCAATTTCTGATATTATATCACACACAATAAGTAAAACAAAGCTAATATAGCTTTGTTTTGACTTTCTTGGGACCCAGAGGGACCTCTGAGAAGGGAGGCCTGCTTGTCCTGTTTTGTGCTGGGATGTGGGACGCAGCACTACAGTGACACCGTAGGAAAGGCCTCTACTTCTTAGGGTGTCCTGGCTTAGGAGTCTTGGGACCTGCTGGTTGTCCCCAGTGTCATGAGGTTAGTGCCCACCTGGCAATGTGCTGTGTTACCCTGTGGTTTCACTTGTGCCACTCACTGGCTGCAGTGCTGACTGGGGAAGGGGACATAGAGAGGCCACAGCTCTCCTGTGACTGATTCCTGGGGGCGTGCTGGCTTCCTGATTGTCAGTTTCATTTTATTAGTTTGAAGGCTACATCCTACTCATTATTTTGAGGACTTCGTCCTACTCATGGGGAGCACTGCACCCTTTATTTGGAGGGTTTCTGGGGTTTAGTAACTGTTCTCATTTGGTACCAAGTAAAGCCAGGATTACTTCCATGATGAAATTCTGCATCTTGGCCAAAGTTGTGACCTTTAAAGTCATCTAAATAGAAACAGAAACATGTTTTTGGATTTGTTTTAACATCTTATGGATCAACCTTGCCTCTCTGCCATGCTTGCTTTCACAATTAGCATTATTTTCAGTCCCATGCTTTATGGTGCTTGTTTTCTTTTAATTCTATGAAGACAATTGTTCCTGTCTCACATCTGCTGTCTGCTGCCTTCCCCCTCTCTCTAGGATGTTACCATCTGCGTGCTCCCTCTTTTGTACTTGGGGGAAGCATGTTGCTATGTGCAATGGTAGCAAATCTGTGTTATCTTGCAAGTTGGCCAAAACACAGTGCACTTGTTTGTTCTAGCAGATAAGTGATAAGCGAGCAGTTTCCTGGGCTTCAAGCATGGGTACAGCTCTACACCAAATTGCGAATACCATTACTGTGTTTACTTATGAAGTATCAATAGCTGTGCATCCATTCCTTGCATGTGTTACCACACACAGTATGCCTAATTGCCAACATCACGCTTTATTTCAGGTGCAATTGTGTGTGCTGGCTTTCTCTGCAAAGCTTTTGTGTTTTTTGTTGTTTTTTTTTTTTTTTCTTACTGGGTGTTTCAAGAGAGCATGGTCCAGCAGATGTGACTCAGGACTTACTTTCTGTTTGTATATCCAGCCCTGACCTGCTGTTTGATCTGAGAAAACTACTTCAGTTCTTTGCGTTTCCACTTCTTCCCAGCATGGCTGTGTATTTGAATTGCAAACTTTAAGAGACCACAGTTGTGATATAAAAAGTAAATACTGCCTAGAATGACAGGCCATCCTTGAGCTGTGCCTGGAATGTTAGGAGGAGAAATCAAACACTTGGGTAGGTCAAATACTTTTCCTAGCACTGGTGGTTTTGCCCAAGAAGACGTGTTTAGGTGAGCAGCCAACACTAAATACCTAGGACAGCTTGTGCAACTACTCCCGTGTGCACTGATATTCATAGTTCTGTAATTCCTAGAGCTGAGTGTAAGGACGGATCACCCCAAACCCCTTTATCAGAAAGTGAAGGCTGCGACAGTGAAGTCCAGCATCTTCTTCTGAACTCACTGCTGCCTTGCTCCCTGCCTCTCTGGGCCTGTCACCAGCCCTGCAGTGAAGGATACTTGATCCACTTATGAATCAGTTCCTGTCCTGCCGTGGTTTTCTGCCCAGTGTGTGTGTACTAAGGCAGACAAACACAGGCCATCTAAGGAGGCAGGGTGGGTGAGGAGGAATGTTTGGCTAGAAGTTACTGGAAAGTTGTTTAAAATCCTAAAAAACAGCTTTTGTAGAAGCTTTCCCTCCAAAAAGGGACAATGCTGGCAAAGCATAGATGCTTTTTTTCCTTCAGACACTCACAGCTCCATGGCTGGAGAAAGATTTCTCTGTGCTGGCGGAGTTTCAGAGCTGTCTGTGTTGGGTAAGGATGCTCAGTGGCACTCGCTTGTCTCATTGTAGCAGTGTCTCTGACTCTGTCTTCAGGCTCCTTGGAGTTGGTGATAGAAGCTGGTTGTTCTCCTGTTTTGTTTTGCAGCCGTGTAAGCAAAGCAAATTCGGTGTGTTTGGTGGGATTTATTTTAAGCTTTCACTGTCTGGAAGCTGGCGTCTGTGGAGGGAGCCTGGATGCCTTGTTTTAAAGTCCTCAATGAAAATGAGGTCAATGGAGTATCGGTAGGATGGGCAGGAACAGCCCATCAGGACTGATCCAGGCTCTCTGACTCCAGAGGAAGCCTGAGCTTGGAGCAGAGAGGTAAAACTGGATGGGTTGACTTGCTCTAGCCAAGTTCTCACTGGAGATCCGCTCCTTTCTGGGAACAGTGTGGCTGACCAACCCTGCAAAACAGGCACTCCCTCTTCCAGCGGCCTGTTTGCAAAATATTGAATGGACGGGGAGAGAGTTTACGCTCTCACCAGAAACTGCCAGGTCAGCAGGAGATGAGGAGGAGCCCTCCTTCCTCTGCTTTTGCCCCTGGGAGCCTGAGGGTGGGGTGACACTGTCTAATGACTTTAGCAGCTGTACTACGCTGGAAGCAGCCCTTGACAGCCTACCCTGACCTTTCTGGTGATTCTGTTTTGTAAGCTATTTTCTAACCTCTTCTCTTGCTGTTTATTTTCTCCCTTTTTCCCTAGACTGATTTGCTTTTTAAATGTCTCTGCAAGGGTAAGAAGGTGGTAGCTGCTTTCCTTTTCTGACTGTTCAACGTTCAGCAGTCAAGGGATCTTGGTATAGATCAAGCCCTAATTCAAGCTTTGTGGGCATGGTAAATCCACATTAAATTCTCAAAGGAAGAATGCTGCAATGTTTCTGAAGCAGTTACTGCCAAGCTGTGGTTCAAGGATGCTGTGTACATGTGCTTGAACAATAGGCTATTTGGGGCTGATGTTTCTAAACCTGCCCATTGCTCGAGCACCAAACCACTTTGAAGTCTGTATTTTGGGTGTGTGCAGGGGGAAGGCTGTGAACTGACTCACAGGAGAGAAGGTGAAACCTGCTTGTCTGCCTGAAAAAAGGATCAGAAATGAGAGAGAGTTTCTGTGAGGTCTTGCTCTTAGTCGTGTCCAAAATTCCTTGCCCTTACCAAGAAGGAAACTCTGCAGAGCATGAAGAACACCAGCATCTCGGCTGAGGTTGGGAGGTTGCTGTATGAAATGTTTGAATTATGGATGTGTTGTAATATTCATGCTGCTGTCTCGTGGTGTCTAAATATCTTTCTTCTGCTCTACTTAGAAACCTACATGGCAAGTGTTGTGCGTTTCTGAGTTTAAGAGCTTGGAAGGGAATTTGCTATGCTGGAAGCAAAGCAGGGCTGTTAATGCTCTGGTTTCCAGAGCTGTGTGCTGTCACTGTGGGAAATGAAGTTGTTTTCCATTGCTGCCTCTGAGATACCTGTGTTTTTGGGACTCTGCAGAGGGATTAAGTGGGCTCCTACTTTTCTGCTGGAATACTTGTTCAGCCCTGTGACAAGACGTTGTCCCTTTTAATTGTACTGTGATGTTTCCATCTCTACTGGGAATCCATTCTTCATTTTGTGGACACATCATTTGTGCAGCCGTGACTTGCAGTGTGCCCTTGCTCTTCCAAGCACACTTCTTCAAAGTGACCAACTCTCTTTGAACACTTGAAATACAGCCGCCTGGTACCTCCATGCCTTCTGCAACGCCTACCTCTTCCGGAGCTTTCAGGGGACACCTCCACACTGCTCTGGATCACTGCTAGCAGGGAGGTTTTGTTTGATGGGATGGAGGGATTGATTCATGGCTTGCTATTTGGGCCCCACTTGAGTTGGGAACAGCTCAATGTCAAACCGAAGTCAGCCTCAGCACATTTGTAAAGCCTCGCTAATGGTTGGCTAGTACTGCTGCTTCCTCATGTTTATCATGGAGGCTTTCAGTGCAGTAAGGAGTTAATGACTATTTTCCAAGTTATGCTGCCCCATTTAATTTTCCTATGGAAGGAAAAACGTGATTAACGAGTAATAGGGACACAAGATGTCATAAGGTCATACTACTACAAAACATCTCCTCTTTAATTCCATTTCAGATCCTATCTATGTAAAGCTGGCTTTTAAGTGGTGTCTTTTTTTTTTTTAAGGAACCTCTCTCCAGATAGAGACACAACAAAAATGAGCTTTCAATTTGAAATCATTCTTACAGAGTATATTTTCTTCAAATGCCTTGGGCAGTAGTACGTGGTTTATTTGCACGTTTTTGTCCAGTTTCCATTGTATTTCCATTGTTTTTCTTAATCTTGGGCAAGTGGTATTCTGGCAGAGCAAGCTTAGTTAGGCTTTTTTTTTTCCCTTTTATGTAGCCATCTGAAGTCCAACCACTTTAACTTATTTATTCATTGGCATTTTCTTTAGCTGATGTCATGTCTCCGTTGGACAGTTCTCCCACCCTCAAAATTTCTCTAAGCTGTGGGGAAATGTTACTGCTGTGAGTAGGAAGTATTTAGGTACCTGAAAATATGCATCTACAGAGCTGGCTTTTTAGCCTCTGCTGTCCTCTAAGCATCCTCTTGAAGTCAATGTGTTCCCTTTTAAACTTCCCTCCACCTGGCTTGATGTAGAACAAAATTCTACCCGTCTAGGGTTCTGCATTTCTCTAATCTCTCAAGAAATTGGAATTGAAGTCAAGGCAGAGCATTTCCTCTGCCTTGAAACACCCAGCCTGCTTGCAGGGGCACACAGGCAGTCTTGAAAGAGGTCCTACAAGGTTACCAGGTCAGCGAGTAGGGACACTTGTTTGCAAACAAGGAGGAGCATAGTTCAAAGCAGGGGAAAAGTCAATGTCAGCCTTTGGAAAGATTGTTTCCTGGCTGCAGCTGCTCTCACTTCCCCATATTCAAGGGAGTGAAACCCTTGAGAAGCTCTCTAGGAGCAGAGAGGGAACGAGCCTGTCTGGGCTTTGTTTAGTAGGTGTAGGCACGAAATCTGTTCTGGCGCTTCTGAGACTGCCCTGCGAGTCTGGCTGCCTTGGGAGAGGATGGGAAGTGACTACCGAAACCACGGACTCTGTCCCTTATTTCTCCATAAAGACAATTTAGCCTTGGAGGAACAGGGTGTGTCTAAGCATGGAGAAGGTGTGACAAAAAGCAATGCTGCCTTTAAGTTTGCTGTGCAGCACAGCCAGGTACTCCTGAGCAGTGCTTTCTCTCCCAGACCTCTGAAAACTTAAATCCTGAAGTTTCCAGCTGCCTGTGAGTTCCCTCCTCTTTCCCTTCCCCTCTAATCCTGCCGTGCCGAGCCTTTATACTCAGGCAGATGGTTAAAATCGTTCTGTTTCCACTGTATACCCTGCTTGGAGCCCGGGATGGCAGGCTGGAAAGGAAAAAATTTTACACAGCATCCCTGATTGGAGCCTTCACTCATTACCGCCTCTGTTTATGCAGTCACTGCCAGTTTGGGGACCCTGAAACCTGCCCCAAGAAAATGTTTCCAAGGAAAATCTGCTTTTCATATTAGAATGCATAAACTTTCTAATGATTGGGTTTCCTATATCAGCCAAATAGGTCACCAGCTCAGCACTGCTGCAAGAAACTACCTGGGGCCAAGAAGATACAAGGCTCTTATGGAAACCGTCCCATCGGTCCCACAGTTGCCTTGTGGGCTACGTTCCTTGGGATGTGGCTGCATTAAAAAAAAAAAACCTTCAGAATTGGTTTTATAGCTGTCTGTTACATCAGTTTCTTTTCAGAAAGCAGGTCACTGAAATAACTTTAAATAAGCCCCTAAAACAGTAAACTTAATAGATGGTGACTGAGGTCCTCTGCCCTTTGTTCTACTTAATCAAGAGAGCAATTATACACAAAGGCTTTGGCTCTTGTGGTGACTTTCAAGCCTGTTTTTTTCAAAGTAAGCAAAAGCCTGATGGTGCGTTTTTGTTGTGTCAGATGAGGACAAGATTAATAAAGGATGGAAGAGATTTTTTTTTCCCCAAGCTGCACAGCAAATAAGCAGTTCTAATAATACTTTGGCAGTAACATGGAAGCTGTAATCATTAGCAGACGCCTTTCAGTTACAACCAGCAGCGTAGCTCCTTACTTTTGGTTTTCATGTTAAAAAGAGTTCAGTTTCCCCACAAACCAATGTTTTTGTCCATCTTCAGATGAAGCAAAACCTATAAAAGTAATCATCTTGCTTCGGACTTCCATAATACAGCCAGATACGGGGGGTACGGCGGGGGGTGGCTTGAGAGCGGGGTGTCTATCTTCCTTTCTGCCCCTCAGGCAGGAACATCAGACTTTCCAGCATTCCTGATGGAGGCTATTTTTTGGTTGAGAGATGTTGGCTCATGGCTGGATTAACTGAAGTAGTTCTGGAAGGCGCAGGGGATGAGAGGGGCTCTGCTGGATCTCTGTTTTACTGGCTGGCTTCTCTTTACTATTTTTATTGGCAGGTTTGGTTTTCTGTATCTTGATACTGTGTGACTTCATCTGAAAGTTTCACATGCAATGGGACATCACTTTATTATTTCAAATGAAACTGGACTGTAGTTATATTGGCAGCATAGCTGAACTTCAACGTGGTGATAATGCCAAGTGTTTCCCAGCCCTTGCTTGAGTCCATATCTTCTATTTCTCCCCGCAATGCAAATGTGTGCTGGAGAGCCCCCAGCTTGTTGCTTTTGAAAGTTGTTTTAATTCTGTTTGCAGAATCGCCTCCCGCTGCTTTTTTCCCCTCTCACGTTGCACACACATCCCCCTTTCTGCTCAGTGTGCTGCTAGGATGAGAGCGTCTCCTACAGCAGTCGGAGGGGCAGCGCTGGATACACTCGTGCTGCAGACCTAGCCTTGGTGAGCTGTGCTTTGCTCCCATGTGATCCAGCTGGCGTGTGTTTGCTTAAGAATCCCAGGCTGGTTTGGTGCTTGGATAAAAGAAAATAAGCTGCTGCATTTGTGTGATTTGCAGCAGCTTGACTAGTTAGGCTAACACTGGCAGGCACTGCCTGACAAGAGTAAGATAACACTTTTGTGACTTGATTTCAGGCACTGCACTGACTTCAGAACAGTGAACATGTGTGCAGGTGAAATCTGTCCTTAAAGGACAATAGCTCTTAAGGACGCTGCATACAAAACAAAATTGCCTGAATTTCTTGGAGAGACTTGATGCATTTGTCTGACCTGAGTATACCTGGAGATTTGGGATGGGTAATGTGAACCTTTTGGGAATCTGTCACTGAGCAGTTGAAACCCTAGGCTTAAACTTGTTTCCAGGGCACTGAAGAAATTGGCTACCACTTTGAAGTCTGTATTTTGGGTGTGTTGGGGGGAAGACTGAACTGACTCACAGGAGGGAAGGTGAAGCTCGCTCGTCTGCCTGAAAACTGGATCAGAAATGTGAGAGGCAGTTTCTTTGAGGTCTTGTTCTTAGCAGTGCCTGAAATTCCTTGCCCTTACCAAAAGGAAGCTCTGCAGAGTATGAAGAACCAAAATTACAGGATGGGTGTAGTTTCAGGATGATCTTGCAAGTGATTCTCCTGTTTCAAGTAGATCTTCTGTAACCAGAATGTCCTTGAATAAAAGCAGAATGACCAGAAATGGGATGCTATTTCTGTCACCAGGCAAATGGGACAACTAAACCCTATAGAAAGTGGCTCTTGTTCCTCCTGACTTACAGCAAGCAGAGCTGGTTCCTGAACCAGCTACAAGTTAAATTATACACTTGGCCATTCCAGACATCTTTGGTGTATTTTTGGAGCAGACTGTGCACTTCCTGGGCTTTCAGCCTGTTAATTTTAAAATAGGAAATGAGCCTCTCGGGGTTGGTATGTGAACCCTTCACTCAACTGAGGAATGGGAAGTTAAGCATCTCTCAAAAGCACCCAGGTTTGAGAACCAACCACATGAAAGGGCATTGCCCTTCCTACCCTGCTCCAAGGGGTGGCCCTTGCAAACAACCCTAAACAGAAACCCCCATCAGTGAGCATACTCCCAGCAGAATGTGTGTGTGGGAACTGGGAGACCGGGTGGTTCTGGGGATGCTTTGTGAGATCCTTGCTGACACTGGTTTAAATTTGGCTTGGGTTAACAGGAATGGTTCAGTGGCATTTGAGGGAAATTGGTTTTGGTTTCAGGGAAACTGCCATTATAGATGAGATGGAGCCGCCCTGTGCAGTGCTGTGCATTCCTTCTTTGCCTCTTGTTTAATCAGACTCCTGAGTAGACCATCTGGCTGGCCCCAGGTAAACTTGGTAAAAACTTGACCAGCACAGGAGGGGAGGCCTGAGGTGAGCATAACCGGAGTGTTCAGGGGGATTAGTGACTTCTTGGTGCCACTTATTCTGTGGCTTTTCTTGTTCCTTTCCACTGATATCCCCTGCATGTTTTGCAGAGTTTCCTATGATAAATGCTTTTTGATCTTATTTTTTTTTTTTTTTTTTTGGATAGCTAAAGCTTCTGCTAATTTTTGCCTGTCAGGAGTACATTTTGATCTCAGGAAACATAACGCAGCACATTCCCCAGTGCAGGAAACCAAAATGCTGCATTTCTGCAGGACTGAAGCTTTGCCTTAATCAACCTCGACAGCGTGATGCTGAGGCATTTTTCTGTAGCTGCCTCTGGGCTGTGCATTCATCACGTCCTGGTGGATGGACCAGAGCTGCACTTATAAGGTAGAGCCCTGGAGTCAGACCATCCACTGGTACTGGTGTTTTTCTTGCAAGCGAGTTGGCAAGAAAGAGCCTCAATTGCTGTAGTTGAGCACTGACCTAGATTGGTAAAAGCAGTCGTCACTTCAGAAGGCAGACTTCACAACTGCAGTCTCCCCCATTCAACTGGAGCCATGAACGAGGTCAGAACTGCTCATCTTTGACTTTGAAGCTGAACAGCAACTCTTCCTGGGAGAACATAGACTTGTAAGGGCTGTTTTCTGGAAATAGCAAAGTTGCACCAAATTCTTCACCTGTGGGCAATGCTCATACTTCAGACAGACCCCAACAGACCCCTTCCATTGGTGATACAACAAACAGCCTAGGGAGAATGGCTGAAGAGCCCCCGAGGTGGCACAGCTCATGGTGTGGAACAACTTGGCTGCTTTTACTTCTGTGGTGTGTGCTCCTCTGCAGGGTATCGGTAGTCTCAGCAGTATCCCCTTTCATAGCGAGTCCTTCACTCGTCTTTGGGGAGTAGGGGGAGAATATCTGTGTGAACAATCCCCTGCTTTCCCCCTCTGAGATCTTTAAAGTGGGATAAAATAACACACGGGAGTGATTCATCCCATAGGCTGCGCTGATGATCCCATGCAGTTGATGGGAGCAGTATGTGGCCAATGTCTTTGAAAACATTCCACGTACATTAGTTACAGGAGGTGCCTTGTGAAAGACAAAACCTTCAAAACTGGCTTCTTTCTGCATGTCTTCTCAAATGTGTCACTTTTACGCACCCCATTCTGTGCTAATTAACTTGTTTCCTTTGCTCTGCAGTGTTTGTTTTTATTGAGGAGGCGGAAGATCAGTCATGTAACTGGTTATGTTTTTCATTTCTTTCTCTGCTTTTTTTTGATGCTTTACATTCAGGGAAGCCAATGCACAGGAGCTGCCTGTGACTTGTAGAGATTTGTTAGTGCATGGATGTGACCAAGAGCTTTGCTCAAGTTGGCAAATGGTTCCTGATCATCACAGTTCTCATAACAGGGTGCCCAGCAGAGCTTTGTGTGCTCCTCTCCATCTCTAGATATAGAATCACAAAATGATTTGGGCTGGAAGGGACCTTAAAGACCATCTTGTTCCAACCCCTTTGCCATGAGCAGGGACACCTTCCACTAGAGCAAGCTGCTCAAAGCCCCATCCAGCCTAGCCTTGGACACTTCCATGGTCATGTCAGGCTTTTGTGTTTTGCTGGATGTGTACAGCATCACAATCTTCCTCAAAACAGCAGAGCTGTGCCTCCTGTCACCGAGTCATGACAGGATATTGCTTTGGGATGGCACGTAGGGCCACAAGCTTTGTGATTCAAAACCAGTGGGCACATGACTGGACCTAGCTCCATTCACTGACAGCTCATGAAATTTGTGATGCTGTAGTAGCCAGGAAGCTCCTGAGTGCGTAGGAGGCTGACTGCCGTTACGCAGTCACTCTGTTTTGTTTCTCTGTTATCCGGGGCTGGAGAGCTTGGAAGTGGATGCTGGCAGAAACGAAACCTTCTCACAAGACTCTTACTTTGTGCTTGGAGAACTGAAGTCACATTGTGAAGTCTAAATCCGTAGTGGAATTTGATGGCGTTGATTTAAGGGGCCCAAAAAGCTATGCCAGAAGTACTTTTTAAAAATAAAAATGCAAGGTGTTGACTAGTCAAGAAATGTTGAGACATTAGTGGAGTCTTGTGAGCAAGTGCTTTCAATTTGTATTTGGATGTTTGTCTGTCCTCTTCTGCTTCAAAGCCAGTTGCATCTTGTAGGTGGAATTTTGCCCCAAACTGTTCAGAATTCACCATCTGATGGGTGGTAGAAGGCGATAAGAGGCAGAGGACTTTATGGTGTGATCACGTAGGGGCTGCAGAACAGGCGGCAGTGAGAATTTGCCATTTCTGCTCAAAAACGGTTTCTGAATAGGTGGCAGAGGCTCTGGAAAATCCAAGTGGAGTTTCTTGTGGAAATCAGGAGCAGGCCTGGGGTGAAACGTGAGCTGAGTGCTCAGCCTCCCTTTATACAACTGGCATATTTTGGAACTTGACACGAGGTTACCTCTTCCCAACACATCCTTTCTCTGCAGCAGGAGATCCTCGGTGGTAGGAATATGATCAGAGTTTGCTCCAGTTTGTTTGTGTTGTGTTTTTTTTGGGTACATTTTGCTGAAATTCTCACTTTTATTAGCTTTCTATAGCATTCATAGGAATAAGCTGTTACTGTCGCATGGCTCCTGAGCTACACTTAAACAGCTACACATGGGTTCAAGATGAGAAATTAGGTTTCCAATCCAGACTTTCCCAAAATAGGAGGAATGTAAGTTGTGTTCTGTCTGGCGTTTTTGTTTTGGATAGGAGGCTTTTGGTTAATGTCAGTCTTGGAGGAGGGGAAAGCTGTCAGATGCCACAGAATCCCAAATGCTCTTTGTATAGGCCAAAGACACTTGAGTGTCAGATTTCTGCCGAAGTTAGCGAGCGACTTCTTAATCATGTGACTGCAGCAGAAGCATTTCCTGGCCAAAAAAATGGAGAGTAAGCAAAAACCAGTGAGTCCTGATAGGAATGTGCAGAAACAAGTAACATTTTTAAGGTATTCACAAATATCAGAAAGCTGCCTTGTGACTGCCTTTCTGCTTCCAGCCTCCAAATTCCTAGGAAAACCTGACTTTCCCATGGAGTTTTAGGAATAGGGCCATGTGTTTTCCCATCAAATATGCCTCCCTTAACCCACGGTAATCCACTCTGAATACACCATCACAAATTTGATGCCTCCCTGTGGAATATGGCAACTGACTTCCTTGCACACGTACTCCTCGAGGCTGACTGAGTAGCCTGATGGCTCTGTGTGCAGGAGCAGTTCACTTGCAGATGTGGTCTCCCTGTAGGGAAGGGAAGTAGCCTCTTCTCCCCGAAGCTGAGTGACCCGAAGTGTGATTCTGCTCATGGTCAGGAGCTTACTACGAAGTGGCTTCTCTTCCTGAGGCACGTATCCAAGCCATTGTAGAAAATCCGGGCACTTTTACCAATGGCTTTGGCAAGCTGGGAGTGAAATTCTTGGAGTCCATGACTTTCCTCTTCATCCTTCTCCCCTCCAAAGCCCACAATTTTTTTTTATTTTTTTAAGTTATTGATGGCTTGTTTCCTGTAACTCAGATATGCAGTGTTCTGAAAACAAAAAGAGCTATTTACCCTACTGCCTGTACGATACCTCTCTATGCCTCAAAAGCCTGAATGTTTGGCGTGGTGGATTCTGGCTGAAATTTCTCTTGTAAGACAAGCTGGGATCAAGCTTTTCTTCCACAAAGTACTTTTCAAAGTGCTCCAAAAAAGGGTGAGTATCTGTGTGCTGGTGGCCTCCTTGCAGCAGCGTGTCTGAACGTGGGCAGCAAATGGGCAGTGCTTCAGCTGGATGGCCTGCTCTTGGCAAGCCTTGCTCGAGCAGCAGCCTCCCCTCTCCAGCCTCGAGGAGCCATGGTTATGCTATTGGGCTACACAGCCAGAGAAAATCAAGATCCTAATGGAAAACTTTTTGGAAGACTGAAACTGCTCCTGCACATCTGTCCTCCTTTGGAAAAGGTATTATGTGTTGAAGTCATGAAATATTGTCGGAGGGGAAAGTGCTCGCAGCTCTCCAAAGATCCGAGAGCGTCTAAATGAACGTACATGGGTCAGCAGCGAATTGCATGGTTTGAGGAGCCAAATACCGTGCTCTCCATTTACAGAGAGAACAGAAGTACGACTGTGCCAAAGACAGTTAAGTTGATACCCACTGGCCAGGAGTTGATATCGCTGCCCAACCTCATCTAATTTCATGTTAATGTGAAAAGCAAAGATTTGCTCAGACTCCGTGCGACTGGCCTCACATAGCGAAGCGACCCATGAAGATGTTTGATTTAGCGTATAGCTTTCTGTCGTCCAGGTTTTTGTGCAGTTCCAATTAATTTATTATTATAGATGTTATGCACCCACTTGGAAGCCTGCTCTGTTCATATTTAAAATGTGATTGTATTGTTGAAGCAATGAGAACATCTTCGTGGTGAGGGTTTTTGTACTGCCTAGCCTCGCTTTGATGTACTTGCCAAACATCTGGGTGCTTTCTATATATTTTCCCCTTGCCTTCAGAAAAAGGATGGTTGCGTTTATTTGTGGATGAAATATTTTGCTAGGAATGGCTGTAAATCTGAAGGGCTGAAAATTGTCAAGTGAACTCATAGACAATAGTAACAGAGAATAAGGAATTAAGCCTGGTATGCAGTCTGGAAAAGAATTAAAATTCTTCAGAATATTTTTTTTTTTGCTGGCATAGGGATATCTAGAAATTGGAAATCCAGCAAAGCTTCTAATTTGGAAACTTGAAACCATTGCAAAGTGTGAAACCATTGCGGAGTGTGGCAAAACTAGCACAAGGGGGGCTAGAAGGTGCTGGAGTCCTCACTGGCCCAGGCTGTGCTGCATGGACAAGAGGTTGCTGTGGATAGAGATATGTCTGCTGTCCTAAATCTTCTGGTGCCCCCATCAAATTACCTCTTAGTAGTGATGTTACTAGTATTTATTGATGTTAGCTGGACATCCATGTAGTTTTCTTGAAAGTTTGACTGCTAAATCCATGAAAAAATACATGGTGTCAAGCCCAAAAGAGCCTGGTATGCTTGGTTTGTGTTTTTGGCTCTTAAACTGGTTCAGTGTAGGCTTTTTGTACTTTCTTGATGGCCGGATTATGAAGTCGCTAAAAGAGTGCTGATGTTTAATGAAAAGGATTATAAGGGAACTCCATGTTCTTTTTTTCTCATTTCTTCATTAGGTGACACCATTACAGTAAGGGTGTGGTTTCTAATATTCCTATTCCTCTGAGAAGGAGAGAGAAAAAATGAGAAAAGGGACAAGTTGTAGCTCTGTGTTTCTTGAGGATACAGGCTGTGTAGAGAGCTAATCTGTTTGGAGTGGCAATGGCTTGATTTCGGAGGTACAACACCATTAAGCATTTGGCTTTGCAAGTAGAGCTGCAGCTCTGAGTAGGCTCCTTAAGATGCTGGTGGTGCCGATGACCAAGGGCTGCCTCTGCTTGCAGCTGGCTTTCTGTAAATCCAGCCTTTTACTGGACACTTCACTGTGATCCAAAATAAGGATGTTTTTGGCATGTTTTTCATGTTGGAATTTAGATAATCCGAGTGAGAATATAAACCCTTCTAGGGCTCTTCATGACTGTTATTCCCAAGAATCTCCATCTGCCAGCTCGGGGAGCTGCTGGAAGTGCCGTATCAGTGCTGTGGAGATGAGCATCCCTGCTGCCTGCAGCAGTGCACAACAGCCTTCAGCTCAGCCAAGAAACGTGCCCTTAATATAGCCGGGGTGCCCCAGCTGCGTTTCATGTAGCAGCACAGAGAAGAGCCGCCTAATCTGCTGTGAGTCTCTCCAGCCACGCGTGTGTTTGGCTTGGCCACCACCATCCCCGTGCTCAGAGCTGGAGTGTGTGTTGGCAGCAGGGAATCGGCCTCACTGAGGGATTCTGAGCACAGAGGAATCAAACCCAAGTTCATTTTGTTCTCTCTTTAAACTTGCGACTCGTTTGAGTGGGCAGGGGGTGCCTCAGCTGCTGTTCTGTCATCTTGGAGGTTTTTAATCAATGCTTCATCTCTGTAGTAAGAAGTCTCTTGCTATATGTGAACCAAGTTTTGTGCTCCTGAGATTTCTGGCTCCGGTTACAGACAGGCATCTTGCTTATGAAGTAAGGCTCTCTATCAATCTCTTCTTAAATAGTATAGCTGCAGGCACAGAAACCATGATAGGGAATCACACTTAGCTCTCTGTTATGCATATGTCTTTTATAAACAAAAACCTTAAAACAAAATAGCAATCACTGAAGTAGTGAAGTAGCAATGCTTTTTTTTTTTTTTTTTTTACAAGCTGAGGACCAAAAATAGTCTAAAGACTCAGTGCAGTTAGCTGTGTAGCTATGAGACACATACCCAGAGGTATGCTAGCAGCTCTTGAAGGCAGTGCTGTTTGTATCCTTTATTCTTGACTTCTGTTGCTGCTTGCTAACTTTGCTCAGGTGAAGTGGTGGTCATCACATCCAGTTGCGATAGTGGTTTTAAGCAGCAGATGAGAAATCCCCTGAGCTCCAACCTGAAACCAGTCCCTGACCTTAGCCTAAGGTTTGAGGTAGGTAGATAAGCTAAACTTTAGCTTTCTTTAACAATAAATTTTGGGGCTAGGAATGTTTTTTCTGTTGTTAGGCAACACCTGTGTTAGTTGCAAGCCCTCATTTAGTTTGGAGAGCGAGCAACTGCAGGTTCTTCCTTCACTGAACTGAAGTCTTCGTAGCTAATTTCCAGGACCTCATCTGGAGAAACTGCTCCGTTTTCTTGGCTCTGTCTCAGAATTTGAAAACTGAGCTGCGAATAAATAAGCGTGGGCTCATCCAAAGGCCCGAGACGTAGCTGGAAGGAAAATGCAAGCCAGGCTGGAAGTGACAGCACAAAGCTGTGATGGGTTAGAGGCCTAACGGCACTGCCGTACAGGCACGGCCTGTGGTGGGGTACGAAGGGGCTCCTCACAGATGGGTTTTTATTTCTTTAAAATGTTACTCAGGCCTTGGCTCCGCTCCTCAGCTGAGCAAAGTGCTTAAGCCTGCACTTGACTAGAACATGAGGTCTGGGGGCATTTTGCATCCTACTTTTATAAATAAACAAACTGCAGCACGAACCCTGCTAGAGCTCTAAAAATAGAGGTGGGAATGGCATGAAATGTGAGCAACTCCATTCCTTTGTGGTGATGGGGAGTGGGCTCTGCCAGGCACCAGAGCTACCTCTGGAGAGAAGACAGGCCAGAAGTGGGGAGACTGCCTCTGCTCTGCTTCAGGAGATCAACCTCCTCCCACTCCCGTGTTGTAGGGGGCTGCTCTGAAGGCAGAGAAGCGAAACTGATAGGAAAGTGTGAAGTCAACTGATCAATAGTTGTCTTTATCCTATTTTCTATGGAAAAGAGATATCAGGAAGAAAAGAGGAGGATGTCTGCATCTCCTGGTGGAAAAGATGGGGGGGAGAGCTTCTGGATGTAAGTTGTAGCCATGCTGACATCTTTGTCACATCAGCAAATGCAAAATGTCATACTGATCTCTGAATTTTAACTATTATCTTCTCCTTAGAGCTCGGGATTTAAAAGAGGCAAATGTGGGCAAAATCGACTAATTGCCCCTTGCAATAGGAGGGTAGAAATATTTTCCTGAGATCCCCTTCTTCTGTCACACCTTATTTGTTGCATACAGGTAGGAGTAGATCACATCCTCTGATAGGGTTGGATATTTTCAGGCTGTTGGAGGTTCAACATGAAAGTACTGCTTTGCATTTTGCTCACACTAGAAAACACGTCATGAGGTCAAAACCATGCTCTGAAATGTCAACAGCTGTGAAGACCTTGATTTAGTCCTTTTGATGACAGTTGCTGATGTGATAGGCTTAGAGAAATGTCTGTGACTTTTTCTTGGATCATCCTTGTTTTTTCTGGGACTCTTGGAAGCTGTTGCTGAGGTAACTGCTCAAGCCAAAGTGGCAGAGCAAAAAAAAAAAAAAAAAAAAAGGAGAATCAAAACTAAAATCTAGATGGGCAAATGTTGCAAGTTAGGCGGAATCTTTCCACCTTCCCATCAGCTAAATCTTCAGCAGGCATTTTGGGAAGCAGGTTAATGTCTTGTGTGATACTTCCTCAGGTGGTGGTTGCTGCTGCCTGTGTTTCTGGAATATCCCCAGTACTGTACCTTCAGCTATTTAAAAAAAAAAAAAAAAAAAAAAGCCATGTTCCTCAGAGTGAGTAATCTGGTTAAAGTTAGTAGGCACAGCACTGGTGAGCCAGGTGACGTGGCATTAATGGCCTGTGAGATGCAGGAGGACAGACAAAGCGTTGAATCCCTTTTGGATCTTCTGTTTCCTTCAGCTTCAAGCATGGACTAGCAAGTAGAGGGAGGCATAGCTTAGTGCTGAGATAGTATGTGCTGGCAGATAACCAACAAATACAGGCTTTTGTAGGATTGAGAGTTAAGCCCTTAATTTTAGCTCAATGTAAAGTTGGCTTCCAAATCTTATTAAACCAAATTCTGGTTCTTGTTTGGGATGTAGATGAACTTGTTCGCTAGCAGAGCAGATTGCAAAGATTGTTTTTAGAAATAAAATTAACAGCTTAATACCACTAATTAATATCAACTAATGACTGACATGATCTACTGCAAATACAGCGTGTGACCTTTCCCAAAATAAGCATATAAAAAGCTTGCTTTGTGCTCCCAGCCCATACTGTGTGTGCTGGTACTAGGCAACCCCGTGGACTTCCATAGCAGCTGGTGACAGATCCGTCTGTCAAAGCAAACGTGATCTTCATGAAAACGGATTGTAAGCACAGAACAGTTGTGATGCTTCTTGTCGTGGGCCTGAGGAACTTCAGGAGGCAGCTCTGAGCCTCCAGAAGGTGTCTTTTACTAGCCCAGAAGCTTGACCAAGAAAATCATCGGGGACTGGTGTGCCTTGGTGGCTGTGCTGACTCCTGCTGTTGAGGGTCTTTGCATAAGTCAGGAGAGCTGGAAGTAATGTCCATCCTTCCCAGGGAACACGTGCTGTCTTTGGCCTTCTGCAGGCTGCACTGCAGCATTTTGCTGAGCACTGAAGAGCCTGTGTGAATGAGGGGAGGTCTCTGAAGTGCAATGGCCAACCTCCCTCCACAGTGGGGATTTAGCAGCTGCAGAAGGATGAACTCTTCTGTCTGCTCAGGTTGGGCTCTTTGCACTCCATAATCCTTTCCCACAGCCCTTGAGAGGAAAGCAAGCTGATAAACTTCATTAGTCATCCAAAAAAGTGCTAATAGTCCAATTGGTCTTGCTGAAGGTGCATATTGTGGATACCTCACCCTTGTGCTGCAGTGAACTCCAGCTTACCCTTCCAAATGTGCGTGTAGTTACTAAATGGGATGTTTCAGAATAAATTCACTGGGCTTATAAGGTTTTGTTAAACTATGGTAATCAGTGTGGCAGCTAACAGACCTACCCCAAGACTTATTTGCTGTGCAGGCTTTTACGCAGAGAGCCATGCTTCTATGATCTGTGCTTTTTTTTTTTTTTTTTTTTTTTTTTATGGCAGTGCCTAAGGCCCGGCTGAGATCAGGGTCCTGTTGTGCTATAGCCATTTAGGCCCTGTCTCCAGAGAATGGCTGTCTACAGAAGCCTTAAACAAAGGAAACACTGTTCAGATCTGGATGCTGGGGGAAGGGAAGGGAAGTAACCAAGACTTGGAAATTTGGGAGGGAAAATCTCCCCCCCTACACTGTAAGAATTGGTTTGATTCTCAGCTCTCCTGCAGAGTGCTCCCCAAAGCTTGGGCAGCTCCCCAGCAGCAGGACAATCCTCTTTGTCCTCGTGGGTATGTGCTTCCAGAGGGCTTTCCAGGGGCCATCGGGTGTCACTCTGCTTTGAGCTTTGGTGGGGTTGAACAAACTAAAACCAGCCAAACCTGGGCTTGCTTTGCTGCATCTGTTTTGGGATGTGCTTGTTGTGTCCCTGCCCTCCAGCCAAGCTGTTACTCAGAGCACCTGAGGGTTGCTGCTTTGCCTGCCAATGCTTTGAACCAGCTGTGTGATACTCAGCTTGAGGTGAACATGTAACCTCTGTGCTCCATCACTGACCTTTCCCAAGATAAAAAGTGGAAATTGATGCATTTTCAGCAAAGGAGGGGAAAAAAAAAAAAAAGGGCAGTCAATCTACAGAGATCCTGAAAAGTAGAGGGCTGCAGCCTGCCAGAGTTCAAGGTTTTCTATGATGTTGGCATCAAAGTGATTGTGGAATAACAACTATCTGAGCAAAGCAAGTGGGATGCACTTGCAGTAGGGTGTGCAGGCAGTCCAATCCGTCTTTTGGTAGCATTGCATTGAGGGAAGGGAAGGGTTTGATGTTGCAGGCACCCATGGGGTAAGCTTAAGTGTCTGCATGTTGAAAGGATAAACACTACGCCTCTATCATCTGTCTTACAGGTTTAGGTAATCCCTCACTGTGCTGCTTATTTATTTTAAAGGGTGCTGCATTGTGCAGTGCCTGTGTGTTTGTCATGGAGGGTCTGCAAATCTTAGCTTTTCACCCAAGAACAGCATTACTCCTGCCCTTGTTTCATGGTTGATTTATTCCTAATGGAAAGGAATAAGCTTCACAATGTTAGATTTGTTTTGTTTCAGCTCTGTGAAACACAGAGATTGACGGGTTTTCTGTATCTCACTTCATTAATTTTGCACAGTTGACCCTTATTTAGTATCAGAAGTTCAGCCTCAGTGATTATTGCCAGCAAATCTGCGCTTAGTACCAGCTCTGGCTCTGTTTGATTAAGATTGAATAGAGAGGAAGGAGAGTCAGAGGATGAAACTGTTTAAATATTGGGCCTTTCACTTAGTGCACACTTAACCGTGCCTTCCTGGAGGCAGGCTGGCAACTGGGCAGGCGGTAACCCGGCCTTTTGCTATGAAGGAGGTGTTAATAGGAAAGTTGTTGTCATTCCCACAGTGCAAGCCTTAGCGAGGTGTTTCTGCTCTCTGAAGGCAGAGCAGTTCTCTGCAAAGGGTCTAGGCTGCCTCTCGGGTCTGAGCATCAAATGCTAACCTGGCTTTGAAGTTGGCATTCCTGGTGACCCTGCAACATGGGAGGAGTGGTTTTCCCTTTAAGGGGAAGGGTAAGCATCTTACCAGGGGGTTTTGCCTCAGCAGCTTCTCTATACTTACCTTCTCTTCTTACACTGCTGATGCACCTTTTTGTTGGAGCTCATGGAACCAGATACCCCAGTAATTTCTGTCTGCTTCTTGAATCCTACTTGGATGAGCTCAGGTTTCCCCTTCCTAAAGGTGAATGTCCTCTTGTTTCTACCTGCACAGGCTGCTCCCAGAGTCTGGGTCTCCATGAGAAATAAAAGAAAACGATTTTTCCTATTTTTTTCTTTTTTTCTTCCAATTTCCCTCAAGCAACTATTTTTTCAAAATGGGGCTGGTTCAGCTTCATGCTGATCTAAACATAGCAATGTCTCCGTAAGTTTCTAAATTTTAGAGAAGCCTGGAAAAAAAACCCTTCCGAAAACACTGAGCTGGGTTTGTAATCTCTTCTGGGGAGTGTGGGTGATGCTGCCTGCCCATGTATGTCCTTGCTCAACACAGTGCAGTTCATGAACTGGCAGGCTGCTAGCTCCCCGGCTGCTCTTGCAGGCTGCTATTCATCACTCGGGTGCTCATTTCCGAAGCTGTCATTTCCTGCAGCTCTTTGAGGCAGCTCTTTGAGGCGCAGCTCCTGGGGTCACTGCAGAAGCACGGCTTGAATGGAGCTCAGGAGAGGAGCCACGACGCAGCGTCAGAGGGAGAGCCGAGCATTCAGCTGGGCTTACATCAGTATTCGCGATAAGGTACCATCTGGGCTGCGATCTTGCCAGAGCTAGTTAATGAACAGAGCTGGACAGAGGCTGTATTTGGAAAGCAGAGCCTGAGGGAATGGCCAGGACACGGAAATGGCCATTTTTGAGCTGGTTGTTGGAGCGGTGCTGCTGCTCCACACATTGAGCTGGGCACTGGGAGGCTGAATGCCTCGTTCCTCTAGCAGGAGGAGCTTTGTGGCTCGAAAGCATCCCACAGAAGCTGTTTGTGAAAGGCCGTGGCTTTCATCTGGTGACTCAGCTGCACTTCAGGCTGAGCTCACGTCATTGTTCGCCTGCTCTGTCCCCTGGTTATAGTACAGCCTTTGTGCCTTGCTTCGAGCTCTTGTCCAGTACTGCTCTGTGTCCTGAGGTTACTCGAGTCCCTCTCAGGGGCAGCTGCTGTAATTTTGACTGAGATATGGGATTCCTGTGTGACTTTGACTCCAGCACCTGGAGTGCTGCGTTGTACTGTTAGGATCACTCCTAATCCACGGAGTCTCTTTTTTTCCTCAATCTGTGTGGTTTTGAGGATTTCCCAGTAAGCAACTGACACCACACTCTCTATGGACTTCAGAAAAAGAAATTTAAAACAAAAGTGACTTTTGTCAGTCTGTGTGGGATGTAAATACTGGCTATTCTCTGCTGCCTATGGAGGCTGTTTCCTATCAGCTGGGGTTGGGGGCCTGTAACTTTTTAAACCGCTAGGAAGTAATTTGTAATCTTTGGACAAGATTGCTCTGAGGCCCATTTGCAAGCTTATTCATGTTTTCCTAGAGGAAGGCTTGGACACGAGATGTGTTTGCTCTAAGATTAAGTCCTGTGAATGTAAAGGAAATTACTTGGGAGTTTGACTGTTGCACCCTGTTGGCTGACCCCAGCGAACACACAACCCCACAGCTCGGAATGACCCAGGGAGTCTCCGTTGGCTCCTGGGGCTGCGATGCTCCTGCCCCCTGGGGTGGAAGGCCGTCTGTTTGCATACCTTTCCTGGAAGCAATTGCTTGTGGCTTTGGAAAATGTGCTGCAGGAGGTGGCGGCACTGGCGTAGCCTCCCTGAAGCCAGTGGGTTGCTTGTCTGCTGCCCCGGGCTGGACTTGGCCTCTGGGTTCTTGTTTTACGCCGTGTGCTGCAGTTTTTGTCTATTCATACCCCAGCAAACCCACTTGTGGTCAGGGTCTTTTGTAAGTCACTGATTTCTATAAACATTGAGGCTATGATATCACTTTGGTGGGTTCATTGGGTTCATCGGTAAAGTAGACATCAACCTTAAGTGTGGGCTGCTGAACAGGAGGTGGGAGACCAGCCTTTAAGGAGGGTGAGGGGAGACTTATTGCTTGGCTTTCCTATATAACCTAGATCTTCCTAAGAGTAAAAGCTCTAAAGTAGATGAAGGATGGATCCTTTTGGCAGTAGAAGACGCAAGTCTCTGGGCTGTAATCAATGAGCAGCAAGGGAAGTGCCCCATGAACTTGAACGATCAGGGAAGCTGTGCTGGAGGACACAGGTAGCAGTTGGTATCCTCACTGGTCAATTCTGGGGACCTGAGGAAGTAAAAACTAAAAATTGGTGTCTAGAGAAGAAGAGAGGAGGGCAGTACCCAGTACCACTTGATGCCTGTACAGACTTAATGCACAGCTTTTAATACTGGCAGTGAAGTCTGTGCGCTCTCTGGCAATCTCACCTGGCCTTTTGGTTACTAAAATCACAATTTCATTGTTGAGGGGCACATCTCTGTCACTTTCCAAGATAAAAGAAGACACCGGTACAAGCTGGTAACCTTTTGAAAGCCATTTGGTTATGGTGGATCTCTTTTTATTCAGTGACTGTACAGCACTCAGCATTCACAGGCCAACAGCTGCAGCCAGGCTGCTTGCACAATACAGTATGCCCACCAAAAGATAGCTTTGTTCCTTGTCATGATTGATGAGATATTTCCTCTGAGTAAAACACTCCTCTCTTCGTTCCTTTTGTTCCTGTAACGACCAAAGTCTGTGAGCCACAAACTCGCTGGATTATGTGGGATGCAGCTCGTGGTGCAGAGTTTCACCATTGGGTGTTTGTGACGCTAAGTAAAGCAGGAAAATAAAAATTATGTTAAATTTATTTTCAGAAGGTGTTAGTGTGTCTGAGGATGTGACTGCCTGTACAACCTGCTGCCTGCTTCACAGCTCTGTGCATCTCCTGGTCTTGATGGGCTGGGATGCTGGCCAGCACCGTGGGCATCCTGGTTGTGTGTTTCTTTGCAGTTGGCTGCGGGAAGGCTTAGGAATTGGTGCTTTTTTTTTCCTCCTTTTGTCTTGGGGAGGCCAGGGTGCTTGATTTAGGGGAAGCTGGTGACATGGAGCTTGATGGGACCTTGTCTGGGATTTACAGGTAATGTCTAAGGCTTTTCCATCGCTGCTAATGCAATAGGTAGTGCATTTATTTCCTTGCTCTAAGGACACAACTGGTGTAATTTGTGCTGGATTGTACGATGGCCTTATGGATGTATGTGCCAATTCCTGAGAACGTGTTTGGCAGATTCTTTCATTCCAGCTGTGTCAATACACAAGCTTGAGGTCTTTTTTTAAAAAAACAGGGAGGGGAAGCCCCTGGGTAACTATTGGGCCATAACAAATAGCTGCAGATCCAGGACATGGGGAGTTTATAACATTATCAGAACACAAAGATAAACTGTGCGCTTTACACATCTGTGCGCACGTAAATTCACAAATATCATCAGAGATGAATAAGTGTTTTTCCAACTGTGCCCCTCTGAAAGACGTGTCATCTACCAGCTTAGAAGATTTGAAGAAATACAATAACGCGGTATTTCCTACTTGTCTAATACTCTGAATATCCATCGTCTCTACTAGTGATGTAACCCACAAAGTATTAGAGCTGAATTGTACATTATCCAGTTTTTGCTTTTCCCATGAACTTTTCCCATGTTCTAAACACTTCTGTTTTTCCAGAAGTACGGGGAAAAGCAGTTTCAATCCCAACAGAAGAGGAGGGTGATAAGTATTTGAATGCAGAGGTCAGGGTGTGAGTTTCCACATCTATACGTGTATTTGTGCATATGATGTGACGTGAAAGCAGTCCAGGCAAGCTAGATGTTTAAGCCAAAATCTGAGACATGCTCTGGGACTCCGTACTGAGCACTTATGTACACACCTAGTCAGCTCGGCTGCTCTTGGTCCAGGAAAAACTTGTGTGGCAATAGTAACTGGGATGGATATGCTGTCCACACGTGGTGCGCCCTCCATGCCAGCCAGCTCTGCAGCCAAAGGAGCTGGAGAACAGCAGCAAAGGGGAGAGATGCTCAAGGCATGGCTGGGAAGCCTCCATCCACCTACCCCACGTGGTTAGTAGTAGAGGTGGAGGAAAGTGACAGTGGAAGGATTGGATAGCAAATCCATAACCACACAGACCTGAAGCAACAAGTTGCCTTACTAGCCAGGCATTGCAGGGAAAAGCTTTCATTGTAACAGCGCCCAAACTTTAGGATTCACTTTTTTTTTCCCCCTCCTTGAGCTTGCCTGCAAACACCTAACGCTGTGCTTCTATTCCCTGTGCTGCTGCTGAGCCCTAAGCATCAGCTGTTGCTATAAGCTCTTGCTGGAGAACATCAAACCCTGGTCTCAGCTCATTGCCTTGTGGAGCTGAAAGTTGGAACAAAAGGCCAAGTACTGTTCTGCTAATGGCCAAAAAGTGATATCAGCAGTCCAGCCTTCCAGGAGTCCCCACCTTCAGCTCTCCATCTCCTCCCTCACCTCAGGAAGCTCTCTCAAATATTGTTCCCATCACCAAATTAAGCAAAAACTGCTGCAGCCTTCGCTCTGAAAACAAACCTCAGCTTTCAGACTCTCCCACAGAGGGAGTGGGCAGAGAGGTGTCCCCAGTGGCACTCCACGTGTGCTCTGGGCTGACGGTGTTCTGGAGTGATGCTCTTAAGCTGGGGTTCCTCTTATGTTCCTGTAGGGTCTCCTGTAAAAGCCAGCTGAATGCTGAAGCAAGGCACAGGGGTGTGCAGCCTCTTCCTTTAGCCTTGAATGTGCTGACTCTTTGTGAAATCATATGAATATTACTCCGCTTAATTACTAAGGGGGCTTAATTGCTTGTGGGGCAGAACGTAGTCTGTGACCTGACTTCTATACCCGTTGCTGTGCGATCACTGTGGGCAGGGGTCAGGTGAGTGGTTCCTAATCCATGAACTGTCAGCTGCTGTGGCACATTCAGTACCAGGAGCAAAATGTTTGCTTGGTACACTTCAAATCCTAATTGGATTATTTTCTTTGAGAAGAGAGGAAGGAAGCTTTAAAAATAATAGTCATAAAAATAGTAATACTGGAGTTTCCATGTTTGTAGTTCATCATTTATCTTTCAGTGATATGACAGAAAACTTGTTTCATGACCCATACAGAAGCAGCAATTCCCCCAGCAGCTGGCACGTTTCCTCCCATGCTGGGCTACCAGGAAAGGAATGACCGGCTCCGTTCTCTCACGTAAGAAATCTAGCAACTCTGCTGCCCCACTGCAGTGCTGTGGGGCTCTTAGGGTATTTCATTTGAAAATTTGTTGGAGATGGGCTGGTGAGGTTTCTTGTCTTTCTGTTTCCTCCTAAAGTTGTACCTGGAGTACAACCACAGTGGTTGTTGCAAGCAAGGTTGCAACCTTTGTACATTTGACTGCTTTTGCAGACTTTTAGGGTTGCAGCACTTTGCAGAATGAGACTCCCACTGGGAAGTGTGGTTGCCCCTAGGAACGTGTGGGTACCATGCAGCTAGCAGGTAGCTCCAGGACTTGAAGGAAGGATCACGACATGTGGTTGAGCTGAAATCCTAACATGTGGCCCAGCCTGGTCTGGGTATGGCACATAAAAAGGCCGTGAATCTGTGCTGTGAGTCTTCATTGCGCTCAAGTGGGATGTCTGGCACAAACGCTTTCTTCCTCTAGCACATCTCTGTAGGAGCCCTGCTTCCATCTTTAAAGCGAGACAAACATTGCTTCATGGCTGAGTGGTGGCTGCAGCACAGCCCACAGCACACGCAGGCTGGGAAATGTGTTTAAGGATAAAAGCTGCCTTTAATATTTCACCAACTTGAATAATTCATCCAGAGATGACGGCCCCAGTCTGCTGAGCATTGACTCATGCACAGACCTCTGTACCCCAAACTGCGGTCAGGTCCATGCTAGGAAGAGCTCTCACATCTTATCTCCATATTTAAGGCAAAGATGCCTTTTTATGTGAATTGTGAGGATGACATGCTCAGAAATCAGACATTGGCCTTCACACAAGCTCAACGCTATCAGTCCAGCACCTTTGCCAAGTACGAGGCTGAAGCAGCCTTGTACAGAGCAGAGCCAGCACGTACACTGGTAGTGTCTGACAGTATGGACACTGCCGTAAATTTTTAGGCAGTGGGTGTGAGAACATTCCTACTGCAGGAAATCTCTCACTATGTGCTGCTTCTGCTACCTTTGTCTTTCTGCTCCTGCATATTTGTTAGAGATCTGTCCAAGGCGATTATGACCGACTTCCCTGTGTGCATCAAATATACATGCACTGTGTGGGAAGTAAGAGCTCTGGAGGGGAGAAAAAAGTAAGTGCCTTCATCTGCACAGCAATGCTCTCACATTTGAGCTGTTCCTTAAAGAAGCAGATAGCATCTCTGAAAGAAAATGGTCAACTGTTGGCACAAAAATGTCTGTGGGCCATGTTTTGAAGAGAGCTGATAGCATCTAATACTCTTCTGCAGGACAACTCAAGTCGTAGGCACTATCTCTTGAAATTTCTTGATCGAAGTCAGAAGGACTTTAAAAGGGAGCAGCTCTCTGAAGTGCAAGGAGTACGCAGCAAATGTACCAGACTACTGCTTGAGTGGGGTTTTTCCAAGGCTCTTGAGAGGTGGAGTGTTGTTTAAGTATTTGTTTAGAAGAAAGTGTAGTCCACTCATGCAGGAGAGATTCCCATTCCCTTTTTACGGCGTTGCTGTCCTTGTTTACTTTGGTTAAGCTGAAAGTTGGCAATAAAAATCTACAGAGAACTTAATGGCTGAGGGGAGAGCTGGAGATCAATGCTCAGCATGTTTGTGCTGTTAACAACAAAAACAAGGGATTCGTAGCACCTTATATGCTACTTTTGTTCACGTTGCTAATTTTCCTGTCTGTGTGGAGATATTTAAGCTTCAATATTGCCATGAGTAAGGGTCAACACAAACCAAACTTGTACAAAACGCAGCCCTTTGATTGTTGTTTAGTGGTTTCCTATGGGGTGGGTTGGGGTCTTTTTAAAAACCTTTTGGAAGGAGGACTGGCAATACAATTAGATGCAGAAATATGATTTATAGAATCAATTTTTGGTCACTTATTTGTTCTCAGGCACGATCAGTCTGTTCCACAATCATCAGCTAACCATGAGTGTGCATTTGTGTGGCATGTGGAACCTTTCATCTCTCTCTAACCGGTGTAGGTCCATGCCAAAATCTCTCATTCTCAGAGACTAGATGGACCCTGTGAGCGTAGAAACATCTTGTCTGTTGAAGCTAAAGATGCTGACGTGCCAGCCAAAGAGTCAATGCATCTGGGGGGAGCGTTGCATGCCTACAAATTCATATTCCTGGGTTAGTATTAAGGCAGGATTTGGAGTAATGCAGCAAAGCTTGAGCTGAGCTTGGCCTGGGTGCAGCAGCCACAATTCCCCCTACGTCTTCTGAGACTGAAACTCCCTTTGAATCCTCCTCAGGGATGAGGGCTGGGTAATGCTCTCAGTCTAGACATCCGTGCCACATCAGCTTTAGAGTTGCATTTTGGTGTCTGAGAGCTAGGGGCATCCGTAAGGGTTAACTTGAGCTGCAAGTCAGTGCCTAATTTTTACAGATGGTGTGAGTGCAAGAGCGAACCTCAGCCTGGCTTGGCAGTGCACAGAGATAACTTTACATAATTCCATGCAGATGTTGCTGCAGAATGGTTTTAATAAGGAATTGTGAAGTCAAGCTAAAATCCAGCATAGAGGGAGAACTCAAAATAAATGTGATGTTTTGTTCTGTTTCAAAAGCGAGTTTTCTAACAATGTTCCTGTGAGGCTGCGACGGTTTGGGAGAGATGGCAGGGGAGGGACACACAGGAGTTTGCTCCATTATAGCCCTGGCTTTCTGCAAACAGGCTGATCTGGCTACTTCATCTGCATGAGCTCGCTAAATGAATAAATAAAAAGGTGCTATCGGTGGGGCCAAGTGACAGCTGCCTTAATATTTCCCCCCAGGTGGTAATCCAGAGCAAATACTTCGTTATCAGCTGCCAGACAGTGACTTTCTGCAGTTTGATGCTGTCATGCACGACCTGCCTTGTGGCACTTATTTTCACGTCAGCCTCTTTCTGCTAGGAGTCTTGGTTCTTGTGCTATGCTGTAATTTCCTTTCTGCAGGGTTATTGGTTAGATGTGCCATCATAATTTGGATTTTATGCCTCATAAGGAGAAAGTTTTCTCTGCATTGCTTGCTTGGCCGCTCCAAGACCTTGTGTGCCTTGCTTGCGAGCATCCATTTGGACTTCCCACTGTTGGGAGTGCTGCTGGAAGTTTCTCACTCTTCTCAATTGTTCAGGCTATTTAGGTAAAATGTTGGCTTTGTTTTGCTTTTGTTCTGTTTTTCCTATGAATGGGAGTTTGTATTCCTGCGTTAAAGCTTTTCTCCCATTTCAAGCTTCTTGGTGGGATTTCACCATGGAGCTTCTCTCTGAACCTGGGTGCACGCTGCTGATTTCTCATTAGCTGCATGGGCTTCTGGTCTGTGCTTTACCCTTGCACATTGTATATAAAGGAAATATTTAGAAAGAAATAACTTTCACGATTTCAGTGGCAAACAGCTTTCCCCTCAGAGACGCCTTGAAGAATCAAAGCTGCTTAAGACCTTGCTGCGTGCTCGCTCTGCACCCTGCAAAGGACTTGGGAGTGATGGGGACGCAGGCGTATGCATGCCCAGGTTTGGGGGCAAACATTGGTTTTTTAACAGGGAGCCCTGTTTGGATGGATGAGGGCCCAAACGCAGGGCCTTCAGCTCAGCTCTGAGGCAACAGAGCATCTCCGTCAGCCCAGCCAGAGGAGCTGTATTGCGAAACGGTCTAGCACTGGGCTGGCGTCAAGGCTGTGAGCTCCAGCCTTCCAACAACTGTTTTACCATGGTTTGAGTTTGGCCCAAGCGCACATTTTAAGTGTAGGCAAGACCTTTTGTGCAATTGTATTTAATTTCTTTCTGAGGAAGAGTTTACATAAACAATTCCAGCCTAATTGGTATCAGCTGAAAGCCAGCTTCTGACATTTTGTGCTTAATTATAAGTGTACGTTGAGCTGTGTTTGCTACCCATGTTGATATGTTACTGGTAAAACGAGGAACGACCGTGAAGATGCATTTTTGAGTTGCTCTGGCAGATTCCAGTGCTCGCTGCTGTGGGCTTCGTGGCAGGAGAATCCACCTCCTGCTGGGGAGGAATAACTAAATTTAAACTTTCCAACCATGAGCCTTGTGAAGCAAAGTTTCCAACCCTCTGCTGGGCCAGAAAATGGAAAGCCATGTCTGAGCTTGGAGAGTAAATAAATAGAGCTACCTAGCAGCTGTGCTGAGAAGCGAGGGGGTTTGTTCCTTGGGGCACGTTGTCTCCCTGCTGCAGGCTCCTGCAAGGAAAATGAGGGTTTATAACTCCTGTCCTCTGGTAGAATCTTTCGTGACAAGTTTTGGAACAAACATGGGTGATTTTTAACATGAGAACTTAGGCATTATTTCAGAAGGTTCCTTTTTTTTCCCCTTTAAAGCTGCACATTGTGTGGCCATGGAGCCCAGCGGAGTCTCCCATCCTCTTACTGGACCCAGGGCTTCAGCCCCTCACTGCAGGAGGGCTGCGTGGCCATCACACGAGCCTGTGCTTTGTCACAAAAGAAATCAGTCTTTGTGCCCCCATCTATTTGCAAACCAAGCTGGCTTGTCTCTGCCTTAGCTCATCGCAGGCAGGTTCAGGTTCCTGTGAAATTTCTTGGTTTTATGATAGCCATTAAAGTCTGTAAACCGCTCTGAAGCGCTTGTACAGAAATAACTTTCCTCAACTCCCTTTGGGCAGGCTCTAAAACGAGCGTTGAACAATAGCTCGCGCTCTCCTGACGAATCAACTTGCATTTTGGGGGGAGAGACTGGGAGATGATATAAAACAATGGGAATGTTTTAACTGCTTCGCTTTTTATGGTCCTGTATCTTAACCCTGACCTTACCTGACTGCAGCAGAATCTAGATGTGCTCCAAACCTAGAGCTGCAGGCTCATGGGTGAGCGGCTCCATCAAACTCAGGGGAAGGTTCAATAAATCAATGAGGCCAAGCAAGAAAAGGGGTGTGAGAATAGTTGTGACTGGGATGCGTTTAACTGAAAGCTGTTTCACCTAAAATTTTATTCATCCATCCATAGATACAACCTAAAGGTTGTCTCAATAGAGTTGGTGATCACTTTGGTTTTTTTAGACGATAATAGAAACACGGAGGTTCAGGTGGGAAGGTAAATAAACTGGTCCTTATGGCCTGAAGTCACATTTTGGTTGCCTTTTTCTCTTATTTCTGTGGTGTGCAATAATTTCTAGGTCACTGAATACTGGTTGCAATTGTTGAACGCTGGCAATGGTGATGATAAGTGTGCTAGCAGTGTTTATTTTGTGTCCTATTCTGAAATTTGTGCTCTTCTACTGAAGTCTTTCCTGCTTCCGTTGTTTGACTTCTGAGACCTCAAACATGGATTTGTGCTAACAAAGCATTTCAGTTTTGTAGATGTACATGCTGCAAGACAGGCTTTCAGAAACTCAGTTGGAGAACTCAAGTCAGAGTTGTTATGGATAGATTTCAGATTTAAAAATAAACTGTTTGTTCTTTTACAATATTTTTTTACGTGTGGTCTGCCTGTGTACTCATCAGGCACTGTGAGAATATCTGACAGAAATGGCCTCTTTTTAGGAGGCTGCGGAGTAACTCAAACCTGCACCAAAGCTTCTGACTCTGTGCTTGCTTCTCAGTAGCATCCCACTATCCTTGTTCCTCTTACTGTTGACTGAGCAACTTCTCTTGCTTCTTTTTGTAGGCTGGTGGTTTGTGAGTACTGCAGAGGAGCAGGGCTGGGTCCCTGCTACGTACCTGGAATCCCAAAATGGAACCAGAGATGACTCTGACATCAACACATCCAAAACTGGGGAAGGTATGGAAAGCTTTTTGTTGTCAAAGGCAAACCAATATTCACTTGCTGTATACTTTTCCACCAGTAGGAAAAGATCAACTTTGAAAATTTACTACCACTCATGGCTGCTAATCCACTGCGTTAATCTCTTCTGCTTTTTTGAATCAGTAAATAAATTTAAATTGTTGAAGAAATTAGGATGAAGTACCATGCCTGTAATTCTTTTGTGACTGTCTTGGACTGTCATTGTGTTTAAAAAAACAAAACAAAAAAACACTGAAATGATACCCATCTTAATACCCTTAAACTATAAAAACAAGAAAAAAAAACTCCGGTGCAAGTCCAAGCAGCATGTTCTGACAGGTCTTGGACTATGATGTCTGTCAAAGGAAAGAACTTGCATGGCTTGTCTGCAGAAATTATATAAGTGAGAGCTTTTATTTGGAAGAATATGCTTTTTGGAGCCACGGGTAATTAAAAGGAGTGAGATTTAACTTCAGTGGTGGCTTCTCAGTACATTTTTGTTAAATTAATCCTTAAAACTAGTTTAAGTGCTGGTTGCTGTGGTCTGTGATTGTGTGGAAAGGTAACTTTATTTGGTGTGGTCTTACTCTGTTACAACTGAAGTGCCATTTGTCATGTATATGTATCCAGCTGTGCTGTTTTTTGGCTAAAGATGCTTAATTTGGGTTCCAGAAATGGAATAGTGCAGCCTCACATGTTCCCCTGTTCCATTATGAAAGACTAACCACATCTTAATGGACTTCTCATGTAGCAACTGTGTACAAAGGACACTTTTATTATCATTTGCTTCATTCTAATGAATCTCTAGCTAAATTTGTAGGTGCTTTTGACATGACACTTACGTAAAACGTATGTGGAAACTCAGCTGACCTTTCCTTAGCATAGAGGAAGGAGGTTTAGAGATGTGTCAGGGTGACAGTCTGCCCATTAAGATAGCAAACCAGCAAAACGTTACTTTGCTGGGCCTCAAGGGTGACATCTGTGGCTTTATTGAAATCTTTGGCTCTAACTCATTTTTCTCTGCTCAAAGCTACGCATATCCTGGTTCACTTAGGGTTTAGAGGCTGACTGTAGCCTGGTAGGCAGGGAACCAGTCTGGTATGATGCAACATCCTAGCAGATGCAGTAAAGTTTCCCTGTTAGTATAGACCAAAAAACTTGCTGTTTTCTGAAAGAGCAGAAGAATGCTTTGTCTGTTGATCTGTAGCTGCCTCCCTTTTCCTGACTCTTAAATATGAAGCATGCTTGACAGCCTTATTGCTTAAACTGCTTTCATTTCAAGCTCTCCTCCTCCTTTCATGTTGCCCTCTGGAGTGTACTCTGCTGAGGATTGTTGCTCCGTGGCAATCTGTCCTGGGTAATGGAAAATCCATCAAATGCTCCTTATCTTCTTCCTCTCGGTCCTCTTTAATCCACTACATTGCTCTCCTCAGCTATGGTCAGCAGTCACATTCCCTGCCTTACTGCAAATCCAGATACACTGAAACCTGACACTGTTCTTCCCTTCTTGTTCAGATCCATCCCAGTGACAAATCTAATTGCATTACCTCTGCAGCTGCTTTGATGTGCCCCAGCTTTCCCTTGCTTTTCAGTAACTTTGTTCTATGTTATTAACCACATAAGCTGAGGCTCCTTTTGTTCTTTGTTTTTTCAAGTAAAAGATGTTTTACTTGAGCTATTCTCCTCTCCATATAGTGGAATGGCCTCCCAATAGCTATAAGTAGGAAAGAAAGGCTTCCATAAGAGAGGAAGGAAAAACTCAGTTCACTCTCTTAATTAAGAGATGTAAAACCAAATGTTTACACAGATGATTTGCCCACTTTCTCTCAGTAGGCAGAAGGAGACTCCAATGTAACTGAGGAAGACGGCACTTTGGTTTAAGTGCCCTAGACCCTGCATGTAGAGTACATAAAATTTTCAAAATTAATTCTGTAGATGTAGACTTCCTGCATCTATGCCATCTGTACTGTCTGCTTTGAAGGGCAGAAACAGTACTATAGGGAACTTTCTTTTTCAGCCTCTTAGCCCTCTGCATTTTCAGAGGGCCCAGAACAAGTCCACAAGCCAGGTAGACTCAGAGGTCCTCTCTATGGTGGCAGACCCTTGTAGAGATAAGGAGGTGCTGGGTGCAAGGTATTAATAATACTACCCCTACATACATGTATTACTAATAATTCTGTGTATCTCTAGTTACTTCACTGAGAGACAAACGTGTTTCCTCCCTGTGTTTGAGCCTGCACAACATCTTTGGTCAGCATGAGGGTAGACAGTCAGCTGCTACCTGGGCCTGTGTTTGGAGTTAACACCCTCTTACAGAGCTTGGAAAACATTCAGAAAGCAATCTAGAGAAACTTGTGTAGCCACAGGAGCTGTTAAAGTAAACATCTTAAAATGATCCCTTAAAAGGTTTAGACACTTCTTGATAAATAACCTTTCTGGTGACTAACTAAGGGATGGCCACCGAAGTCCAAGTCCGGGATCGCATGGCAAGATTCAGTATTGCTGAAGATGAAAAACTGACTCACAAAAATGTGGCTGAAGTATAAAAGCCTTATTACTAGGGACAGCCTTACAACTGTTGTATAAAGGAGAACACGGTGGATCTGTGTGACCCTTTGTGGGAGACCAGGAGATCCCAGATAGCTGAATCCTCCACTCAGCTCTGCTCTGAGCAAGGAGCTGTGGGTGGCTGACCTCTGACATGAATTTCTCCCCCTTCCACAAACCTATTAGGTCAATGTCCTTAATCTCCTCGCTTCTTGGACAGAAACCTCCTAACACAGTCACGATCTGTGTCAGCGTTACTGTGAATTCATCTGTAGCTCCTCTCTCTGCTATAATCTGTATGTCTCCTAAAATGTCTTGTGTTGTCTCTCATGTAGTGTGTGTGTAACTGGCAGTCTAACATCATGTGGATTTGGAGAAAGCTACCAGGTTAAGCCAATGTGAAAGAAAAACACCACCAGGAAGGACTGAAGACAGCTACTCATTTGTGCCACTGTGGGCTTCCAAGAGGATTACTAAGTCCCTTTAGCCAAAACCACAGTGATCTATGTAGTTAAAATCCAGCTCCCCAGAAAATTCATGGTTCTTCTCTGCTTTGATCCACGTGGGATCAAAGGAGAAGTACAGAATACCACTAGCTAGACACTGTGCCTAGACACCACACCTCTACTTAGGGTGGCTAGGGAAGGTTTAGGCCTTACAGCAAAGGAGAAATTTGAGGTGGGTGAGCTGGGTGCAGGAATTTGCACCAAGCCTCAGTAGCTGTGAAGGGGAAGAAGGCGTCAGCTGCTTTTTTGGGGAAGTTATTAACACTTGTTCAACCAATCCTTCCCCTGATCAAAACATTTTGCTGTTCCTAGTTGTCTGTAAAGCATAGTGTTAGAAGACTGCGAGTATGAGGGCATATTCCCCAAATGACTGCAGAGTCAAGCGATTATTAATGAGATAATGAGCTGATGAACAGCTTTCTCAGCATCACTAGGAGAACAGTTGTGGTCGTGCCCTAGAGATAGCTGAAGTGTAATATTTTGCATTACTCTTGTCAGCACCAAGCATACTTTCGGTAGTTGCCAAACTAGAGTGGAAGCCCTTACATGGGAAGAGGAAAGTGTTCGTCTGTGTTTGTGCCAGTCCAGTGGTTCCTGTGTTGTTCACATCTCCACAACCAGAAGAAGGAACTGAAGTATGGTTCCAAGTATGCAATCTGGAAAACAAGTGGTGTCCTCTGTGCACAGCTGTTCTCACAACGCCATTTCCATAAGTGTTTTGTTTTTGTTTATATTTTGTTTATATTTTAAGCATAAATTATTGTTTGAATGTGGGACTAATTCTCAGTTCTGCCATGTTAGCTTCTTGAGCCTGCTCAATAACAGGAAGGTTAGTTTGTTCATTATTTTCTCTTAATCATGATCTAGACATCAACTACTAACATAATGAGTATTATCAGCGGTAGTGCTTGAGTTGCATGTTGCAAGCAAGGAGACAGCAGACACTTTCCAGCTGGGTGCAGTTCCTGAGTGCTGTTACAAGTGAACTCACTTATCAGAAACTACCGTTTTTTTTTTCCCTGATTTTTTTTTTTTAGTGATGTGGTAATTTATTTAGAGAGCGTTAGAGCCCTGTTGGGTTTGATTACTGCATGCAATGGAGTGAATTCTCCAGAGACCCTGTAGCCTAACAAGGAGATCCAACTGCAGTGATGTTGATCTGTCCTGACCCTGCAGCCACCTTGGACACGTTTTCCTTTGTTGTGCAGCTTGCTTTGTGTCTATGTCTGTGTTTTCTATTTTTTTTAAAGAAAATTAATATCAAGGGTGGCAATTTGTGACAGTTGTAGCTGGTTTCTGTTACTCAGGCTCAAGAAGCTAACTTGTTTCACTGTACTATATAAACTAAACCAAAGTTTCTGCATCCCATCTAACCTGTTCTGCTAACAAGACCAGTGCTTGTAAATGCCATGTTTTGTTTTTATTCCTCACCCTCCCATCATTTTTTTTTTCCTTTTATGTTTCCATCCACGTTCCAAACTAGTTTCTAAGCGACGCAAGGCTCACCTGAGGCGCCTGGACCGGCGATGGACGCTGGGCGGGATAGTCAACAGGCAGCAGAGTCGAGGTGAATGAATAGCTTCCTATGGCACTGGCCTCTAAGGGTGCACCAAAAATATACTACTGTGCACTGGGGTGGTGCGGCTGGTGTCCTTGGTCTGCGTCTGGTACTCTGCTAGAGATGTGGATTTCGTATGTGATGGCTTGAGGGTGTCTTGGATCCATGGTTGGGCACCCCAAGAGCTGGAGGCTAATAACCAAGTGTAATTCTGCAGTCGGGTTGCTTGTGCAGCTTGGGGAAGCTCACATCTGTTGTGTTTTAACTTGGGGCACATCTGTACTCGTACTTACTGAGGTAGGAAAGACTAAGTGATACTTTCAGGGCTATTAAAATGAGAAGAATGCCAAAGAGTCACGGTCAGAGATGTGCGTACTGGAAAAGTGCTTGGTGTGGAAAGATGAGAATCATTCCACTTGGTCTCCTTTCTTCCCTGCAATAAGTGCCTGGTACTAAAGGCAGACTTCTTGAGAAGTTTTGGGAGATTTTGATCTCAGTCCTAGTTGTTGAAAATATCACCACTAGCAGCATCTTTTTAGCTTTGCTGGCCTGGCAGGGAACATAGGAGGGGAAAAAACAACCCCACCACCTTATGTTTTGAAGTGGCCTTTGGGTAAAGTCTGAGTAACCTTCCAAACAAAACGTTTCTCTAGTGCATGCAACGCATCTTTCCCAGAGTAAAAGTACCTTTTTGTTCTCTTCCCCCTTCCTTGCAGGACCATCCAGGTGTGGTATTCATTGTACTTTATAAACGGGAAAAAATCACTTGTACCTTTTGTGTAAGCTTTATGTAATCTTACTGAGGGGTGTGGATCCAGATACAAGTGAAAGAGAAACTTAACAGTTGAGGGAAAAGGTTCCCTGTCCTAGTATGGAGAGAATGTATTTTTAAGGTTTCAAATTTATCTTCTCCTGGGTTTGGTGTGTGTGCAGACCCATGCAGGTGTCAAGCAAAGTATGAATTCGGTGACACTTTACCTGTACTTCAAAGTATCACTGAGGGATTCGAAGCAACAAGAGTGGTGTAGCTATTGTAGCTTCACCCTGCAGCAGCCAATACTATCCTCAGAAGACATGGTCTTGCTTCTTAGTCACCAAATATACCCTGAAGGCACCAAAAACAAACAAACAAAAAAATGTAAGCACAGGAAAACAACTTATGCTTATTGCTGTTCCTAAAGAAGTCGGGAGCTACTTATTTTTGCATGTCAAAATCTGGCAGATACTCCCTGACAATTTAACTGGGAAAAATTGGGGCAAACAGTTTCCTAAACATTTTGTTTACCAGTTTAAATAAATACATTTTTCCTATTCATACCATATTACATTAAAAAAAAAATCCATAAAATACCAAGGCTGCAGGGTCAGTCCTATAGCATAGTGGATTGGTATAACTCAAGGATCGAAGTTCCAGTCCCAACTTTTCCCTCTTATGCCCATCATCTGCATGTGTGTCTTCTCCAGACCTGCCCTCTGGCTGGTGTCACAGTGTCTTCCCTGGCAGCCTTCCACACCACAGGCTCACACAGTCTCTTCTACCCCTGCCTTTGTCTTGCCTGGTAAAAGTTTCTTTCCTTTTAGGTCAAGCAGTGCTGGGTTTCTGAGTTTGGGAGTGTGTGCTTTATCTCCAACTAGATCTTGGCACAACCTGCAGCATCTCAAGGGTTGGGGCTCATCCTCCAAGGAGGAGCTGCTGCTATGAGCTCTTTCCAAGGCATTTCAGCCCCAGCTAGCCAGGTTAGCAAGAACCAAGGTATTCAACATCATCTGAAATAGTAGGCTAGGAGCTCTTACAGGAGCAGGTTAGGAAGTAAAAGTGATTTGAGCTTGAGGGCGGGTTGGAGGCAGTATGCATCTGGCATAGCTGCAGCCTGTACAGACATTACTGCTTCCAAACTGCTATTGTAGAAAGTATGAGTCTCTTTGGGTGTTCAGCCCGCTGCTCTCTAACAGATCACAGTTTATGTGAGGTCAGGAGAGACTCGTTTTCCCTTCTTTCCCTCCCATCCCAGCCCAAAAGGCATAAAACAAGGCCAAATTTGGGTGGGTTTGTGCAGAAATGACCGAATGCCTGAACTGTACGCACGCTGCTGCCAGCCTGCAGGCTCTTGCTCCAGAGCACAGAAGAACTAGTGCTGCTCAGACATGAGGCTGCCAAAACTGTTTAACGGAGGGTAAACAGCTTCCCCTCCCCCACTTGACCTCTTTCTTGGAAATAAATCCAATTAAACATTTTGGCTGAAACTCATCCCACCCAGTGATATTCTGCTTGTGATAGTCCCAGCTTTTGGAAGGGTTAGCTCCAAAAGTTCACTGCAGTTTAAAAGCAACCTGCAAAGGATGCTTCCTTTTACATTTATGCTTGGGTACCATTGATAAGCATTTTTATCTGCCAGGTTTGTGGTCAAACTACTTAAAATCCAAAATTAAGGATGGGTTTGAAGGGTAGGATTTTCCAAGTGACTTGAGTGTTTCAAGTCCCATGTACCAACCTGGGAATGCTCCCAGCGCTTTGCAAAAGCAGGCACTTGCTTCTCGTCTTCTAAAAAGCAGGATCTTAGTGGTCTAGCATGTCATCTGCAGTCAGCCTGGATGTGCCCCTGGTTATGTGCTGGGAGCATACCCTCTCTAGCTGAAAAGGCCAGTCCTGTGCCAGTCAGGACAACTCAGAAGTATCTACTGCCCTGAGACTGCAGGGATTAGTGCAGAAGAGAGGGCTGTTTGCCTCCCTGGGAAAGACTACTTAATAGGGGGAGATGTATCAAGGGTAATGTATGGCTTATTTATTTCCACCATTTTCAAGGCCATTCAAAGAAGCTAAGCAACCCCGAAATTTAGATATTTGGGAGCAACGTTACTGGGTCTGCAAATAAGAAAGATGAAAGACAAATTATTGAATATCGTGGTAGTGCTCCTTTATTAAAGCTGGAAAAAAATCTGCAAAGAGAACAGCTGTAGCCTGTTTTTACAAAGAGAAACAGATGACATTTGTTGCTGAAGTTTTCTCTTTAAAATGTCTGTGGTGTGCCCAGATCTAAGAGATTACATTGGTTTATGTTTCTTGTATAGTTGCAGAGCTTGTTGTTTTTTTTTTTAAATGTTAAGTGTTTTTAAATGTGGGAAGTTTTCTAAACTTTTGTCTATACATAACGAAATTCAACTAGTACAAATACCAGTTGTGAGGAGAAACCTGAACATTTGTAGTTTGCTTCAATGCTGACCCTTGTTGGACCTGCAAGCTACGGCGTTGGTGCTCGCTTGCACCAGGTGAAACGCTGTTTCTACAAACGCATTTACTTGGAACTTCCCCTAGGAGAGGGCTTAGGATTGTTTACAGACTGACTTCATGAGAAGTCAGTTGTGTTGTTAGCGTTTGGTCGGGAAAAACTGGGGGGTTGCATGCTGTTTTATATACCAGATATTTGACATAAGTTATGGCTTTCCTGGTTTTGTGCCCAGCACTCAATTGGAGCTGGTACGATGCGGGAATAGCTTTATTCATACCAACAGTGCGGTGACATATGGGCTGAGTTCCTGCCAAATGAGCCTATTACTTAAGAGTAGCTGCTAGCACGAGAAGCAAGCTATTCACTGAAAGAGTTAAAGCTACGATTTGGAAACTGGAGGTCTTCCGACTGCTTGCCTAACTTACGGGGAGGGGGGAGAGGGGGCAGAGGGAGGGAAGGCAGCTGTGTAACCACTGGATCGCTCTTGATGCTCGAACCCCATCTCCCTGCCCAGGCAGGTCGTTCTGCAGCCAACTTTCCAGCTGTGCAAAGAGACCTTGTTCAATAGCAGCAACCCAGCCTGGCTGCTGCGCTCGTGTGCTCTGACCCTTTCCTGCGTCTTACTGGATCCGCTCTGCCTGCTTCGGCAGCCCCTGCATCGCTCAGCCCGCGGGACTTCTCCCTTTCTTTTCACTCCTTCCCTGCTTGTCCTTCATCCACTGACACCATTCGTCACTGGTGGCTTTGCAGCCCTAAAGCAGACGGGCACAGCAGCACGTTTGGGTTGTTCTTTCTCCATCCCCCCGTACCATGCTCCAAGGAAAGTAGTAAATGTTTATTACCCCTCACTGGTTGAAGAAAGAGCATGTGCAATGCAAAAACTGTTTAGAAGAAACGTCGTTTATGTTCTTCTTTGTGTTGGCATCATCCTTTCTGGTATTTAAAAAAAAAAAAAAGGGGGGGGGGGGACAAGAAGGGGAGAGACAAAAGCTGAAGAGCTCCTGTCTGCAGATGAACGCAGTTGATAACTGTGGATAGCTATTCTCTCTGCTGAATATTTAGACAAGTAAAACCAAGTCGGTGCTGAATTACTGCCCGGCTTTCTGGAACGGGGAGGCTTTTTCCAGAAGCAGGTCTGACAAAGGGGGGGGTGGAGCGGAGGGGTGGGGGAGGGCGAGTGCAGACTGCTGACTGAGGGGAAAGTATTTTGTAAGAAAATTCTTCTTGCGGTTTGGAAAACGTAGGGTTGGGGCTGTTGCGTTTTGCTGAGAAATCGTTAATTGGCTAATTTCTAGCCCGACTCCCCTCTTTCCCCCACCCCCAGCATTTCAAACAAGGCCGGGGTCATGGAAAGTTGGGGGCACGTACAAAAATACCAGCTGGGCAAAGGAAATTGCTCCTGTGCTTGGTCGGCTCCCAAAGTGCCGCCCATAACTCGTCTGCTTATTTGTGGAGACCGAAAAGAGCAAACTTCTAAAATATAGGTGAAGGAGGGGTACCCGAAGCGGGGCCTTCGGATCTTGGAGGCAGAAGCATCTGAGCGCTGGCCATTTGCCTGGGAGAGATGAGGCTGATTGTGCAGGGCTGGAAACGTGCACGGTATTTTAGCTGCTTAAACGCAAGGTTCCTGTCCCAAATACTTCACAGCCTAAACAAAGAGAAAGAAAGCTCGTGCATCAAAGGAGCTCGGGCAAGTGGCAATTTGGCACACATCTTATTGCAACCAAAAGGTTTTTCACAGTGGAAAGTGATACTTGTTTGGTATTTTTAAAAGCTTTTAGAGAAGGGCTAAAGCAAAACTTGTTTGGCAAGGCAGGAAGCTGGGGTAGGTAAAGCTTATTTTAGGAAGGATTTGAGAGTTTGGGGTTATTTGATATGACGGAGGAGGGAGCCTGCTCAGGTTGAGCAGGAAAAGCATCATAGGAAAAGCACGGAGCTGAGTGGGAAAAGATGAAAGGATGTGGAGGAGTGGGAAACGCAAAGGGAGCAGACCACTTGAACGTGTAGTAGGATGTTAAAGCAAAGTGGTAGCACTAAGGCTTGGAAATTCAAGCTGGGACCACTTAATTTGGTGTAACACGTGATAAGTAATCTGGTTGAAGAACCAGAGTGAAGAACCAGAGTGATGGTGGTCAAGAACAGCTTGCTGAAAGGCTGGGAGGGGAGCAAAAGAGAGGATGTGGCTGTGCAAAAGAGATCGAAAGGCCAGATCAGAGCTCTAGCAGAGAGGAGCAGCAGTGATAGAAGATTTTGAAGATGTTGGGGAAAGGAACTGTTACCTTGGTGATAGACTAGGAGGAATCTGAAATAACCAGTGCCAAAGGAATTGGGAAGATTGAATAAGGAAGATTTGGAAAGCACTACTGAAGTTCTACGTTACAACTCCAGCAGTAAAACTGCAGGTCTGCTTTCCTTGACCTGACAGTAAGTATAAATCCAGACGGCCAGAGGAGGGACCAAGTTGTTTCTCAAGACACCTCGTAATTTTAATGGTGTGTGTGTGAGCACACGTGTAAAATCTGAAGCCCTGGTTTGACAGATGGGATTGGAAGGAACTTCATGGGCTGTTAAGTTTGGTGTCTTGCTCTGTCAGACCATTAAGTACGGCTTCTTCAGGAACTGATGGAGCTTCATCTTAGCTGTTTCAAGGTTTTAATTGAGGAATAGGGCTTTTTCCTTTGTCTTAGTGGGTCACCTGATACAGAAGGCACCGTGTCCAATGCCTAAAAATTCTTTGAGATTCCATTTTTACCAGTAGACAAAAATACAGCAGACGAAACAAAACCCATTTAGGTATACACTGACTAAAGGGATGGTGATGGAATGGACACGCCTGCTGACCCTTTAACTACATGCTCTAATCCTACACACAAAAAGAAGCATGAAGCATGGATATTAAGTCTTCCTAAATTATAATAAGTTAAATGTTAATATCACTACCTTTTCTGCAGCCAGTATGTTTTATCAGAGCCAAGGAACAGGCTGGGTAAGACAGAAGTATTTCAGTTCCTGCTGCACCATGGCTGCAAAAATGTCCTTTTGCTGCTTGATGAGTATTGCCAAGGTGCCTGTAGGTCATCTTGCTCTGCTGTAAATCGTGTGATGATATAAAAGCAGCTTTATAAATACTATTTATGTAGAAAGTTGTGCTTTATTAATATATTTTTTAACCTAAAAATAGATGGGAGAAGACATGTAGGCACTCCTGAATTGTCCTAGCATGGGTTTGGATTGCTTGGTGAGAGTTGCTTTCACACTGCTTCCAACAGCCTTAGAAACAATCTCTGTTCTCAAAACCAAGAGAAGCTGCACTGAAACCTGCCTGGCTTAATACAGAGAAAGGAGTTTTACACAGGGTTTGTGGTGCCAACACTTCAACATTTTTTTTCCCTTCTTTCTTTCCACGAGCCGTTGAGGAACATTGTACATCTTTGGCTTATGAAGGAATGACCCACAACACTCATACCACTGGTTTCCTTGTACCAGGTCTGCTGAAAATAGCATGGCTGCATACGTCTGGGACCATGCTGTGCAAACCACACACTATACATAGCAGTAATGCAGGGCAATGTACAGCTTAAATGCTTTGTACTGTGTATGGGCACATGTCCTAGCTGGGCTTCAGCAGCCTGTGTTACACTTGCTGGTGGGAAGTCTCGGTTGCTAGACAAAGCCTTTCTCTAGTTTCGTGGTTTGTCATATGGCTGCTACAACTGTCTTTTACTATCCACACAATTTTCCCAGTGATCCACCAGGATTTGCATCTCAGTTTTGGCCCCAAGCCTCTGCTGTCTTTCTTGAGGAGCTTTTAGGCAAAACCAGAGTAAAATAGAAGCTTACCTTTCTTTGGGGAGGAAAAAAGGAAGGAGGAATGTTGATAGGGAAGTGGGGTTCTGCAGTAACTAGTGGATTCAGCGCTGGGCTGCCAGCCTGCCTGGGAAGGCTGGGCTAAACACTTCTACAAGGGGGTGGCGTGGGTCTGGTAGTCCAAACAGCACAGAAATCCTTGTGGTGTGTGTTTTAAGTAGTCCGTGTCTGGGGGGGAAGGATGACACACTAACTCCTTCCTTCCAAGCAAAGTGGGTTGCAGTTGGATAATGCATGATGTGACAGACGTCGTAGCTCTTTGCCAAGCAGGCTTTGCTTCTTCATGCTTGCCTTTTTCGGGCTTACTGTGATGGCTGAATCTCCAATGGAGCTATCTCCTTTAGTTCAGCCGGGGAAGATATCTTTGACCTGCGAATTAGAGGTAAGGAAATACAAGTTAAGTTGGCTGATTGAGTTATTAACACATCTCTGGGTGTCACAAGCTAAAAACAGAGGTATCGTTGTGCCATTTCCAGCTGATCCTGAAGGGGAGTAGGACTCTCATCCCATTATTTCCAAAGTGCAGCCTTTTAGCTGGTGTATGTGTTTCGTAGCACATACTAAAGTTTATTCTGCCCACTTGACCTCAACGGTGAAGTTGATGTAATGGAAGCTGCAGCTGGGGAATACAAGTTATACTCGTGTTTGCATTTTCTTCTGCTAATTGTTAAGTCAAAACTTGATGAATCAGAATTAAACACTTGTGAGTTCTTTGCAGATCTGGGCATACAGCTTTGTTGGTAGGCCTGGGACGGTTCACTGACGTGTGTTTTGTAACATCGCCTGTCACAGTATCTGAACAAAACCAGCATATTTCAGAGGTGTCTGTGTAACTCCGTGCAGTGTCTTTTCCCTGGCTGCTGCTCTGCTGATTCTCTCCTGAAGCCATTTGTCTGCGTGAAGTCTTTCCAGTAACTTCATGTATCTATCATGAAGTGTCAAATAGCTTCTCTTAACGACTTGTGAGTAGCTGTAATCTGATCTGTCGAACCCTACATCAATCCTCTGAAGCGACACATCCATTGAAAACTCCTCAGCTCCCTCCAGCAAGCGGTGGTTTAGGCGTAACGTCCTCTGGCTAGAGGATGTCTTTGAGAAGCAAACCAGAATTACACTTGGGTTGCGAGGGGGCCCCTATCTTCAGAATACGGTTTAAGTTACAAACCTCATGTGTGTTTGTGGTATCCCCTGCACCACTGAAAGAAACCAACCGTGTGTAATCTTGGAAATGACCATAATTTTTGCTGTGAAAGCACTTTGCAAGGGGAAATTTTAATGGTGCCTTCCTGTTTTTGATCTGGGGGCTTAAAATAGAACTGCTAGGCACAAACATCGTAGGGACCCTCTTCTCTGAGTGGATTTTTAACCCAGTTTTGATTTGTCTTGCTTCGTGGGAGAACTTTGGAAAGCTGCAGCTCAGAAAGGCCCACCAGTCCCTCCTGTGCATCCCAGTGTCATGATATGTGGATGGGGCTGTGTTTTCCTTAGCAATTTGGTGTGTGTTTGAAGAGGTGGCCTCTGTCTCTGGTTGCTCAGTACCACTGACAAGCAGTGTTGTGTGGTGTATGCAAGGCAGCAAGGTGAGAGCAATAGGCCAGGCAGTATTGTCATATATCTGTTATCCTTCTCCCTGGTAGCATCTCACCTAAATGCGTAATGGAGGGAGTGATTTGTGTAGAGAAGGAAGGGATTTAATGTTCAGAAGGTGATTGCATCCTAGTTTGCAGAGGACCCTTGCCCCAAACTGTCAATTCCCCTCAATCATCAGACCCAGAAATGTTGTGAGGTTGATGGGTGATCACTGTGCCCATTTCTCAGCTACAAGAAGTTGTGCTGGAGCAGGTGTTTGGAAAGCTGTGGTGCAAATCCAGGCGTGAATGCTGAAGTTGTGACCTCCCCTGCCCTCTGCAGCAGTAAGGAGGTCACATCCCTGGAGAGAGAGTGGGACAGCGAGAGGAGCTGGAGCTAGCTGAAAAGCTGGCTTTAGCTGCAGCAGGGCCTGCTGTTTATGTGAAAGAGAAATAAGATAAACAGAGAAACTTCTGCTGTAGCTGTAGTGGCAAGGGTGAACTCTGATAGAGCAGCTCTGGTATGGGGGAGAGACAAAGCAGAGCCTTCTTCCAACACTAAACAAACGCGTGGCTTAGCTCTGCATTGCTGGCCTAGAAATGGAAGTGTCTGAAGCAATGCATAGCTGGGAGCTGCTGCAGCTCTGCGCACCCAAACTTCTCATCCCTTTCCTCTTGGGGACAAACTCTGGGTGCCCAGGGACCTTCCACAGTTCAGTTCAGTGCTTGGGTTTTGCAGGTGGTAGAAACCGGACTCTCAGCTCCTTTTAGCAGAAGTCACTTTAAAAAAGAGGAAAAATAAGCCTGCCTCTACCATGCAAAGCAGAAACCCAGCACGGAGAACTGTCCTGTGACTTTGAAGTTGGGTTTCGTGTCTGTGGGGAAGGTGTGGTATCTTGATGGCGCTAATTACAAACTAGCTGAAATTCCTTAGCAGTAATAAAGTGGCTGCATTAACAGGGAGCATGAGAGAATATTTTCCACTTGGGGACAAAGATTTTGATGGATTTTATTCCATCGGAGTTAGAAAGCTCTACTGTGACCCGTCAAAGGAAGTTGGCTTATGAGATGCAGTTTTGCTGAATTTTCTGCCACCAGATGCTCTGCCAATGTTTTTTTCCCCCCATTTCAGAGGTATTATTTCTTACTCTGTCTCAGTAACGCTTTTTTAAGTTTCCATGTTTCTCCCAGCAACAAAATGCATTTGAGCCACAAGACCAAACAGATGGCTGGGTCTGCTTCGCTCTTTCCAAACGAGCGCTTGCCTCAAGCTGCTGCAACCTTTTCATAGCTCCTTTGTTCTGCAGCGATCAGGAACTCTGCATTCGCTTAATTTCCTGCCAGTTCCTGTGCACTGACAGCCCCCTGTTTGTTCCTGGCCGTGCCTTGTTGTGACTGCCAGCAGAAAGGGCTAGGAAGGCCGGTTGGGGTGTGCTTTATTGCTTGCCTTCCCTGCCTTTGATCTAGCCACAGAAACTCATGCTGTTACATGCACTGCAGCCTGGGTTCAGGAGAGGGGTTTGGTAACTTTTTCCACGTCTGTTGCTGCAAAGCGAGGCTGGCACTTCATGTTTTCAATGCCAGTTGTAATTTTTCAAGCTAACGGAGGGAAAGGTTGACCCCGAGCGTGATGGAGGTGTTGCAGTAAGTGACTCCTGGTGGGCAGAGGAAGATGCTGAGAAAGTGTTTGCTCTGCTCATTGGCTTGCACTCAGCAAGTCGGCTCACCTCTGCCCAGCCTGGAAAGGAGATAGCATCCCCATCCACCTCCAGCAGCTAAGTTTTTGGCTTAACCCCCCTGCTTGAAATCCAGCCTGTGCTTTTGAAGTACGTGTCTCGGTTCTGGCCCTCCTTTCCCACTGCCACCTGCGTACTTCTCTGGAGTGAGGTCTTGCAGAAGCGTGTTTGCAAACACTTCACAACCCATGAATGCAAGATGATGTATGGTCTCCTGTTAAATGCACACCCCTTTTGTTCACATGTCACTTCTTTTAATGGTGTTTCAAGCTCGTTCCTGTAGCCCCACGCTGCTCTGGAGCTGCGGGGAGAGCAGCGAGCGTGCTGGGCCAGCCCCTTGGAGCTGGGGAGCATCGGTCCCTCTCAGGATCCAGGGCTCGGGTTTCAGTAACACAATGCTTCGTGCAACCATGTGCGTGTTCAAAAGAGCCAACTGGCTGGAGCTCCCGCGGTGACGCTCGGCTGATTTGGCAGCCGGGCTGATTCTGTCAAGTTACAGTATGGGAGTTAAGTCCAGCTTCAAATCCTCTTTCTTACCCGCTCGAGGAACTTGGGGAGGGGGGGAAACTCTCAGGGGACTTTGTGTCATTATTGGCATGGAAATGCTCGGTGATTATCAGCAGCAGGGCAGTGGCAAGGGGCTGATTATCTATCATGTCGTCAGCATAAATAATCAGTGGGCCCCTGAGCTGGGCTCCGCCTTTTGTAATGGCTCCACGTAATCGCTGCACAACAGTTTAAAAGCAAGCAGAACAGAAAAACAGCTGGACTAATCCTGACCCTAACTGATGTTGCCTTTTCTCCCTTCACTAGAAGAGAAATATGTCACCATCCAGCCGTACGCCAGCCAGGGGAAGGATGAGATTGGGTTCGAAAAAGGGGTCACCGTGGAGGTCATCCAAAAGAACCTGGAAGGATGGTGGTACATCAGGTAAAGCAGCTGCACGGCCACATTGCTGCAGAACCTGTGGCAATGAGCTTTTCTGATCGTTTGCTTAATGTTAGTACGTAAGTAATTCTTGTTGGGTGAGGACGCCCCTCTTGCATCTTGAAGGAACGTAAAGAAAAGGCTAAGGCCATGCTGATTAAAGAAATAGCACAGTGTATGCAAAAGCTGTAGACTTCCAGTGGGGGAAATTCCTTAACTTCTCAATGTTTTCTTCTTCCTTCAAGTTAAAAGCCCATCTCTGAGTTGATACGAGAGCCCTAACAGTGATTTCTGTTGTGTGTGATTTTAATGTGCTTCTGGTATGGGAGGTTTTCTGCAGCCCATTTAAATCTATTTATAGTAACTGTGAAAGGCTGACTGTGGTCTGTTGAGCTATTTGGGCAGGTGGTGTTATTCCCTGGGACAGAAAAGATAACTTTGGCTGTGGCCCTTTTCCAAACTTACTAGTTGATAAGTCGAATCCATCAATTTGCCTGACTTCTGCCTATCCAGATCAGGTATTCAGGCAAGCAGAGGGGCTGTGGTTGAAGGGCAGGCGAAGTTGTCATTGTGTATCTACCTTTGTTATGTATTTGAAATAGCAGTCATAGAGGAGAGACTTGTGACTTAAAGGGATTTTTATGGGAAAATGTAGGTTAGGTGTGTCTAAGACAGTGGTATAAGGTGTAAGGAGAAGTACTTAATGAGATCTTTCTCCATTTGGGTCCATGCAGCACTTGGGTTTTAGTGCTCTGTTGTGATTCTGCCCCTTTGTAATATAGACATTGCTTAGATGTGTGGACCTGGCCATACTGACACCCCATGCCTTAAAAAGGCACCACAGGTGGCTTAAAAATGCAGGTTTATCTCAGGCTGTGCAAGACATCCCAGCTAGTCATATTTCTAGTCAGCATGTAATCACGATTTTTCTCCTTTCCCTTCCCCAGGCTGTAACTTGCTTTTGTTTAAATTCTGCTTGATTCATCAGCTATGAATGAGGGCTATGAAAGTGCTGACTGCAGCAATGTTTTTGTTTTTCTTGATGTCCTGTACTCAGAAAAGGGATTTTTTTTTTTTCTTCCATCTAATGCTCCCATAGAGGGAAGAGGCTAATAAAGATAGCAGTGGAGTCAGGAAGGCACTCCAGATAGCAGGAACACAAGATGCCTGGGTTTGGTCAGGTCACATTTTTTTCTCCTTTAATCATTCACAGAAGTGGAATCCAAAGTTGCAGATAAAGGAATCAACAGCACATAGGTTTTCTGGGGGGAGGAGCGTTGTAAGACATCTTCAGTTTATTCTGGTTATTTTTCTGAAGCGCAGCTGCATTACTACTGTAGGTTCCCCTTTGCCATACCAACAGCTGTACAGTAAGAAGTCCTTTTTTTCCCCTTTGCCTTGAACTCTGCTTTGGACCAACCATGTTTTTCTAGAAACAAAGGTATGTTTGTGCTTGTCAGGCTTCCTAGCAGAAGTGCGTGTAAGTGGTTCCTTCACGCTGATCCACGTGAAGGGCAGGGGATGCCCCAGCCTCCTCACGGCAGTCAGGGAACACAACGTGCCCTTGGCTTTTTTTAAAGAGAGATTTTGAGTTGAGCAGCCCATTTTTGCTGAGAAGTGTTAGCTCACCCTATGAGTGTGATGACCACGTTGGGTGTCAATTGTCATCCTCTCTGCCACTCCAGGCACTGCTCTGCTGTCTGGCTGGAGAATAAGCAGCTCTTAGAAACGTTCCATTTTTTTTGCCCCTTCAGCAACACTTTGGGAAATGTTGATGCAGCGATCTGTCCCTGACAAGCTGGTCCTTTGCAGCCCAAGTAGCTATCTCAAACTTATTGTGCTGTTTATTAGGTTTAAGCCCCAATGCATACTTTTCCATAGTGTTCAGAAAAAGATTCCCCTTCCTCAGGAATGCCATTTTCCAAGTACTGAGTGCCTTAAAAATAGCAGCTCTTTTCTCCTGTAGTGAACGTGAGGGGAGGCAGGAAGATACCTCAGCTGAATCCTGCTGCCTTGTCTGCAGAGCTGGATAACAGAGGCTGGACACACAAATCAGTGCTGAGAAATAAAAACAAAACCCAGCAGCTTGCAAATGGAATCCACCTTAAAGACATTAGCTTGTTCCACCTTAAATATGTAATTTCCCCAAATTCCTTGCCATGTGCTGATCCTCATTTCCTGTTCTTCTTTTTCTTTTTTTTTTTTTTCTTTTTTTCTTTCTATTTTTTTTCTCCCCCAGTTTGCTTCCCTCTGGAGTAATTCCAGTGCTCTGGAGCTGGAAAGCAGATGTGACTCTCAGACTCACAGAGGCACTTCTGACTTTTTTTTTTTAACATTCCTATGGTTTGAATCCATTTTTTCCTTCATGTAATATAAACAGGGAGGGTTTTGGAATCACTGTGGAACCAAATCACTGCACCTAATTCTGTAGCCTTCCCATTTCGTTGCTGTAGAAGCTAGAGGCAAGATTGGGGTCTTCCTTTATTTTGCCCCTTGTGCATTATGACTTTTTTTTTTAATGACTTGAAATATGGATAAATGAAAGCTCTGGCCTGGTACCCTTCTTATTCTTCCACTGGGCTCAATGGATCTGTGCACTTTTTGTTATGACGAGAGGTGACATTAACACCCCTTATTTAAATCTTGATTTCTAGCCCTACCCTCACCTGGAGGCAATCTTCTCGCAGGCCACAAAAGTAGCAATATGCTACGTAAATCTTTTGTTATTTGCCTGCTTCTTCAGCCTTGTTGGTTGTTCTGAGACCGATGAACAAGGTGCAGTCGGGGTGAAAGTAACTGCACTAGAGTTGAGAGCAATCTAGGATGGGGTTTGAAATGTCTCCAGTAGGCTGTGATTACAAACCGAGGAAGGATATTTGTGATCCAACTCCTGGATGTGAAAGGAAGGTTGTTACGAGTTCAAGGCTTCTCCAAAGCTGGTCAGCCTTCACCTTAGCTCTTGATCTCCCCAGTTTCATAGGTGAAAGTAGCTTTATAAGGTGATGTTTGCAAAGAGCTTTGCAATTGCCGAGTTCAAGGACTAAGGTGAAAAAACATAAGCCAATTTGACTTCCATAAGAATCTTTTATTTGTGGAGTAACACAAATGAGCTGGCAGTTGCTGGCAGCTACTGCTCAGCATTAACTTCAAGTTGAATTTACTAACTCAGAGGAAGAAATAACTCGCAACAGCCTCTCTACTGAGGGTATGTTGCCCAGAGTTATTAACTGCCCAGCTATTGCTGCTACTATTCATTGGGAGAAACTGTGTGAGATCAGAGGTGTGTGAAGCAGCGGGGTTATATGGGCTGATCCAAACACATACAGTTGGCAGGAGAACTAACGAGCCAGTACAGAACCTGCCTGTTGCAGCTTTTCTGATCTTAAACATGTTAAGTCTCCCACAAACTGAGATGGATGTAAAATGTTTTTTTTTCTTGCTGATTCTGCACAATCAGGCTCTGTTGAAAGTAACCTTTGGAATTGGAGCGCTCAGTGCATTGGCCAATGTGGCTTTCTCACAGACTGAAATCTTAATATCTCCAGATCATGTAAAGCTATAAAGTCCTTCAGGGGAAAAAAAAAAAAAAAAACAACTTCCCTGATGCACATGCAGCAGAAAGCTCTGGGCAGTAGCTGTGCAAAAGGACCATCTACTGCAAAACCAGGTGGGGTGAACAGTCTTCAGGACTTGAAAACAGTACTGAGAGATGCCTCTCCTCAAGAGAGGATATGGCATGAATGGGAGTCTCTGTTTTGAGACTTGATTTGAGGTTTATCCAAAAATCCTCAAAGGGGACAGGATTGCGTAGACCCAAATTGCATCCTGATACAGTATCAGTGCCTAGATGCTGTGTTTCTGTTGGAAGCCACATCAAGTCATTACCACTTCATTATTTTTTGTTAGTCTCGCTGCTGCAAACAAAGCTCAGAGCTATTGAGTTGTATTTTTTTTTTTAACACCAGAATCCTTGGAAAACCTTATTACTAAACTCTCTGAACAGAGGAAATTCCGTATCTTTGCCTTCACGTGTTAGAGGGAAGCTGCTTTAGGGAACAGCAGCATTTATGTGTGGTGTCCTTGTTGATCTAGATGTGAGAGAAGGAAAAGGCAAGCTTTCAAACACACAGACCCTTGTGCTCCTTGCTGCAACTACAGCAATTGTACTTGCTTTTGTACAGCAAGATGTTAATGAAAAAAGTCTAAGGAAGCAAACATACACTATGTCTTACTGTACCCTCCATAAAGTCCCAGTGCCATTCATGAGTGTCTGGATGTGGAAAATGAGCCCAGGGTATGCCTTGGTGCAGAAATAGCACAGTGAATCCCAGAATCCATGCTTTGCACGACAAATATACATCCGATAGAGAATGATTTGCTGATATTTTTTCCCCTTCTCCAGCTCCTTCTTCCTCTGCTGTCTGATTTTCCATTTTCACTGAAGAGCCGTAGAGTCCTACTGTTTTAACCTTTGTGTTTCCTGCAGATTTCCTGAGCACCAGGAATTTAATGGTGCCTGCTTTCCTACTTACAGTTCAAGCACCTGCCTTGGGTATCTTGAGAGATTAAAGGGAGAGGGGTTTCAGTGACTCGCTCTGTAGCAAGTTATGGTTTCATTAGGGAAAGCAGAGTTCATCCACGTGGTCCTCCCTGGAGTCTGATTGTAATCTGAAATCCCTGCTGAGGTGTTAGGAATGGCAGGAGTTAGAAAAACCATCTTCCCAAAAGCCCAGTTGTGGAAGAATGACTTCAGTTTGAAGTGTAGCATAAGCAGTTCACCCTGGTGCTCTGGGAGCACGTGCTGGATTCAGGTGCCTGTTCAGATTTCCCAGTTTATTTCTTCAAATAGCCCCTAGCTTGTTCAGGGAAATGAGTCTTCAACAAAGCTGTTTTTTCTAGTCAAATTGTTTCTTGACCTTGCAGTGATAGAGGAAGTACAGTGGTTTAAGAATCCCATTTTCTCCATAAAAGCTGATCAGACTGGACTGGGAGTTATGGGAGGAGGGGAAGTGTTCATTATTATAATTATAAGGAGATAGGATTTCACAAGGGCCTTTTATAGAGCAGATGTAGGGTCTCTGTACTGGGATGAATTTTACTCTTATTTTTAGCCCTCTTTCATTTTGAGTTGCCACTTGGAAGGATTAAAATATTTTTCTCACTGGCTTACATTTTTGCTGTGTGGAAGAATACCGAGTTTATCCAGTAGTGTCTAGATGTGGCATAAAACAAAATGGTGATGCCCTTAATCTTGTGAGTAACTGTGTGCCTTGCCCAGGGACTCCTTCCTTTATGATAAATGACTTAACAGCAGTCTGCAGCTCACTACCAACTGAGCTGACTCTAAGATGTCAATAGATAATACATGAATCCAGACTGCAGAAGCTAGTCTGAGTTACTGCAAGTTCAGTTTTGGATGTTACCATCCATCCTTTTGCCTTTGTTGTTGCACCTGAAATGCTTGAGAAGGCTGTGTTTGATATTTCCTTTTGCATCTTCAGGTATCTCGGCAAAGAGGGCTGGGCCCCGGCTTCCTATCTGAAGAAGGCTAAAGATGATCTTCCGTCTAGGAAAAAGAACTTAACCGGGCCAGTGGAAATCATAGGAAACATCATGGAGATCAGTAACCTGCTGAACAAGAAGTCATCCACTGACAAAGAAACTCAAGCAGAAAATGAGACCTCAGAATCACATATCACCAAGAAAGAAATCAGTTTGCCCATTCTCTGCAATGACTCTAATGGCAATGCCATGATGACCCCAGACAAGCAGGCTTCCAAACTGGCACAAGGATCCCCAGCTGTCGCAAGGATAGCACCACAAAGAGCTCAAATAAGTAAGGCAGTAAAGTAGTTTGGATTACCACTGGCTTGCAATGAATTCTTGTTTTCTGTCTTTCAGGGCTGGCATTGCTTAAGGTCAGCTGAGGTCCTGTGTGTCCTGGCCTTACAGCTGTGGCTGCCTGAGCAAATCTTTGCACTTGTCTGTAGATCTGCAGGGACACCAAGATATGGTCGTTTGTTAACAGTGATAAAATTTGACTGCACTTTTTACAAGGGCTAGCTTATGCTTGTTTATCTTAGCCCATATGCAGTCACTTAACAACTTTTTCTGAAACAATATGCTGCTTTTTTCTCCCATTTTGAACACCCTAAAATGTGCCACCCACCCTCAGTAATGTGGATAGCGTGATTGTCTGTTCAAGTCAAGAAGACCACCTATGTCTTTCCTTGCCTTCGTTTTTCTGTTTTCCTGGAGTTGAGAAAGTCAAGTTGCTATAATGTTTTTACTACTTCATCTACAAAATGCAGATGCTAATACTATTCTGTTCAGGGAATGGCAAAATACTATGATACAGGACAGTATGAATGTTATTAATTTAGCGGATTATTTTTACTGCTGGGGGGAAAGCTAGATACTAGGCCAATTCTTTGCTGGCCAATCTCCAGTGGAGCTGGTCAGTTCCAGCAGAAAATGCAATCCACTACTTTCTGGCAGTGACTTCCTCTTAAATTTGGTAGCTTAGCTGAGATGAACGGCAAAATTACCTTAGTGTTTCTAATATAGCCTCATAGTTACCTCTGTGAAACAAGATAGGAAGCTTAAATATTATAAGTAATGATTTCTAATATTCTTACTGTCACGGAAGAGAGCTGCTGAGGAATGTGTTTAGCAGTAGTTAAAAAGTTAAGTAAACTTTCCCTTCCTCTTTCCTTCTCAGGTTCTCCAAATTTAAGAACAAGACCGCCCCCACGAAGAGAATCCAGTCTGGTTTGTATTGTTTTACAGTATATAGTAGCAGTGGGAAGGTGTGTGGGTGTGCTTTATGAGACTTCCTACATCTGCACTGGGGTGGTGGTTGTAGTATCTGAGACATCCTTTATTTTCATGGCTGTTCATTTTATTGTTTAGGTATTGAACAAACCTAGACATCCTAATGTTAACTGGAGGATTTGTTTTTCAAATCACTGCCCTAAGTCAGCAAGTATAGAACTCTTCTTAAATTGCTGCCACCTCCCAGCTAAGAATGTCTTAGGGCTTTGCTGTGTCTGAACCTAGAAAAAAGTTACTTACAGTCCTACTGAAATAAGTACTGTGAGAAGAAGCTCATGTTGGACATCAGGCGTTTGTACAGATCTAGATATTAGAAGCCCTCATGTGTGAGGATATAGGACTCAAACTAATGTGACCCCATAGCTTCATGACAATCCCTCGGCTGTATGATGGCCTGAATATTTTCCCCAGGAAAAGGATGAATTTTAAGAAGGGAGGATGTCGTAAAGCTGTGATGTCCCATCTATGCACATTAAAGCTTGTTTGGCCAACACATAAGGTTTAAAGTTTCTCTAGGTGTCTTTTGCGAGGACTTTGTCTTGACTTTAAGTGATGACTTGTCTTAACAACAGGGAATCTCTCCCCTCCTTCCATTGCTCCCATCTTAAAGATGGCTAAGTGTGACTGTTTTATATGTTTAATTGACTTTGGATCATATGGAAGGGTGTGTTTTACAGGATTGAGACATCTCCTATGATCCTTTATCCTCAAAGCTGCAAGTCTGCACTAATTTATGTCATTTGGTCCATCATCTTCAGATGGGCACTACTCAGTAATCCATTTGCATAAAAGTCATAATATAAGCTAATAACTTATTTATAGATAGGCAATACGTAGTATTAAATCTTTGCTGTACCCTTTATGAAGAGTATGTGCCTTGTAGTTCTGTCACCTGAGATGCCTCTCAACAAACTAGATGAATATCACACTAGCATTTTCTAGGCTTTGGCATTACATTTGGTTTTAACAAGACTACTGCTCTTAATCCCATACTAAAAATAACAATGACAATACATGTGAAACCCTGAACACGTCTGCTGTTTCCAATTATCTTCATTAAAGCCAAACCATCCTATTATCTGAAGACATTTTATTATACTGTACTTCTGCTGTGTTTCAGAATTTATAGTGCTGAAACATCCAATTACAACATTGTTAGATGCGGTTTCTAAGGTGCAGCGTTGCATTATCTGCAAAATGCTACGTGCTGTGCGAGATGAAACATGGATTGGTAGTCATGGGGATTATCTTAGAAATGGGGGAGCATGTGAATAAATGCAGTATACAAATTGTCTTTCTCCCTTTAATGGTTTAGGATTGTTTTGCCTTCTGCTATCCTGTGTCAGTGGCAGGTTTAGCCTGTGTTCAAGAGATCCTGGCATATTGGAGTTCTTGTGTTAAGACCTGAAGGAATGAAGTGCAAAAGCTTCACCATCCTCTAGTCTATCCGTAGATAAGCAATCTACTAATCTGAAAAGCTTCTGATACTGAAATTCTGGAAGGGGCTTTTATCCCATTTATCCTATTTATCACCTTAAAAATAATTGTAATGAACTCTAAAATGTGACAGCTTAATGTAAAGGCACTTAGCTCTTAGAGGAGTCTGGTATGCTGCCAGAATGGCTGTAAATAGCAGTGTCCTGTTTCTGGTGGAGCTTTTATGCAGTTTAAATGCAGGTTGTGTTGGTGTGCAGGTGTTGGGGTTGAATAGAAGTTCTGGGTCTGTTATGGGGAGGAACTGGAATCTTGTGATCCTAAAGTCCTTTTCCATTCCACTATCACTTCAGCTGAGCAAAGCTTTCCAGGGTCTATATTATCCTTGTTTCTTGCTGTGATAGATGCCTTTTAGGTTGTATCACTGAAGAATTCAGATCATTTAAAATCTATCAGCATATTAAGAGCAGTAATTGATTAGGATTAAGTTTTAATAAAGTAGGATATTTGGCAATGGGGAGAATCTACCTAAATGGGCCTGTTGCAATGCAATTTTCTGCAGTTGTGACAAGCTATCCAGAACTGAGTGTTTCTGGACAAAATCTCGGAGTAAATGGGCTGTTGTTACGGTGGCTGGAATGGCAGTTTACACTTTATGGCCTGTCAGTTAAATGTTTTACTGTTCAGGTAAAGATTATCACAGTTTTAATAGCTAGTGAAGGCGTCGTGAACAGTGCACATTTTGAAAGCTTTCTCTCTTGTGGCCAATCTCAGTACTTCAGCTTCCACTCCAGAGAATCAGGAAGTTGTCGTTAGGAAGTAGCACAGGAAGAAGGAAGAGTTTTAGTGACTAGCACATCTAAGAAGGTAAATGCTTGCTTATACTACTGTTCAGCCCACTGTTTCTCAGGTTTAATTGAACAAAACTTCCTATTTGCCATAGGGTTTTCAGTTGCCCAAACCACCAGAGCCACCCTCTGTGGAAGTGGAATACTACACCATTGCAGAGTTCCAGTCGTGCATCTCTGATGGAATAAGCTTTCGTGGAGGACAAAAGGCAGAGGTGAGCCTTAACAGTGCAACTGAAAAAAAAATAATGCTTGGCTCTTGTAGGGGACTGGGTTGGAAGGGGAGGAGCGGAAAGCAATTTGTTGAGATTTTTGTGTAAGTGACATGTTCCTTGTCATCTCATAGGTTATAGAAAAGAATTCTGGTGGCTGGTGGTATGTGCAGATTGGAGAGAAGGAAGGATGGGCTCCAGCATCTTACATTGACAAGAGGAAGAAGCCAAATTTAAACAGAAGAACCAGTACTTTAACCCGTCCAAAAGTTCCTCCCCCAGCACCTCCCAGTAAACCAAAAGATTCTGAAGAAGGAACAACAACTGGAATGGTTTCTTCAGGGGATACCCAGGACTCTCCCCACAAGCTCAAATATGAAGAACCTGAGTATGATGTGCCCGCCTTTGGCTTTGAGTCAGAGTGTGAAGTAAATGAAAGTCATGAAGAGGGCACTCCTGAAAAACGACTGTTTCAGCCCCTCAAGCCCTCTCCTGTGTCATCGCTTCAGAAAGCAAAGTTCAAAGTCGGAGAGTCTTCAGAGGATGTTGCTCATGAAGAAGAGACCATTTATGAGAATGAGGGATTCAGGCGTTATGTGGAAGATACTTTGTCCAATAAGGAATCTAGTGGAGACTCGGATTCTCAGAAAAGCTCCTCTCTCTCCTTGATCCGAAGGAACTCTCCATGTTCCAACTCCCCAAAGTCATCACTTGTGAAGCCCAAGATAGACAAAAACATCCAGCCCGATCTTGGAAAATGTCACTATTCCAGGAATGAGGAAACAAAACCCAGGTCAGCTTCAGATGTCGGCTTACGTAGCATGCCAAGAACGGGTGTGAAGAAAGAGCCTGCACAGAGTCCTTCCATTAGAGCAAAGCCAATTGTTAGGCCCAAACCATTCCTGAACAAGGCAGATTCTCAGAGCCAAGAAAAGATGGATATCAGCACTTTAAGGCGTCAGCTGAGGCCAACTGGGCAACTCAGGGGTGGACTTAAAGGTTCAAGAAGTGAAGAGTCTGAGAGCCCCCCTCACACAGCTTCTGAGAACCAAGATGATCCTGTTAGGAGGAGCTCAGCTGACCTCATTACAGCTCCTTCCCGTGCCATTTTCTGCTCTAGCCATCCAGCCAAAACAGAGCAAGAAAATGACTCCAGGTGTTTCTATGTGACCACTGACTCATACCAAAAGGTACAGGATTCGGAAATTTGTTTCCCTGCGGGTGTAGAAGTAGAAGTTCTAGAAAAGCAACCCAGTGGGTGGTGGTACCTGAAATACGGAGATATGGAAGGCTGGGCTCCTTCCCATTATTTGGCTCTCCCGGATAACCAGCGAGAAACCACATCAGCAGAGACTGACGCCTCATTTGCCAGGAACAGGAAAAATGAAAACAAGTCAAACAGTTTAGAGAAGATAGAGAAGAGAGTTCAAGCTTTGAACACCATCAATCAGAGCAAGCGTGCTACACCACCCATCCCAAGCAAACCTCCTGGTGGTTTCTCAAAAACGTCGGGGCCAGTCAAAATGAGGAATGGTGTGAGGCAGCTTGCTGTCCGGCCTCAGTCAGTGTTCGTGTCTCCCCCTCCAAAGGATAACAACCTGTCCTGCTCCTTGCGCAGAAACGAGTCTTTAACATCTACTGATCATCTTAGAAATGTCCGTCGGAATTCCTCCTTCAGTAACACACGGTTGCAGCAGGGTGATGCGAAGGGAAAGCAGCCTGAGCGGTCAGGCACAGATGGCTCAGAGACCACCTCCAACCTCCCCACCCAGAGGAATGGGATCCCTGTGTCCACTGTCAGGCCAAAGCCCATTGAAAAGTCCCAGTTCATCCACAACAATCTCAAGGACATCTATGTTTCGATTGCAGACTATGAAGGGGATGAGGAGACTGCAGGGTTTCAAGAAGGTGTTTGCATGGAGGTCCTTGAAAGGAACCCAAATGGCTGGTGGTACTGCCAGATCATGAATGGTGTGAAGCCATTCAAAGGCTGGGTACCCTCAAATTATTTGGAGAAAAAGAACTAATATTGCAATATCTTTAACGTCCCTAATTTATACTGTTCCTGCTGTGTAAATGTGGAAAAAAAAAACAATTACTACACAAAAAGACGTTTCCCTGTGCCCCAGTTTGTACAAAGGGACAAAGAAGTCTATGCTGAGGACAAATCTGCTATGTTCTGGAGAGGTTTGTGGGGTTAACGTGTTGTAAGCAACTATGAGGAAGATGCAGCATAGTCAAATGCCTTTTTGTGAAGTTGTTAATAATCTTGTATGTGTAACAGGGTATGACATCCCATCTTTCCAGTTATTGACAGGAAACCAAATGTGTGCCTTTCATGAGAGAAATACACATGCATCTACCTGGGGAGTTTTGTGCCAAACTCTTTTACAACCTTGGCTCCCTTTCTCCTCGTTCTTGTCCATACATGGAATACCCAAGAGTTTTGGATGCATTTCCACAACTTGCAATGAGAAGCAAATGGAGGTTTCTGAAACACAGAGGGACTCTAATCCTTTGGAGAAGCTCACTTTTTTTTTTTAAACTCTTCTCAACAGTTGGTTGGTCCAGAGTTGGAGCCTTTTCATCGTGGAGAGATTTGGTCTCTGACTTCAGCTGTAGTTTGTTGTTACTGATAACTCACCGGCAATGGCGATCAGGTGGTGTTGGTTGGGGGCTCTTTGTTTCCTTTCTTTCTGTCTTGTTCTTTGAGTTGATTTCAGGTGTTCTAGGGCAGCAATGCCTACTGGTGCTTGTAAAAACAAACCTACAAACCCCATGCTTAAGCACGTTGATTACTTTTCAGGCTCCATATTTAGTTCTGTGCTTGACTTCTGCCAGGAGATCCTGGCTGAATTTCTTTACAGAGCTGGGTTTCTCAAAACTTACCATAATATCAAAATGTACAAAAGTCCCTTAAGACACTGAAGACAAAGCTGTCAAATGTGTTGCTTCTGTTTTTTTGCGATCTGGTCCAAATTCAAGCGTGCTGACTGCTGGCAGGGCCCACTAAGGTATTAGTTAGAAATAGCCGTAACCTTCTGCAACAGCAGTGTTTACAATGAGGGGGAAAAAAAGCCATCAAACTCAGTCTGCACATCCTTAATTTGTATATTTTTGGGGAATTGTTTTTGTGTTTTTGTCTTTTCTGTGCATTCTGGGTTTACTTTTTTTTGGTCTTGGTTTACCAGAAGAGACTTAAAACTGAAGTAGGAGCCAAATGTGTTTCTGTTCCCACTTGAATCCAAAAAGTATGTTTGTGATGGACAGTGTGCCTGGGCTTTTAATGCTCAGATTTAATATCAAAAGAATTATGTCTAAAATTCAGCTAACCAGGAAGCTGCCTCTTCTAGTTCCATTTCTGTTTGCCTTTCTTAACTCAAGCTTTCAAACATGGCACATGGTGTGGGTAGTGTGGTTGGAAATAGATGAGGCATCCATTGGAAAAGGCTTGGAATATGGAGTTATTCTTGAGGTAGCCAACTCTTGTACTGTAAACATCATTGGCCAAATCCCTACTGTACTTGAGAAAGTCTTGCTTTTTTTTTTTTTTTTAATGGCCTTGTTAATCACCCAAGATGAATATCTGGTTCCTTTAAATAATAGGCAGTATTGTATGTCTGTTTTAAGGGGGAAGGGGCAGACTATTTCACTACTGGTTTACACAAAATGATACGTGCCCTTTTTTCCCACCAGAGCTTCATACTGATTTGGCTTGGAAGGTAAAGGTTATAAAGACTTCAAAATAGCTGGGATCAAGGGACTGAGTAAAACAGCACAACAATATTGTGTGTTACCGGGGATGTTTCTCTGCCAAAAAAAAATTACACAATTTATATGTTGTTCTTGTCTTTATTCTTAATTTTCTTGGGGGGTGGGGTTTTTAATTGCCATGGTAATATCGAGAGCTGCCTACAGCTAACCTGACTGAAAGCAGGTTAACAGCTGAAACAATATCCAGGTGCCACAACTGGCTACGAGCAGTGCTGTGGCCCGAGCAGCTCTCTGCATCCAAATAGGGAGGGGAGGGTGTTTGGTTGGGATCCCTTTTAAATTGTGGTGGCAGGAGAAGGAGGTGTATCTGCACAACAGCTCGTATCACAGTGTGCAGGGTCCTCTTTGTACCTTACGTCTTGCTATATAATATATATGTATATATCCAGTTAGCTACATCTTACTGGATGTCTATCCGAGGCATTGTGGCCCTGTCTCTCATACTTCTCCCCATTTTTAGTTGTACTAATATGGTAGCAGCCATAAAAGACTGCTGGAGCTGTTGTGAGATTATAATAGAAGTATTATATTCTTCTGCTGGACAGTATTAAATAGAGCAATACATAGAGTTATCTGCTAGATTGCAGTACTAATAGTAGTGACTTAGTGACTCGTATTAATGTTGTTATGATTTATTTTTAACAATAATGATGCGGAAGTGGTTCATTATTTTGAATTAATGCACTTTAACAATAAAAGAAACCAAAACGGAAGCCAATGCAGAGAACTAAGTGCATTATTTAAAGGTGCAGTATATAATTATCATTTTCTTGAAGCACATATTTATTAAGAATTAACTTATTATTTAAAATATTCTAAAGTTTTGTTTAGAGACATTCCCACTAGGTCATCTCTTTGGGGGGATGTAGAAGCACAGCTCCCAGATCTTCTGCATTGAGCCACTGAATTCTCCACGTGCGGCGCGGCGCGATGTGAGCCGCTGCCCAGCGGGAGGAAAGCAGCACGCGATTCAGCCAGGAGAGCCCGGACTGCTAGAAAATGTTCACGCTTGCATCCAGCAAAGCCGAGCCCAGAGCACCTCTGAACTGCAGGAGTCCTCGCAGGGTTTGGGGAGGCTAAGCTGCTTTTGGTGGCCCTGTGTGACACTCGGCTGCCGCGTGCCTTGCACGATGCTGGTCCCTGGTGGGAATGAGCTTGCTGCAAGGCTCAGGTTAGTGTGAGGGCTTTTGGATCTGCCTGTGAAACACAAGGCAGCTGTCTAACAGAAGTTGCTCTGTCCCACAGCTCCCGTTCCACCTTGCTGGCTTGCTCCTCCAGCCCTGGTTTTTGCAGGGAGTTGCTTTGGCAAGCAGTGCTGGGGGTGACACTGTCAGTGCCTGCAGCACCACCGGGCTTTTCTCGAGCATCAGCCCAAGGCACATTCTGGCCCAACTGCTCCTTTATCCTGTCCAGAAGGCTTCGTGGCCCCAAGGAAAGCCAGAGCCTGTAGAGGGGCTGCAAAACCAGGCATGTGGCCTCCTTCTGCCCCCACCTGCACCAGCAGAAGGGAGGGGTGCAGTTAAACTACTTGATGCTAGAAATGAATGTGGGCTGCTGCCCAGCATGCTGTGCTTCCCACCAAGTGGCAATGCTTTGGTTTGGGCTTCCCTTTTTTTTGATTATTTGATGTTTGGTGCTTTAAAGGGGCATTTGTAGAATAAATACCACCCCCTCACACACCCCAGACTTGCAGGTATTTTCTTCCTCTCTTCTTACTGTTGTCATAGCATCCCTGATTTTTTTCTTTTTTTATTCGTTCAACTGAAAGATATTAGGACAATAATTATTTTTTTGATTGGCAAGCAGCTACTCGTAGTCAGCTCTGCTGATGCCCAAAAGTACAAGCGATTTTTCCCTGCTAGTTGTGAAACAGAGCAAAAGGCCTTAGACCAAATCATTGAAGCTTGACTGTAAAGGCAAGGAAACCTGGAAGGGTTTCGGAGGACAGTGTAGTGCTAGAAGCGTTTTAGCTCTTCTCTAAAATGTTCATGTCGCCTTAAGCTTTATTTCCTAAATTTGTCAGAACTGACACTGGATCACGAGCAATATTTAAATGCCATGTACACCTCAGTGAGCACTCAATGCAGAAATCACTAGTACTGTTTAAATGTCTCTTTTTTTTCTGGTCTCTTCTTGAACCAGGCTGCAGAGGAAGAGCTCTGCAGGGCTTCGGCAAGGCTGTTTGCAGCTGAAGGGGGCCCTCCTCCGGGGGGAAGAGGCGGCTGCTGTCACCGCGGGGCTGGCGCCTTGCTCGCACCGCTGCCCGTGCTTTCCAAAAAGTCTTGAATTTGGACCAGCAGAAAAATCCAAAACCCGATGCCGTAGAACAAAATTTGAGAATGTGAAAAATTGTCTTGCTGTATACTGCAACTTTAATAATAATGAGCACTTCTGAGTTCGTTATTGAGGTTTATATAATGCCTGAAAAGTTTAATTGCTGTTTTCCTTTGTCTCCCCATTCAAAACACGTTCTCGTAACAGCAGCAGTGATAAGTTTTTGTTAGCTGCCCTTCCCCATGGGAGGCAATTCCTGTTAAGTGTCTTAGCTCTCATGCCTTGCAGTGGGTGGGTGTAGTCGTACCTACCAGCCTTTTGCAAGCCAAACTTTTCAAGATAAAAGATAGGATGGGCGCGTGCCAAGATGTGTCAGCTGGGTGCGTGTGTCACGGCGTCTCGACAGGAAGTTTTTGAATCAATGTACATTGATAGCAAGTGCACAATGATGAAGGATTGAAATTGGCTCAAGGTTAGACTCCAAAAAATAATAAAAATTAAAAAAAAAAAAATCACATCTGCACTGGTACAGCTAAAAAAAAAAATGGATTTGGCCCTTGTGGATGCGCACCCCAAAGTCTCTTTCCATTATGATGCTATAAAGTTTGACGAAGGCATTATATAATTGTTTGCATCACTTTCAGATCTTAATGAATCGTATTTTATTGTAATATATATTCATTGCTTTCCTCAGTTAAAAAGAAAGTTACTGCTTTTATCTTATATGAAAAACAAGGGAATTTGATAAAGCATTCATTATTTTCATATTACTTGTATTAACAGAATAGAACTAGTACTATTTAATTTTAGATCTTCATAGCTAGCTTGTTAATAACTCATATTTTCCTGTGTTGTATCCTAATTTTCGTCTATTTTTCCCAAATACTCTGCATTCTTGAGAAAAACAAATCCAATGAGAGGATAAGTGCAATATTCATAGAATAAACAGGCCCCTCATCCAGGACGTGGAGTGGAACGTGCAGTGTGAAATGTTTGCAATTCTCTATTCGTGCACTCTTAGGGGAAGGGAGAATGCAGGGGAGGGTGCAGCTGGATGAAAACAGGACCCTTGGGTAGGTAGGGACTGATAGCTGGGGTTGTTTGGGGTGGGAACGGTTGCTTTTTGTACAAAGCATCACCTGTTACTAAAAGTGTAAAGATTATGCAGCATGTTGCCAGGTTTATGTACAGAATGTGCATTAACATCCTTATCAATACAGGACTTCTGAGCTATGCTTTAAATACTTTGTGTGTCACCTATGCATGATACTGCTTTCTGTTACGTCTCTGCTGGTGGTTGTCCTCTCTTACGCTTCAGAATCGACTTCAAAAGGGAAAATGCTGCTGGTGCAGTCCCGAGTTTTGATAGTGTATTGTTACTTGTATTTATTGCAAAAGCTATGGAAATATTTTTACATGTCCTCATTTCTTTCCCTTTTTTTTTTTTCCCCTTAGGTTAACAATAAGGAAGAAAGTCCCCGTTTTAACTAGATTATTTCTCACCTGCAGAATTTCACAGCCAGTTTGGGTTTTGATGCCGTATTTCTTGGCTTGCAAAGGATGATCTCTCAGGTCCAAAATAAAGTTGGGCAGAAACTCTGCTCTTTGAAAGTTTTTTTATTCTAAGTCCTATTTGAACGAAAGGAGAATTTCCATTTGTCCAAAACAATGTGATTTCCATGTAGCAACAAAATTTTATCTCTGAAAAACTGGACTGTTGCCATGAGAGTCAAAAGAAATGTGAAAGCCAGAGCATTTGGTTCTCTGAGCTCTGGGGAGCACATCTCCTGTAGCTCTGCTTCTTGTCCCTGGAGGGCAGTTGTACCTCAGCTTCCTGCTTCAGTTTTGTCCTGCTGGTCTTCAGTTTGTGAACGTATGAATATTACCAGAGACCTTTGCATTCAAATAGAGAAACCGAATTCTGCAGCTGTACTGAAATGTTATCAATGACGTGGTTTTGGCGAACATCAAATACTTCACAGATAGATCTGGTTTTGAGGAGCCAACCTAGCTCTTTCCTGTGCTCTCGTCTAAACCAGCAACAAGTCCATGAGCATCAGTAGAGTCGGTGCTCGTTGTGGGCCATTCTCAGCAAAAGCCAGCACCCCTGCTCGGTCCCCGTGCCTCTGAAAGGAGCACAGGACCACTGAGCCCCGGGGCTGCCATGCCGTGAGCTGCTTCCCAGCAGATCCTGCAGCTTTTTAAAACCAGAGCTTTGCTGCTATTTTGCCGGTGTCTTCCCGACACCAGCAGCTCCTTCTCTGGCAACTTCAGATGCTATTTACCTGCATAGCAAAGTGCTGCGTGTAAGTCCAGTGCTCAATAGCTGCCAAAAGTACCAATACAATGTTCTGAGAGCAAATGTTTAAGTTATTTTTCCCCCTCATTTGCTTGATAGAAGCAGGGACCACCAATGTGGCGATGCGCGGGGAATGTGTCTGCACACTTTACCTCTTCGATGGCCTCTGCTAGCCGTGCTCAGTGCTTATTATTTCTCTTCCTCTCCCTCCGTGCTGCTCAGTGGCCACATCTGTTTGTCTGTAACTCTCACATAACGTACTGTATGTAGGGCCGGATCCAGAGCTCCCTGCACTCGGTTGACTTCGGGCCGCAATGTTGCTGTTGCTGCTTTTCCTCCTTTCTCTTGGCCCCAACTCTGGGCAAAGCAAAGATTCCCGTAGTTAAGTCACCTGTAGCTCTTCCTAGTGAGATACCTCTAGGTGTCAGCTTCGTGGGGTGTGCATGCACTGCCGAGGTGGGGAGCGAGGGTGTCCTTTTTTTCTTGGGTGTCCTCACATCAGGGCCGGGGCTCTGCAGCGAAGCCGTGCTGCGTGCGGGCCTGGCTGGCGGAGGCAGAACAAATTCGCTTCTCCCATTTTATAATGTCAGGGCTGGGCTGGTCCCATAAACAATGTTCTTCATTTGTTCTTGCATCGAGGTAGCATTGACTCTAGTTGGAGAGTGCAATTTAATTTTTTTTTTGTTTTGTGTTTGTTTTTTTTAATAAATAAATTTGGTTTAAAGCTTCACACTGGCGTTTTACAGACCTGTTTTTGTCAGCAAAAGCCACTGCTGTCCTGAGTTGAGACTCCTGTTTGTTACTGAATCAAAATAATGGGAATTATATTAACAATTGGGAAAGAAATGAGAGGTAACTATATTGGCAGGGGCGGGGTAGATAAAAGATAAAATATGAGGAAAAACTGTTTCTAATAAGGCCGTAAATTATTGGGTCTGACACTGCGGGTGCTTTCTCTGTATAGATGGTTTTAACACATCACTGCTCTGTGTTAGGGTTTTCCATTACTGAGAAAAGTTGAGTTTTACGCTCCATGACAGGCTATGGCAATCTGTGTCCTGAAGCCAGGGACCCACCGAAGCCAGACAAGCGCGTGCTACGCGGTGCTGGTAGCAGAGGCAGTTCGTGTGGCTGGGAGGTGGCGTTCACTGAGGTCTGGCTGGCAGAGCTGGCATGGGCTGCTGCTCCACACCTGCCTGCTGGCCCTCCAAAAACCAGCCAGGTGCTGGTGGAGCTGTTGGGAGATGTTTTCTGGCCTTATCTGACGGTGATCTGCCCCGGATGCTCAGGGTTAGCCGGGTGCAATGGTACCTTTCTTTCGTGGTCCCTGCAGGGTGGAGGAAAGAAGCAGAGGGAAGGGAGGAAGAATCACTTGGCACTGCAGGAGAATTTCTGAAATGTAACTCTTGATACGAAAGCAAATATTTCAGGCTTTTCCAGATACTCTGCTCTCAAAGCTCTGTTAATGCCTCTGTGTTTGAGATCTGAAATTGAAGCGATACAGCAGGGCCTTCGCTGTGCAAACAGTTCTGGTGTGGTTTGAGAGCTTGTTCTCAAACTGTGTCTGGGTCAACAGGGAAAGGAGTAATAAATAAACAAAATCCCATCATCACCCGTGGGGTTTAGGTGTGTGAGGGGGGGAGATCAAATTTGGTTTTGAGTCCAAGTCCCCCTGAGCATGCAGATTGGGTTTGTCCCTGTCCCTAGTGAAAGGACAGAAGAAAATGCTGCAGTCACTGAGCTTAGTCTGTAACAATTAGTGAACTGGAGCAAGTAAAAGGGGAATTAAAAACAAACCTTTTCTAAAAAATGAAATATTTCTGTGAATAGCCGACTTAACTATTTCCTGTCTTAGGTTTTCATGAGGGAGGAAAAAAAGCAGTTATAATTGTTTCCAGTCTCTAGGAGAAATTTTTTTGCCCCATGCTGAATGGGCCTGCTGAAAAGACTTGCTCATTACTCACCGTGGGTTCAAACCTGGAGTATTGTGAAAGCAGAGCGTGTGTAGCGTTACAATGACTTTTTTGTACTAAGGGCCCAAATTGGCTGTTGTGGGGTCAATAGCGTACAGAGTAGGTGCACTGCTGTTGTCTGGCAAGGCTCGTGTTATGTCAGTTCTTTTATTATAGGTTTAATCACAGGCAGCAACGTTGGTTACTCTGCTCCCAGTCTTTGGGCGTAATCAAGCAGATGAGACTCCTCAGTTAAGACTCGATATCACATTTCACATGGGAGAATTCTTGCCAGCAGTTTGCTGCTTTGGTCAAAGTTCAGATGCAGATAACTCGAGGAGGGTGTTGAAAGCAACTCCATTGGGCATGTACCTCTGTGGCTGTTTCCAGAGCTGTTAATGAGCCCAAAGAATTTCTGGAAATGGGAGAGAATCAGTTACTGGGAGCCTAAACCTGTCACTGAGTGAAGGCTGAAATCTGTTCGAGTGGTTGTGCCCTCCTCCGTTAGGAGAGCACTTGCACGTGGCTTGTTTGGAAAGCCCTATGGGTTTCACTCTACCCAATTTGTATTTAATGACAAAATCGATCTAGGCCTGGTCCAAATGAGGCTTTGCAATGGGTTTCCTGGGTCATCGATGTTCTTATTGTGACCTTGAATATTAAATACTGCTGTCATTTTTTGTGTTGGTGTAGCACTCCATTTTCTAGCGGATAGGTGGTGGGAATGTACCTGGTGGGGGTTTGGGAGAGTATGTTGGTGACCAGAGATAGAGAAACGTGTGGTTGGTCTTAGTGTGTGTGGTCAAGTTGGTGATGCTATTTGTTTGTTTTTGTTGTTTTTTTTTTGTTTTGTTTAACATGGGAACCATTTTGTCTGTTCTGCTTGGGAAAAAGTCTAGAAGTTGGTGTGGTTTCTGTCGCTGTGTACATGGAGAAGGAATAACTGAGAGATTTTTTTGATCTTGTTTTTATTTGGAGAGAGGTTACAGGCGGGAGTCCGTTCAGTTTGTCTTGGGATGAGAGTTAAGAGTTGAGCCAAGAATTGAAGAAAATGAGTTTGGGGAAACCTTGTGTTCTTTTGTTTGCCTTTTTTTTGGTTCGGTTTGTTTGTTTGTTTGTTTTGTAACAGCTTTGGACCATATTTGCTTGTGGCCTCTAATCTAGTTTCATTGAAGGCAGTGGAGTGAATATTGGTCATGGTGCAGATGTTTGAGGTTTTGGCCAAGTATCGGTTCTTTTAGAGCTGACAGGTTTTTTTTTTTGACATTCATGGCATCAACCATTAATGTACCTATAGCAAATGCAGGGCTAGAAGCAGAAATAAATACTGCAGCCTCGTGGATTGTCCAATTTTTATTTAATAAACTTGAAGTGACCAGTTGGATGGAACTGTTTGTACCGTGAAGAGCTCCTGCTAGGGTCCAAATGTGTTTGGGTCTCTGAGGTGCACCTCATTTTCTTTTCTAGGAAAGCATGAAAAATATTGCCTTTCTCAATCATTCCAGTCAAAACTGAAAGCCAGAAAAATGGCACTCATGTATGCGACAGTACCTTCTGTCACTGGTGGTATGAGTTATATCATCAACGAGGGACAAAATGCCCCCATCAGTCTGAACTGGCACAAAGCAGACCTTTCTGTGACCAGTCCCTGAGTCTGCATGTGAACTTGGTAGATTCAGTGCAGATTAGATTTCTAGCTAGCAAATATGAATGACTTATATATGACAAATATGAATGGGCAAACACAAGAGTTGCATCCTCAGTGCAGAAAATACAGCTCTCCTTTGTGCCAAGTGATCCGTAGCAAAGTCTTGCAAGCTTGTAGATCATCTGGGGACCTGTGGTGATGTAGCTGATGCATACGGTACTGTGGGCCTGCTTCTGGGACTGGGACAATAGAAGTGCATCTCTGTCCTAGGCTAAATTAATGAAATTATCATAGCACATTTTTTTGTTGCTCTAGATTTGTCTGGGGGAGGGGGGCGACAATGGCTGTGCAAGCCATTACCTTCCCCCTAACCCAGACTTGAAGACTTGACTTGATTTTAGTGCCCAGTCCAGAACTGGTTTCAGATGGCTCTGCTGCCCTGGCTGGGACAGGGGCTGCATTTGGGGTGCTGCCCTTGTTTCCATGATTGCCTAATGGCCACATGCCACGGCCAGGTGCTTGCTTGCTCAGAGAACCACAATACAATGTAAAGCAATGGAATTGATGTGTGTGGTTTGTTTGTTTCCTTTTTTTTTTTTTTTTTTTTTTTTCCCCCTTAGAGCAGCATGTGCTGAAGCCATGAAGTAAAAACAAACGTTTGGGGTTGGGATTTTAATCATGTCTGTGTCTGTAGAGGTGAGAACTCTGTATGGTCGCTCAATGGAGAATGAGAAAACTTCTCAGGCAATTGTGCTTGTGAAGACGCAGAGCAAGAACTTGAGATTTTTGTCCCTGAAGGTAGATCTCAGCATCCCTCTTCAGTCATTTGTTACAGCTTGGAGGTGAACAGTGTCTAATAATGGTTATTCAGGACTGCTCAAAAACTTCTGGAGGAAAAGAAGAGACAATTTGAGGTTCTGTACACTTGTAGAGCAGGGAGTTAAACTTAAAATACTGTCAGGTGCTTTATGGATTAATTTTTTTTCCCTAGGATTGTCACAAGTCCTCATGAGTGTATCCTGGCTGGTGCTCGTGGTGTGGCACAGCAGCTGAGTATAGACTGCTGCAAAAATTCATAGCTATACATCTGTGGTGTACGTGTGTACATTGGAAAAGATCAGCCTAAAAAGGGCCTGGAGTAAATTATGCTTGATAAGAGCTCCTGATCCGTGTGTTCCACACACACCACAATAATGTGTTTAGGCAGCTTTAGCTCCTCTCAAGGCATCTGACAACACGTGGGTGCTGCAGCTTGGGCTTTGGAGGATGCCAAATGCTAGTGGAAAGGGCAGCTCTGGGTGCACACCATCACCCAGCCCTTCCTGCTCTTCAGCTGTGCCCCAAGACAGAGCTCTGCCATGCCAGCACAGGATCAGGCCCTTGGCACAACGTTTGTCCTGTCCAACAGAGCCAAGCTCAGCTCTGCCGAGCGCTTGGAGGGGTGCAGCCATGAGTGCACTGCTCCACAGCAGTGATGTTCACCTCCTGTGTGTGCAGGCCCAGCGGAGGTTGCGAGGGATGGCCGGAATTTGAGGGCTGTTTTCTCAGCGTTACTACAAGTTCTTGCAATGTGAACCTCTAACGTTTTCAAAGACTCAGGCAGAAAGGACTTGCTAAACAGACTGTACCTGTCATCTCCCAGTTCATTGATTGCTTGGACCAAAGGTGGTGCTAAATCTGATCCTCATCTGTAATATTTATATTTTGTTGGACTTTTTTTTTTTGAAGTGTTTGATAAAACAGATGCAGTGTCCTTCTTACATGAGAAGCTTATTCCCTGCTTGGGACTTGGCAAAATTCACTGGACCTTCAGGGTCCAGAATTGTTGCTTGATAACATTTGAGCAGGCTTGCAGTGTTCTGGGGGGAGGTGGGGAAAGGGTACTCTATCTTCAAATGCTTGCAGACTGTAAGAATTGACTTGTGATTTTTTTGTATTTTGTTTACATTGCCTCTTATGCCCTAAGGAAAAATAAATTTTTGACCTTTTTAATTGTGATCCAGTTGGTTTATTTTTATTTTTTTTCAACCTTTTCAGTACTGTTTTAATTCCACTCAGTTTGTCAAACCACTACATTTAACTTTCCCAGAATAACTTGTGACTTACGTGTATGTGCAATTGCAAATTTCAGCTCAGGCTTAAATGGATAAAGGATCTTGTCTTGTCCCCTGGCTCTGAGTTGTTACTGTACCTGTATTTTTGTCTCCTAATTCACAAAGTTTTAGGGACTGCTGCCCTCAAATACAAAGACCCTTTGTCTGTGTTGAGCAAGGTCTTAAGATACATGTCAGCGTGTTTTTTGGAGTGTGATGAGGCGTCAGATCCAAAATAAGAAGGGAAGCATCCTTTTGCTTTTGAGTGGCCCTTCTGTGATAGAAGGGTTGCTGAGCAAGTTGGGATGAGTTCTTAAACACCTCTGCATGCAGGCTGCAGAGCAGGCTGTGCTTGAACATGAGATTTTAAGATTTGATCCTGCAAGGTTGCTGGGTCCTGTGCTGGGCCCTGCTGACTCCTTGCTGGGTTTGGAGGCCCAAATAATAGGTGGAAATTTCCTTCTATGTGAAGCAGATGAGTAAGGGAGACTGAAGAGCTTTTACTAATGGATCCCTGCCCCTTATGAGGGATGTCCCCGAAGGATGCAGGGGGCAGTGGGATTAGGGGATGCAGAGTGGGGCGAGTTGTAATAAGGGATGTAATTCTAAACAAGACTGGTTTTGAGCACATCAATCCCCAGCTCAGCTATGGGACGCCTCTATGAAATATTGTCCACAATTTTCTGCTTCCTTGTCTGTTAGCAGTTTGCAAATCTGTAGGTAAAAAGGGTTATTCCTAGTGCCTGGCTTCCACATTGCAAAGCAGAGCTGCAGAGGGGGTTGGCTTTCACTAACTCCTTGTTGCTGCAGCAGGGGATGGCTGAGCTTGCCTGCATGTGTCCATTTTGGCAGGGGGACATGCCTTTGCTCCCTGCTGCAGCACTTCACAAACATCTTGCGGAGAAATGATGTCCCTGGAGATGGGCCAGCTGTCTTCAGAGGCACAGCATTTGCTAACAGCACTTGTGAGACGCTCCTCCATGCTGGCATGTAGGTGGGTGATGCACAAGGAGCCCTGCCTGGGCACCCCAGCTCTCTGAAGGCTGCAAGGAATTACCAGGGCAGCACCCAGTCCTGGGTGCATTAAGGTACAAACATATGCATGAGGAGCATGCCTGGACCCTGTGCCTTCTCTTGTGTGTGTGTAGGGTTGGAAGGGTTTTTCTAGGCCAATGCAACAAAGATATTACTCTAACATACACCCTTGTGTATTGTAACCCACTATTAATTTTTCCCTTCATTCCCCATTTTTCTCTGAGATCCACCATCAGAGCTATGCTGTACCCAGCCTAGTTCCTCTGATCCCACGCGTGTGTAGTTGTGAAAAGGAGCAAAACTTAGGGATATGGTTTAGTGGGTACTGTTAGTGTTAGGTTAGAGGTTGGACTCGATGATCTAGAGGTCTCTTCCAACCTAGAGATTCTGTGATTCTGTGTGATTCTGTGAAAATCAACCCTTTAAAAAATAAAGATTAAGTGCAGTGGTGGGCGCGGAACACCAGGTGGCGATGGTGCACCAGTTCTGCCACTCCTGGACCACTTTTGGGAGCATCCTCCCCCTCTTCCTCCTCCTTCCTCCTCCTCGTCCTCCTGGGCTCAGGCCCCACAAGCCGCCGGCCAGAGGAAGCCCTGGGGATGGATGGCCGCACCTGAAGCATGAGGAGGGCTGCAGGAGGTCACAAGGAAGCAGTTTTCATGCCACCATTGCTCTTGCCTCAGCCTCTTCTTGCCTGCCTATCGCATTTTGCCACGCTTGCTGAAGTGGCAAATACTCAGTCACTCATGCTGCTGCAGGATGCCTAAATCAACTTTATTCACAATCACAGTTATCCAATTTTTCACAATTAGTTATTCTTCTCTTTAAACAGAACACAAAACATTTTAAAGTAAAGCGATGAAATGCAAATGACACAAGAACACAGAGGTACGTGGGAACCTACACAATTCAAACAAAAACAAAAGGTTAGGACTGTTGTTCTTACTGTTACTGCTTTTGCTGTTTTTTCTCCCTGGAGAGAGCCTTGCTCTCCTACCTGCTCACAACTGGAGGCCAGCTGATGCTGGGAGCAGGACCGAACCCCAATTTTTGAGCTTGGATGCTGGGGGAGCTTTCAGCTTCTGCTAACTCCTAGAGTTTGGTCCACAGTAAAACAAACACAGTTATATATTAAAACACTCTGAATTCAGAAGGTGAAAAGGGAATTCACACCACTGCACTGATACCCATGGATGGAGTTTCTTGAAAAATAAAATGTACCCATTGGCTTGCCCTGCACAGGAGGGAACCGGTCCCAGTGATGTGGTAAAGGCTTGGGAGGCTGCTTATTGCACGTTTCCCTACATCCACTATTCCACGGACATGTTCCTACCCATCGGGTTTTCCCTCTCTGAAATTTTTGCACTGGTGTTTGTATAACTACTGAAACAGGCTCCCCATGCCCGCCAGTCACTGTGCTGTCCTGGAGGCTGGCTCCATGCCCACAAACTGGCTGTGCTCCTGCCATGGCATCGGTCACCCTTCACCCTTTCCTCCCACTCCTCACTGAGGGGTCCAAGCGCAGGAGCCAGGGTGCTCCAGGGCTTCTGACAGCCAGCCCAGAGCACAGGGCTGAGCCCCTGGGTTAGGGGTGGACATGAGAAGTGTGCAAAGAAATAACATAAATCCCTGTAACCAGGGTATCAGCGTTCAAGTCACGGACTGCCCACCAGGCGGGCAGGGGGTGGCTGCAGGTCCCTGCAGTAGGCTGCAGTGATGGCGGTGCCTTTAGAGAAAGGCTCTAAGATGCGCCCTCCAGCTCTCAGCATCTTCGTTGACTTCTTCAAGGGGACAGAGCAAGGCCATGTTTTCCAGGTGCTCTCAGGAGCAGCCCCCTGCGGGTAGGTGCTCCTTCACCCACTCCACTGCACTCAGGGCTGTGGGTAGCCATGCCAGGAGAAGGCTCAGCAGGACGGGCATAACCCCGTGCCCTTCCCCAGCCTGGCCTGGTGGGCAACCCCTCTCTGGGCCCAGGTGCCTCCTCTTCCTCCCACACAGCCCTGGAGGCGCCAAGATGGGGCCAGAGGGCAGACAGAGAGCACCAGCTACAGCAGAGCTGCCCTGGCTGGACCCAAGGCCCGGCAGCTCTAGGCCAGGCCAGCGGCCATGGTGGTGTGGTGGTTGTCATGGCAACCATGGGGGCCGCCATTACAGGCACCCACAGTGGGGTTCCCAGCTGGGGCAGGGGGGTTGTTTAAATAAACCAAAGCAAACTAAACCCCTCAAGCTATAATATTCTTTTTCCCCTTCTAACACCTAAGGACAGCCATGTCCTGCCGGCGGGCTGGCTGTTGAAGGGCTGGCTAAGTACCACCTGGCTGTTTTTGTCTTAAAGCACAGTGATAAAGTTACCAGTAAATGAGACCCGCAGACATGTGGTTTATACATTCGTCCCCAGTGGGGTTGTTTTTTTGTGTGTGTTTCTGGATTTGTTTGTTTTGTGTGTTGTTTTTTTTTTTCTTCTTTTTTTTTCTTTTTTCTTTTTTTTTTTTTCTCCCTTAGAAGTGTTGTCTGGATGGTAAAGGGAGGAAAGGCGAGGGAGGTGCATCTCCCTCTCCTGCAGGCCATGGGGCAGAGATGCTGCTGGATCCCTTGTGCTGCATGGCGACCATTTGGGACAAGCCAGCTCGGTGGTGATGGGGTGTGAGAGATGCTTGTCATGCAACAGGATGGTGACAGGAGGTGGCGGGATGCTGCTGGGAGGGAGGGTGGCCCATGTTGGCTGCCAAACCCACCGTGAACGCCTCCGCTGGGGAACAGCAGGACAGTGCTCAAGGTACTGCCATGGTACTGTTCTCCTCCCCGTGTCCATAGGGAGAGTTTTGCTTCAAAAGTTCCAGGTCTTTTTCTGCGCTGGCTCCAGGCCTTCCACTGCAAATGTGCTCACTGCATCTCCCTTGCTGGGTCAATATTTGCCTCACTCCACACTTTCTAATGGGCTTCCTATGGACAGGTTAGTTGTACACAGAACCACATCATTGCTTATTTCTTCTCTTCTGCCAAGGTGTCCTCTGCACACACTGTGTCTTCAGGAGGCGAGGTGCAGCACTGAACCTTTTACCACTTGCTCTTCCTGCTAAACATGGGAGATTCCCCTCCGCTGTGTATGGTGTAGAAAAGGGATGATTGCTCCAGCTGTTGTTTGTTTTGTTTTGTTGAGATAAAATTTAAAATCTGTAGGAGAGAGTAGTCCATTGTGATTTCTCTGATGCACTGGAGTTCAGTCCCAGGGCTTGCTTGGAGGGTAGAAGAGCAGCATCTAAGCTGGTGTCATCTGTTGTCCATGGAAGTGGGGATCAGGGTGGTGGTGGGTGATGGTTTTTGAATCTCCCAGGTGATGAATAGAGACCGAGACCTGTGTTATTTCACAGACTCCTCTCCACCTCCCTAGTCCCACCACAGCATCTGCTGCTGCTCTAAGCGCTGCGGTATGTTTTGATGATATCTTTGATGGCTCGTCTGCAAATGGGACAGCAAGCATTGGCCATCTTCTTGAGCTTCAGCCCACAGGAATAGCAGAGACACATGTGTCCACAGGAGTAAATGACCGTGTCTACCATGTTCTCATAGCAGATGGCGCATTCGTCTCCCCAGGGCCCTGAGATGGATGGGGAGATGGGTGACTCAGGCAAGCTGACAGGAGAGTTGGGAGCTGTGCCTGAAACACAAAGAACAGGGTCACTCATACTGCTTAAAAGGTTTTTTGACACCCTGAAGCCAGCTGCAGAGGGAGGAACCACAGCCTAGAAGAAATAGATGCTTGAGGTTCAGGGGTCCTTTCTGTGATCTGCTGGCCCAGTCGCTGAGACCTGGTTCACATGCCAAGGCTCAGGGCAGCAGAGAGGCAGCATCTGCTGGGATCTGCCACCCACATAAAACAAACCAGGAGACAGCAGTTTCCAAGCAGCAGGGACAAAGAGCAGTTTCACATTTTCAAACCTCTGTCTAAATATTAACAAAGGAGGAAAAATTAGAAGGGCTAGATCAAGCCATCTGCTTTGATGGTGGCACATGGTGGCAGCAGCTCCCAAGACAAGCAGTACTTCATCTTTAAGTCTGATATAGGGATCTGGGTTTACGGTGCCTGGCTACAAATCACCCCATCCACGTGGCAGATCCTCCGGCAGAGGGGTGAGGTAGTGCTTACATGGACTGCATTTAGCTCAGATAGGGCACACTGCTACAAGAGCTGCAAGAGGCTGCAGTAATTATGCTTATAGTACACACCTGTGAGAAAGCCTCCCCATGAAGCCTGATGAGGTAGCAAGATAATGAATTTTTTTTATATTCTCCCCCCAAAAAGACATTAAAAATATTAATATTTGCTGTCACAAGTTATTAGGCCTGACACTAAAAGTACCTTTGTGCCTTCAAAGAACAACAACCCTGGTTAGGACAATGGTGACAAGGATTTGGTAAATTATACAGCTGTGGGATCATGCAGGTCCCTGGGGCGTTAGAAATGCTGCAAAACATCCTATCATTTGTACCGCATGTATATTTTCTCTAAGTCCTACTGGAATTCATTGGTATGTTAGAAATATCTGCCTTTTTCTGAAAGGGATAATGTTGGTGTGTGGAGAGGGAAAGGGAGTAGGATTAGGCATTTTCAGAGCTCAAATCAAGTTAGCATGCAACGTGTCACTGCCACACAGCGCTCCGGGAGGAGCTGTGCGTCACAGGGCCGTGAACATAACAGAAACTTTGCTGCCTCCCCTGGGACTTTTCATGATGAAAAGGGTTGGAGAAATATTGCTGTCTGGGCATCTAAGCGGCTTTCACGTAAGAAGACTGAAAATAGACTTTGCAGAGGCTCTCCCTTCCTCCCCAAGGGAGCTGACAAGAGCCTCTGTTGATCACTGTGTTTTTAAAGCCCTTCTGGGAGACAAGACTGAGACCATGAAGGGAGGCAGAGCAGGAGTGGGCAGGGGGAGGCAGAGGAAAGGAGGACAGAGAAACCTTACCACACTTACCACTGATAGAGCTGCAGAGCGGGCCAGAGCCACATGTCGATAGTATGGGGTCAGAGACACCACTGCAGAGGATGGTTGGGGAATTGGGTGTTGACGTGGGTGAGCTTGGTGTGGATGGCCCCAGCCGCTCGGTTAGTATGGTGGAACCTGCACCATGAGAAAAGAAACCAACAATTACTTTTAAAGATCAGGTCTGTCAAGGCCTGAGGATGTGTGGCTGGGGATGAAGCTCTCAATGCTAATCAGGACTCACGTCTTATCAGCTTGAAATCTAGGGAAGAGATCAAGAAAAAAAAATATTTACACACCTTTTCAAATGCTAGCAGCTGGCCCAGAAATCCCACAGCCCCTGAAATTAGCTGCTGTTCCTTTAGCCACCATAACCCTTTGTTTCTGCCCTTTAATGTGTCTCAGATCATTAAGTGCAGTTATTTTCCTTATGGTCTCATGCTCATATGCGCCCTCAGCACTATATCCAGTGATGGGCTTGTAGCCAGTAGAGGACAAAGCCTGCAGCAGGGTGGGCTAGGCTCCAGCACGAGAACATATCACCTTGTCAAAGCACTTTACGCTAACCCAGAGTAAAATACATCCCCGGCTCTGATGAATTCATGCTAAGTCACCCAAGGACTTCCTAGACACAAACATGAGGGTTTACTGATCAGGAAAACGGATCTGTTAATTGCTCTGCCTCTTCTCTAGGGTGGCCTCTGTCAGAAGAGGGGATAGCAGGTGAGGGCAGAAATGTGGGTAGAAATGGCTGCAGGCCAGCCAAGAGACAAGCAACCCAAATGCATTTGAATCTTGGATGATCAAGGACATCCCCCTCAAATCAGCAATGTTTTATCCCTGTATGCCTGATTGTGACGGCTCAGGCTTGCAGAGATCCTTGACATCCTTCCTACATGTCCCCAGCTCTGCTGACTCCTGCTCTCAGTGCTCACCATCAGCTCTGGGTTACTGTGCTGTTTGCCAGAGAAGCCAACTCTGCCCCCCAGCCTGCTTTGCATCCTCCCTTCTCCTTCTGTTAGAATAACAAGCATCTTAAAACCCTTCCCAGAAGGAAGAAAAAAAAAAAAAAAAAAAAAAAAGGAATGCTTAAAATTCTGGCTGCTGCAAAGGTTTTTGTAGGAGATTCATTGTTAACGACACAGCCTGGGCTTCAATAACACAGTGGTGAGACAGCAGCACACACGTGCATGAACCGAGATATGGTTTCTTGGTGGCAAGAACGAGTTTTGTCTGCAGTTTTAAAGTTTCTCCCTGCCAGCTGAGAAGCTGGGGTAACTCCAAATCAGCGCTAAAACACCACGGCTTCTCCGTGTGGCCTTATAAGGAGCCCAGAGACACGGAGGGCTTGGAGCCGCAGTGTCCTTGATGGGTCGGGAGTTACTCCCCAGAGAAAAAGCAACAGTAGAAGGCCAGAAAAACCCTGTTTTTCCTCCTGTAGATCAGGCCTTTCTGTTCCTATCTGCAGGGAGACTAGCAAGCCAGTGAGGACCAAATCCAGGAAGTGGGGACTCCAAGTGTCAGCTCTGGATTGTGTAAAAAAGCAAAAGCACAGATGCTAGATCCTCCTGCCCTTTGCAGCACACCAAGACCAAGTAGTGCAGGTGTGGCACAGGGACCAGGAGGTCAGCAGTGAGCACGTTTGGGTTAAAATCTGTTCTGAGGTCTGCATGTGGGAGAATAAACAATGTGCTTCAGCCTTCAGTCCCTCAGTTTCGCCATTCTTCAAATCAGGAGCACTTTGCTCACAGGCACAATCTGCAGGAGAATTAACCTTTGTAAAAGGCTTTGGGACTCTCACACTTGAGATGCTGCAGAGCAGCACCTCCTTTTTTGCAGGGACGGGAGCTGAGGCTGAAGCTTGGCTCAGTAAATATGCAAAATGATGCAGCCTCTAATGACAGCCACTAGCAATGTCTCTTCTCCTCCAATCTGACAGATGACCGTAGCAGAAAACTTGCCCTGTGGGTAACACATGCTGTAAACAGGCCCAGCAGGGGCACGGATTTCAGCTCACTCACTGCACACAGAACAAACGCGAAGGCTGAGCAGCTGAACAAGTTTTCCAAGCCTTCCCTCTCCTCCCTGCAGCCCGGAGACATTTCTTCCATTCAGCTGACACACAGCATGTTGCATCTCCAACACCAACCTGGTCGTTTCATTAAATGCAAAATAAGGCCTATTAAGAGCACTTTTTCCTGGGCTGATTGGGGAATTTGGAGGCGCCCCAGGTTTCACGGATACGAACTGATGAAGCCTGCTGGCACCGGTGCAAACGGCCTTTCGGCAGTGCAAGGAGAGTTTGTCAGTGCAGGATCTGCAGTCTGCTCCTGCTGAGCGGCAGGGCTGCCTCCCAGCATGGCCCTGCCCAAGGCCCAAGGGCCAGCACACCCCTTCCCAGCTCCTTCTCCGAATGCAAGGCACAGTTTTTGACTTTTCTCCAGTGTAAGTATAGAGCTTTGTTTAGAACAATCTGAGTTCCCTACCAGACAAGACACGCTTCTCCCTTGGTGACAGGATAATCAACATAAGACAAGTTCCTCACGCTGCTAATATATTGCTGGATGGTGTGCAGACACCATGACAAGGAGCACGGAATGAGATCATGTGCGGGGTGGAATGAGTGTGGCCAGCCTGGCTTAACTAAAACCAGATACATGTGCTCAAGGCCAAACACGCTCACTGTGTGCACAGCTCCTACCAAAAGCTAGCTTTCAATCCATGATTTTTATAAAAACCTAAATAAATCTTGTTAGATACTGATTTTAAAACCTTCTACCTCTCTGTAAAGCCCCCAGCTAACTCGTCTCTGCTGCTAACTTGCCTCGTGCTTGATCTCAAACATGCTGAACACACCAGAATCACCTTTTTTCATTTTGAATCAATTCCATTTGGTGTTTTATCTTTGCAGCACTAACATTAGGAACATCCAATGCAGCTTGACTCTTTCTCTGCAATTCTGTGTCATCGCTGTGGGAGAGGTGTAAATAAGCGAACCTGTACGTCCACCCACAAAAGGAAAGAGAGTATTATATTTTCAGTAGAAGAGAGTATGAACATGGAGTGTGCAGACAGCCTCATGTGGGGAAAGGCTGCTAGTACGCTCGTGGTTTTTAACTCAAAATGGTCTTGCCAAACCAGAACTAGAGTCAGAAAGGAAAGGGAAGGTATTCAATAGGATGAAATGAGAACTGTAACACTTAAGCAGAGATAATCAGCCACCAAAATACAGGCCAGGGAATTGGACCATTCAATTGGAAATACAGCTGTCCTAAAAAAAAGGGTCTGGGGATTGCTGGAGGTCACCAGATAACCATAAAGCAACAATGCCATCCTGTTATGGAAAGGTGACACCAATCCAGGGTCATACAAGGGTGGTTAAGCTCTGGAGCTGGGGCCTGAAGGCACTGTGGTATCCCTGTCCCTGGAAACACTCAAAACTCAACTGGTCATGGTCTTGTGCTCACTTGGCACTTAGCCCTACTAATGAGCCCGAGGTTGGACTAGATAATTCCCAGGGGTCCCATGTGACCTAAAATGTTGTATGATTCTATGATTTCAAGATGATAACAGCTTTCGCAGGCTGCTAAAATGAGGGAAGAAACAATCTGTTCTCCGTGAAAGTTCTGCTGAAGACAAGAAATCCTGGCATTCCTAAAGCATAAGCTGAATGTTAAGGCACTTGGGTTGGACATTATATAGACAGTGAAAGCACTGTAAAGCAATCAGCCTTCCCAGAGAGATTACGGCACCTCCAGCATTGGAGTCCTTAAAGAAAAGTAAGGTGAGGTAGGTCAACTCTTGGGATACAATCCAGTATTGATGGTTTTTGTGAGAGTAGTTATCTGTATCCATAACTGCCCTTTTATAGAAGGTCTTAAAAGTGACTAAAATGCAGCAGCTGTGGCCCCCGGAGATGCTGTTGGCTGGCTTTGTCTATTGTGGTGAGCAGGGTGGTTTCCCAGAACATTGCATTCCGCTCTCTGGGGATACCCCCTGGGGCTGTCCCAGCTTTTAAAAATACATCTTTTTGCTCATCTCTTAATTGCAGCTGTCTAGGGAAAGCTGTGCCACCGAAGTTTTTAAGTTGGCAAACGGGACAGATACAATGGCAATATTCCCTAAAAATACACAAAATTTGCCAATTAACATTCCCCCCTGAACTCTCTCATTTATAAGGATATTATTTGTACATTTCTTTCTCATAACAAAGTTCTAAGAATAGCACTTATTACTGTGTAGGCCCCAAAGAGAATATCAGAAAACAACCACAACAGCAAAACCAGGTGGGCAGTAGCAATGTGCTGCCGGTATTCTCCTTCTGAACGTGCTCAGGGACATTTGCTACGCTGCAAGGAAATACCCAGGGCACTTCTGTGACCTGGAGCAGGGATTAGCTGCCTCGAATCTGTTCGGCAGCTCTCCCAACCCACTGCTCGCAAGCCGTACTTGCAGACTTCCAGGCTCCAACTGCAGCTGGGATGGTGAGAACAGATCAGTAATACCAGTAGGTTGCTTCCTTATTACTGCTGTCTTCGGAAGAATGACTGAGTGCCATTTCAAGGTGTTCATAACGCACGTCTTCATCTGGGATCTGTTCCTGAGAGAAGAGATAGAAGGGCAAGGCCCTTCATGGGACTCATATAATGACAACAGGCTGAGCGCCAGCCTATTATGAAAAACATCTATCAGTCAGCGAAAGGTGCCCAGGAGTTTTGGGGGATTTGAACGGAGTATTTCTCATGCTGTCTCAGATGGGGAGAAGTGTTCATGATCATAAGGAGACAAAAGTAAGACTACCCATTTTACTAAATCTCTGTCTTCCTCTCTTATTCCTTTCCCCCTCATAATTAAATTCGATGTTACATAGTCCCACGGCACTTTTTCAGATCTGAACCCAGAAGGTCTGCAAGCACAATGTTTCTTTTGGAGCACTGGGGCTGTACTCATGGAAGTCTTGCAGACACCAGGCTCCACAGGCTGAAAATCTCTGCTGCTTTGAAGTGGAAATGCAGTATTGCAGAGCCTGGAGACTTTGCTTTCAGGAAAGAAAGAAGCAAACCAACAGGACAAGCCCAGGGTTTGCTGGCTACCAACAGGAATGAACCGTGTGACTTCTGTCCCCAGAAGGGTTTCTGGCAACAGCAGATGCCTGTGGCAAGCACCATCTCGGGTGGTTTCATTCAGTTCCTGCTAATTGCATTACCTGTCCAGGCTGTTAATGACTATTTCACAAGTATTATAAAAATAATGTATACCCACTGCCTGCACTCCAAGGCTAGCCTTTGAACTCACCCAACTTAAACTTCGTTTTTCCTGGCTCACAGGGTGCTGCCGGTGAATGACCACTGCTGTCCAGCTTTAACGGGCCTTCCCCACCCATACCCATCACAAGGACTATGCCAGGATCTTAAGTAAATGTGCCTGAAGGAAAAAATAGGGGAGCATCCTGCCATGGTTTCTAAGAAAGATAAAGTCTTGTGCACCATACTTGCACATGTTGAGCCCCTTTCTGAACACATCTGTTGCATAAATACAACAGCTAATAAAGACCAGATAATTACCAATAGTAATCACAGACTTTCAATGTTGTGCCACACATCTGCAGGTTCCAGAGCTTCCAGCACACAGTGGAAATGACTAGATGAGAGGCTGAAATCTGGCTGCAGCTTTCAATTGGCACTTTTAAAGGGGCACAAGAGAGCCATGCACTCTTCATACATTTTACCCAGTGAGCACTGGGCACTTGACAGTCCCATTCATTTAGCTGCCTTACACAACTCCCAATTTGATTTCTATTTGTTGGGAACCAGATTTTTAAGCCTGTCAGCTAAAATAATTTCCCTATCTCAAAATCTGTGCAATATCTGTTCTCATGTTTAACACTCTGCGTGTATCAGGGCCATTGATTTTGTTATCTCGATGGGATCAAGGCTCTTTGAAAAATCTGGCACAAAAATCTGTGGGTACTGAGCTCACGTAAACAGCTGACTATGGAGATCTGTCCCATAAAACATGTGCTCCCACGCTGTTAGCGAGCTGCGAGGTTACAGAGACTGGATACTCAAGCAATGTAATCCTGTAAAGTGTCATGTCTTCACTTAATTTTACTTGCTACAGATCTTTGGCCTTATAGTGACCCCTAGTACGTGACCACCATTTGCAAGACTCTTGTAGGACCTCAGTTTCAGTCCTTACTATTTTTTAATGAGAAGTCTCATAGTTTTCTGCTCCTGGATGTAGCCTGTGTGGAACTTTCTCACTTCGTTTTTTTCCTCTGTTCATCTTTCCATTACAGAAAAAAAATGAGTAGATACATACCTGTATTTGTTAGAGAATGCAGACTTCGGTGGAATTACACAGCTGTTTTGCATATTACGAGAGCAAAAGCCAATACTGAAGATGCAGTCAGGAACCTGGAACTGTACACCAATGTGCCTTCCCTTGACCTTGCAATCTCGTGGCAGGACACAGAGTACTGAGATCTCCTGGGTTCCTTCCCCTGTCTTCTCTCAGGAAGAGAGACAAGGTTTCTCTTGATATTTGCCAGACAGATCTCTCACTTGTCCCCGATACCAGAAAACTTGGTATTCCTTCAGTGGTACATCCACAGAAAGGCGGGCCTTATAAAGACAAGCTTTGCAAGGGCGAAATCCTTCTACATTATATTTCAGTAACTGGCTTTCAACTAATGCAAATGCTCCATCAGCTGTAGAGAGAGCTGCAAATACCAACCACGGTTTTAGCGAGCTTGCCTCAGTGCTAAAATAACAGCTGTTCCCTCAGCACGCTCTCTGTTCCAAAGGACAGCCATGTAAATTTATGCATATTATCACATTTTCTTGCCTCCAGTCAAGGCTGCAGGAGAGCTATTCTGTCCCACGGGGCCACCCAGGTCTTGCACAAGAGGGCTTTTTGAATACGTCGTAGTAAAACAAAGGAACAAAGCACCTGTAGCTGCATGGGCACATGGTAGTTAAAGATCAACAATAATGCTAGGGAAGGATGTAATCATATCCATCACTTCTGAATGCTATAAAACACATGTATTTACACAGCCAGTTGTTATGTTCCCACGGTGATGGGAACAATACAGCATTGACCAGCAGCCAGAGCTTCCTTCCCCTTGGGCTCACTGTTTGTGGCCAACCATGCTCTCAGAGCCCGGGCTCTGTGCTGCAGTCCATCTCTACCTCTCAGGTGACTGACATCAGCTGGTGATCCATGGGGAGTTTTGCATTCAGTATTTCCTGGGCGATTTTAGTTCTGACCAGAACAATACTGCATTTCTGACCAGAACAATGCTACATTTTGTCCTTTGCAAGGCCGTGAAAACACGAGGAATTTTGCATTGTGCTACAGAAATGTCCAGAAAAAAAGGTCAAAAAGCAGCCTGGCAGATTCTGCATGCAAAACCACGAGGCTTGTGTTTGCAGATGGGTGTCAGACTTAACCACGGTTTGGGGAAGCACAAGTTAGATCCAAATCACACGTAGAACAGTTCAGACTTCCCTGTGGATCAGAAAAAGGAATGTGCTTTACAGCTTCACTAGAGTGTTGCTGTCTGCTGTGTCCAGAAGGGCAGCAGGGCACCAGCACAGCCATTATTTGCTGTGCAGTTAAGCAGGAGAAATGAAAGCTCCAGATGCTACAGCCCAGAATGCTGTCTGAAGCCAAAGAGCACATGGCAGACTGACAGGCCAGCTGGTGTCCCTCCTGACCCAAAGGGTGAAGTTCAGTGGTTTATCAGCACTTCATCCCGAAAAGTCCTGTGGGCATGGACACCGTGCGATGAGCATCTAGCTGAAGCGAAGTGAAAGAGCCTCGAAGAGGGCTCCATCTCACTTTCTAGACCAACAAAGCACCCAGACAGATGCTTGGACCAACAAGAGGTCAAAACTGAGCCTGGATTAAGTAGCTGAAATGTATGAAAAATGAGAATTGGAGCTTACATCTTGTTTAAGAAAATAAAAAGCCCTCTAAAAGAGCACAGGTATTAATTACTCGGACCAAAAAGGCTCCTGTTCATAAACGGTGTCTTTTCCAGCCTCATCTCAAAAAGGCCCTTGGGCTCAGGATAACTGGGAAACTACAGCAAAAGTGGTTCTGTGAGCACAAGGAAAACTGCTGCCTAACCCAGCTGCTCCGGCACTGTGCTCTGCCCGGAGGGACGTGTATAAATAGGGTGGCAGATACATACAGGAGACAAATACTTCCACTTTTCTTGGCCAGCACTGCTCCGAATTTCCATGGGACGCACTGCTGGATGAAAGGGGTTTGACAAAGAAGGAAAAGCAAGAGCTTAGTCTGCTATGTCACTCTCTCGGTAGCCAGAAAAACTAACACTTGTCAGTGCTGGCTCAAAAAATAGGCAGATTTTATCTCCTGACAGATGAGCTGTAATTCAGAGAGACCTGTACATGATCCCTTATCCTGTACATTCACTGTAGGCAGGCAAAGGCGTTATGAGATAAGGGATATCTGTACATCACTTTTTATGAACATCTCATTGCATGCAGGGATAGTTTATGATCCTAGTTGTGATAATCGCTTTTACTCTTACAGAGGGAAGTGTAGAGGGGCGAGACATTCGCATGCCCTGGGGCTGTCACTTGGAGGAGATCTGTTTGCTTTACCCAGCCTCTGCCCAGATGCTGCCTGATAGCTCAGCACACGGGCTAAAGCTCACTGCCTTACCCATGGCAGGAGTGGGTCCCTGTGTCACAAGTGACAAGATCTTTAGCTGGCACAAGCCCCAGGCAGGCACTAACTCTGACATTGCTGACACTGGCCCCAGGAGACAAGCATCTGACTGCATCCAACGCCCCAGGACCGTGCTGTTTTCCAAGAGACAAGTTGTAAGCACCCTGTCCACTCTCACAGTACAGTTTCCCTTTGTGCTAATTCTCCTTCAAAGCCTTAAATAGAAAACTGGACGTGAATGGAGAGATCTACACAGGGCTAGAATCGAGTTGTGGGCACTGTAATACTCCTGTGCAGCTCTTACAACTTAACATTAGCAATATATACTTCACTTGCAAAGACAAAAACAACAGGAAGGTTTGTAAAGAGGCATCTATTAATACAAGTGGACTTCTTCTGAAGAGGCACCGATTATTAACTCTCTTCCCCCATTTTTCATGTGCTTCTGCAGTGTCCTCCTGAAGCCCCTTATTTCCATTTTGCTGGCTGCTGCTGCAGGGAATCCCAAGGACCCAAGGATTCACAGTTGGTCTGTCCTGGTCAGCTCTTGCCCCCTGCCCCTTCCCTGCTCTGAGCCCACTGACAAAGTTCAGCAAAGTCTGAAAGGAGGATGGAAACCTCAGCAACAACTGATTTCTACATATCTTGCACTGGGTGGCCAAGCATGAGCTCCAACTCAATGTGCACTGTAAAGGAGGCAGGAGAGCTTAGCCCATGCACACTCTGCATTTACACAGCATGGATGTGAATACACGGACCCACACCTAATGCAGGCTCTTGGCCAGCATGAGGAGACATCCAGGGAGCTGTAAAATTGAGCAGCTGTTGCAGAGGGGCTGGAGTTATTGAAGTGTGTATGCAGACAGGACGCAGATAAGCTGGCAACTCAGCTTCATCAGTACAGCTGCTGATGGAACATATTATTTCACTGCTCAAAGGAAAACTTCAACATTACTGGAAAGGATGAGATTCACAAAGGAAACCACACACACAGACACACGCAAAAATATAAAGGAGAAGAAGGATGGTGTTTTACATTCTGGTGATTCACTCTGAGACACAAGAAAATGAAAGAATCTCCCCAACCATTTGGCTCCCCAAATACTAAATATATAAACTTGTTGCTGTGATAGCTCCTCCAGACATGAGTCATACATTTCAAACCCTTATGGGGTCGATCAATTTAACTTCATAAATGAATTACACCACCAAAACCAGACCAATGTATCCAGACTGGCTCGTTTCAGTCTTTCAAAGCTGTTGCTAAAACTGTGTGAGAGTCCAAACGCTTACCAGCAAGAGCTGAAAACAGTAAATCAACTTTAATAGGCTGTTTTTGTCTACTGTACAGGAACAATGCCTGAAAACAAAAAACAAAACAAAACAAAACAAAAAAAAACACCACCCAAACCAGAACTAACAGAATTCCTGAAGGATGTGCAAAATCTGTTTCATTTCTACATGCCTGATGATCTGGGTTTCAGTTTGGTTGTCCTACATATATAACCCACAGAATTTCTGAATCAAGACCAGCACTTTACATCTAAAATATTTAGAAATGCTTCCAATACTGACAAAAAGATCTATTGCCTCCCTCAATAGCTCATTCCTGTTGCTAATTACCCTCAGTTATGTCTAATTTAAATGCGTCCCTTCATTTGCCAGCAGCTTGATATTCTTATGCTAGTATCTGCTACATTAATGCACCCCCCCTTTCATTTATCTTCCCTCCATGTGGTAAAGTTGTCTTTTAACCTTTTCTTTGCAATAACATTGACATCCTCCTGCCTCCCTTTGAAGATGTCTGTGGTCTCTCACCATGCTATAGTGGTGCTTGGGTTTCATTTATTTTCCTTGTGGTAGGGAGGCAAAGAGAAAAAAAAAATATTTCCAACATCATCTTCATTTTCTGCTTTTTTATTTCTCCTGCAGCAAACACGCTGCCAGCATAAGATGGCAGGCTGATAAGATTGAAACAAAAGTCAGAATTCTTTACTATCAAACCAACTTCACACTGCCCTGCTCTCCTACAGAGTGCTGTAAGACCATCAGCCTGGGTAGAGGTGGTGTCCCCTGGTATTTAGATTAGGAAATGTTGTACCAATGCCATGGAACAGCTGCTGGTAGCAAACATCAGCTTCCACAGTAAAGACACTATCCAGGAGAGCCCTGAGCTTGGTCCTTCTCTGGATCAGGACCAAATAACTAATCTCAGGTTGTGAATTGTATTATCCAGTGAAATACCGTGAGCCTTCCTTGATTTTGTTCCCCAAATCAAAAATAAACCTTCTCTAGATTCAAGGGTGGTGGTGTTGCTTTCCACATTCTCCATCCTCCCAGAAAAGCAGAAAAGATGAAGAAGCAGAAAGAACAACTTTCATTTGCTGTGTTTTATGGTTCACTGTGTGTGTGATGTTCTTTTAATACTGCATAACAGTGCTTTGATTATTCCAATAATGGCATGCCCCCAGAAGAAGAATGACATCTGCTATGTAAGATAGGTTTGGTACAATTATGCTTCTTGCAGTATTTCTGTCTCATTTCTTTCAAGGACATGGAACTTCACGTTTTCCATTAAAGCTAGAAAAGATGACTATAAACATGTCTTTTCCTGTGATATAAAGCTCAAACTACAAAAGATAGATCACACAAAATTATTCCTGTTTGCATTCTGAAGACGGAGCTTGTCATTAAAAAGATGAACACTTTATATTCTTCTTACATTTTCTAATATTATAATGACAGATATTATGGCAAGTGCCATAATCTGTTCCACTGCTGTGCAAACATTGCACATCACCTCCCTAATAGCACTGCAAAAGCTAGAGATGGAAGTTCATTATTTTCTTTGCCTTCTATCAGGGTATTGATGATCTATATAATTACTGCAGGTGCAGAGATGCGCGGTGGTGAGACAGCACCAGCACAATTTTCCAGGCAGCAGCACTGTACTGATACTGGGAAAGTACTGCTTCCAGCATTATTATACTGGACAAAAATAGGTCTGAAAAGCTTGGTTTGTATTTTAGCACTTGTTAAAGATTACAGGCAAGCTCCTGTTTTATAGTTTTTAACTGGGAGACAGCAGCTTGCTGCCCAAGCTGACGTAGCTAAAGCTGTATGCCCTGCAAGGTCCTACCCTTACCTTGAGCAAGGCAAGGTCAGCAGGTTCAGTTCTCTTCATTTACATCTCATGTAAGAACAATAACCCATTTTCAGCTTCTCCTCCAGTGACAGAGGCCAGGAAGTCTGTTATGTGTATACAAATACAGTTAGTGTGGAGTTTTCCAGCTCAGCAGATTTCCACTCGAAAACATGGATTTATCTAAAACATCTACTGGGAGTGTACCAGTTTGGGCAGAACTCATGAGCAGGTAGGGAGGACACCCACGGGGACTGGGAGATAACTTGCTCAGCAGGAGGTTTGCCCAGGATGCAGGACACCCACTTGGGCACCACTCAAGTCAGTGCTCTGTTGAATTCTCTATGAGGGCATCTGATCTTCTGGTGAGACACATCCTCTCTGACCCATTTCATACAAACAAGCTATTCACTCTGTGCAAAAGCGCCAGAATTTGTGATCTCATATGAAAGGGAGTACTGGTCGATGACTTAGTTTTACCAGAAGCCCATTGACCTGAGGATGTTTTCCTTCTTACATATAAAGAAGCATTTAATCTTCCTGCTTGGACTGGGATCTGTTTGACTTCACCTACCATTATCAAAATTATGTGTTGGTGGACAGCAGAGCTAGCCATGGATTACATACAGTACCCTCCACAAATGTAATCAGGTTGAATTATCAGGGATTGAGTCCTGGGCTCCTGGAAATAAATCGTAGTATTACATTTGTCATCTGTGATCCTTTAATAGCCACAAAACACTGACAGCAAAGGCCTATGGTCAACTTTAAGCAAATTGTTTAGGGCACTTCGGACTGTGGTTAATGTGAACTGGACCCTGCAGACAGATATGTGTGTTCGTAACAATATATCTTCAAAGACTCTCCAAAAATCCTAAGAAAAGAGGTGTTGGTTGGGTTTTAGTTGGTTGGGTTTTTCTTATTGGGTAAAAAGGGTATTTTAATAGTGAGGATTTGAAGCAAAAAGGAACATATGTGTACTTAAATGTCTATAACAGTATAAACAAGAAAGGAGCTCTTTCAAATAATCTCCAGTTAGCATGGGGCCAGGAATTACATCATGTTCTCAGAAACCATCAATTACTTTCTGACAGCAGAACCATGATAAGGTCCAAATTCAAGGTCAACCACAACCTACACTTGTGGTCTTGTGAAGATGCTTGCCCAATATCCACACACAAAGTGGATCAGTCACTTTTATCTTTCTTTTTCTTTTTTCTTTTTTTTTTCTGAATCTCTCCCTCATCCCACAGGAGTTGGGGGGGGGGGAGCAAATGCCGTGTGGTGCTTGGCTGCCTGCTGGGTTAAACCACAACAAGAAGGAAACCTCTCTCCTGTTGTGCTGGTCAGTGCCACACTCTCTAAACCTTTGGCATTACAAAGTATGGGGTTTCCTTTCTGCCTTCCAGCCTGCCTCTCACGTATGAGCCTGGGGAAAGCAATGTGACTGCTTTTGGGGAATTAGACTTGCCAGAAAGCTAATGCACAGAAAAGGGAATCCGTTCTCATTTTTCTTGCTGGCTATGCCCTAGATTAGCTCGTCCCAAAGCACCTCTCCTCCCCCTTCTCCCAGGTCAATGGTGAGTCATTGGTACTCAGTGGAGGTTTCTGTGGCTTAATTCATTGTCAGAAAAAAAAGGTTTGAGACTGTCAGATGAAAGATACTACAGAAGTGGAAAGAGGTATGTCTTGTAACTCTGCAGCCATGCACTACGTACATTCCTTTATTTTATTTTCCCTTGAAAAAAAAAATAAAAAATTATACCTGATGCTAGAGTAGGGAGGGAGCTTTTTCATTCATTCCCACCACCCCTCCCCACAGCATGTCCCACCTTGCTGTTTGTGCACGAGGCTTTGGGAAAGGCAGGGGTCAGACATACCCAACAAACGGATCTGTATGACGGCACCGTGTAAACCAAAGAACATCCAGAGGGGCTGGGAAGAGTCCACGCAGACCTGCATGCCGGTGCTGGCACCGTTGTGACTCAGGTGCAGCTCGCCGTCCGAATTCACCATAAATCCCAAGATGTCTCCGCTCTGGAGGGGCACCAGGACCCGGCAGACAGCCCAGAACTCCTTCCGATCGACCAGGGACTCGGGGTTATAGGGGAGGTCGCTGGGGCGCAGGGTGCTGGGGTCGCAGGACGTCACCCCATAGGACAGCGTCCCCGTGCGTGCGGAGTTGGACTTGTTAATCTTGACGAAAATGGTCTCGTTGATCCGAAGGGGTCTGCTGGTGAAAACCAAAGTCCTCTCATCCCGGGCGTGTTCCAGGCGGGCCACGGTTTGGTCATCGAGGATTTTGACGTGGGCTCCCCGGAGGTGGTGGAAGCGGAGGTCGCTCTCGAGCTGGGAAGGGAGGAGGTGGGAGTGCTGGGAGTTGAGGGAGTTCTGTGGGATGGGGCACGTGGTGGCCGTCATGTGCAGGCTCTCCTCCTGCAGGTTGAGGTCGCACAGGCTGACCGAGAGGCGGGCGTCCTCCGTCTCCTGCCGCAGCGAGGGCCGGCGGATGGCGGTGAAGGAGCGGGGCCGCAGGCAGTCGGGAGGAATGATTTCGCTGTCTGCGGGGAAGGGCAGGAGAAAACAAAAGAGGTGTCACTGCAGAGAGAACGAAAAGGGCCCGGGAGTTTGCAAATCGGTTTGATTCAGATGTTTAAAAGGGAAAATCAGAGACCTGCTGCCATTAATACATTTTCCCCTTTAAAAAATGGGAGCGGAGTGCCATAAAAAGTATCTGCAATCGATTGCTGTTCTTGTGCTCTCCACACCAGCACCACCATTTTCAGCCTCTGAGTAGGCGGACTCAAAATCGATGGAAAGAATTGACCAGGGGACGATCTCCTTGGAGAGGGGAAGCGGAGTGTAAATATATGAAATACACCCCGAACGTGCCAATCAATACTCATGCAGGCTCTGAGTTTTTGTGCCCTGTTCATTGTCTACAGTAATTCTCATAGATCTAGGAAATGAATTTCTAACTAGATATTTTTTGCTTTGAAACAAATGCTATGTTCAGTTCTAATTTATTTATCATCATACAAAATTTAATTTGTATTCCTGCATATAATTAATCATTAGTGGTCTGGTCCTTACTGCAAACCAGTACAGATATGGATTTCACAGTGTAGAACTTGGGCATATGCTGCTTTCTATAAATAACACACAATCATTTATTATCTCCAAGACAAACAATTAAAAATCAAACCCATAGGCATATAACAAAGAAAGATGACGCTTACGTATTCGTACCCATCAGTGGAAACAGAATTGAACCTTATCCTCTTTGTTGGCCTCACCTGCTGTTTCAAGAGCTAATCATCAATTTATTCAATTCTTTTTCCAGGAAACATAATCACCTGCCTTTAATGCTTAAATTACTTTTATTTAACATATTCTTAGCTACACTGTTACCATAGAAATTTCAAAGAGCAATATACTGAGGAAAAAAAAAAAAGAAAAAGAAAAAAAAAAAAAAACATTACTTGAATAGATTATAAAAGTAAGCTGAGATAATGCAAAGATTTATACATATGCTTAACTTTCTGTGCTGCACGAAGCCTATCAGCATCAAGAGACTATTCTCTGTAAGAAAGCTGAGCATACGGAGAATTCTCTGCAAAAATTACAATAAGCTATGACCCATATCGACTATTTCCCCACAGGAGCTATGCCTGCCCCAAGCCTGAAGACTGTGTTGTAGCTTCAAGCCAGGCTCCAAATGACATGAGGTGGGAACACCCCATACAACGCAATCCCCTGACAGCGGCACAAAGCAACACTGCCTGATCCCAGCCCAGGATCTTGTGCAAACATGGCACAAGGTGGAACAACAAGAAGAGGAAGAGGAGCAGAGACTCAGTCCTATCCCACGGGTGAGACCCTTGCAGGGGACACCTCTTCCAGCCACGTCTCCTTGGGATTTTCTTTTATGATAACAAAAGAGCAGGAATCCAGGTTATTTCAGGATTTTCCCCATGGGGTGAGCCCTCTCCTGGTACACCAGAGTAGTGGTTCTGCCCTGGTGTGCCAAAACAAAATGCCAGTTTCTGAATAACCAACATCTCCCGCGATGGGTGAGGTCTGACTAACAGCCGTTCCTGCCCATCTCTTCTGGGAGCCCTGACAAGAGCACACCCACACACAATTTGGCTTCAGCAGAGATCTTTGCTTTGCTTAAACTGGATTATTCCAGGCTTCTCTTTAAATAATCTGCTATTACAAGGGAAGCACAGTCTCAAAATAAAAAAGGGCTTTGTTTCTCATATTTGATTTTCCCCAAACTGATATTTCAGCTTCTCTTCCCAAAAGTTAATTAAAGAAAAAAGAGGAATAAATAAAATCAAAAATTACCCCAAGTAATTTAGAAACAGGTTGCACTAATGCTTTGTAATATATGGGCTCGCATTTGCATTGCAAGTGCCCCTACTGGATAGAATTAGATTTATTTTGCCTTCTTTTGGCTGGAAATCCACAGAGGAGAACAAATTAATACTGGCAGCTGATGACGATCCTTTGGTGTAGGTGAATGGGTAGAGACCTTTCTGAATAGGAACAGAAGGTCCTTTCTATTTTATTCCCTGTAACTATGCATGTGCAGCCTGGCTGACAACTGTGATGTGTGGGTAGCTTGCAGCCAGGGTTTTGAAACAGCTTGTTTTCCACCAGGATGCTTGCATTTCCCTTTGGCTGCTGGACAAAATATCTCTTTCTATCTGAAAAGAGGTTAAGAGAGATGAAGTTCTTCCGCAGCCAAGACACATGGCAGTGATAGCAAACCAGGGTTACGCTTCCAACTGTTTTACTTAAACCCATCAGTAGCTCAGATGCCTAGCCACATAAGGGATAAGATGTCTCAAGCATATGGGATTGACTGTGAGACTTAGTTCATTAATGTTTGCAAATATCCATGGAAAAAAAGGATTGCAGTTTACTGGCATTTGAAGTAAGTTTGTGAAAATTTTGAGATGACTCTCAAGAGATGCTGGCCTGCTCCAGGGCTCTGTTTTTTTCACAAATCACAAGATAGCCAGCCAAAGAAGAAAAACAATCCCATCGCATATGAAGTAAAACGAAGCGGGATTCATCTTTTGGGGTGGCAGATAAGTTGGAAGAGATGTGGGATGCCACTTATCCAGAATGAGTGATAACAGCCAAGGGCTACGAAAGAGCAATCCTGGTGAAATGTGAAACAAATGGGGTGACTTTGAGCAGTTTCTTTCCCCAAAGGAACCCAGAAACAAGTTGTTTTCTTCCCCCAAAGCTTCATTTACCACTTTGCTAACACAGACCCAGCTGCTCAACTGACTTTTAATGCCTACAAAGGAGGGACTCTCCATCTAAGTGTGTTCAGGAACATTTCTATATGCAGAGACAAACCAAAAGCACAATCAAAAAGACAGAATGACTTTATGTGATGAGACTGTTCAATACGAAAAGGGTCCCAGGGCCACCACCACATGCAGCTTGGCACAGGCTGGCTGCCCAGAGAGGTTTTGTTGACTTCTGCATCAGTCCAGTTCTGATGCCGATGTTGTATTCATAGACTTAAATTTCCAGTAGTGATATAACCTTAGCCAAAGCAGAAAGGATTTCCACTAAATACAAATTTTCTGCTCCTCAGTTCAAGAACCTGAGGCACATTGAATTTTTGCAAAGGAGGCCTGACTTCACAAATTGCTTTGTATCTTCTTCTGGCTTTGTTTAAAAACAAAAAAAAAATGAGTAGGAGTAATTTATTTAGCAAAGTAGAGATGAAGGGCACTTAAGCAGTTCAGCAGTCTTCTGTTTTCTCCCCCTCTTTAGCGATGTATATCTACAAAATTTATATTCTCAGCAGCTGGTTCCTTGCATACTAAATTAACTTGAGGTATCTTCCTCAGATGAGAGGCTTCAAAGCTCTCCGTTTTCCTGTTCAGAGGGCACGGAGGAGCCTCCTGCTTTCTGCAGGCTCACAGTGACTGCAGCAACACTTTAAAACAGAGGTTACGAGGTGCTGGTGAACAGCCAGATGCAGCTGGAATCGCTGCAACCAGATCAGAAGTGTGTCACTACCGCCTTTTATTTGAACCGCTGCCAAGTGTTGACTTCTTAAGACCATCTATTTCCTTAAACATGTGTAATAAAAGTAATATATATTTATTACAGTTATCACATGCATGCGTGTTTACTGTATCGATGTGCACATTCAAACACAAATGCATTTCTAGTCACCAGCATGCACAAATCACCTCAGCCCTACACAAACCCAAAGGGGATGTACTGCCATCAGGCTGTCAAATCATTATTTCCTTCTTTTCCTTTTCAGTATTGTTTGTTACTGCCTGAAGAGTTGACTTTCCAAGGTCATGAGCAGCAGGGATTCACACACCTGTAGAGGATTTGAGAAGGCAGACTGAACTTGGCACCCACACACATGCTCGCACGTACTGGAAACTCCAGATTTAACTGCTAGCTCTAGGGAAGCTGACCTCCTCCTCTCCATGAGTTTTCTGAGACTGGAGCAAGCCTCCAGCCTCACATAAACTGAGTGGGCTGCAGCCACCCTCCAGAATGAGCTAGAGAAGACCTAACATAAATAAATCAAACTTGAGACTTATGACTAAAACAAAACACACACACACATACACACACACACACAAAAAAAAAAAAAAAAAAAAAAAAAAAAAAAAAAAAAAAAAAAAAAACAAGAAACCAACAACCAAAGCCTTAAGATTTTGGGAATCAGGCTGATAACCTGATAATGTAAGAACCCATCCCATTTCTCATGATCTTTCCTCCCAGGAGAGAGAGATGGATGCTGAGAACACAAATAACAACCTAAGGATTCCTTGTGTCTGGAGGAAATTTCTGTCCTCTGCTACTAAGTAGGATAAGAAACTGGTAAGGTCAGAACCTTGCTGGCATGTTCCTCTCCGTCCAATGTACATCCCCATGTCCTTTCCTTCCTTCTGTTCTTTGCTTTACTTCTTCACAAGTGCATTTCTCTTCTTTCGAGCCTTCATTTCACTGGGTAATATTATTTTTAATGTGTACTGGTGCTCACTATGTATTTTCCATGACCAAAGAACCTCACAGGTGCTAAGCTACACAAAGACAGCCTATAGTCAGTGGCACCTACAGGAATGGACTGTGTAAATGTACAACTGCAGGAGTTATACCGTAGCACTCCCACCATGCTGGAGCAGCTCCATTCCTACTCGGGAGCTCAAAGGAAGGCTGCTTTCCCCACTATCTGTGCTATCTGTCACACGGGGTTATGCAGGGAGGATAACGGGGCTTCCAGCACCATCTCCTCCATGGTCCACAGCAGACTTGTGCAGCCAACTGCACATCTGGCAACGCTTTGCCATTGAAGGGGATGTCTCTGAAATATGAGGCAGATGTATTGGGCTGTAAAATAATATCACCCTCAAATGCAATCGGGACACGAAGCAAACCTATGCTCCTGGAAACCCTTCACCACACACAGCCCCGTGTTCCCCATCGTGGGAGTGTGGGTATTAAACCTGACCGCAGTCCTTGCTGCCTTGCTGAGCCAGTCATTTCGAGCTGATGCATGCTGCTGGGAACCACCACGCTTCAGCCCAGAAGTAGCCAGAGGAATTTCTATACATCGTTTATGGCTCCATTTATTATGAGCTCTAAGGCAGCTGAGGACTGAAAACTCAGCAAAATGGAAACAAATTATATTCTCACGAATCCCGCAAAAATGAAGGATGAAGATCATTGTGACCTGGGGGCAAGGAGCAATACTGTCTCCCAAATCCTTTTGGCTGCCAGCTTCTCCAGCATGTGTACAGCACCCAGTCCACAGCACCACCTCGACTGGAAAGAAGAAGAGCAGCCCTGACTGGATCTTGGAAGAGGAGTGCTGCCGTGTGGCCCTGGGTTCAAATTTCACCCAAATTAAGGGGCAAATGGAAGCTGATCTGCTGCAGCCTGCTGCACTCTCAGTGTCTGAGATGTCCTCACTACCAGAGGATGCTCTTGCTCTAGGCTATCTCAGGCTCTGCCACGTGTATCATAACTGTTTTACTGCACCAGGACGAGCTAAGCAAACAGGAGAGTGAAAATCACCCTTACTTAAAATAAACATGGAGGAAAAACTGAGAAGTGAAGAAAGCCGAGGCCACGCTCATGGTCATTAAGAGACAAAGCTCCACTCACAGAGCACGTCCAAAGTGCTCTTGCCTGCTGGCAGCGTGTCAGAGCAGACACTTGTAAAACTATTTGTTTTTCTGCAAGTTTGTAGCTCCATGTGAGGTCTGGGGAGGAGGCTGGGCTCTGCTGCGCTCAGCGTAACGCTGCCGAGACCCGCACGCCCGAGTGGATGCTGCTGCTGGGATGCTGCACACAGGTCTCCCCCTCCCCTCCCTGCTTGTTACTGTTAAATCCTGAATTTATATGATCCGAGACCACTCCATTGTGTTTACTTCTCATAAACCATCAGGCGCCAGAATGCAGCTTCTCGGATCATGCAGTGAAGCCACTTTCAAGAATTATTGTAGCATGTGGGAGGCAAATGTTTAAAATCTCTCAAAGGAATGATTCAGACTAAAAACCTCCTTTGCCATATACTTAGGAATTCACTTCTACAAAGTACATTTCCCTTTATGAACAACCGAGAAATCAAACGACCCAAGTTATTGCCTCAGATCAACCATTCCTTCTCCTTGCAAAACACCCACATAGAATCAAGGACATCAGTTAAATAAACACCTACTTATACAATACCTGCACATGTGCCTGTCTATTTCGTTGATAGTATAAATAGCCCGTTTCAAATAAAGCTGCTTCCTTCTGCTCTCATTGCTTTGGCTCCTCTCTTTTTTTTGCATGATTACAGGAATATATGCAAAGCTACAGCCAACAGATGATTTCACTTGTAGCAGCTATACGTGTACGATGCCCAGGGTGCTCTTTAAGAGACAGCAAAATCTGCTCTGGGGCAAACAGCATCGAAGATCAGGACCCAGCTGCTGAGCTCTGCAGCAGAAGATGCTCCTCACCGCATGAACAGAGGAGAGATATAAACGGTGAGTGGGATGCAGAAAGAATGAATGTTCTTATTTTATAGACTGGAAACTGTGGGATGGGGACAGTCCAAGGGGACAGTCAATTTCTCCAGCAGAGTTCTTGATTGAAACCTCTTGGGGTTCAGCCCAAGGCACAACGAAACCACCCCATTTCCCACGTTGCACCCTCTCATTTCCCACCTCTTCACTCAATGCTTTATTCTCTACCTGCTTCTCCTCTGCTTCCATCTGCAGGTTCCTCCCGTCACCTCAAAACTCAACCTCCTTGGGGCCCCTCATCCATTACGGGATCCCAATGGTCAGTATGGAAGCTGCTGTCCAATAATTCCTTCTTCGTCAACACACCACCTTGACTTCACTGCATGGTCAGTGGAGAGCAAACGTGTTTTTTATGTGCGTTCCCATGGTTAATGTGGGAGTTAAGGGTTACATGCAAATTCTGGCTTCCTGCTTGTTGCAATTTGGAAGCCGAGCTAACTGATACAGCAGCCATTTTCATTGCAGGAAGGAGAGCTATGTAAATCAGCTGAGCCCATTTATTTGCCCACAACCAACACAATCCAAACTAGCTTTCTGAAAAGACAGGCAGTTTTCTTGCCAATACAGCTGAAAACATCAGAGAGAATTACTGCTGTAACCAAGGGGCAGACATCAAAGTCCACTCCAAGGGTTACAAAGAAACCAAAGCTGGAGTTCATCTGTGGGAGAAGTCGTTCATGATTATGCAAAAATTGTCACCAGATTTTAAAACTGGTCTGCAAAAGAAGCCAGACCACTGACCCTGTGAAGCCAACTGCAAGGCTATGAACATCTTCTGCTTTCACAGAAATTATTGGAAATCAACACTGCTTGATTAGCACCTCACTGGACTGGCCTTTGCTTTGTGTTCCTGTTTGTTTGGATCAAAATCAACATTTCTTTCCAGGCATTTTGGGAGAGATTGAGCACTAAAGCTGTTTGGTTTGCATGGTTCAGTTTTGGAGATGTGATAAAAATGGGATGGAAGAGAAAAACTTTGCCATTTCATTGTTACCAGCTCCTAGATATTTGATTAAATCCTTGTGCAAATCTGGTGATTCCTGTGGCTGTTAGCACCAAATCCTGCTTTTGAGGGAGTGGTGCCTTTGTACCATTAGGTACATCAGGTGTCCTGCCTAAGGACATGTGTCCTAAGGATACAAATAGCCTTCCTTCACTTACCAGGATTATCACAGATTTCTTGTCATGAATGGTCAGTGCTGTACTCAGAGTACAGATGAAATATCACAGCAAAACAAATCAGAAACAAACAAACAAAACAAACAAGCAAAGAAAGAAAGAGAAAAAAAAAAAAAAAAAACAACAAAAACAAACAAACAAACAACAAAAAAAAAAGAAAAAAAAAAAAAAACAAAAAAAAAAACAGTTTTTAAAAGAGGGAAAGGAATGTGTGCTTACGTACTGCAAGCCTCTGAGTTGGAATATCCAGAAAGAAAATAATACAAAACCCTGACTTTAAGAGAACTGCAGATGTTTTTAAGCCAGAGTGAACAACTGTGCCTTCCAGGCCAGCTTAGTAATTGAATTGATCATCTGCATATTTTTTAATAACGTCTAAGGAATGAAAGCATACAATTTTGTACATGGATAGACTATAGTTTAAGGTACAAAGGTTGAGTACTGACTTATAAATCATAGTTTTGGGACATGTGCTATGTAACAAAGTGCTCTGAACCAGTCTGGTTCATAACAAACATTCATGCAATTCTGCATAACATCTGTAAGCATGTCAAATTGATTTGAACATATGAAATGGCACAAAAAAACATAACTAGCCTCATAGAATTAAAATAAATTACTGTTTTCCTTAGCAAATATGAATGTTTTGAAAGAGCCTGACAGCAGATTATGAAGAACAAACTTCCATACGCGTGTTATGGCTGTGGATTTGTTTTCTTTTCCACAAAAGCTGATGCTCAGAGTCTGCAGGGTGCTGGCAGCCTCTGTGTTACAAACAACACATTTTGTTTTTTGTCCAGGAAGGCTTTTCACTATGGGTAAACTCATCTTCCCCAGCCAGCGGTCACGCAGACAGGCAGATGTCCTCAGGTTAAGGACGTGCTTAAGCGCTGCCACAGCCACCTCTGGATGTTGGCACCTCCTTGTCTGGTTCCCTTTAATGTGTTCATGGGTTTTCCATTTGATGTTTCCTAATTCCTCATGAAGTCATAGAGAGAAGGTTTCAACAGAAATCAAGTGACTTGGTTTTGTGGAGACCAGTTAATCCCCATCATTCCCTCCTTAATCTATCTCCCACTCACACGCTCTCTGAATTTTTCTCCCACCCCCAATGAAAGGATTTCTATCTCCATTCCCCCAGACCTGCTGGACTCCATGATCAGGTATTATTATTCCTGGTACAAACCACAGAAAAGCAATCAGCACTTCTAGGATCATAGCTGCACTATTTTTAATCTCAGTCCTGCCCCCCTCTGTACAGCGTCTCACCTTTTCTTTACATGTCCTCTTATTCTTTCTACCACTGGAAAATCTTTTACTACTTGTTTTAATTACCTGTGCAAGGCCTAATTCTCCATGGAGTCTGACAATTGTCGCTTCATCTGAAGCTTCCTGATCTTTGAATGTGAATTCCTCTTTAGAAAAGTTCTTTTTTTTTTTTTTTTCTTCTTCTTTATTTTCTTTCTCTGTTTTCTTTCTTTATTGCTTTCTCATTAAAGCAATAATTACAATTCCTGGTTGTCTAATAACTTTACAGGGCCCTCTTTTCACACCCAGTGGCTCCACCAGCACTATCATCCCTTTTACTCTCCTTGTCTCCTAAAAATGTTGACCCTCTTTTATCATACCTGTTGAAGTAAGACAGTAGCCCAGCATTACATGCAGAGCTAACCCCACAGCTTTACTTTTTACCATTTACTGTCTCAGATTGCTATGGGCCCTCCAACAACTCTATTTCTAATGCTCTTTGCATTACTGTGAGAATGTTTCCATAGCATCTCGGTGCTCACAGCCAATTTCCAAGCTACATCAGACACATCCCTTTACCCCCTGAATCATCTGACAGCAATTTTCTTCCAAACAAGTGCTTTCTCCCTCCTTCCCATCCATCATCCTCCCTCCTGTGGTATTTATGTACCCTGCATTTATCCTTTTTCACCTGCTTTCATTTCCCCCTGTGTTTTCCTGCCAGGAGTGGAGATGATGAGTACTTCCCGAACTCCTCACCACATGTCCCAGCGAGAGGCTCCTACCACTGCTGACAGCTTTACAGCCAGCCGAGCAGCCAATGCAGCAACAACCCCCTTGTCCCTGCCACAGCCTCCTCAAGGTCCAGCATCTCACTCAGCATCACTGCTCATTGACCTGAAATACACCACTAGGTCTTCCCCACTCCCTTAGGAATCAGAGAAATGCTGCTAGTGATCACCTGTGCCCATAAAGTGCCTCTTCTGGGGCTTGTTGCAGTCCCTTTTGGTCTGCTAAAGGCACTGATAAATGATGAATGGTCTGGGCATCAGAGGGATTTTGCCTCCTTGCAATTACCTAACGAACAGAACCTAAGAATACAACATTTTCTAGTGAAGACACAACCTGTGAAGGGCAGTGATAACACTTTATATTTCAGTCCAATGTCTGAAGAAAAATTAGATTGAAAAGATACAGCATTTCAGGATAACCTGAAACAAAGCACTCAGTTTATCTCACTTCCTTTTATCAAAGCAAATGACTATTGAACCAAGAGCTACTGCAGTTGATTTCTGGGGCTTATTTAGAAATTGCTCTGGCAATTCTCAAGATTAAAATGTTATTTCAAGGCTCAAAATGGAAATACATCATTTTGAAAATAATGAAAGAAAGCAGCTACAGTTTGCCAAAATTGTTTCAATTTTTTTAGCAATGACTAATTAAGTTTACAGAACATCTCTCCTCCTCCATGCTGGTTCCTCACCTAAAGATCCAACAATTACATTTCTGAAAGAATGCACATAATGCTATTTGTCCATAATATTTTCTTTGTCTTGATTCCCAATATCCACTTCTTGGAGAATTTCTACCCCAGAATCTCATATGAAGAAGCTCTCAAAAAATGTCTGACTTGTTTTACACATGTACAAAATGGCACTGCAGCTATTACACCTCATCTACTCCACTCCTATTCCAGAGCTTCTGTGGTCTGCAAGAACCATTCTCCTGGTGATGCACAGGAACAGTAAATCAAGGCTTTCTTTGATGAGCTTGGTCTAAAATAACACAACTATTGCAGTCAGCACCAGTTCAGAAAAGTTCAGCACCTGTTTAGGTCTATTCCATTTCACAACAGCACTTAATCTAAACAAATATTTATATCCCACTGAATACAACAGGACATACACACGAGTGCATTAGTAGTCTCAAATCAACATATTTTTCTGCACTAGGGCTACACAGGGAAAGATTTAAAAACTACGTTCCCTGACAAAAAAAAAAAAAAAAAGTTCTTATGGCAAACTCCAGTCTCCACCATTGTCCCATTGCATGCTGCTGGAGGAGTAAGCAGCAAAGGAGATTTCCTAAAATAGTAGCCCTGAATCAGTCATTTTAGCTGTCACAGATGGATGAAATTAGGAGGGAGAGTTGATGCTCAATTCTGCCAAGGTATGCAATTGGAAAGTTCATCTCTTCCATAAATTCTTTATGTATTCAGTCATGACAAATGCCCATTAGGCTTTTGATTTCTTTACAAATTATTTTGATGCCCTGAACTAAAGAAACTATGCATCTTGTTACCAGAGTCTCACCTAACTCCTGAAGCAGAGGTGAATTCTGCTCTCACTTACCCCAGGGAAAGCTTCAACACCTTGGCCTTGATTTAAATGCACAGATGATAGGACGTGGCCTCAAAAGGTTCAGACAGAACAACAGGAGGCTTTTCTGAAGCTGCAAGTTGAAAGTATAAATAAGACTAAGCCAGAGGGCTGCAGTCTGGCTGTCAATCAGGGCAGTGTGACCTTGCTGAAGCCAAGGGATTTGCATGAACAGAGTCCATCTGACGTGCACTGCCTGATGCTGAATTCAGCTGCAGCCCCAGCAGACAAACCCTCCTCAGCCCCCTGAGGAAGGGGGCCTGGCCTGAGGACTCGGGTGCCAGAAGTTTCTGCTCTTTCCACATCCCACCTTCCTACAGCACTGCTTTTCTTCCTCTTCCTCCTCCCTTCCTCACCTGGTGCTATAAGCTTAAAAAACTCTGGTCCTGCTGGGATCCTGGAGTTGGAGCCAGCCTGGAATGACTCCAACAGTCCTGTGCTGGACTGTCAGATTTGAGTCATGCACAGACGCAGGGGAAAAAACCCTCCTGGGGTCATTTCACAGCTTCCTCAGAAAAACACCGCACCAGCTATAAACATACCACCTTAGAGACACCTGACTTTACAACTGGTTTGTGCTATTACTGATCCGTGGGGCCTGTGAAGGAGGGGCCAGGGGTGGTGAAGACACAGGCACCTAAAAATGCCGTGATTTTTTTTTTTTTTGGCTCTCTTGCTTTTCTACAGGGTGATTTTCCTTTCCTTTTTGACCTCTTGTTAAATTACCATGGCAGGTACCTTCCTCTGTCATTTCTCAGCAGCTGCCTTTTGCCACATGATGCCCCATTGTGCTGTCAGTGCATTTTCACTAGGATTTAACATTTCAGCTGATGCCGAAGGTCACCCTCTCTGACTGACGTATGCTCTAAACCTCTTCCTTACCTGCTGCTAATGCATTGTTTTTGCAGCTATTTGCCTAGGACTGGGTACCCGTGTTCATTCACGCACTTTCAGGTTTCGAACTGTTAAACTCCTACATCTTTATTGTCATCCTTTGTTATTCCATGATGCTGTACTTCTCTAATTTGGGAAATTGTTGATCAACCCTCTATTTTTTGACAGTTTGTAAAGGGTGATATTTAGCTCCAGAATGTCATGAACAATCCTTGTTTTGGAGATTAGACTGAACTGAGTATAGTCAGCAATAGAAGAGTCAATACACCAATATCACAGGCAAGTACCCAGCTGAGATCTACATGGGCTAAAGAGATGGTAACCAGTACAGGGATGCAAGGATTTTTCACCCCATTAATAGACTAAATTTCTCTACAGCTTCTGCGGCAAACTTTAAAGCAGTATTTGGTGACAATGTTATTGTGAACTTCTCTGCATGTACTCTGAATTGTTGTAGGGAACTATCAAATCCTTGCTACATAATAATAAAAATTGCTGGGCTTGACTGAAATGTCTTCGCCAGCGCCAGTGATGTCTTGTTCAGTCTGAGGAATCTGGGATGGATCCCAGAGCCGCTTATCAGAGAAAAATGGTCCCTCTCACCACTCTGCTCAGTGCACTCCAACCATTCCGGGTGCTATAATAGCACTGACTTTTAAAATGTGTGCTTGTTTTTTCATTTTCAACAGAGAAAATGGTCTTTTTTACCACGCACTGACACAGCTCATCAGAGCAAAAGTCTGGATAATTCGCATTTGCATCCATTTTTGACTGCCAAAGGATGGCACAGGGAATGCACATCGCCAAAATCCGTACCTTTTGTAAAAGCTGGAAGAGAGGAAAAAGCAGATGATGTACTCAAATCTAGCATTACCATAACATCTAAATCAAAGAAAGAAGGATTACTACAGGCTGGATTTCTATTCTATGACTCTTTTTCATAACAAAACAAGAATTAAAAAAGAGGAGTGCCATGACTTTCTCCCAGAAGAAGGCCCAGGATGTGTGCAGGCTGGGCCCACCACGCCATGCGTGCTCTGCTCAGGCTGGAGCCGTGCTACCGGCCCCGCTTTGCTCTTTACAGGAGACACAAAACACACGGACAGCCGTTGCCATAGCTACCCCTTTACGTCCTCGTGTCAAGTTTCCCCGAGCACAGAAATATTATTTATAAGGTGGCTTAGGTGTGCTTTGCGCCTGGCAGTTAAAAATGGCAGGTCCCATCCCAGGGGAGCTCGCGGCCCGAATTAGACATAACACAGCGAGAGGGCACGATAAACACGGCACGGGGAGAAGAGGGTCGGGGAGGGACAGCGAGCTGCTGCGTGTGCACCCTGTCAGGCCTTTATTCTCCACATTAAGCCACGTTACAGCTCTGCATCCCTCTGCAGTTTTACTGCAGTGTCCTGGCGGCCAGCTGTGAATGCCCAGCCATGGCAGGGCCCGACCCGTGGCCTCCCCAGGCAAGGCCCCAGCCTCCATCCCGGAGCTGAGCTGAGTCCTCCCTGCGCTCCGCTAGGGCGCAGTGGTGCACAGGCACCGACCGACCTTGGTGCTGGCCTGGGGAGCAGGCTTAGAAACCTAAAACTTAGGTAGACTCCAAGTTACTGCAGCCTTCCCTTCCCTTCCCTTCCTCCCACATGCTGTAAATGCGTTACTAGGGGTGGGCCAGATTGCCAGCACCAGAGAACAGAAAGTGCCTCCACCTGCCGGCTTGTCAACAGCCACCATGGGGCATCCCAAGCCCTTCCATCTCACCTGGTGAGGCCAAGTTCACCCAGCTGTGGCTTGTGCTTGCTTCATGCTGTCTGCGTGTATGCTAACCTGGTGAGAAGATATCCAAAACCTGCAGATTAGAAGGCACCATCCTCCAGCTCTGTCTGGAGGAGGTCACCTCTACACCCACGCCTCCTGCTGACTGCCGGTCATGCCCCAGTGCCCAGGTTTGGAAGACGAGTCTCAGCTGCAGCAGGGTGTTGGCGTGGCCCTTCCCAGAGGCACCAGAGCTACAGCATGCTTCACAGTCCATTTGAAATCAGCCATCCCAAGTAACCTTCAGAGTCTATTTTCTCCACCTCTCAGCCCTCCGGGAAACCCTCTTCTCTCCAGAAATCTGACATTTCTTCATCCCAGCTTGTTTTCCAGGTCAGCAGCCTCATTCCCCAGCACTCCCAGTCATTCAGCATGGGTGTTTTCAATGCTGTCACTGTCTCTGTGCCTTTGCTATCCTGCTGAGTGCTCCTACTCCATGGGTGTCTGGAAGCAGAGCTCCTGGAGATGACTCCTTTGACAGCAGCTCCATGCTTGCTCAGAGGATGCTCCACCACTGCTGTCTGTACCTGCCATGCGTCCCAAAGCCATCCCAAGCACACATATTGCCAGCCTCAGAAATCAGCAGGATGGGAATGATTCAAGGGACAGATGGAAGTAAGCTGTGCAGTTAAATTCAAAGTTTGGGCAGTCTAGTGGCATTTTGAAAAGGATTGGGATGGCACCAGGCAAAAATGTTATTTGGCCCTAAATTAACTAGATGTAACACTGGATCCTGGGCAAACCTTGTTGTGTTGGGACATCTGACTCTGTCCTGCTGCAGACAAGTATTAAGAAAAGGGACACTTTTCCTCCATAATGAACAAAAACCCTATGAGTGCCTGCACCCAAGCACCTCCCAGTGCCAAAGCTGCATTTCAGCCCCAGACAGAAAGCCCAGTGCAGGCTGCTGGCTGAGGTGAGGATGGTTTCTGCCTTGCTGCAGCTCAGCAGCACCAGATTTCTCCTGTGCACGAGGAGGGACGGCACTCACAACTATTCGGCTGTTTCTGATATTTTACACTGAAAATATGTTGCTATGGAGAGCGCGGGGCAGGAATGTGCAGCCACTACAACGCATGCTGGCAGAAGCAGCCCACAGCTTCTGCTGATATTTGCAGGCCCTCTGCTGCCATCCCCATCAAGGCTGAAAATAGACCTAGCACTCAAATGAAGCATCCGTAATCCTTCATTTCTTCCCATTCCTCCCTGAGGCACAGAGACTTTTCACAAAAAAACATACCGAGCATCCCACGTGCACCCTGACATCACATCGCCGGTTTCTAATTCCTCACTGCGCACGTGCCTTGAAAAGGAAATTCCTCCAGCTCCATTTTAATTCCATGTCCTATTTGTGTCTGGAAAGCAGGTCCCCCTCCTGAGTCACCCCCTGCCAGTAATCACAGGTGCTGCTCAGTCCTCATCACCTTCAGCCACAACATAAAGCCCATTCCTTGTGCTTGCCCACCTTGTTGCCCTGCTAGCTCCACTGCATCTGATCTCCCTCATTTAAACCTGACCTTAGCAAAGGTCACTCAGCTGCAGGAAGCAATCTGCAAATACACATTTGGCACAGGAGAAACCTCTCTGCACTACTAAGTCTCAGCCTTTGCAGTTTCCAAAATGCTTGGGCCAGATCCTGAATGATGCTGAGCATTTCTGCTCTCCCTGACTTGATGAGATTTGAGAGAGCTCAGCAGAGGCAGCGCAGACCTGAGCCCCCAGCACCATGAATGAAGAACAACTTCGGGGTTTTTCTTTCCTGCGAATTTTTAAATATGTGATACCCTGTTTGTTTTCTTTCTCATATTCTGAGGGACTGATAAATCCTCAACCACACCATAAACGGCCAGCCATCAGCCCTTGATTTCTAAAAATGTATTTGTATTAAGCTAAGAATTTATTTACAGTGGCCATAAACATCCTCCCAACATCTGGCAGCTGGGAGAGAGACTTGGAACTCACAAATTTACTTACATTGTAAACCACTTTCTAATAAATAAATAAGCTCTTAATATCTCACCCACAAGAAGAGGCACATGGTGTACAGCACTATATTTGGGGTCCTTCAGAGGTGAAGGATTCAGCAGATGAATTTCTCTGAGGATCTTTCTTTAGACAGTGCATGCTTATGCCCAAATGAATCGTGAGCTGAAAATCTTTATTTTGACATCAGCTTCAAATTCTCACATTGGTTTGGATGCTGGGAAAGGGGCTGCTTGGTTCATGTTTTGCCTGAACCAGTGCCAAATTCTGCAAATTCTGATCAAAGGGGCAGGAGAGAGCACTTAAAAAAAAAAAAAAAAAAAAAAAGCCAAGTAAATGCGTGCTGATCCTTTAGTAGTCACCCTCATGGGATGGACTGCTGAGCTTATGAGCTGGCTGCTGGGGTGAGAATGCCATCAGCTGCCATGCCAGGGATGAGCTGTGGTCGCTAGGGCCCACGAGGGGTGGTGAGAGCATTTAAGGTGATGCAGATGCAGTTTTCGACTTCTGTAAAATCCAGCTCAGTGCCCATGAGGATAAGTGGCTGGCTCAAAGCAACCCTGGACTAAAACCAATGTTGCCAGATCAAGCCTGATCCAAAATTTATGCTTTGGAAAAAAATAACAATAGCCTTGTACAAAATCTGAGGCAAAGGTGGACTGTTTCCACATCCTTCACTTATATAAAAATAAAAAATAAACTCTCCCCTAATTTTAACCTTTGCTGGTTCACTGCAAAGTTTAACTAGCAAACAGGAAGAAAAATGCTCCACTCATCCTCCCTGCTGCAGACATAGAAGACAGGAAGGAATTAATCAATTATTAAAGTCAGTTTTGTTTTAATCGTGTGAAATTATACTCACGGACAGCTAGAGGCCTGAATGAAGAATTGTAAAATAGGAGCCCCAGTGTAACCAGGTGCTACTGTATCATAGGTGCTCTGTGGCCAAGCTTCCTATGAGGGTTTTCACAATTTGTCTACAATTAGAAATACCTTCGGAGATCTTTGACTAATTGCAGAGGAAATAAAATAATAATAATAATAATAATAAAACTCCCTCTCCTATCCCCTGAATTCCCCATCTGCCCCACTGGGAAAGATGAAACTGGACCCACATTCCCCCTTCACCGTTGAGTCCCCCACCACGGGCACTTGGCACCTTCTCTGTAGGTAGCATGGCCAAGCCCAAGCACAGACATGATTCTGTCTGAGGGGTTGGGGCAGAAGGAAGTGGGTGGTAAAGGTGCTGGTAGTGACCCCAGCTGGCAATAAAAACATAACCAGAAGCAAAATAGCCTCTCCAATGCCCCCGGTTCCTGTGTGTCGTCTCCCCCACGTGTCCCTTGTGTGGTCAGTGCAGAAGCTCTGCAGAAACATTTCTCAAACACAGTGAGCTACGTCCTGCTACATATTTTTGTATAGCTAGTATTTTCCATCCAGCAAGGGACTATTCCAGTAAAATTAGGCAGAATCTCTCTGTTTTCTTAAGTAAGATAAATGAAAGGCAAATACTCGCTGTTGTTCTTCAACAGAAAAGCATGTGATTTTGCATGTAGTTACCGAAATCCTTGAGGCAGCACAGACTGCTTGCTGTTGATCAGACAGATCTGGGGTGGGGTTGAATGAAAGAGCAGCTCTGTGCTTTCAGGAGTAATGGTCTAAATTCACCCCTGTTGTAACACTGCTCCACTCACCCCAAACACGAATTCAGCCCTACAGTTTTGAAAGCGTGCATGGACGGCATGAATAAATCTCATCACCGAGACTTTCCTACCACTCCTGCTGAATATCCATTCCTATTAGTCGATGTCAGGCCCTGGGCAACATGAAAAATTGCAGAAATCCATCCTGGCTGTCAGTGGAAATCAAAGGTCAGTCTCAAAAACCAAAAGGCTCCTTCGAGCTTTGGAAGGCATTCATATTTCCAGAGTACAAAGTGCAATTGTCAAAGCTCCGCACGTTCATGTGAAACAGGAAGGAAAAATCAGACCCCGACACCAGTACGGGACAATGGGACCCCGGGGAAGCACTGGAGGAATGGAGCTTTTCCTGGGAAGCTGTTTGTCAAAATGTTAAAATACGATCTATTTACACAATAGATTGGAAAGTGCTAACAGCCAACACCATGTTAGAGGACAGGATTTCAGATTAGAAACACTGGCCTAGTTAAATAGTGAGTGTGTCCTAAACTAATTTATGGATTCTCCAAACAGAGCGAAAATGCTATTCTCTGTCCTGACCTGTTTTGGTGGGGTTGCCACCTCTGTTTTCACCATTAAGATTCCCTCCCCTCCACACCCACGTCCATCTGCCTCCTCCTGGTCCCCTTCTCCCACCTCTTGTTCTTCGTGCTGCCAGCCCTGCCCAAAGCTTCCCCACCACCACTCTCCCAACACATCTGCAGCCCCCAGTGCAGCTATGAACAGGCCGTGCTGTGATAAGCTCGAGAACAAGACAGAAAGTCAGGCTCCCTTGCTTCTATTCCCATCCCGTCTGCTCCACAGAGGGATGCCATTTCATCCCCGTGACCCGTGACTCGAGTCCTCCTCTTGTGAGCAGCTCATGATGCTCTGAATGTCCCCAGCAGGTCTGTGGGGAGGGAGGTCCCAGGGCCTGCGATTACAGGTCCAGCGCTGCCTTGTTAAATGTTGAAACTTCTCAGGTGTTAAAAGGGAGAAAGGGCCCTTTTAAGTGTTTCTTTGGTGAGCAGATGGCCAGCAGCTGAACTTCTCGTGGAAATCTGTACAGTTTTAAGTGGGAAACACAGCCCAAGAGACTTTAAATAAATCTGTTGTATGCTGGTGTGAGAGAAGTATACAATCCATCCTGTCCTTGCTGTTACCACCACGTGGTTCAGCAGCCTTCTGTGTGGCTGAGCCTTCCCTGTCAGCTGCAGGAGGCTTTCTGCCGTGCTCCTAATCCTTGGAGGACACCTGGGATCAGGTCTCCCTTCCCAGCCCTCTGCTTTGGTCATATTTGTCACCTCCATCCAGTATCTAAGGAAAATCATCAGAGACTTCATGTCTGATGACTCAGTTTTTCAGACCTGAGTCTCTGCTTTTGGTCTGCACACACAGAGGTATCTCCTGAGAGAAGCACAAAGCACAGCTTGGCCAGAGCACTGGCTTAAATACATTTCAGATCAGTTAAGATGATGCTGACAGACAGAAAGGAGACGCTTGGGCTTCTGTTTACTCATCTGCTACCACAATCAGAGGAAGGAACTCTATCTTTGGTTTCATTATGTATCATGCCATAAGCTCCTTTCAGGCTTCACATGCAGTAAGATGGGGCAGTTTTTCCAAATTGCTGTGTCCATGCTTCAACCCACATAGAAAAATGCAGAAACATTTCAGGATACTTGGAGCATTGCTTTCAGAATACCTTAATAAAAGCATATCTGAGGAAATTGTCCTGGTAACAAGGGCAAAGAAGAAAGCTCTTTTGTATCTGTCAAGACTGTTAGTTTGGTTATGAGAGTCTCCTAAATTTAGCTTGAAATTCAGCTCTGCTCCATAAAGCAGTCAGCATCTCCTCTGTGCTGGAGACCGAGCATGGAGGAGCAAACCCTGAATAACTGTTGTGGGAACAAGCCAATACAAAGTAGCTCTGCATTCTGTAATTCCACTAAAATAACTGAACACATCAAGAAGTATTCTGGTTTTCAAGGGAATTGCCACACTTTCCCCTACACAGAAGCTGCATCCTGGGCTTGTTGTGCAATGCAGAGGAGCGCAGGGCCAGAGGAACACTCCCATGACAACAGAAACAACAACAAATTCACTCTTCTCCTTCACTCAGACCTGTCAAGTACTGTGAACACATAACCTGTAGGAGCTAAATACATTCCTTTGCAGTTTTCTCAACTTTCAGTACGCGTAACCCTTATTTTTCAGAAGGATGCCTCTGAGCAGCTGAGAGCTGCTTCAGGCTGCAGCCCTTCTTCCCAGATGCTGTGCCCAGGTGGACAGCTTGCTCTCACTGCTCCCCTACGCTTTTCAACAATTTCTCCCTGCTGTCTGCATGTGATCTGCGGTCCTAAGTGAATTTCCTTTTTCAGCGAGACACATTCTGTTATTTCAGTATAGCACTGTCTAGACAACTGAAAAAGTGCGAACAATTTAATGGATTACTCTCCCCCTGCTTTTCATGAAAACGTTGAAAGTCTGGAAGATTTCTGGTCCCTGTGCAGTCTGGTTTGTTTTCTGTCGTTTGGTTGTATGATTATTGGTGGGGGGGTGGGGAAAGGAGGGCGGGTTGTTGTTTTTTTATACCCAGAGCTGTAAACAGTTATAAAGAGAAGCTCAAAAAAAATGTTATTATTTCCATTTAGTGAGAAGGCTGTCCCACCATCAAGTTTTCTACAAGATTCAGTAATTTATCTTTATTCAGACAGTTCTGTGAATAAAATGGTTACTGTCCTAGCAGATAGAAAGCAGACACCATCCTGCCTCCCCTTGTAAAGCAACCGACACTCCTTGGGAACAAGCAACCACTGTTATTAAACACAAGAGAACAGTCCCCTTCACCCCTCTGAATTCCATCCAGCCTCATCATTTCCTAAAAACCAAGAAAAAAGATGACACTGCAAAATGTCTTACATAAATTTTCCTGTCCCAGGAGCCTCCACAGCCAATCCAAAGGGTCAAAGTACTTAAAGAAACCAGATTCTTTTGGGATTTCCAGCTCCCACTTCCAGATCTCAGTGATTAAACTGAAGGCAGCCAGCATCACCCTTGACCCGTTCCCACCTCTGCAGCAAGCCTGTTGGGGTGACTGACCCTTTCTCGGGAGCTCTCCAATGCTTTCTGGAGAACCGTGGATAGGGAAAAACCCATCAGCAGCAACAGCATGGCAGTAACTGTGATCTATTCCTTTTTTATTATTTTTTTCTCTTGTTTTTGAAGAACATAAATTTTCTAACTTTTTCCCAGTGCAAACTGGACAATGCAAGTAAAACTTCTCCATATCTGCATGAAGATGAGACAAGGGAGGAAACCCATGTGCATCACCAGGCCTTGAAGCCACTGGCAAACCAGTGTCTGAAACCTGGCTCAGTGCTGGCCAGGGACCTGGCCAGGGCCCTCCACCTCAGCAGGAGCCATCCCAAGAAACATTTATAGTGATCATTTACACAGAACTTCTCCCTGTTTCTACCAGAAATGAAGAGCTGCTGAAAAAAAAGATTTTTGGTGCCTCTGGACATTCCCAATTAAGCTCATTAGCTCCCACACTGCACTTAGCTTGTATGTTATCCAAACGCGTGCAGCAAGGCCTAATCCTGACGAATAGCCGGGCAGCTATTAAAATTGTTTGCCTTCAACAACAAAACGGAAATGTGAGGGCTTGACGCTTGAGCTAGCATTTAAAATGGGCCCAGGTAATCAAAACACCGGATCAGAGAGTGCTGGGGGCTGTGGAGGAGCTGAAACTCATTTCAACTGCACACTTCTAGTTTATTACAGCAAACAATTCCCACCAACAATAAATGAAACTAGCCCCAGCTCCTTGTGGAGACTGGGTGTACCTGATCACACAGGTCCACACCGGCTGCTTTAACTCTTTCTGGCCAGCAGTGCTTCTTGTGCAAGCCAATACCGTCTGTCAGACTTTCAGTCATGTCACCTTGGGATGCCTCTTGGGAAGGACCGAAGATACCTGAGATGCCAGCATCCTAGATACTGACTTCTCTCTGTCCAGGCAGCAAACACCCAGCACAAATTTAGAGCAACAAACAGCACAAAAACAACTCCGGTACCTGGAGAGGCCGTGGGTCCTGCCTGCTGCTCCCATCCCCAGCTGCTCTGGCACCTGGGCAGGTGGGGACAGGCCTATGATGATGATACCTGTGACCACACGAAGAATGAGGAGGGGTGGAGGGGAGGTGGCAGAGCTTTGTGGCTGCCCCACAGAGCTGCTCCCCGAGCACGCCGTGTGGGGCCGGCCGTGGGACGAGCAGCTTGGGCAAGCCAAGCGGGTGCCTGAGCCATGCGCCTCTGTGTGCTCCTGCCCAAAAACACCCTGCCAGGAAAAACAGGCCTAAGGCACGCCAGCTGATGAATGCCTCATGAGGAACGAAAACACAGCCCGGGCATTTCAAGTAAGTAAACTGGACGTTGGTGTGCATAGAGGCAGGCTTGCTGCATGAGGAAAGCTGAGCCCAACTGGGCTGGTTTCCTGAGCGGGCTGAGAGCAAGCTAAACCAGACTCCTTTCCAAGCCACATCCCTACAAGGAAGCCTGCATTAAAAAAAATGAAAAGGGAAGAAGAAACCGTATTCTGAGCTTAACCAATGCTGTGCACGCTTCACCAATTATACATAGTCTGAAAAATGCAGTAGTGGGCTAAACCAGGCCGCAGAGGCGGAAGATCAGCATTGCTCCTTTGTGGCAGCCCCAGGTAGCTGTGCAGGGGACACACATGGTAGCTGCCACCAAAACCGAATGGGGAAAACCTTGCTTCCATAATCACATCCATGTAAAATGATTTGGTAACAAGTCCAGCACGTGATAACAGTCCAGCTTTCACACGTTCAATAAAAAATAACAGCCATGTTAAATGCCCAGAACACCTACATTTCAGACAACCTGTTGTTGTGTGTGTGATACAAGGAAAGCAGCAGTGCTGCAGGGACCCAGACCACAGGTAATCCAGGTGTTAACTGAGAGCAAAGGGATAACTGCCTTATGCGGCCAAGCCACTGCAGGTAGAACTGTCAACACTTGCAGAGATCTGATATATTTTGGCTTATGGCATGTGAGCTGTGACTCAGATTTCACTTTGGAATGAAAGATGATGCAAAGATGCATTAAATACTTCTGTTTCACCTTATTTAACCTTCTCTGGCTGCATCAGGCCAGCTAAGGGTGCCCAAGAGAAACAAAAGCAGAGCACTGCGTGGGACTCTAAGGGATACATTAGGAAATCACAGAATCACAGAATTTCTAGGTTGGAAGAGACCTCAAGATCATCGAGTCCAACCTCTGACCTAACACTAACAGTCCCCACTAAACCATATCCCTAAGCTCTACATCTAAACGTCTTTTGAAGACTTCCAGGGATGGTGACTCCACCACCTCCCTGGGCAGCCCGTTCCAGTACCTAACAACCCTTTCAGTAAAGAAATTCTTCCTAACATCTAACCTAAAACTCCCCTGGCGTAACTTTAGCCCATTCCCCCTCGTCCTGTCACCAGGCACATGGGAGAACAGGCCAACCCCCACCTCGCTACAGCCTCCAAAAAATCTGAGGGCTCACAGCATAACCCATCAGGCTGCAGGGCATCAGTACATGTGGTTTGGTACCCTGTGCCACTTTTGGGGGTGAAGCTCCTCTCCTTCCAGCTATGGGTGGCATGCGACACACCACACCTTGGAGAGAGCCCCCAAAATCACAGACTCACCCTCAAAAGCCCCAGGCCAGATGTAAAGAGGAGAAGAGGACTTTTCCCTGCTCTGGTTTCCCACGGTGCAGCTGCAAGGATGCCTGCCCAAGGCAGCCCCACACCACAGCCCCTCATGGGCTGGGCACGCTGTAGTTGCTGGGAGCACGCAGCAGGAGCCAAGCGTGAGCTTCACATTCAATGAGACCTGACACATCCCACCAAGCTCTGCAGGCAAAGAAAGCGCCTTGGACCACCAAGCCAGAGACAGCCTCAGCTGTGCCCAGCCCCAGCACACTGGGGGCATGTGGGATTCAGTGTTTGGATCATCTCACAGCAGGCTGGCAGGGGCCCAGCAGCGCAAGCATCATCCCATTTGCACGAGCACGGCACTGGCTTGCCGTGCACTTTTACCCTTCGCATGGGGGCGGGCTGCGTGCACAGGGACATTCTTCACTTGTCACCCCCAGGCTTAGGCTGTTTCTGTCTTCGCCGTTACCCAAAGGTGAGGAGGAGTTGAAAAACATTACACTGACAGCGCTGGAGGAGTTGCGGATGTAGGGCTTTCCGCTACGCGCCAAGCAAGCCCACTGGAATGGTTTGGACGCGATAGGTAAACAGTGTCGGGCTCGCTCAGCGGGGAGACATTTGTATTTAGATGTTATAGATAAGTGGTGCATATTTGAGACATCTGAAAGTTATTATTCCAGGCAGTTTCTAAACAGAGAATCGCAGTTGCGTAGCCCCTTAACTCCGAGCTGACAGGCAGGATAATGATTTAAATTATTGTTAAACATAGGCTCTGTTTTAAGTGGATGGAATTCAACAGCATGGTAGGTTTGGGGGAAGAGGGGTGTATTGCAAAACACAACATTTCCAGTTGCTGCAATGCTTAGCCACGGGAGCTTCTCCGCCAACACCAAGCATCACTTTTCACACTAAGAAAATGGTGTGAAGATCCTCAAAAGGCAACACCATCCAGCTATCTTCTGGATCATTACTGCTCCCTCTAATTGCAACGACTTTGATTAAGCAAAATGCCATTTTCAAAGCAAAACATTAAAAAAAAAACTTTCACAGGCTGTGATACAGAGTTCAGCAGTGAACTGTAATCATTTTTTATAATGCTTTTGAATTACAAGCGATTTATGCTTCCTTGAGCTTAATAAGGCTCTGTTTATTATGCTATCACTTTTTTTTAATGAAGAGTATACTGATTTGCTCTTCATTAGAAGCACAATTACTGTATTATATTAAATCAGAGTATAACATTTGTTTCATCCATAAAGAGTTGTTTTCCAACATTTTAATGTATTGCTGATATCTCAGCCCCCCACTCCTCCCATACACCATCCAAGCTGTGAGCCAGCCCAGCAGACGCTGCAACCAGGGCAGGCTTTTTGCCCCCACCATGGGCTGCTTTCTGCCACACCAAAGGTTAAGTGTGACAGCACACACTGGCTCCGTATTGCAGCCCGTATGCCGGCAAAGGTCCAGCAAAAACAAACCGGTCTCTTATGTGGGAAGGAGAAAGAGAAGAAAGAATTAATTTCTTGCTTATTCAGCATCTGCTTGTCTCTCTGTCACAAGCGTGCTCCCAGGCAGTATCTCCAACCACTGCATTCTCATTTCCCAAGTGGGTAATTCACAATAATGCAGGCCAGAGGGTCTCATCTCTGCCTGTAGCCTAAAGACACAATTGGGCCTTAAAAAAGCAATCGCACCTTGTCACTTAAGGGAAATTATATGGATGATTAATAATAGATGAGCCTCAGAAAGGCCACCCTTTCTGCGCATACCACCATCTTATCCTAATTATCCTCATCAATAATGCCCAGAATTGTTTGGAAATTTTAGGGGAAATTGAGTTCGCTCGGCTAAGTGTTAATAACTGCTGTGCCTAGCAGGGTAGGAGCACCACAGCAGTGCCTGTGACACATGAGGGGACCAGTAATTCAGAGGAATGGAAACCCACAGTCCCCTGCAAGGAAGAAAAACATCATTGCCACTCTGCAGCAAGCAGACACATCCATAGTTTGTCCCAGGAAGGTTAGAAATCTGAACCTGAACTAGGAGCTGAATCCCTTACCACTAAAATTAAGGATGGATCTTTGTCCATTACTGTTAATATTAGTTATCATTCTGATATACTTACACCAGAGTGTAAAGGCTCAGGAATCTGTTGCTTAGTTGCTGAACAATTAAATCCTAAAACACATTCTTCCCTCACAAAAATAATGATCCTGACTTTGTGCATTTTTCTCACCTCGTTTAATGTGGGAAAACAAAACAAAACAGAACAATAACCAGAGCTTGGTAGGAAACAGGCAAAACACCCAACTGGGTATTAAAGCTACTACTACCCCATTTGAAGAACCCAAGAGAATCACAAAAGGGAACTGCAGCGATCAATGGAGAACGTGGAAACAATTCCTCAGTCCTCAAGAATTTGTGCCTTGACAAACCCACAGGGCGTGCTCAGGGCTTTCGCCTCCTGTGAGCAGGGAGAAGCAAGGCCTGTCCCTTCCTGCTGCCCTTTGGCTGCTGCTCAATGGCCAGCAAGCACCAGGAGAGCTACAAAGGCAAGTGGAAGCAGGATTTCCCTGTATTTGCCTCCAGAGGCAGAGGCTCTGTGTAGGGAAAGGGAAGTCTCACACCTCCAAACACCTCCTGGCCACAGCACAGCCCAACACGGAGTAAACGGACAGCAGCCCACACCACCAGTGGGCAGCCAACATGGTCCTGGACTCAAGGCTTAATATTTGAGAGGCACACATGCATTGGAGAGAATAAATTGTAAAAATTCCAACGATAAAGAGAGTATTTCCCACATATTTTCTGTTCTGGCCTACTTTTGGTAACTCCAGATAAGCTACTCATTTAAGGAGCTGAACCCAAAAGGATTCAAAACCAATCTGAGGAGTTTCAGCACAGCACATTTCAGCAGATGATCCCAGCATGATACAGCTGCTTTGAAAACCCATCATTACGAAATTTGCATGTCCTTGCAAGAGCTGATAAAGACATGCTTCCTTCCCAGTTGCGACCCAAGATTTCTAGGTCTCCAGAGACATAAATCCTACTAGTTTCTGTATTCATCATCATGCTGGAGAGCAAGCATAGACACAGCTACCTGATGGTGGGAAGCTGCAACACTAAAACTGGTCTGCGATATTTATTTTTCTTACCTTGTTTTCCACCTGTGACATTAAATAACAAAACAACAGGCAGATCTCAGAACAAAATTGCAGCACCCTCGATGGCTTGGCTCTGCAGGATTCAGAAAAAAGGATATTAAATATGGAGACAGGCTTGCAATCAGCCTTTCTGAGGAAATAATAACCTGGGAAATTCTGACTCATGCTGATTTGTGATCAAGGACTGTGACTGAGATACCAAAAAAAGGAATTGAATCAGATTTTCATGGCTGTGTCAGAATGAATTAATTCTCATCATATAACTGGAAAAGATTTAACATCGTTGAAGGATTTTTAGAATGACAGCAGGATATGGAGGCTGTGGCAAAGAAGAAAACATGATTACTGGGCTGGAGAGACTGACAGCGAGCAAAGATAAAAAGAAACTACATATACCATAAAATAATAGCTTGGTCAAGTAGCTGCTAACAGGAACATCCTCGGGAGGGGATGGTGGTTGTGATCATCTGGCACTGGTGGCTGCAAATATGTCTCAGACAATGCTTATACCTGAATAGTGGAAGTTTTCAGGGAGTGAAGAAGTTGTCTTCCTGGGACACTTTGAGAAGCTGCTGTCATTCACCACTGGTTTTCATCCTTCTGTTAAAGCCAGGCAGAGACTGCTGCCATGGTTGGTTCAATGGTGTCATTTACCCTCATGCCAGTTTCAAAGTTGGGCCAGGATTTTTCATCCTTGCTTCTGTGGTTGCCACAAAACTTTTAAAGTTAACCAAATATCAGCTAAGCTCACTCTGAATCTATGTCAAATCAGGCTATTTGAACTCTAAACACTTGCCTGTAGAAATGATGCAGGTAGGCATAACTAGTTCTTTCTAAAGCCATGCTTGTAATTGATTTGCATTAATTTTCCACTGTTCCCATTTGTAACTAAACCCTCTGCAGAAAAACACTGAACTCAGTACACATATCTTAAAGGTTTTTGTTGTTGTTTTCTCCTCGACTGATTGCTGTAGAGATGCTACTAAGTAGAAGATTAGATTAAAGTGCAGCTTGATAGACGGGAGTTCATCTGGCAGCAAATTCCACAGACAAAGCCTAAGGAGTGTGAAATCCCCACTGCAAACTATTGACCAACAAAAGATTCTACTCTCTCCTCACAGAGCCTACTCACCTTCATCTAAATCACCCCCTTGATAGATCTGTCAATGTTCACTAGCAGAAGACTTCTATAATAAATTAACTAGATGATAAAGAGGGTTTTTGCACAAAGAGGAATAGGTGCTATCAAGAGCAGAACAGAAAGCCACCAATCTAATTTGGGATGTAAGAGACATCTGACTCAGATATTTCCCCATGGGTTGTTTTAATCCTGTCTCTTAATGATTCCTTTTATAGGGAGTGTGTCAGTAGTATGTACTTGACTCGATAAAAGAGCTGACTTATCTGCAAGGAACATGCCGGGCATCCAAAGTGGCCCATGCAAAGTGGCTGAAACACTCCTAACACCCCAGAGCAAATAGCATCAAATATGCTGTCGAGGAAAAGGAGAAAAGAAGAAGAAGAAAAAAAAAAAAAAGCCTCTGGGTTATAATTGCCATCACAAAGTCAAAGCAAAACAGTGATTTACACATGTAACTTCACACTAGTAAGGAAACCAGGCAAGGCAGGGATGGTATCCTGGTCATGGAGCTGTTTTTCCCATCCCTGCCAATATATCCTGATCCTGCTTTGCCAAGCCTGCTCTTCCTTCCTTGCTTTCAGCCAGCAGTTCACCCGTTTCCATGCTTTTATCTTCTTGCCCTCCTCCTGCTTCTGGACCCTGTCTAAACCTCCCTGCACAGAAGCTATCCGTGTTTTCCAAGAACAGCAAGCACTGCTGGGAGGCAGCCTCTCCACCTCTTCTCAGGCTGCTGCAGTACGTCCCAGCCTCCCCCACTCACGCTCACCTCTCTCCTCCTGAAAGAGTCTTTACTTCTCAGGCCATAAAAACCATTAAGCACAGAGCCTGATCCCGGTATAACCATTGATTACTGATTAACCACAGATCACTGGTTTTAACCTAGCAAACCCTGCACAGAACCCAGTAACAAGCAGATGGCGAAGAAAAAGATCCAGCAGGGCTCTTAAGCACATAGCTATCTTTAGGAATGTGAATTAACAGACTTACTCAAGCATATACTTAATTTCTGGCACGCCGGACACAGACACATATGTGTAAAAGGTGGGGAAGTATTTAATGTTCCTGTTGAATTCAGGTCCTGCAGCCTGTGCAGTCTTCTGAGCAAATGAGAAGGGGTTGGGAACTGCACACATTTAAAACCTGCTATTTTACTTCCCTCTTGAATTTCTCCTCCATCAGCTTTCATCCATTAGCCTGCCAACACAGAGCACTCTGCCTCACCATTTGATTGTTATTTAGGCTCTTTGGAGCTCATCCGTTTCACATGGAGCGTTTATCCTTTCAGTCACACATTCAAAACCGAAGCACTAGAAATTATAATACGAATAGTCATAATAGTGATTGTGGCCTATGAACAAATTATTTATGTATTTCTCTTGAGTAAGCCAATTAGGCTGAGCTGAAAATGCCAGTCCCTGCAGCTCCACAGTGAAATTCTCCATCAGTTCAGTTTTCCTTCCAACTGTTTCTAGCACTGACCTTCAGCATGAGGCCAATTTCCTTCCACCTGGCCAAGCGGTGTTACAGTCAAGACCTACAGCCTCTACCGTGTTGGGAATGGAGCGATAAAAAAAAAGTGTTTTGACAAATGCAGCGCCAAGACTCATCTCAAGCAGGAGCACACTCCAGTGTACGTAGCCATTGAATAAGATCTAGTTAGAACCAACCAAGCTACAAATAGGAACAGAAAGCAACAGGACTGGTGTTCTCGTCAGAAAGATGCTTTCACTCAAACCATGCTGGGATAACAGAGCGGTCTGCCGATGCCTGCGGAAGGCTCAGGAGGATGATGGTTGCTGCCTACAAATGCTGAGGAGATCAAAGAAAAACAACCAGGTAAACGCCACTGCAGAATGAGGAGGAAATGTAAGAGTCTATAGGAATACATTGATCAAATCATCATTAGAATCCCAGATCAGGTCAGCTGAGATCATGGTACTGAGGGTATGCAGAGAAAGGCAGGATGCTCTGCATTAAAAATTTCAGGGGCTTCAGTTCTCTCCATGCAAGATGCACAGTGTTTATTGGCATGGTACCAGCATGGCAATAGGATTACTGGATTCTAAAGGCTTTTTCCCTAGAGCAGTCTTTATCCTCTTAAAAGAAGATAGAGCAATTAAACATTTTTTTTTTTCCCTGAAGAGAATTAATTGTCTGTGAAGGGTCACACCAGTGGCCAGATGCATCACAAGAGATTTTCATCTTCTTAAACTCACCAGCAACAGCCAGTGGTACAAGGCTTGATTCAGTGGCCAACAATCTGATTTATCAGACTTAGCTCTAGCTACAGACTAAAAAATTACCAGTTCCAAGTAAGTTTAATTTTAAATTCTAATAGGAGCAGATGGAATGGGAATTTCTTTTGAAATATTTCAGTAAAGCCCTTTAAGATCAAAGTGACATTGATGAACCAGAATCAAAACCTGTAAGTGACTAGATATACTGTTCTAGCCTATGTGTACGGAAATGCTTTTTATAAGTTATGCATCATTCTGCCAACACCCTGCTATAATACCCATGGCAGTACAAGGAAGCACTTACCTAGCACATCTTAGTATAAGAGATGTTATTTTCAACAAACGACACAACATACTGAAAAAATATAGTAGTGCCAGAAGAACATATTACGATAATGTAATAAAAATAGTGTGGTAGAAGACTGCAAGGTACAGATTACCCTAAATGTCTGAGCAGGACAAAGGAGCCCAGTGTCTCTCTGAGAACAGCACTTTGCAAGATCACCTGCAGCCTAGGCAGAACTAATGTAACCTCTGCATTGAAATTGGAAGTAAATTTAATGCAGGTAGAGAATCTTAGGCTCTGTCTGTTTGCACAGAGCAAAGGAGACTTGTGGTGAAGAACACACACGCTTGGGCCAGCACAGGGATCTGTTCTCCATGCACATTCCCAGACCTTCCAGCCCCAGAGCACTGGCACTGCCTACCCTGGAAGCTCCACTGAAAATTTCACTGTTAAGAAATTCTTTCATTTGACTCAACACATCCTTCATCTAGAAAACTCCAAAACTTGCACTGCATTGTTTGTACAGAGGCAGTCACATGAATTGCATTTCATACACATGAGGAAAGGGTCACATCCAGCTGCTGAACAGAGAGGCTGTTTTTAATTCATACCTATGAAATCCCAGCTAATTTCTTTGGAATAAGTAAACAAATGGGTCATTCTAGCCCATCTAGCCTTACTGGCATGATGATTTAATGTGAACTTGGTGTCTAAGGCCAGTTACTTGCAATGCGTATCGGGTACACTTAACAGATAACTTTTAGGGGGAAGAAAGCACCATAATTTAGCAATGGTTACTTTGAGAGAGTGGTTTACTGAGTTTAACGCTGTGGCACCAGGCACTGTGTACTCAGCTGGGCATTGCTGCATCAGCCCTTTGGTGCTGGAAGGGCAGCTTGCTGCTCAACGCTTCCTCCTGCCATCAGGGCACTTTGCCCTTGACATGAGGATGCAGAACCAAGTTGTTAATGAAAGAGCTGGGTCTCCACAAGCAGATGACACCCCTTGCACTTTTGCCATCATTCAGACACCTGTGAACAGTTACACTCGCACAGACCCCTGGAGGCTCTTTAGTCCTGACAAGGGTACTTGGAAGGAGAAGCCCTGGCTTGAATCAGCACAAGTTCCTCCAGTCCAAAACTCCTTTGTTTTCTTTGGGACAGGCCAGGCAAGGTCTGGAGGAGCTTCTGTTGCTTGGTGTTTGGCCAAAGAGAAGTGATGAGTAAGTAAAAACCAGAGGCGAGGTTCTGCTCACAGCGTAAAACCAGAGCAACTCTACAAAGTGGCTGCAATCTGGTAAGACTGGTCAAAATGGCTGGTAGCACAGAGCAGATCAGATTAAGGGTAAGGAGTTCCAGACTGAGCCCAACAACAGTTCTGCTTAAGCAGCCTGGGAAAACAAATGGAAGCTTTGGAGTATAATGCAAGCTCATTTTTAGCTCTGTTGCTGATACAGATGGAAAAGCAGATTTAATTTTATTAAAGGTGTCAAACTTTTTTTTAATAACTCAGACACCTAGAGGGATAATAAAATCACATCCTCTGTACGGTGAATTGCATGTTCAGCAGCTGTGATACCAATTAGATACTGAAATGATGAAGTACTTTCTCATGCCAGTGGAGACATACAGTACAGAGCCAGTGTTTAGTTTTATCATATAAGCAATGTTTAGCCATCATCTGTCATACAGACTTAGGGGAAAGGGCCTCCTCAGCTGGAACAGCTGGAATTGCAAGATTAGCTCAATAAATTGTTTTTCTTCTACCAGATCATCTATCAGTTTATATACATAACTCACCTCTAGCTTCAACTGCCTTCACTGGAGAAAACGCACACTTTCTGTCAAGCTCTAGCTTTATGAACAAAGAGGAGTTTGCCTTCAGCTTTCAAAGACAGGGGTTTGTGAGGTTTAAACTATTTTGCTGAGTATTTTTGAGGAAGGTATTCAGAAAGATGCAAAGATTAATTCCCTGTGCAAGTACGTTCTCTCTACCTTTCTTTTTAAAGACTCCTCTCACTTCCACAATTGCAATAGAAACCACATCAGACAAACTAAGGAAAATGCAATTATACGCCACGTAAGTAACAATCAGGAGAATGCATTTTCTTTTTTTTTTTTTTTTTTAAGTTATTTTAACCTAATGGTTTAAATCAAAATACTAAAACCTCTGCTAATGTAAGTAATTCTTTGAAATCTTTCCCAAGAGCACACACTGCTCCATTCGCAGCGTGTTCTTATTCTCTAAGGCCCTGCCTATTCTGGAAACTTCTACAACAAACAAGAGCTGTGTAATAAATTCTGCATATATTCAATTATTCCAGTAGTTTATACCTCTAGTGGACGTAAAATAAGGTCAAAGCACTTTTAATTGGAATCACTGTTTCCAGACTACAGCTTCCATACTTCTGCTAAAAAATAACAACACTTAGCAAAGCCGAGATGAACTTCTCATTGAAAACCAGAATATTTACCTCCTTAAAGCAACAGCCAAATCAATCATGAGAACAGATATTTAACATGAAGATATCTTTAAAAAAAAAAAAAAAGAAAGAAAAAAAAAAGAAAAGAAAAAGAAAAAAAACACTCAAGAGCTTATCTTTGCAGTGTCATTATCTGACTACAGCACCCACATACCCATGGTGTAAACACCACTTAAAATTGTCAGTTTTCCCTGAGCTTTTATGGGTACAATGGAAAATATTATTATATAGCCTTTCTTGCCTGTGTTAGGAACAATATTTCAGCTTAGCAGAACTAAAGGAACTTGACAAAGCACAGAATTTATTTTCCACTGATCCTGCTGTCTTGTTACAGTCTTCATTTTTCTCAGTCTGGACAGTAATAGCCAGGCTAATCCCTCTCCCGTTTATTTCTACCCCGGTTCAATTGCAGTTTCTCCTGACACCAATGTGAATACAATTTCTGGTGGAGTACATATCACCGATAGACTGTTATGTGCCAGATTTGGTCCTTTCTGTTCCCATTTATTAACGTTTCAGCTCCCTGAGCAGTCCCGCTAAGGAAGAGGCAGTTTGGGCCAAAGCAACAGGTACACCCTTGCGCAACAGCGATAAGACAGATGTAATTCACCACTTCATCGAGACCCAGGCAAGTCCAAAGCACTGACCCCTCGGAGGCCGTGTTTGCCTTGGCGCCTGGCTGTCCCAGCTTGCTCAGAGGTTGCCGTCCAAGCGCAGAGCCTGAGCTCCCCGGGGCTGCCAAGGCACGTGGCAGGAGCACGGCGCGCAGGGGCCATGTCACGCAGGACCCTGGGGAGATGCCAGCGCAGGCTGATGTGCCCAAATTCTCTGCTGTTTACCATCAAAAGAGAAGAGAAGGAAAAAAAAAAGTCGCTGCCATGATGAACTCGGGCTTGTTTGGAAGGGCTGTCCCCGGCAGCCTCATTGTCATAAGCAAGACAGACGGACCTGGAGGACAGAGAAACCTCCAAATACCTTTGGGTTAGCCGTAACTTTCAGTACCTATCGCATCTAGAAAAAATATATCCCTCCAGAGATGCCAAGGCAAAGCAGGGATTGATTAAAACGGCAAGAGATGAGTTATTTATTAAGCTGTTTTCACATTTTTAGCAATGTTAGAGAGCTTCCTGCAGCTGCCATAGAGACAACAGCTACAGACAATAAAACTTTATGAGCAATTTAAATTCTCTCTCCCCTTAGGAGATGCGGAAAAACAATGACAACTGACTGTTTGCAGGTTGCATATATCTTGCCTTCATTAAGTAGGACTCTGTTTAAACACATATTATTCTTTTCCATCAGATTGTCACAGACTTCCACAGAGAGGGTAAATAGTTTATAGCTTCCACTTTCAACAATGCACTGTAAAAATACACTGCAGTCAGATTTGATTATCCAATTTCATTTAGTGCGAGCCACTCTCAGCACATCAGCGTGCTTATTTGCATGTTTCAGAATAGCAACAGAAATGGATTACCATGGGCAATGGAAAATAAGTTTTTGCACATGGAAAATAAAATAGTAATAACCACATTGTAAAATTACAGATGCATGTGATAAATCAGTTTTAGCCTCAGTCTTATACCATTCACACCTGAAATTTGTGCATAAATCCACCTCATTTGAGACTTATTTAATGTTTTTTCTAAAGGTGCCCTGGAGCTCAAGATTCAATTTAGCTAAGAACTGACATGGGTAAAGAAAGAAAAACATGTTCCCTTCCTTCCCTACAAAATGTGCAATTTCCTTGTCAACTGTGCACTAGCTTGAGTCTCAAGATAGGTAAATTTCCATGCATGATTGGTTCACATTTTGACTTTTGTCACTTTGCAAGCACAAAGTGATAAAAAGCTAGGAAGGAAATATGGAGAAAGAAAAGATCTCTTAAATATCTAATGTAATATACAGCACTGTCAGTTAATTCTAACAGAATCTGTATATATATTTGTGATTGACATATATATTTATACTCTGTCTACTTCAGAAGAATTTAATATATGTACTTTTTAAATTTTCCTGGTTTGCAAGGTCTTGCTAGACTACCACTTATTTTATATTTACAAGAGGTGGTGAAGCTTTGCTTTCAACAGGTGCCTTTCAGTGTGCCAACCTAAACAAAATTACCTGTGATTTTCCAACTCGTAGCTAGTAAAGACCAAGAGGACTTTGAAATACTGCCTGAATGAAAATACAGATGGATGAGAGAAAAGAGTGAACAAAAAAATAAACAGGAAAGGTCCCTGCACTGAATCCATAGAAAGAACACATGAACATTTCTTAGCCTATGCCAAGCTTACTAGGCAAGTTCTGGGAAGAAGCAGGCTAACATGAGACAACACCATTTGGTTCCCATGAGCTGCCATCCTTCTTCCAAGGCTCTGAAGACCCCAGGAGTTAACAGCTGGCCCCTTCCTTGTCTTTTTTAATGCTTTATTTTAGCAGTGAGGCAGCAGACTGCTTATATCCCATTTTTCTCGGACTCTTTTTAAAGTGTGAATGAGCATGTGTGTATGTTGGAGTGATAACATAAGGCTAAGGCACATTTCTAGTAAATATTACTTTAAATTATCCTGGAATGTAAAAGTGCACTTGTGCAAAACTAGCTGCCCAAAAAGGGAAGCAAAGCTGTAAACCATCCTGCCTGCAAGCTGGGCATGTCGGCAGGAGAGTGTCACTGTATAAGGGTATGTTTACAGGTCACTTCAGCCTGCATCTATGCACCCTATAGCACTGAACCTCCATGCACTTGACTGCAACCACCTCTCCTATGTGGGCACTTACATTGTGGCAGGAAAGCAGCCAGGACCTTGTGGTTATAGGAGCACCAGCTTCCCGAATGAATTTAAGACATTTCTTCTGTAAAACGTGGGTAGAGGTGAGGAAAACAAGGAGTAGCCTCCCACATGACTGACCACATGGTGAACTTCATCACCAAAGCCACCTTCAAAGTAGATTTAAGCTGGTCTCACATTTAGACTTGTTCCAGCAGTGACAGCCAAGACATGGCCCAAACTCAGTTCCTTGATCTCCCTTTGGCTGAAATTCGGTGAACCATGCAAGCCATTTTTACCTGTTTCAGAACAAAATCAAGCAGGCAAAGAAGGCTCCAGCAAAGAGATTACCTCTCACAGCCTTTTATCCCCCTTTTTCCCAGGTTTGCCTGTATTAAATCTGTAATACAAGAGCAGTCTCACTGGACTTGGTCATTGCCACGCTTTACCGCATCCCTAATTTTGGCCGGGACTATTATTGTAATGCAGATAAGAAAAACAAAGTTTTGGAAGTTGACTTTTGGGGACGTAAATGAGTTTCCCTGCAGAGTGGGATCTTGCAGTGACTGCTACACATCTTTCTCTGGGACAAGTCTGATTTTGGAAGTGAGGTTACGTATTGGGAGTGGGGAGGGAATAATTCTGCAATAAACAGAAAGACAACCACCACAAATGGTAAAGCTTTTGGTCAGATTCCTGGGTGAAGCACACATAAAATCAAGTGGAGGCAGTGCAGAGGTGCAGTGTGACACTGCAACCCTACAGTCTTTAGGAAAACAAAGAGGCTCAAGAACAAGGAACACATCAAGGGGGACAGGAGGCAATAAATCATTGAACTGGAATCTGAAATGCTGGGCTGTTCTGTTCAACGTACCACTCCAGCATCTCCAGCCTCCATCACATGCCCTGCATGCCATAACGGTCTGAATTTGACCATATGTTTGTAGCTAAGCTATGAAATTCATTTGTCAAGTCCCAGGAGTTTTTGGCAAGTTGTCCCATACTATATGTGTGGTCTACTACACTAACACATGCATGCAAAGCTTTGCAGCGGGTATGTCTATATGATCCAGAGGCAATGGAGCTGATGAATTCAGTGCTCTGATTTTTAGTGCTCTGTAACAATGAATGGAGATAGAGAGGACTCAAGCCTAAGATGTTTCGGCACAGTTGCTAGGACTAAAGCCTGCTGAAGGCTGCTGGAACATGCTATAAATATGTATCTGAGCTCCACGCCAACTGTGTAAACTCAGAAGCTGCTTGCTTCATTCAGAGTTTATACCCACCAGAGCTGCAGCGAGAGTTCAGAGCCTGTTAAAATAGAGGCAAAACAGTGGCTGGCAAGAGTCACATTTTCCTTGTGAAAAGGGATGTGGAAGATGCTAGGACAATGCAGGGGTGGATGACAGATAGGAAATCATTTCTCGGGTGTTTTGAAAGGAAACACATAATCCAGAGTTATGGGCCCTCATTAATCAGGCAGAGGAGTCCTGAGGTGCCAAATATCGCAAGAGCAGCCCAGAGAACTTTGAGTCATTCGTAAGCTCTTCCTAACTGAATCCTTAATGTGACATTTGCCCAAATTCTAGATCCCAGCTCAAATATCACCTTCTTGGCCTAAGAATGGTTGCCTAGTGGCTCTGACACAAGCTGATTCACAACAGAAGATAAATCTTTCTACTCCTAAAAGAAAGCAAAAAGCTGTCGAGAAATCCCTACATTCCTCTGCCTTGTGCAATCTGGGGCCAATAGTTTTTGCAACAAGATGACAGTCCCATTTCTTCATGTCCTGAACCAACATGCCTCTTAGAGGCTGTGTAGGTTGCTATGGGCAGCCCTGCCACCATATTTCTTAGTACCAGTGCAGAAAGGATGCAGAACTGCCAAAATAAGGCTTCATTAAAGTCCATTATATATCATAAAGTTGAGAGGTTTTGTTGTTTAAGAAGTTAGCAGGCTGCATGAAAGAGAAACCAGAATCTCCCTCAACCTAGCAGGATCATCTAATTAAATTCAGCTCATGGTAGATAGCAGCTACCATCTAATATTTTTCTAAAGTCAAAACCACACCTGTGAAGCTGCTGTTACATGAGTGAAATGCTGTGATTTGCCTCCCAGCAACACCACAAAGCCAACTAGGAGACTGCATGCTGACACCTCTGGTCCCCATCAGCCTAGCAGACCATTAAGTTGGGTCCTTGGAGACTCTTTTCAGTTTAAGATGTATAAACTCAGATACCCCAAACCTTGCCAAGACTGCATGCCTGGGGTTACACTGAGTCCTCAGGATTGCCAACAACCTTTATTTCAGCTGAGGATGGCAGAATGCACAGATACTCAGCACTCCCCATCCTCCAACCCCAACTGCATTTCCAATCCTCTGGCTCCAGAGGATGAATGTAACTCCTCTATGAAAATAACCTCCTGGCAAAACCAGCCATGGTTTCTCCCAGGTAATCTGGATGATATCCATGTTTTAAATCTGTCCACTAACCCAGCCAGAAAACCGCAATAGCACCATCTAGGCAGGAATTACCCATAAAACAAAAAATGCTTTTCCCCACTTTGGCACAGGGAAAGCATGTCAGACAAAAAGAAAGTTTTGCAAGGTATGTGCCACACTCCAGAAGATGCTCGGATAGAGCGTAGTTGGCACAACATCTCTGAGCAGAAATCCACTTACTTACAGATGGCTGCCAGTGATGCACTGTTACCATCGTTTCCCCCCTCCCTGTGGTGAGGTATCTATGTGCTAAGCTTCAAACACCCACTGGGGTGGTGAGATGCTGGAGGGAGAATGAAGATGTCATCCCTGGGCACAAACCCAGCTCATGCAGTACTCACCTAGGAGCTGCACCCCGCGGGTCAGCCCGTAGACGTCGATCAAGGCCCAGAGGGGCTCTGCCGTCCTCACCCCACTGAAGAACAGCATCGCGGCAGAGTCGTTCACCCGATAGAAAACCCGTCCTTTCTTGTCCACCCAGAAGGCGATGATGTTCCCCTCGTTGGCAAACTCTTCAGGCAGAGCCTTGGCCCAGAAACCAGTTTGGGAAACCAAGTCAGGGCACGCGTACTTCGGCAGGGTGTCAGGGTTAATCCTTGATGGATCCTTAGAAGTAAACCCGATTCGAAGAGCCCCACTCCAGCAACACTGTTTTTTAGTGATCTGCAAAAAACAACAGCAGCAATAACAGCATTTGGCACTCAGACTTCTATTTACACGCTCCAGGCTCCATGCCATCAAATATCAAAGGCCACCGTGCAGATAAACCCACCAGATTTAGGAAACCTTTTACCCAAACATTGCTGCAGATATCTCATCTGCAAGTAGCAATACTGCACACTTAGGATATAATGCACATATTTTAAAAAAATTTGCATCAAATCTATGGGGAGAGATGAAATGTAATTACAGCTGCATGATGACTCACTTCTATTTCGAGGGTAATTCCTTTTGGCCTAAGAAATGTCCTCTTGCAAAATGTGCCAAAAAAATGGCCATAAGAGCTTTCATCTCAGCTGAGGCAGCACCTGCAGCAGCAGAGCTCTTCCCCCCTGGTTTTTGGATGATGGGGTTTCTCAGGACCTGAGGGAAAAGCACTGGCTCCAGAATCACAGTCACCACCATAGGGTTTTCTGGGTTTCCAGGCCAAGCTAAAGACAATCTCACCCCTCTTTAGCTTGTCAGATTGGATGAAATCACAGCTTTGCAGCAGAGAACTTGTGTGTGGAAAAGCACAATTTAAAGTATTTAACAATATTTAATAAACAGTTAGGGGACAATGATAGATGTTGTATTATAAGTGATGAAAACCTATTCATTTCAGCCACGAGCGGTGTTTTTCAAGATATGTGATGCTCACCTATACTCACCCTCCTGCTCCCCATCGTTGTGTGGTTACTTAATGTGTTTGAAAAGCACACTAGAAACATTGGCTAATAAATTTTGGGATGCTGCATGAGTCATACCCACCCTTCTGCACCTCAGAAAGAGCAGAGCAAAGGCTCAGAGATGCCTCCAGAGCCATCAACTGCTTCTGACCTGAACTGGGCTCTGGGCTGAATAGGACGGGCAGGGAATGGGCAGTGGGTCCTAAGCACATACAGCATACCAGGAACACCACTCAGGAACAAAATTGCCTTTTCCTTGCAGAAGGGGGTGATCTCCAGGGTGGCAGCAGGGCCCCACATGGACACCATGCTCGCAGAGATTTTTTTCTCTCATATGGTTGCTCATTATGACCTTGCTGGGAACTGCTCCTCTCAAAAGCACACAGCCCATCAGCATCCAGACTATGAAATGAAAACCTAAGAATGCTGAATCCAATCCTTCTGCAGGGCCAGGATAGTCACTGCCTGTCAGCTGATGCATAATTAGCGTGTTTATTTGTGCACTAAACCTGCAGCGCCCAGGCAGCCTCAAGCAGTTTCAGTATTTGCTGCAGGACAAGAGCAGAAACAGGAATAGGTACCACAGAGCAGATGTCTCACACAACTTGCTGCCTTACTGTAATTTCTCCTTGTGTCCAAGTGCTGATGGCTCGGGTGATTGGCAACGCCAGAGGCTAGGCTGCCCAGGACTGCTGGATTTTGTCCTCAAAAGCCTGGCAGCAGCTCCTCATATACCAGTGTGGGAGCCAGCAGTGCAGGATTTTCACCAAGGGATTCTCTGAGACATTTTCTTTGGATTTCTGAATACTTCTGTAATAACATTTGTAAATATTGCATTTTTTCTTTCGCATGTTCCTCTCCAAGGCAAATCTGGAACACGTGCCCTTGCGAGCACAACAATCTCACCACAAGGACATTGCTGAAAGCCTACAGATTTCTGCTTTATTAAAGTGTCAGAGAAAACACCTCAGGGCTTCAGGAAAAAAAAGTTACCAACCGACAGACAGTTTCTCACTTGAGTGAGTGCTGCTCTTTACCCCTCCTCAACCCAGCCAAGCACCTAAACTGTTTACACAAAACAGCATCAGACACTCAGAGCTGCCCTCTGGCCCGGGAATGACACTCCGGCTTGCAGGACAGGCACTGGGGTGGCACTAGAAAGGGCCGAAGCAGATTTGCTCTTTTATATCCCTGGTTGGGCTGGGATGGGATCACACGTGTTCCCAGGGGAAGGGGGGTGGATGGGGGCATGCATGTGCCAAAACAGGGAATATGCACGCACTCCAAGAAGCGGCCAGGATTATTTATTGTAGCAAATTTACTGCAAGCCCTAAAAGCTTTTGGGACTGAGATAAATATGGCCTCATTGTTATTCGTACAATTTACTCTTTCACAGTCTCTTGCCAATACTTTACAGCAATCACAGGCTGCATGAAGTAAATATTCATATGGTAATCTAGGCTGCACATGTTCCATGTATTAATCAGCACCTATAAACAGTTCTCAATACAGTCTGACCACAGGCAAACTAATATCCAAATTAAAATCTAGTATAAAGCCTGCCAAGAATTAGACACAGCTGGACAAAGGATACACAGTTTTGCTAAAAAAGGCAATGGTTAATGATGGACCAGATTCTCTCTTCAGCAGCCACTGCTAGTAGAAAGGCTTGGGAGGTCCCCTGGGTACCAGAAGGGGAGGAAAAGATGCACTCCATACCCAAACTGCTAAGCTATAGCTGCTTCTACAGACTCAGGCTCCCACTAAAGCGTTGGAAGGGACCCCCACTCCCTAGCAGTACCCTGAATTACATGGAAGAAACCAAACTGGGGCATGCATCTCAGAGGCAGAGAAAGAGGAAATCTTCCTGAACCCCATATGGTTCTGGCAGCTTGATGGGATTCCCAAAGCTGCAAAGAAATCTCAGAATAAACCTCAATAATCCGAATGAGGCCTCCTGACCTCTTTCCCCTAGTTTTCCGAAGGGAGTTTGGATTTTATAAGACCTGAACAACTAAGTTAGTGGCTGGTCTTTAGCTGGTAAGAAACACGAAATGTTTAAGATCCCGTATTCCACAGGCACACGTAACAATAAGGCTTATGGACTTATCAGAAAACAGAGGCATTTTCACATTTCTATCCATCCCTAGGGTACAAGTTCTGCTGAAGCCTGCTGATCACTCCCAGGAGGCCTTCCCAGTAGATTCAGCAGGAGCCCTGCTCATAAACCCCTCATGCAGAGATGAAACATTTGCATGCATATTCTTCACATATGTTATGCAAACTAAAATCCTAAAATATACAGTAATAAACAACTGAATTTCCTGAGATAGTTACATTGTTTCAGAATGAGAAAGAAATAATCCAGAACCTTTGCCTAAACCACTAAGCCCACTCAAACCTTTGATAGTGTTTTCAAAAAGGAAATGTTGCTTTCATCTCCTCCCAAATCATTTCTTGCAGTTGTTTGTCCAAACGGCTAGCCAACATGGAAGAAATCCCATTAGGCAATGTGAGGGAGTCCTGCTGTGTTTCCAGCCTGAATGGAACCAGTAAGAACTCCACAGGAGACGAAGCAAACCTAGAGGGGGGATTTTCTGCCTATGGGCCTGAGCCTGAAATTGCCCTACACTTTTAAAAGGAAGCATCTTCCTCCTTTCTTGCTCCTTTGCTGGCTCTAAGGGAAGAGGCAGGGAAGCCTAGCACGCTGCCATAGATCCCAGCACATTGGGATCTCTAGCAATTTTTTTCAGTTTCTATAGGGGTCTGTACTAATGGGTCTGAGAACGATGGTGACAAAAGCAGAAAGATTATAGATATTTAAGGCCAACATCTGACTACTGTGCTTTGTGTGGAGGGGTTAAATATCTGCTGTGAGCACCTGGTATACCCCAACAGTCATTCACAGTAGCTACCATGCCAATAAGGGAAGGTATCGACCACTCACCTTAAGCCTGACTTGTTCATAAATAATGATGGGCCTGTTGCTGAAGGTAATGGCATTGCAGAAGCTAGACTGGCGTTTCACTGCCTTCTGTGTCGTGTCCATGATGATCTGGGATCCCTTCGTGTGGGGGTGGAAAAGCAGAGGGCTGACGGTCAGAGTCCCACACTGTGGGATGGGAAGGCAGTGCTTCTGCTTGTGGTGGCATCGGTGGGAGGAAGCTGGAAAGGAGCCACCTATGGAATCTGAAAGCAGGATGAGGAAAAGTGAGGTTTAAAATCCACTGTAATAAGTAAAACAAAAAACTCTCAATGAAAAAATGGGGGGAGAAGGGGGAGAGAAGGTTGTAAAGCCAAATGAAAGTCAGTCAATCCTGTCTCTGTAAACTACTAGAGGTTTCTAGAGCACCTTGAACTACAAAAGACTATTAGGACATCAAAGGTCCCCATCCGGGCAACCTGATGGTACAGGGCATGACATGGAGAACGCAGCTCAGCTCCTGAAATCAGAGGCCATTTTGAGGCCATACATCAGAGCACAAGACAAGAATCAGCTCCAAAACTGGACCAAAGCATGTATGATGTTTGTGTATCAAAGCTGTCCCAGTCAGATGAAGTCTTCCCTTTCTGGAGGACTCCCACCCAACTTGACCATTTCTCCCACTCCTCCTTTGCAACAGCAGCTCCATCAATCCTTGTGCCCATTTGCCTTTGCGTGCTGTCCTATCCGCTCTCGCTAAGTGCCAGCTCAGACACATAAATTCCTAACTCATACCTGAGCACTACTCAGTGATAACCCACCTGGATTTCTCCACCCACCTACACTCCTCTCTCCTCCAGCGATGGGAGCCTCAGCTGAGATCCCACTCGTCATGAAGGCACTTAGCAGCACACCATGACATGGCAAGGAAAGTGGAGAGGGAGTGAAGGTGTAAAGCAGGGAGGAGATTACGTCTTTAACCAAGAGAGTCAGTGCACAACTGACATATTCACGACAGCAGCTTTGTTCATGAATGACAGGATTCATGAGTTTTTTTTTCAATAGGGAGCCTGAAGCAGTTCAAGCACAAAACAATCATTATACTGAACAAAAGTCGTCTGCTTCCTTTTCCTTGTGTGCACAAACAGAGTGCATTATGCACGTATGTTTGGGAAGAGATGCTCATAGATTTGGAAATAGAGTACCAACAGAGTAATGAATTATTCCATGATAGACTCAGGGATGCAATGAAAGCAATGTGACCTTAACGCTGTGTCACTTTGCTTGTGCATGACTAAACACCGGTTTAAAATTCTATTCCTCTAATGCACAAACTACATAAACTAATTATATACATTCTTCATGCAAATTCATTGCTGACACTTATGTCTTTATATAGCTACTATAAAATAATGCTTACACCTCTAATGTAATTCTTGGGAGGTAGAAATGTAGAGCCTGAACCTTATTCCTCCTAGCTTTTAGGGCAGCCTGTAACTATGTGACATTGCAATGGTTCATCATCACAGCAAGTCTAAATAAGTAACAGCAGAACTCAGAATGCTGATTTCTGATGAGAACATTTTAACGCAACTTCAACATCAGCCTCTTCAGCTTTCTGCTCTCATCCTCTTGCTGTTCTGCTTCTCAATGCTATCCCTCCAGAACAGAGCAAAGAGGCCAGACAAGTGGTTTTACCTTGAAAAATTCTCATCAATGCTGTAAGGGAGAGATGAACCAGCTGGAAGTGATTTGATGCTAAAAATTGTGTAGAATATAAGACATCTTCCTGTTTCTCACAAGAGAAGCAAACACCAAATATACATTCAATTCAAGCTAAACTTGCATCCAGACCTGAATTTTGTAGCTCCAACTTTTTGCTAGCAGCCACTTACCAAAACAAACTTGTGAAGCATAAAGGCACAGACATTTTAACTTGTTTGCATATCTCTGCTCTAATTTTACTGGATAATTTGGCTGTGATTATAACAACTGCTGCATCTCTCCCTAGGATGTGGCACCCTTTTAAAACATGGTAATGAAGTGACAAAAACTGCTCACAGCTTTCAAAACACGCTCTGATAACAACACTACATATGTCCAGAGCATCTGCTGGAGCTGTGTTACGGAGCCTTAGGGTCCTGTCTGCCCCCACGGGAAAGATGTTAGAGGAATGCTTATTTTTTGTGACAGTCTGGCACTGCTGAGTGAGAATGGGTCAAACTCACCCTAGGCCAGTGCCTGCAGGAGAAGTGCCCCTGTGCATACAGCTGAAACTCAGGGTGACTACATCCTATGGGAAGGAAAGAAATCACTCAGGGAAGGGCTTCCTCAGGTGGAAAATGCAAATGGGGAGAAGACCCACATGCTGTCACTCAGCAATGACTCTCACTTGAGGAACACAGTTGGATAAGGACAGGAAACTATCTTAATTTAAAAAAAAAAAAGTCTTTATTTAAAACCAAAAATATTTGGGTTTTACTTTCACCTAACAAACGTTTGGAGAAGTTACAAAGCAATGGGCCAAATAGGATAGATGCCTTTGCTCAGTTCTTCAGGACAGTATGCCCACTCCAAAAGGAGGATACACCATGCAAGTTCAGACAGGTGGTAACACAAACACCAAAGACTGGACTTAAGAAAGGAAAGGGACACTTCTGAAACACAATATGGTGATACATCACTGTCCTTGCTTGGCCAGCTAAAAATAAATCATCTGCTGAAAATTTTTTTCAAACTGAACTTGACCTGGACTCCAGTCTTCTCCCATTCACTTATTTAAATTACTACACATTTCAACATCCTTAGCTTTTGCTGCTAGGAATATTGGTACAACACATCTGAGGCCTTTGCAGTAGGTGTTTTTCTTCATCTTCATAGAAAAGAATTGAGTGAAGCTCACAAACCTGGAGTCTCAGCTGGCAAAACAGGCAAAAGTCCTTCTGGCATCAAGAAATCATGTGAGATTCCATTAGCTGGAAGCCTAATCCTCCTCCTCCACAGCCTGACTTATCAGTCACTTACAAAGGAGAAGCGAAGTAATAGCTTCTAATAAAGTTTGCAAACAAACAAGAAGGCTCGAATCCAAAAGCATGTTCAAGGGCACCACAGGTTTCCCATGCAACGACACAGCTGTAAAATAGCCAGGCAAAAAAACTTCCTCCTGACAAGCGGGAGTTGTAACAACGTGCCATGATCATGCAAACAACTGTTATCTTGTGACAACAGTCACAAGAGCCAAGGCATGCCTGAAAAAAGCCCCAGTGTCAAAGTGCTGCAAATCTAGAGAAGCCCCATGGGTCCCCATACAGGTTTCCAGGTTTCACGTTGTGGGTCACAGAGATCAGCATCTGCTCACTCTCATGGTTTTAAGGACCGGACAGGCTTTAATTTTCAATTCATGCTCAACAACAGATGCTGGTTGTGCCATTTCCTTCAGTACTGGAAACCACAACATGAAGCACTCCAAACTGTTCTGCCTTCAGATGCCTAAGTGCATCCTTTCTGGAGCCCAGGCTGTTTGAGAAAGCGGAATATTGGCCCACAAGTGGCACGCTTCTCCCTTCATGTGTGCTAGCTCCAGGATCTCAAGGCCTGAGCAAAATCCACAAGCCTTATAAAAGGCAGCACTGGGGCACTGGATGTTCTCAGATTAGAAAATGTGTCCCAAAGCCTGTTAGGGGTTTTCACTAGAAGCATTCATGCTCTGCAAAAATGAGACAGTCTTAAAGGCTTGGATTTCTTAAATGCTGAAAAAAAAAAAAAAAAAAAAAAAAAAAAAAAAAATGACTGGAGTTCATTTTTAACAAATACATCTTTTCCAGTTGAAAAAAAAATCTTGACAGGCACATATCAGAATATTGTCAAAACTCATTTCAGAGTGGAAACTAACTGCAAGGTGTTTAAGATTAACTTATTTAAGCGTGTAATATGATTGGCACTCAGAACTGAGTGAAAGAGAAAAGACAACTTGAAACCAGAGCCCTGGGACTGACATGAAATACAAGTGGGAATGACAAATCCCTATGTACCTGGGAAAGAGGAAAAGAGAGGCATAAGGGTTGGTGACAGAGGCATGCCTGTCTTGCAGTCCAGTGAGAGTGAGAAGAGTGGACAGGGCAAAACACCACACCAAGAATCATAGAATCCTTTAGGTTGGAAAAGACTTAAAGATCATCAAGTCCAATCATCAACCTCACCTACCAAGTCACATAGCTAAACCATGCCCATTAGGGCCACATCCACATCTCTCAAAAACCTTCAGGAATGGGGAAACCCCCACTTCCCTGGACAGCCCCCTCCAAGGCTTGACCATCTCCTCCATGAAAAAAAATTTTTAAAAAGAGAAAAGTGTTTCAATACTGTGACTTTAAAGGGAGATGACAAAGTTAGTTTTATTGCCAGGTGGCTGTACCATATCTGTATTTTACTGAATGAATTTTGTGCAGGAAGAAAAGGAAAAGGAAGAACCACTGTGGAGAATGCAAGGGACACAATTCCCTGGGGACATGAGCAAGGTGCAGCAGGAAAGCCCTAGCCCTGAAAGTATCTGCACAGTCTCTCCAAAGGCATATTAATAAAGATCAAAAGGAGAAAAACCACAATGAACTCCTTGTGCTAGGCTTTGCAAATGTATTCGTAAAAGCACTTTTCAAGATACGGTTTACTAAAAATAAACATTAGCTCAACACCATGGGAAACTGAAAGGGGTTGCAAACCTTGTTTTCCTCGCGTGCAGCCTGACCCTGTGCATGTGCACAGGAGAGAAGGAACTGTAAATAAGTGCAAATGAAGAAAGCTTTTTTTTCCATTGCCTTCTCTTGAAGGAATAAGTAATCACGCATCTCCAGGCTATAACCAACTCTCCCTATGCCTGTTATGATGATAATGGCCTTATTATATCACTGTCACCAGGTCAGCTACTGATCTTGGCATTACAAGATGACCAAGACAAACAACTTTGCTCTTCCACAAAGACCACAGCTTTGCAGGAGTTAAGGCATGCAATGATAAGAATGCAAAGGGTTAATTCTTTAAGAGGAGCATTAAAATGCTTAAAAGGGGAGCATTAAAGCCAGACAACCTGAACTTATACAGCATCTTCAGTTAAACTTCAGAGAATTAGGGACTTATCTACAAGGTGGATTTGAGCCAGCAGGTCAGATCTAGCACTCCCATCCAAGACTACAAAACTAGTCAAAGCCAAAACATAACTTATTTTCATCTGTGCTATTTTAGCAGTGATGAGATGTATCAAGAGAGTAGGTCCGCACATAGTGTAAGATTTTCCACTTAAACTGCAAACTGTGAGACAAGAGACAGGTGCGGACAGACAACATGTACATGAAAGGAAATAATACCAGCTAGGGTGGGGCTTGGAGATGTGCTATTTTTTAATTATTTTTTCTTTTAAGCAACCTCAGTGGAACCCATTGAACAACAACTGCATGGCTACAACCTGAATCTTGGATGCAAGACTTTATGAGGGCTTGCTTCAAGGTTATAAGTTTTAGCAAGAGTCAGGAGAGTGGCAATTTTTATGGAGATTAAAAAAAAAAAAAAAAGGTCAAAGAGCTTAGGAAAGATAAAAGTGCTCCGATTCAGTTCTATTAAGCCCATATTGTTTGGAATATTTTATTTAAAAAGCAAAAATAAAAATAAAATCCTAGTGCAAAAATTTAGGTTGGCCAGAGAAGACTTAGGTACTACAGAGGAGCAGTAAATCTGTTAATTGTCTGTAGGAAAGTTTCCAAACTAATGTTTGTGGTTGAAATTACCCAGAGAAAGATAAAGATGATGCTCCTGGGCAGAGCCTAGTGGAACCTCTCCTGGATGTGTAAAGGAAGGCGAGGACGACCCTTGAAATGCAGGAGAGACAGGCAGGGAGGAGGCAGGACGGAGCTGGGAAGCAACCTCAGGAGTAATAACCCAGTTGATGGCACCACAAGTGTTTAGCAAAGCCAAGTACCATGAGGATGGCTCATTATGCCCTTTTTTTTTTTTTGTGAAGAAAATATGAGAAGAGAGCTGCGAGAATACAGAAGTATTTCTATATGCATATAAGGCTGCTTAGAAGAAAACCCTTACCAGGAGAATTAATTTTTAAACTTGCCACCTTCAGTAATGCTACCGTGTAATCATTAACAATTTCTTGGCACCTAATAAGGCACTCTTTACTCAGCATCTCGCACAGTCACTTGGAACAATTCAGCCACCCCCATTACCACGAGCTCCAGCACCGTGCTGCTTTCTGTGGGTGCAGCTGCCTTTGCAGGCCCCCTTCTTGCCCTCTCCCCAAGCCCCCTCAGAGCAGAAATGCGCTGAGCACATAAGACCAGCAGGCACTAAGTCAGCAGCACGTGCTCCTGTTGGCTGTGTGAGGAGAAAGATGGGCTGAGCAGCCCCCTGGAAAGAAAGAAAAAGAGAAAGGAAAAGCAGAAAGAAAGAAAAAAGGGGAAAGGAGATGGAAAGGAGCCAGCGAGTGCAACGGTGCAAGTCCCTCCATCAGCAGCAACCACGCTATTTCCCAGAAGCTCCACTGATTCTTGCAAGCAGGAGCAACTTGGGTGTGTTATCTAATTATTTATTCTGGGGAGGAACTATGGACTTCTGACTTCATCCTCCTTGTCTCAAAGAAAAGTAGATACACTGTTGGCCATAAAATTATAAGATTACATATACTTAATAAAATAATCCCAGAGTTATCTTTGCTCCGCTGTTCCAATGCATTAATGAAGTAACTACTTGTCAAAGCTCCTTTTCCAAAAAACATTAACATCATGGGCCACCTTGGACAATCCAGTGTCATTTCCAATCTAACTTAATTCCATTTATTAATTTTCTTAGTATAGAGCAGAGCTATGCACGGAGCACTCTACACCTGTATTAACACTAGAGATCCTCCTAATTTATAATAATATAAACCAAGCCAAAGTAGATATTATACACATTTAACTAAGAATGGTGCTGCAAGATTAGGGCCACCAGCATCTCTGCCTGTCTCTCTAACCTCACAGGAGTGCACATCCTCTGATGGCAAGGACAAGTTCAGCTTCTGCTTTCATCCATGCTCTTCCACGGGACCGCCAGGAAGCAACACACTGGTTCCTTACGTGCTGTCCCCAGGCAGTACGTCTGCTCACTTGTGGGCTAGACAGGCTCCAGAGATGATTTCCCTGTTGTTCTGGTTGAGAAAACAACGTTTTGCCCTGCTGGCAGCAGCAGTGCCAGCTCCTTGGGGAGCACATGGGCAGCTACTTGCTCAGCTTTTCCCCCAGAAAAGCTCTGGGGTCAGGAGATTTTTGTGTCCCACCTGGAGGTGGCCAGCATGCTGCTGCCCAGGGAACTGCTAAATGCAGTCTCCTGGTATAACAAGTTTCAGCCGAGGTTCTAACCCACTGACTGGTTGTCTTAGATGTAGCTTCTAATGGTCCCAGACACATATCTGACCATCGCTGATATCCTGGCAGGCCCTGAGATCCTGTGCAAATTCCCTGGAGTCACGTTACCCTGCAGGCATAGCCAGAAGGCACTCATCCCAACAACAAACATCGCATCGGTTTTAAACCAAAACATCTTTCCCAGTCCAATATTTCCACCCTAGCATAAGGTGCTTTTTCCCTATCCCTCCTGCAATGCTGGGCACAGCTGTGATGAACGGCGAAGCTGCTGCCCAGAGGTAGCTGTGCTCCGCTGCACAGCCCACAGCACGGCCATGCCTGGAGGGTTAATGACAGTTCACGCTGGAAAGAAGTAGCTGCATAAAAGCAGAGCCCAACTGCAAATATTTTATGGCCATGTAGTATTTCCACGGACTACAAATCAATGTAAAAGATGTTTTCTTCAAGGGGCCTCATATAGACTGTGTTTTTAAAATGCATTCCCTCTGCTAAATATAAATCAGTAAGAGTTTTTGTTCTTCCAAAAGATTAACTAGCCTCAGTATTTTGGGATCTAATTCTGGAATACTTGTAGATGTGCCAGCATTCTCTTCCAATTTAAATAGTTTAATGGAAAGTCTATCCTGGGCACACTTTCCATGTACGGTGTAATAGCTTGGAAGCCCAAATATTGAGAGTTCACCACAAAATGAGGTGACCCGTAAAGGTTAAACTTAGATATTTCTCAGGACAAGAAAGAAGGTGAGGACAATAGAGATCAGGGAAAAAAAATAATAATAATAAAAAGCAAACCTGCAAACCTAAGAGTATTAGAGACAAGAAAATGGGTATGCAGAACCAAAATCCAAAAGAAAGTAGTGTAACCTCCCAAATAGTGCAAAGAAAATGCAAGTTGGAGAAGCTGTTATTCTAAACTCATCTCCTTGAATTAGCTTTGAATCATACCTGTATGAAATCGAGAATGTTCCTCTAGACTAAAGATGCTGAACTAGGCCCACAGCAGGCCACTCACACCCCATATTTACAATATAAGGAGCTGCATTAGGTTGATTTTCTTTAAACACTCCCTCTGTCACCAGTAAAAAGACACAGGGTCTCAAGTTGGTAATGAAGAGCATCTCTGAATTATCTTCTTGTCTGGATCATCAACTGGGGAGGATTCTCTCCCACTTCTCTACCTCATCCCAGCATATAAGACTACACATTAGGGATGCAGAAGGTGTTGGCCAGAAACCTCCTGCTGTTTCTGACCTCTCATCTCTTAAGCGTTCTGTTTAGAAAAGCTCCCTAATCACAGACCACTTTGCACTAAGACAAAAATCACAAACACCCTCCTACCTTGCGCTCTACAAAAATCATGGCTCTGCCGTGTGTCCCTGGAATAAAACAAGTGAACAATAAGACACTGGAATAGCACAGGCTCCCCAAAATAGGACAAAAATACAGGAATATTTCTGCAGACACAGCATTTGCAGGATGGTGGTATGGGTGCTGGGCATTTAAAGCTTGCATTCATAGCTGCAAGGCACAGAACAAAGGCTGCTGGAAGGATGGATGTCTCTAGAAAGAGCCTGGATAACACTTCAAGACATGGATAGCACCATTCACCTCAGAGCAAACTCTACACTTGCACTAATTGAAATATCCCCAAGGTTATAGAGATTTAAGCTTCAAATACCATCAGCTCCTCAAAGCCACGAAATGTTCAGACACCAACGGGCTAGATGAGCTTAGATCAGCAATCAGCAAAGAGCTCTTCCTCAAGAGCTGACAAGCTCAATCACATTGGGGATTCAGGATCTTAACGTACTTTGTGCCAACCCAAATACCCATCTCTGGGCACAGCAAGGGTATGCCCAGCACCAACCCGATGCACTTCTGCCTTACAGCAGCATATATGAGTAAAGCATAATATTTCTTTCAATCCAGAAACACTGACGACAACTTTGGACTGAAGTTGTGAAACCTCCAGTGGCTTTGTTGCCTCTTCCGTATTTTGCTGCTTGAATTTATTGCAAGTGTCACGTGTGAAGGCCCTCACTTTAATTTAGTATCTGGTTGGTCAGGATATATAATCCAGAGACTGTTTTTTACTTCTCTTCTTTCCCAGCTGGACAGCCTAGATTATGTTTATCATTCAGTACCACATACCATGAAGTTTTAAGCCGTAATGCCATTTCTAAAGAATCTCAGGAAGCAGTTTTTCTCTCATACATGACATTTACATTTGGAGCGTGCCTTCTTTCTCAATGTAAACCATCAATTTAGATCCACTTTGAGGTACCGTAAAGTTGGGTCATTTTGTGTTAGTCTTCTTTAAAAATGCAGCGCGCTGGGGTCATGCTTATTTCACATTCTTCCTCCTGAAGTTCGCTGCCGTAATTTGCAGGGTCCTTTGAGAGCATGCCTGCTGGAAGCAGCTCCTTACACCCTCCGTATTTAAAACTTAACAAGCACTTCTAAAATGCTGTGATTATTTTTCCAAGCCCAAGCAGTACTTCACACTAAGTACTTCCCTTCCGCTGCTTTCAGAGCACGTCTCCTTTGCTGGTGGCTGCCCACAAGCATGTGTGAAACAGCTCAGGTCCAAACCCAAGAGCCAGTGCTCCCCTTCCCATGGAGGGGACACCGCAAGGTGACAGCACAGCCAAAGGACAGTGCCCAGCTCCATGATGGAGATCTTCCACCCCTCAATGGAAACACCAGGAATTTCCTGACTGCCATCGTGTCTGTCCGAGGACAACAATGACTTGTTTTTATGACATGGAGCATTTGAATCTTTTGCAAAACCCTGCTGGTGGTGATGTTGTAATACTCAGACCATTGCTTTTTCCTTCCTGCAGTTTGGTACTGGTAGATGTGCTGTCACCCACTACATCTTCTGTCTTCTTTGGTATGTTTTTGTTCCTCTCTGATCAACTGAAAATTCACTTTTTCAGTGCAAGAAGATTACACTGCTTATTTTGCCATTTGTTGGTACAGTCTTAAAACTATTTACATCTACACCAGTTAACCGAATTGCAAGGATTTTCATCCAATATAAAGTGCAAAGCAATCCTACAGGGAAGCCCTATAAGTATATAATTACCAAGGGTCTTCTGGTTTCTTCATTCGCAAAGAAAAATTGCACTTACAAAGAAAAATTGCACTTGAATTTTTGTTTTTGACATGCTGTCTGGCTAATCCCAGAAGATATTGATCCCAATGACTTTATTCCTCATTACATTTGGCAGTACGTAAACCCTTAAAGTGTAGAGTTACTAAGAGCTAACGACTTAGCAGGTACGTGAAAATGTGACTTTACTATTTGGCCATGTTTAACAACCTCATAAATGTTTCAGGATTACAGGAACAATGTACTTCCTTGAATTCCTCCTCCACCATTTCTGTATTGAAATCCTCCCGCCTTCTCCTTCCCACCTCTCCCTCTCCGTCTGCCATTCCTCTGTGAGAACTCACAGACCAGATGACCTTCACCTCTGCTTTGCCATTCCTTCTCCAAAAGATCTTCCTCCTCCTCCTTTCTCATAAGTACTCAGCCACTTCCATCACTGACCTCAACTTACTCAGCACATTTCTGTCACACCTTTACTCTTTTTCAGCTCTTATGCTCTCCTGTCTTGTTCTCCTCTAACCAGACATGCTTCACTTCTCATTTAAAACAAAAACAACAACAAAAAAAACTACCCCTCTCCTAAAACAAAACAGATCTTAATGAGTAGCCAAGGCTCCTCGGCCCCAAAAAGTTAGAACCAGATTTTCTTATTTGGTGGCACCCACTATTTATCCCATAAGGTATTTCTGCAAAGTAACTTGCAGTGGGCAGTAAGTGAGGTTATGGAGTTTGTCATCAGCAGCGGATTTTTGATACAATTCACTTCAAGCGCACTGCTGTGATTAAAACACAGGAGCTCCAAGCCTGACTTCCACAGTCAAACTAAAAAACTTGCAGCCCACCCAGCAGAGTTGGAAGGAGAACACAGAAACAAAGGTGCCAGCCCATGGCAGGACTCTGGCAACCTCCTGCCTCACAAATAGATATTATTACCAAGAACATTTGCCCAGACCAGAAAGGTCTCCAGTAGCACTAGAAGTGCTAGCCACCACACACAATTAAAATATTATTTTTCCAGGCAAGTAATTTAAGTACTGCTGCAGCAAAAACAGAAGAAAGGGCAACATTTCTCCCTTTACACAAGAATTTGGCCATCCACTGGCACATTCCTTCGTTAATCTGCAAATTCTGTGCAGAATTATTGACTTTCCCGCTCTCATTTGGCTCTACAGAACATCACTTGCACCAGTTTAAACACCCTCTACCAGTAATTAACTCTGTTTTTTTTATTTTGTTTTGTGTTTTTTTTTTTTTTTTTCAAATCAGCATCTGAATCCAATCCTTTGAATTCAAACATGAACCTTCAACGGCCAGCCTAGGAATAAAGTTACCGTTTATTTTAACAAAAGACAAACAGCATCCCTGGCGCTGATTACAAAGAAAAAGCATGAATACTATTCCATCATCCTTCCTACCAATTCCCATGCCAGACCCATGAAGTTATTACTTAACGCTTTGCTATAAATAACTGCTGGAGTAGTCCATACAGGAACTTGGTTTCCTTAGTGTCTGCTGCAACAGGTCACCCGGTAAATGGCCAAGGGTCTTGCATTCATATAGCTTTCGGAAGAGCATGCAGAGATGCTTTATGTGATCCTACCTGCTATCCAACCCTTCTTGCTGAATATCACAAACTGAAAGAAGAGGTGGGTCTTGCCACACCCTGTTTACAGTCTGGACGTATGAAAAGAAGCCAGTAAATTGGAGTAAAAGAGCACAGAGTGTACCTTGGGGAAAAAGGAAAAAACTTTGTAATCTATCAGGATGAGTTCCGTTCAATACCCATGGCCAATGTGATTCCTCACACCAGAAGACAGCAGGGAGGTAATTCCACCCCTCTTCTGTCACCCTAACAGCAGAGGAAAGAGCTCCAGTTCTCTCTGATTTATGTAGGCAAAAGTATACTTCAGACTAGAAAATCAAGGCCTGCGTATTAAAAGCCCTCACAGAGTTTCCATAAATATTAATGACTATTTTCTTATGATTTGTGCAGCAGAGTCAACTTCTCAAGTTTTTTTGTAGAGGAGGTTACCCCAAAATTTCTTGTGAGAGGGTGCCAAGGAAGTTCTACCACTTCTAGCTTGAAGTTGTGTTAACATCAACACATGCAAACTATGCAGAAGACAACCTTTCAGCAATGCAATATTCAGCAATTTCATACTGCTGCAGGCTTGCTCACACGGTCACGTCTTATTCAGATGACCAGTCATCATCTACCAAAGTTGGGTACCTTACAGTAGGAGACTTGGGAGGAACATTATGAAGATGACTGCATTTCTAAATAGCTGAAGGAAGAGAAAAGTGAGTGTTGGAAAGGCAAGCCAGCTTGGGAAAAAAGAAGGTGTGTTTTTTTGGTTTTTTGTTTTTTTTAATTTGTGTAAAAGGGCATTTTTGCATACTGGGTTACAGGTAAGAATGGAAGGAGGAAGAAATGCAATGTCACGCAATTCAGTGCATTGTTCCTGATGTAGCCACGGTTGTGGCGTGACTGCCTTGAAGGTCTGCATGAACAAGAAACAAGCCTAGAGGACTCAAGGGGCTGTATTCTCTTGGTGGAAAGACACCTACACTATTTCAGAAGAGCAAGGAGCAATTAAGTGCAGAGGTAAATTCATTCATCCATTTTCCTTGCTCTTTGTAGCTTGAGAATTTGTGGAAAATTCTTTAAGTCCTCGTCCTGCTAAGGGGCATTTTTTTCTGACAACAAAGACCATTTAATTATTTTTTTTTCTAGTATATAATTGCTCCTGATTTTGTAAGCCACAGCCTTAAATTCTGATTTAATAAGGAGCACACTGCACCCCTGACAGATATCCCTTCCTGCTAGCATGCAGAGACTTGCAGAGCTGTTGAACTGGAGTCTACAAATCTGGACTCCTGGGCCATGAAGCATTTCTCTGCTGAGTTTCTCTGCACCCAAAAGCATATCTCAACACATACTGTAAGTACTGTATATAGAGTAAAACCACAATATTTGTCATCAAATTGAAGTTGCACAAATCTAAAACTGCTACCAACCTCTATTTTTTCCCCAGATTGTTCACTTCAAAATTACTTCTCTGGAGTGGTGAAGCTATTCAAGGTAACTTGCCTGTATTTACACTTTATTACAGCTTCCCACACGCTACTATACACCTCCCCCTGCAACAACTGAGCAGCAGAACCAGGCATGCATGTGTCACAGAAGTACTGCTTCTGGCATGCACAAAGGACCTAATGGACCTAACTTCAACAAGCACAGATTTCCCAAAGTGGAAAGGATTGGAAGATGGACATATAGCCAATGAAACACAAAAGATACCAGTTATATGCTAACTTCTCAAACTACTACAAGAAATTACCTGTACACTGTGTGCTGAGCGCAGCTTCAGACTTATGGATGAGGCATGACCTTTGGAGTCCCCAAAGAGCAGCTTTGCTGTATGAGGGTTCAGAGAGGGAAGGTCTCTGAAACTGTGGGATAGCTGATAAACGGGTAAAGAGAACACAGGTAGACACTTTACAGATAAAGGGATAGAAACATCTTCCAGGAAATGGCTGGGGTTACCTGACCTTTGGCGAAGAGCCTTTTAAAACTGCAGTCATCTCTTGCAGACATACTGAATGTTTTTTGCACCCTTTCAAATCCATTTGGAGAACATTCAGATATTTCTCTGCATTTTATCCTTTCTACCATGGGAACAGATAGCCTGAAAGCTTTATCCTTTGCCAATGCACATCTGCCTAGGAAGGATACAGGAAGCTGGAATCAACGCATCTCTATACCCTATTTCAGGGGACTTGGGATTGTCCTTAACATCAGTTTATATAGGTATAAATCCACCTTAAGCAGGGCCATGGGGATCTGCAATTACAGCTTGCAGATCTTTGTGTTCACCATCTTAATTCCTAAATTTAGTAGGAATTGCACCTTTATCAGTGTCAAGTGGGAAACTCATAAGAGCCTCTAACCCCCGTTTCACAGCAGGATCAGATCTTTTGCAAGCAGAAACACCCCAGGTGTAAGATATAGTAGTGGGGAATAAAAATGTCTGACCTCTGCTGCTCCAGCAGGTGGACCTGGTGAACTAAGAGGTGGTCTTTCTGCCTTCTTTCCCCAAAACAGAAGATTTCAGGAATTAATTTCTAAAATAGGACAAGATTTTCTACTGCATTCCAAAAACAGTCTTACCCACTTTCCCACCTAAGCCTGACTGCTATAAGCCATGCTCAAAGTAGCAGAGGTCAAGGAGAATTAGGTCATTTTCTAGTCAATAAACATGCAAATTACAAGGCATAAAATACTGACACATGATACCTAGATACTGAATCAACTACCCTTGCTCAAGCACTGGACAGGAAGGAGCCAGGTTGTCCAGAAATCTCATCACAGTCATGCCACTTGATCAAGGTCTCTTCAGGCAATTTTTCAAAGCCTCTGAGGGATTGAAAGTTGGACAGCAACTCCTACCATATTGCAGATCTTACAGTGTGAGATGGACCAGCACCCATCAGGGCTCCCGAACTTGTATGTCCTATAAATAAATAGCTTTACTCAGAACTGGAATACAAAAAAAAAAAAAAAAAAAAAAAAACACAGCCATAGTGATGGTCTCTTTCCCTTTGGAGATAAAAAAAAAAAAAATCTGAGGGCAGCATTGAAGTAATTTGTGATAAGCAGAAAATAAATTAAGCAATTTTCATTCCTTTTCCAAGTTATATGAAATTGACAGAATCAGTAATGCCTTTGTAAAAGTAATTAGATACTTAAGACTCTCTTTTATATTTGATAATCTGATTCTGTTTGGTGTGCAAAGACAGAAGTCATTTTGATCCCAGATGTTTCAGCACAATATGGGTGTCCCTAAATTTCCATCTTCCAGAGAGACTCTTTTTTTAATTTCAGTCTCTTTGTAAGCTGCTATTTTTAACCTTTGAAAATACCAGTTCTTAACAATCTTTATGTCTCCAGTCCTTCATCCAACAGGCCTAGAGAAAAGGTTTTATTTAAAGTACTTTTAGTTGAGTCAGTGAATATTAGATATAGACAGACCAAAGCTGAAGCTGTAGCTTCCAAAAATCTCCCTCTAAAAGCCTTTTCCCTTCTGTCTCTTACTCCACAAATGCCAAAGCCAAAAAACATTTGTCTGCCTGTCTTCTGACCAAAAGCATGATCTGTGCAGCAGAAACTGAAGTCCAGAATTTACTTCATTCCAAAACCGCATCTCCAATGCCCTTGCCTCCAAGGTGCCATTTGAATGGTTCTCTAACATTTAGCTTTTCCAAATAAGAAAAAATAAAATTATGAAGACATTCTCCTCAAGCAAAAGATGTTTACCAGAAGAAATCTTCTTTACTTTAAAGCAGCAACCAACCCACAGCGTGTACCACGTTTACACCAGAGCTGTGACAAATGCCTGTTGAGCTGCAGCACTTAAACCACTTGCATTTTAAACAGCAGTTTGTCAAGTGATGTTAATTATTTGGGAGGTCTATGCTCCTAGAAACATAAACATTTCTTTTTATACTGATCACATTTTTTTTTTCCATGAGGTGCTTCCAGCAGAGACTGAAATTAAAATGGCTTCTTTGTGAGCCACGGTGTGGTTTATGGCTCAATTCTCCCTCTGTGCTTGCAAGCAAAGGGTAGCATCACACTGAGGCTCTGCACAGTCCCCTCCTCATCCTTGCTTTGGTGTTGGCAACCTCTCAGCAGGTGGGGGAGCTCCTCCAACCCCACCCACTCTCCTCAAGGTTATGCAGTTTCCTCCTGGCTGGTAACACAGACCTGCAATAGCCTGAGGATCACTTGAACTTCGCAAGGCAGGCCAAGGGCTCAGTTGCTAGGAAGCACCGCAGAGAACAGAAGAGGAACAGGCTCTTGCAAGAGGCTGAGTCAAAGCAAACCTCCAGTCCTGGCAAGGTGCAACTCAATCACAAGCACCTGCTGCTCCCCAACCACCTGCTGGTTCAACCGGTGCTGCTTCCAAGGTTGCGGTCTCAGCTTGGCTTAAGCAGAGCTAAGACACTACAAGCCTCTCAGTTTCCTGAAAACCAAATTTTTAATCCTGCCCTGGTATCTCACAGCAGGTCCTGCTTTCACTGAGAAGCCTACCAGACAAAATGTTCCAATGCTGTACCCACACGGTGCCACTTGGCTGCACAGGCAAGGTGAATCACCAGGAAGATATGCAGCTGCTGTCCCTGCTTCTCAGATGGAAACCCCTTGGCTGAGAAGAGAGTTTGTTTGCTGAAGATGGCCTAGTGAAGTGCAGCCAAGCAGCCTGACTCCCAGGGCCAGGCTGGCCCATACACCCCATTGCCTGTGGCTCGTTCCTGAGACCAGCAGAGAAAAGGGAGCAGCAGCATCCTCTATGGATTCACAGAAACTGCTGCCTCCCAGCTGAAGTGAAAGCTGAACTCTGCTTCCCCAAACCCACACCAAGACTGACCTGTTTTGAGTGGCACCCACTGGCTATGTCAACCAGAGAAGACTTCATGCAATTGCAAGCAGCACACCAGAGCAAAACCTGCAGTGAGACTAAAAGTGGAGTTTTCAGAAGCCACAGTGAGCAATCTGCATGTTGGCTCTGGGCACTTTCTCTCTCAGGCCCCATGTGCTTTGATCCAGAAAAATTTCTCTTCAAAGGTAGTCAAAGATGGGAACAGCCATCTGCTACCTAGGCAAATTTTATAAAGAGGTCACCAAACATCTTTCCTGTTTGGTCAAGTGTTGGGTCCTTTTTTCTCCAGACTTCATCAACAAAGTCTGCTGTGAGCAACTTGAGTTCCCCAGGGGCTAAAGCAGTGTGCCCGTGTGGGTCCCCACACCTAGAGCAGCCTCTGGGCAGGACTGCTGTGTGAGGTACACCATAAGGTGGGACAACTCAGACCCAAGGGACTCTGTGGTACTTGACCCCCGATGCATCCCCTCCGTATGAGCATTCATTTACTATACCAGTGTAGGCAGAAAAGGCTGTAAACCAAACCATCAAAGAGGAACTGATTTTAATAGCAAGGGGCCTTGGTTTATCTCTAAGGCTTCTATTAATAGAGATTTTTATCTTGAGGAAAAGGACAAGAACTCCAGATTTCTGCCAACATGGGCTGTTGCAAGGGAGCCAAGCAGGAGTACACAATTTACATTCTATATCATGTTCATTAATGTATATAGCTTTTATTATGTCCCCTTTTTACTACTATCCCTTTTTCTTTAAAATAAAATTGCTATCAGCCTTTACAAAGGGAAAATGCATTCATGCATCTGATCAATTATTGTGGCTCTCTCAGCCCCCCACTTTCGCTGTGCTGTCAGACCCACCATAAGTCTCAGATAAACCAAAGGACTCAGCTCCCCAGCCCCATCAACTGCAGTCATCTTGAATGTTATTTTTAATGCCAATGAAGTACAGCATCCCTTCAAGAGAAAATCAAGGACAGAGTCAAGGAACAGAAATACCACTGAGACCAACTTGACAAGAGCTACAGAGTAGAAGGCTCTGACTCATCTCAGACCAGCTTCACTCAGATAAATACATCATCAAAGCAAAATGCTGTGATTTAGAGGGGGTATAGATGGGAAAGGAAAAAAAAAAAAAAAAAAGCAGACAGCAGCAACACTAATAGGGATCAGCCCTACAGCAAGATACCATCATACAGAGGGCTGCAGCATATGCTCTGATCATGGGCACAAGGACCACAAGGCTTGCAGCTGGCAGGCATGCTCCTCGTTTAGCCTCTGGGAGACAAGATCTCTCCTGACCTCCACCTCCACTCCCTGCTGTGCCTTCAGTAATCCCTGCTGATTCTCTAGGGCAATCCATCAGGATCAATTCTTTGCTTTCCCTTCACTTTTCAAGAAGCTTCCATTCCTCAATGATTAATCTTTTTTAGACTGATCTCAATTCCATCCTCAACATGTATGGACATCATTAATGTAACTTTTTTTAAAAAAAAAAAAAAAAAGTAAGTCTATCAATTTTGAGATTATATGACTAGAGACCACCTCTTCTTAATTCCTTCTTGATGTCAACAATGGTAATTGTGTTTGTTTCACAGATTTATTTTATACCATTAACAGTATGAATCGCCTGGCACTGGGAGTACTTGTTTTGATTAGGCATGCAGATGATTCCCTGGGACTTGTCAGGGGATCTGACAAACCTTCCTGAAGAGACACCTGCTACCTCTAGATTAATTGAATGATAGCTAAATATATCATCCATAATTCTCAACAAAAGAGAAATTAAGTGAGGAACAGGTGAAAACAGATCAGAGGTAAGAACGGTTCCCTGCAGGGAGGGAGAGGGCCTGTCAAAGAGGAGACAAATAAGACAACCGAATCTGAAAAATAACAAAACATGCAGTCCGTAGGTCCTACCACAGCAGAGCATCAAGAGGACATGGAGAAATGAACAGGGAAAATGCCAGGAAAGCAAAGGACGAAATTAGAACGGGGATGCTCTTTGCTCTCATCACTTATACCAAGACCCCTACAGTCAAATATAGCCACAACTAATGAAAAACTCATTTGCCTTTCACAACAAATAGCACTGTTTTGAAGCATAAGTGTGGTTGCCCATAAAATCTCTCTATATGGAGGTACTCCACACTTCATTTTCAAAAGCATTGTCAGCAGTCAATACTATCAGCCACCTAAGGACACTCGAAGGTGACCTGCAGGTCAGAGGCACAAACTGAAATAATCTCTGGGAGCCCCACTTTCAGCAAATGCCAGCACTGCTTTGGCACCCTGCCCAGGGTCTTCTGCACCAGTTAATCCAACCCTGAGCAGGATTAACTTCTCACACACACACACACACACTTGCTTTCAGAGCTATATAGCAATCTTGCTGAAAGCAGGGCGAGTTTAGAAAGAGCCTCTTCTCCTCAGTCCCGTTTTGGTTATCAACGAGTGACTGCCTGCAGGTTTTAGGAAACGTTAACCCCCTAGTGAGGGGAACCAGTTTTCAATCATTCCATCACATCTGGGAGCTTGATAAAATGCCCCCAAAATCCAGACAGTAATTTAAAGATAAGAATACAAAGTAACATTGGTATGCAAAGAAATCTCACTAAATTGGTGTTGTCAGGTCTTCATTTTTCATTCATTTCTTATTTCTTCTGGGACATTTGCAGTTTTAATTAGGTGAAAGCAGCTGGCAATTATTAAACTTGAAGGTGTGTACAATAGTATGCACTGGGGTACAATTCTGTTTAATGATATTAACTGCATGGGTGAAATGTGGTATTGGGTGAAATTGTGGTTGTTGCAGTATAGGCACTGAACAGAGTGGGAAACAAAGCATGGGGCTGGTTCCAGCACTTGCCTATGGATATACCATTCACTACACTACAAGGAATTAAGAGAAAAGCTAAAAATAGAGCTCTATTGTGCACAGAAAGAATAAATGAAGTTACATACAGTAGCTATTTTGTATTAGGGAAACAGCCTCCACCCTCTGCTGTTCCCCAAAGCCCTACAGCAGCTGCTCAGCCATGCTTGCTGGGGCTGGCAGCTTCCAGCAAACCCCAAATATCCTAAAACTCCTATTGAGGTGAGCAAGCAATACCCATGGATTGTTCTTCATGGGAACAAACTGCAGATGAAGGACAATACCAGTGCTTCACACCTATTTTGCACAGGAATAAATGAAATGCCTGGTGCAGGAAGGACCATGGCAAATAAGATCCCATTGAAATTTCCCACTGGGAAATGATTCCAGATAGTTACCCAAATGTCCTTATCACCATGCAGTGCGGATGGAGTGCTGTTACACCACAGCTCCCACTTCCTTCTCCTGCATGAAAAACACAGCACACAGCTGTGGCTGTATTGGACACTAACTAGCACCTATACACTGAAAAAGGTGAGGGGAAAATTTGGCCATACGTAATACTTACACCTGTGTATGCATCAGACAGAGACACACGAGCCATTATTTGTATTGCATCCACGAGTTACAGAGCATCATCCACTTAAGAAGCTTAAAAATTTACCTGTTCAAGCCAAAAATTACATCTGTCAGTCACTGCTCCTTCCCAGGCAAAAAGCTGATGCGTTCTCACCAGAGACTTTGTTGTAATTACGCTGATGCCATATAATTACAGTTTGGGAAATGCGACAAGATACTTTTTTTCCCTGCCCCGTGTAAAAATTATTCCACTGCAAAACACTGATGAATGCATGTGACATCTGAGTAATTAAAACAAAAATAAAACAAAGCCCTGCAATGAGGGACTTATTAGTGACAATGTCTTGTAGGAAGGGAGGTTATTGAGCAAATGTGCATGCATGCACAGACACACATCCTCGGCACATGAATTAATCCACTGTGTACCCTCTAGCTTGTCAAAAGCCTTCTGAAGGGATGCGTACGTGTTAATCGCTAACCCCTGCACGTATACACACACTGAATTCCTCTCCCAGTACAGTGCAGCAGCTTCCTTGGCTAAAGTGCAACTTTTTGTCAGTTTGGTTCTGAGTGAATGAGGAGGAAAAAAACAAAAAGCTCAGAGTGTTTTTTCCCAGACAAGATCTCCTGGATCTGGCCCCTTAAAATTAAGAATTGGGTCTTCAGGAAATAGCATCTCACTCATAAGGAGGAATTAAAAGCTGACGCAGCAGGTAACGGTTGAATCAAACGGATAACAAGAACATACTTATGAGTTATGCATCTATTGGAGATGCTTTATGCATGATTAGTTAGCAAGTACTGTTTAACATAAATATTTAGTTAAGTCTGCCTATGCTGTAGGAACACTATAGCACACAGTCATTCTTGAAGAAACTAGCCTCAGATGAACCACGAGCAATCATATTAACATTTCCTGTTTAAAATATTGCTAAAGTAAACACCACATGTATAGATGTTCTTTTTAACATACCCTGTAAACATCCTGTCCATCAAGACTGTGTTACCACTCAACTTCCTATTCTGACTTCTTGCATGGAGAGCACTGGAAATCCCCCCAGGGACTTCTGCACACAGGTTAGGAAGGGGCAGGAGGAGCAGGCACCATCACGATGCCAGTGAGAACATGGGCACGCAGACAGAAATTGCATGAGGATGCTTGAACAACGCACATCATTTCATGGAGAAGGAGGAGTGGCAGTTCCCAACACTTGAAGCCATTGGATGTCCCCTTTCAAAACTAACGGTGCTGCCTTTCAAGCATGCTGGGGTTGGTTTGTTCATGAGAAATGGAGTCAGAGGCAGGTTTCTCCTGGGAAAGCAGCTACTGCCCCTTGGTTAATTGGTTAAAGCTCATTTCCAGCCTCAGTCCATGTTGGAAACTTCCTTTGGGTGTGACTCAGGACATGTTCAGTGCCCAACTCTTATCAGGACACAGTAGCAGGGCTCTCCTCTGCTGACACTGTACCTGTGGGAGAGCAGCTCTGCCACCCAAAGCCCCCTGCAGCCAGGCAGGAGCTGCCTGCCCACACAAGTGTGCATGTACCCCCCCATCAGCTCAGACAGGACCACTCACAAAAGCCCCTCACAGAAGAGCAAATCCCAGGATATCCAGCATCACCTGCCACTGACCGCATGTCACACAGGTTTTAAACATCACCAGCCCGATTTGATGCTTTTTGAGAGGATGCCACCCTCACCAGCCAATATATCAGTTCACTTTTCCATCCCCACCATAGTCAGGGTGGGCAGCCCCAGGGCAGGCAGGGACCCTGTGCTCCAGCCCAGGAACGCTGCTCAGGAGCTGGCAGCTGCCCCACCAGTGGCAGAGCCCCACACAGCCCAGCAGCATGGTTTCACCCTGCCCAATCTGATTTACAGCGAGGTTGAGTTACTGAGGTGCTTGTGAAAATCCCAGCCCATCCTTGCAACACAGAGAGGTCACCAGAAATACCTGGAAGAGGTGAATTTGGACTTTACCAATGGTTTCTAAAAACAAGGGGTGTTAACCCCAAGGGCTGTCAATACAGCTCCCTTTTGGTATCGTTACATTCAGTTTCAATTATCTTTCAGATAAATGGATAAGGTTTTTGTTCTCTTTTCCAGCTATTTTGGGACACATCTGAAATAGAAATATTCAGCAGAAATAAGGAACTGGAGGAACAGTAGCCACAGACAAACCACAAGTCCAGATGCAATCTATTTTCATCAAATGTGATTTGCTGCATGACTTTTTATTATTATTTTAAAATACACTATGCATCCATTTTTTAAAAGCATCATTGTGCTTGACACCACAGTGTCTCACCTCTGATTGTAACAGCCTGTAGCCCCTCTGTGTGGAGAGGAAAATTTGACAGAGTTGATTACCCATGTCTCCTCATCACTTTCCATCTCCCAACAAAATAAAAGAGAACCACACTCGCTGGAGTAGCATCGCTGAAAGGCAGAAGTTGCAGGATTAGCGTGCAGTGGGCTGCTGGCTGCAGACAGGAGAAAGCCCCAGCAGGAATACCAGGTCCCTGGCACACACAGGGAACACATACAGCTATTATTCTTTCCCAGACAGGTTTTTCATTCCCATTCAAATAATGTTTCAAAGAGGAAAAGCAACCTATAAAGACGACAGCCAAAGATGTGCCTTTTTTTTTTTTCCTTAAATGTTGACCCAACAGTGCTCTTATTCTGTATGTAATGCTTGTGTTGTGACATTACAGGAGAAGTAAGAAGGTCAGACTACAGATGAAATTTCAGGACACAGATGATGAACAAATTAACATCTCTATAAGGATGTGCTTGCTAAATACCATTAGGGAAAAGTCATCTGCCCCTTAACTACGTCCATTTGCTCCTTAAACTGCAGAGTTTGGACTTGCTGGAAAATACAACAAGAACTAGGACCATAATATGAATAGTCACAGCCTCAGCATACACCTCCTGAACCTCATTTCAAAGAAAGCACGTGAGATAGTCCAAGCTTACATGATGCTTTCTATCTGTTTCCTATCTGTGTTTACTATAGCAATAAGGAAGTTTGCCTGCAAACACATCCAAACTGCACGGAACACGCAGCACATCTTTAAGCGGAACATTGCAGCGCGATCAGCACGTTCAAGCAGCACAACATTCCCACCGACACGCTTAGGGCATGAGATTTGTGCAGACACAGAGGCGGTTAGCATCACACACTGCCTGGAGATCCCAATTTTGCTGCAGCACCGGCCTGGGCAGGATACTCGGGTCCTTGTGCAGCCCTCCCGCACATCGCTTTGCATTACCCAGCCGACACCAAGCGGTGCTTGATAACCTCAGCTTAGCCCAAAAGCAGCCAGCTCAGCCCCGCGTCCATCCCAAACCCTACCGGCGTGACACCAGAGAGCGGAGAACCCGCTGCTAGGATGCAGCCACGGATGGAGAGGAGAAACGAGGTGACAGCTCCACCAGCCTCCCCCCGCCAGATGCGGCCACCCCACGCCCCCACTCCCCACCCGTGCCGCGACCCCTCGCCCTCCACCCTTGCCCCCCACCCGGCCTTTTCGGGCTCCTGTCCCCCCTTCCCCTTACCGTGAGGCGCCCCGCGGGTCACCTGGCCCCCCATATGGCCTCAGGCAGCAGCGGGGCAGGGGCTCATTGCACCCCCCCCCCAGCTCTGCTCCGCCAGCCCCCGGCCCGCCCGGCAGCCGCCTGCCCCTCGCCGCTTTCCTCCACCCGCTGCCGGCCCTAGGAGCCAGGAGCTGTCCTTTCTATTTACATAAGGAGGAGGAGACTTCGCGTCTTCCTGAAATAGCTGCCGACGCCGGGGAGATCGGGTGCGGCCCCCCCACCGCCCACGGCCCCCAGCATCCCCCCTCCGGGGCTCTCAGCATCCCATGGGGGCTCTCAGCATCCCCCGGCCGGGGGCTGTCAGCATCCCATGGGGGCTTCCAGCATCCCACGGGGGCTCTTCGCATCCCCGCCGGGGGGCTCTCAGCATCCCACAGGGGCTCTTCAGCACCCCCCCGCCCTGCTCCAGCCCCCTTTTCATCCAGCCGAGGGGGGGGAAGAAGGTGCGGGGCCGGCAGCCGCCGCGGTACCCGGCTCCCAGGCAACGCGCAGAACAAAGCCCGAGGCGCTGCCAACTTCGCTCACGACGTTAAGGACTTCATTTAGAAATATCAAACGGCTCCGGCCATTTGAAACTTGCTTTGGTATCCTAGGGAGGAAAGTGGAATGGCAAAAAAAAAAAAAAAAATAATAATAATAATCAAAAATCGAAATAAAAAAAAAAATAAGAGGAAAAGAATTATTACCAGACATCACTGCACCAGAGTCTTCAAACGGCCTCTGCTGGTTAATTATTAGTTATTTAAAAGCAAAGAAGAAGTGCTTGAAATGCAGACGGGTACGCCACGGACTGTAATAATAAAAACATTACCCCCCGTCAACTCTTTTGTGCGAGGCTTGCATGCTCCGTCCAGATACAGTGCTTGCTGCTCTCCAGCCCATTGCCTCTGCTGCCGGATAAGGGCCAGCAGCACTAAAAGCAGGGGGATGCCGAGGGTGGTCGGGGAGGTGCACGGGGAACCGCAGCCAGGCTTGGCCCCTCGCTTGCTCCCTTTACACCACGGTTCATGCAGGAGCCAGCTCCCTCCTGTCCATCTCCAGCACCGCATGCCCCTGCCCGCACGCATCTCTCTGCATCAGTCCTGTCCACGAGCCTAAGGGTAAATTAGCACAGCAGGCATCGTGCTGCCACAGCCGGCCGTGGTGTGTCCAAGCTGGCTTGTTGAAAAACTAGTTCATGCATCTTTATGGCATGCCGCAGTCGCTCTTCGCTCTGCAAAGGAGTGAGACCCAAAGTTATGCAGCCACAAGCACAGCTCTGCCTCCCAACTCTTACCATGGTGCTGGGCAAATCCTGCCATCCCACTGCCTCGACTCTCCCACCGGGAAACTGGGAAATAAGATTTCTCTCACCTATGTTGTAAGGTTATTGCTTAGGATGGCTGGGTGCTGAGGGACTCAGCACTTCTGAAAAGAGGAAGGGGGAAAAAAAAAAAAAGCAATGCAGAAAAGCTCAAGCCAAAGAAGCACAGTCAGGGTGTTTGCACTAACACTGCGTGCGTGAGGAAGGCTGTGCCCAGCGTTTCAAACCTGCCAGAGGAGCATCTCCAAGCCCCCGAGCAGCAGCCAGCACCACCGCCAGCACCCAGCTCCCTCCTGCCCCGCCGAGGAGACTCACGCCGGGACCCCAGAGCCAAGCAGCAGCTTTCCCCAGGATGAGCGGCGCACAGGCAGCGCTCAGCTCCTCCCTGCCCAAACTCACACTCTGCAGAGCTTACGGCAGCTTCTTGGCAGAAGACTTTTTTTCCTTTTAATTCCTCCCCTCCCGGACGATGCTGCATTTACAGCAGCAGCAAGAGCACCGCAGCGCGGCCCGCGCACCCCGAGCAATGCAGGGCATCTCTCGCATCGTGCCAACCCAGGGCACCCTGCTCTGCTCCCACACCACCAGGGACCTGCAGCCACCACAAGGACATCACTGGTTTTGTCCCTTGGCGGGCAGCCCTGACAGCAAAGGGACCTCTGGGTGTTGACACCACAACCAAGGCATTTCACCCCAAGGAATGAAGATTTACTCCAATAGCCAGCCCCAATTTTTCTCTCTTGCTCTCTCAGCTCTGCTTTCCATCCTTACCTTAATCTTCCTGCAGCTCTGTGAATAATTGACTTTTTGGTTCACTGCCTCAACCAAGAGATTGCTAGAAAAAAAAATATCATTTCGTGTTGGCCCAAAACTGAATGCTTTGTATGTCTTGCTGAACAAAATGTTTCTTTAACTCAAAACGAAGCATTTAATTTTGGAGTTATTTTTACCTCATTTTTTTCAAGTTACGGTCATTGAATCCAGCTCTGAAATGATGTCTTGAAGAAAACATTAAGCACTTTGTTCTGAGTATACCAAAAGGAAAAGTTTGAACTGTTATCTTTTCAGATTATTTTACTGTTTGCGACTTATTGGCTTTGTTTGTTTGTCTGAGGGAGAGGGCCGGGAGGGCAAGATGCCAGAATGAGTCATCCAGTTTGGCAGAAAATTGTAAACGGTTTCATTTGATTGAAAAATTGCCTTTTTTTTTTTTTTTTTTTTTTTGAAAAAACAGTACCCCTTTTCCCCAACTTCCCCCAGTGCTGTGGAACAGCTCCTGTGGGATGCAGCCCCCAGAGCCACAGCAGTGCAAGTCTGCCCCGTTCTAGCTCCTGAAGGATTACTTGCTATATGGCAAAGCTTTCCCACATGGCCACATCACGCTGGAACTTATCTTTGATTCGGGCTTATCAGCTCCAAATCCCTTTCAGATCTTGCCCTTTCCCAAATTTCTCTTCTGTCCTTCAGGCTTCTGTTTTTTCTCTGGACAAAGAAAACCTATCTACAACCCCATTCCCAATTACAATTCTCCATGCCGATACCCTCTAGGTGCCCTTGGGTTATTTCTCTGCCCTTGCCAATCCCTGCAAGGCCTCCCATTGTGGCATCAAGTATATAAAAAAAATAATCAATACCTCCATTTGTGCTCCCTTCTAAATTATTGACAAAGGTATTAAGGCTGGACCCAACAGAAACCCAGCCCCTAAATCCATTCCCGTTCATGAACTGCGTCCAGCAAACTGGGGCCAAACAGCACTGCTGCTATCCAAGCAGGGATCTGCTACAGGAGCACTTTGAGGCAGCATCCAAACTTGCTAAATATATTTATTAACCAGAAGATCAGAATGCTGAGGCTGCAGATGACTTCTGTAGACAGATACGCAGTCATCAGTCCCCCTTGTTAGACTAAAGCCTTGGATTTTTCTGAGCCAGCCTTAAGCAAGACAATAGGGCACCTCTCCCACAGCCCCAGGAAAAATACCCAGCCCTGGGCAGCAGCTTTGGGTAGAAAAGGCAACGGGTAATGAGCAGCTGCTTTGCTTCCCTGTGTCCTGGTCAGCAAGGCAGGAGCAGGCTGGCAGTCAGCAAGGAGAACACCAGGGACCCACCAAGGTCTGGGAAAGGACATCTCAAAATAGCTGTGGTGTCTGATGACCTTTTGTTGTGTGGACCAAAACCACCTCACTCTTCCTTTGTGCTCGCTGCATCGCTCAGCCTGCCCCTCTCCTGATGGGAGTTTTGCGCCCACTTTAATGGTGATGGCACCAAGATTTCTCCAAGAAATGGCCCAAAGAGTTTCCCTGAAAATCAGTATGGAGGAAAGCAGGCAACTGTGGAAATCAGTCTGATATTTGCCAGGGACAAGGAACCTTCTCTTAATGACTTCAGTGTTTGAGAAGTTAACATCAGTTTCTCTATTACCACTTGCACTCGGTGTTACGGTAACAAACTGATTGACTAAAAGTTGTCCTTTTTCACTCAATACAGTAGCTCTCTGCAACCACCTGGAGATGATGTAGGAAGATAAGAATTTAGGGTTCAGAAGAACGTTCTCAGGTCTTTTTTCTAGCATAAGCTCCTGACTGCTGTTACAGCAGGGACTTCACCTGTACAGAAAGCAGACTTCATTTGGGAACCTCTGACACTAACTCCAGAAGAAAAACTATGTTCTCAGCAGGAAAGCATCCAAGAGAAAGTGTCTCACTAGCATGTGCTAGCACACAAAAAACAGTGACCAGAACTGGGAAATCTTACATTCTAAGCCTCCTCTTAACATGAATTTATTGCCCATAATGGAGAGGGCTTAGACCAAAGATGCATATCTGCTTTCCATTCTTTATCTGTAATGCAAAATACACAGATCTTGACCTAGCAAAAGATTTGCTGACTAGCTGATGCTTATTTGAAAACATGATGAGTTGTGTAATTGAGTATTACCCTGGATTAAAGTCTAATCTCAATGTTTGTGTCACATGAAATTCAAAACCCAAGCCAAAATTCTCGAAAGTGAAACCAGGATTGACACCTACAACCTATGGCACAGTGACCATTAACCCAGGCACTCGGTTACCCCGGGACAATTCACTGCAGGCACAGAAGGATGGAGGATTTAGGGACAGGGAAGTCTTTAGGCTGAGCATTCACCTCACACTTGCACTCAGCGTAAAAGAGACATCAACGCCATTTGCTTTGGTGACAGGAACCACACAGGCACAGCAGTAAAGGCTGCTGCTCGGTAGGGCGATGAAGACATCAGCGAGGCATTTGAATGGATGTCCACAATGTGGGTTGGTTCAATGAAAGAGACACGGTGGCAGGAGAGCCCAGCCAACCCCTGCCTGCTCGGCATTTTCTCATAATCCCTGTGCCACCATCTGCAGGAGTGGTAGAAGGGAAAAGTACTAGAAAGAGGCATGAGGCTGAGCAGGGAAAAGGATTTCCAAGGCAAGGAATTGAGCAAACCCCAGGCTGGGTTGTGTAGTATCTCACCATCATGCAAATGCTCAAAAAGCCCCACTGGATGCAGCTTTTATCTTCAAAGCCAAAAGCATCTCCCTCCTCACATATTTTTGCACTTTCAACAGATAATGTAGTTTAGAAATCTGCACAGAATATTGTAAGTTAGCAAAATTTGGAAATGATAAAAATGATAAAATTAATGTAAGATGCACCTTGCATTAAAGCATTGCATTGGGCTCAACGGCACTTCTGAAAAGCAACTTTTAGATAATACAGAAAAGCTGTGCACACTCTGGGGCAATATCATCTGGAATTTGCCAGAAGTCTATTCCCTGAGGGAAACATGCTGTACATGACACCTACTGCATTTTTGAACGCTTCTAGTCCTCACATCTATTTATAAACCAAATTAATAAAATAGTCTCTCTCTCTCTCTCATTGCAGATTAGCTCTTCATCCACAACACTTCTTCAAAAAGAGTTTTAGACCTATCTAGGTGTAATGAAGTATGAAGATAAAAGCAATCACCTCACCAGAAGAAACATATTAATCTAAAAAAGACACAAAGAAAGATTGGTCTATACCTTTCACGCTAATGGCTTTTGCTTTGAGAGAAAGCGTATGAAACTTCAGTTTCCTTTCTAGGTCTACCATCAAGCAAAGATTTTTCTTAATTCCCCCTTGAACACCTTCATTTTGACTCCACCCATAGAGGCAGCATAATAGCAGCAAGACAGTACTGAGAAATCGCATTTCAGTCCCAGTCCTATGTCTATCAAATGTTTGGAAACTTAGAACAACGACGTTCCATATGATACGGCACTGCAATAAGCTTTTAGCAACAAAAGCAGAGCACTGCTCCACACAGATCTACAGGGAATACTTGTGCACTACACATACATTTACATCACATAAAGTAGCTCATTCGCACTTTATCACAGGCAATATCGAAACTCTACACTGAAAAACAGAATTACCTGCAGAAGTCATAGCATTTTTATGGTGCATGTTGAGCAAACACACCATTTGTTTTCACAACATTCCTGGAAGAAGTGCTGCCTCTGCCTGAGCTACAGAAGTGTATTCTGACTTTTGAGGGGAAAAAAAAGGGATACGGGGATCTGTAAGCAACAGGATAGTTTGCCCTGACCACCTTAATTCCATACCCTCTGCTTGGTGCCCTGGAAAGAGCACAGGCAGGAGCTCTGCGAAGTGCTCTGCAAAGCAAACAGCTCCAAGAGGTAAGTAAGGTAATCAGAAAGCACTGGCACCAGGGTGAAAGTGAAGGTTAGACAGACTGCTTCCATCGGGCACGTGCTCACTTTAGAGAGCTTGACTTTGTAACCTTGATAATGTTCCCTTGGCGTCAAAGTGTAATTTCCAAGATTTTTCTTAGCGAATACAGGTTACAGGATAGGACAACCTCGGTGCTTTGTGCCCCACCCTTTCTGAAAAACGCCTCTCACACACGCAGATGTTTGTGACCAAACCAAAGCACTTTATGTTTGTGATGTAAATATTAACCCAGCAGAGAAACACCTTTTTATTACCTGAACTCCCTACCCTGCTAAAAGTCCTTTGGAGAGGACAGGAAAGCACAGTGGAGTTCAAAACAAACTCTGGGATTACCAGAGAGGTGAGATGCCACATCTCCATGAGACCATGTCCCCACCACACACCCCCAGCACTAAGCTTCAGGCTGGGATTACAGTGGAAGGTCCCAGATCCCCTCCCAGGACTGGATCCCTTCTCACCAAAACCTCCCTGCCCCCTGCTGCAGGGCTGTCCTGTACGAAGCAGGATTTATTTGGATTTATTTTCGAACTTTGCCCTTACAGGGCTGCTTTTGCGAGTTCTTTTGCATTAGACTTCAAGGAGCCAAAGGAGATGAAGGTTAAATACTCTAAGGGCAAATTGAACAGCAAGGGTGAGTTCTTCAGCCCAAGCAAGATGAATCTTGTGGGTGTAAAAATGAAACAAGCCACGTAATGCCTTACATGCACATTGCCCCTTCCCTCTGTTCATCTCCTGCTTATCTCTTCTCTGGACTCTTCTCCCTTACCTGATGCCACTGACCTACACCCCTCCAACCCATTCTCATCGTAGCTTTTCAAGTTGTATTTGAAGTTTATCCTTCCTCCGTTATTGTACCTTTTTCATTTAAATAATAAGAGAAAGGAGTTAAATCATGTTTTGCACGTAACTCAAATCTCTCAAAAGCACCACAAATGACCATAAGCCAGATGCAGTGGGTAGCTACTATTGGAATTTAAGAAAAAAAAAAGCGTTGGTTCTTCATCTCAGGAAAAAATGATTCTATCAGGACAAAATCAGAGCTTTTCTTTTATCAAATGACATTTCTTTAGGGCCTAATTCAAAGCACACAGCGGATAAACAGAAATTGTAAGTACACTACTGAGTAGAGCAATGGTCATGTTCCCCTCCAGCCAACTCAATCCAACATCCCTATTTCCACCAGTAAGATGCAAGATTCATAAAATTACCAAACGCAGAAAAACATCTGTATGCTTCAGATCTAAAACATGCTAATATATTCATCACTACAGCATCTAGACTGAGTGTCTCTGACCTACCACAGCTTCTTCTGATCTGCTGCAAACTTTTGCAAACCAAAACAACTCTGACTGCCATTACTTTCTCTCCCTCCCATGCGCTATGCCTTCAGTCCAAAGGTCTTTTTCACTTCTTCCCTCCCTCCCTCCCCCATTCTTTGCCTCAGCATCCTCGTCTGTGCCGCCCACACACTTGGAGAGCAGAGAGCAGACCAATCTGGCAGGCTCAAATAACAAAAAAAAAAAAAAAAGGAAAGAAAAAATAATAGTAAGATGTTTTCTGGCCTACAAGTCTCCTTTTCTCTGTGTTTTTATCTGGAGGGAACAGTCAAATCTCTTTTCCTTTCACCAGGAACCAAGTGGAACAGCAATGGCTCCCAAGGTCTCATGTTCTTGCAAATCAGCCCAGAGAAAAACAAGGAGGAGGGGGGGGGGGAAGACTGGCATTTCTCCCCAACACACAGGCACCTTTGAACAATAACATTAAGCTTATTTTTAATCGTGTCTCCTTCCAGCACCAAGCACCAGTTAAAAATATCCATTTTTTTTACAACGTGGGGTTTGATTAGCCAATATTCTTGTCTGCTTTTCTTGAAAAGGCTGAGGACAAACTCTGCTGCCTGGAGGCTCGTTACCCAGCCAGGCATTTACTGGCACCGTGGGGACCGCTGAGCTGGCCGGGCACACACACGTGCCCACACACGTGGCACAAGGAGGGGTCCAGAAGGACACACACCTCCACGTAAAGCTCTGCAACCACATTGGCAGAACAGACCCAGTACAGCCCCAATCTTGCAATCTCATCAGCATATGCAAAAATCCACTCCGACATAAAGCATCTAATGACACTAATGGCACACAGCACGGCGATACAGTCCAGGCATGTGGAAATAATCACAGGCCCAGAACCCAGAATGACTGATTTTTTCCCATTCAACATATGTTTTACTTAGATGTCTGCATCTTCCCACCCTTCTCAGTCTCCCAAGCTTATTTGTTTTTGGTGGAACACAGGCAGATATCTTTAATACCAGAATGTTATGTTAAATCACACCTATCTGAGAAAGAAAAAATGGATAGCCTGGAATATAAACAAGAGATTTTATGAAATTCACACATTCCTAACAATAGCCAGAATCTGACCCCAGTACATTTGGTCACTGAACAGGCAAAATACATCTGAACTCTGTTCAGCCCAAGGCTCTAAAAATAATATTTGGGATTTCTACACAAAATTAGAACAGAAGAAGTTGAGTTTCAGTTGAGACATAAATAGTGTTTATTAGGACCACAGCGTACGTTCCACAAGATTCAAAGACTCTATAGCTATTCTGCGCAGTTATTAGTTTTCTTAAGGTGACCTGTGAGCCATACCCCAGGCTAGTAAAATCAGCAATGACCTCAGCATTTACCACATCACTCTAAACAAAGCATCTCTCCCATCCTATCAAGCCAACTTAACTGAGCTGTTTTTATGTCCCAGAGGTGTTTTATCTGGAAAAAAATAAATAATAATTTTACCTGCCTAGTTACATGTCAGCTATGGTGACTTTTGTTGCTTTAGCTTTTTGTAGCCGCAAAGACCAAATGTCCATTTTCAAAGTCTTTATCAACACAGTTAAAGCAACAGAGCCATCGTAATGCAGACAGAGTATTTCAGTAGCTAGACTGCTCTGTTGAAAGCAAATGTTCACAGGTCTCTTTGGAAGTGTAAAAACAGCCACTCTTTTTGCCATGTTTCTGACCTGTCAAGGCAGAAGTAGACGTTTTCATATGTTAGCTCCTGCCTTGTAGCTTCAAGAAGCAATATGAAAGCTTTACTGGAAATTGTACCCTTGCCCACAGGAGACTGTTGCTCCTTCCCAGGGAATCCCCACTTGACTCACACCCAACCTTTACCTTCAAGGAAGAAACAGGGAGGGTTGGTGCTCAGCACTCCCCTCCTTCCACCAGATCCTTATCAAATTACACCATGACTCATTGCTGATCCACAAATTTACTGGCATTTCCAAGACCTCATTTGAGGTCTGACAATGGTCTCACTCACGCTTTAGGACTATTCCCCCTGCAGCAGCAGTGACTTTGGAGGACAGGAGAGAGCATCTACTGTTACTATAGAGCATCTTAGAAATACAAATCTTTCTGTCCTAGATTAAGACAGGAACACTAGATGTGGGACATGAAAAGATTTAGTATCTCCTCGCATCCAGTGTTAACAGGACACATCTGTATTGTGAGGTTTATCATCTCCCCAGACAGAAGTCTTTGCTACAAGACAAACCCCGGTGCCACCTGTCAAGGCAGAAGACTATTTAACAGAATAGGTGTGAGATTTGGGCAACCCATACCACAGCAATTTCCCCATGAACCAGCTGCTCTTGAGAGGGTGGGTGTAAAGCAAACTAGCCCAGAGCAGAGGGGTTGAAACTAGATGATCTTTAAGGTCCTTTTCAACCCAGGCCATTCTATGATTCTACATGTCTGGCTGCTCAGACCACAGGGCCTACTTTCTAGTCACTTCTTTTGGATATTTTTCAACCAAAGATCAGTAACTTGTACTTCATTCCCCACAGCCCCTACTTCATATTCCTGCTTTGTAAATCTGTGAAACACCGGACAGTCTGGCCTCAAAACTCAGGCAACACAGGAAAGCATATTTATTCGATAGCTTGTTTGACCTTCTAGCAAACAGCAGCAGGGCCTACTGCAGCTGGGATGGGCCTTTCTCTGGGTAAGACCTAGTCTGAGCTAATGCTTGTCTGGATTTAGACAACTTGAGTGGAGGAAGGACACTTGGAAGACATTGCAATTTTAGTGGGAGAGTTGTGCAAAGACGCACAAAAATATTTAAAGGAGATGGGCACAATAAAGAGGAAAGACATTTTTGCTGGCTCATGAAAATGAAACATATGCAGGGCTTAATCTGCCACCAGTGAAATCAATGAGGATTTTGCCAGTGAAGCAAAACAAAAGCAGAAATGGAAACAACATCTGACAATTGCTATGTTAGACCCATACAAATTGCTACAGTTAATAGCCTATGAGCTGGATAAATAATGTACCATAGGCAGTGGATGATTTTAAACCTCCATTTTCCAGTACAAGAGTGTCATGATCTTGAGAATTTTGGAGCTTGTAAAGGCTGCTTATGCTGAGTCATATTTGGAAAGATTTTCCACTTGGATAATCATGCTAAGTCTATAGAGACAACAAACAAATAACATGTGAGAGGGAAAAAAAAAAAACAAACAAAAATACAACAGAGATTAAGGTTTAAGCTCAGGAGTAGAAAAGAATTTGGATAAAATTGTTTGTAAATAATTTATCGTTCAAGTAATCCCTAAACTTCTTTGTATGTAAAGGAAAGTATTTCTGCTAATCATTACTTTTTGGGAATTGATTATATAAACCTAGGTTGCCAATTCATTATCCAGTAATAAATAAAAAGCATCTGATTTCGTACCTTTAAGATTATAATGACACAGCTGCAGAGGGGTCAATATGGAGAGAATGGCATTGAGGAATTAATCTCTCTATGAGCACAAAACACGTAATGAAGATAAGGCAGAACAGAAAAACAGGACTTGGACCTCAACATCAAAACCCAGGGATTCTCAGTAGATTATTCATGCAGGCAGCAGAACCACACCGGGAGAGGGAAGAAGAATGGCAGGAGGAACCATGCAGAAAGAAACGATGCAGCAGCACAAAAGCAGGAAGGGAAACAAGAAATAAAAATAAAAGTCACGTGGGACACTTCAGAAAGCTCTCATCTCCCACCTAGCTAGCAAATAGGGGGTCATTTTTTCCAAAGCTCAGCAAGCTGAATACCAACCAGACCAGCAAACACCAAAAGCAGAAACTTGGAAACATGGCCCTGCATGTCCCACTCCAACCTCTCAAAAGCAAAGTTTCTGTCCAATGTGTTTTAGGCACACAGATTCTTACTGAGAAAAGGTCTGTGCGTTTCACATGAGTGTGAGCTAGCCTGCATCACACATGGGTCCTTCTGGCTTTTCACACCTCGTGGCTGGCAGTGACGGCTGTCTGTCTGTCCCATGCACAGACCCAGCTCTGGGACGCAGTGTCAGAGACCTCACTTTTAGGACTGCAGTTTTGTAGGTACAAAACCACCAGGAGTGCAGCTCCTCTCCCAGGCTCCTGCAGGAGGGAGGCAGCTGAGAACCCCTCTCTGCTGATAGCAGGGACAATAGCTGATGCAGAGATCGGCCAGTCAAGAGAAGGAAGATGAGCTATAAAACAGCAAATATTTTCCAATATTCCCATAGTAAACACATATTGAAGGAACCGAGTAATAGGAACAAGGTGCCATCTCCCCACCTCCCAGGGCACTTGCTCAGACACTGCCAGCGATGTGCCACCTGATGGCCTTTACCCACACGGCTGTTACATCACCACTCGCAGCTCCATCCCAGAGAAATCCCTCCAGAGTCAAAGACTGGATGGGCTGTGAAATCCCAATTATGCAATTACATTGCTAATTTCTCCACAACTGAACAATTTACACTCCCAACTCTTCGACAGGCCTGTACTGCCACTCACTCACTGTCCTAACATACAGGCTGAGGTCTTCAAGGCTTTGGGTTTTTCAGCTGGATCATTTTCCACTGACCCCAAACAATCAGCATTTGGGTAAGTAACAGAGCAGTATAAAGCCACTACAGCTAGATCCAATACTAGCAGTTCAGGGCAGTCAAATCCGGGTTTAGGTCCTTTTCTGGGAATCACGTGTCTTAGGGTTGTTCCCACAGTTTATAACCCTTGGGAAGCAACAGGCTCTAATACCATTGTTACCTAAATATTATCTGCATAGCAGATGTTGTGTGTGCACACTATCCCTCAAGCCTTTGCCATCTGTTTCTTACCTAATAAGTCAGGTGTTCAGTCTTTTTTATTACTATTATTTTATTCAAATGAATAAAATGTGGGGGTTTCTTCTTCAGTTGTTCTCTTCACTTACTTTCTCAGTAAGAAACAGAGTTAAAAGTTTCTGAAAACACTTCTGAAGCATTAAGTGTAATGATTTCCCTTTAGCCATGTATGAAAAAAGTCACACGGGGTATGTGTTTTTTCAAGAGGGTAAATTGGCAGCATGCATAATGCAGCCTGACACCACCTGGCTCCTTCTCCCTTTTTAAATAAGCACAAAGTAATATGAAGAGGCATCACAGAGGCAGAGAGCCCTGACACCAGGCAAGGTGTGTGGGAGGAACAGTAATGCTGGATGAATGCTAACATCTAAACAGGGCCAGCAAAAGCCAGGGACGTGACAGACAGGCTGGACCCTGAGTCCTTTGAGGACATCCGACTGCCATCCCCAGCCAGCTGTGGGTCAGAGCCCAGATGAGACAGGTACCAGTGCCAGACCCACAGAACCAGGACACCACGGTGCTGAAGAACTGCCCGCTGCTCTGCCCCTCTTCCTGCCAAGCAGCAGTTTAATGGACCATTGCTGGTAATGGACCAGCTCTGACATTTGGCAAGTTCCTCGTTACCAGCCCCAGAGAAATGGCAACCACTGCAAATCTTGTGCAGTTCAAGTTCAGCATGTTTTCTGACTTTTTTTTTTTGCGGACAGGAAGCTTCGCTGATGGAGCAAATTCTTTTTATATTTCTTCACATTCAGAGAGTATTTATAGGATTATTTTTTTTTTAATATCATTTTAAATCTACTTCAAAGCTAAAAGATGCAAAATCAAAGAGTGCTAATTCCTCTCCTCATTGCCCAAGCCTTACAATGTGGGAATATCACAGTTCTCCCTCAATTAGACCTCAGTAAATAGCCTTGGAGTGTTCTGACAAACACCAGTTGTAAATATAAACCCACCATATGTGGAAATAAGTTTTATTCACCACTGATAAATGCTCAGACAAGCAAGACTGCACTAATAGGAATGTTTAGAGAAAGTATATTATTCATCCCAAGACAGAGCTGCAATCACCCAACCAGTAAGCAGAAATACTACCATGAAGAGATGTCATGCTGGGGAGGCGAGCAATGAATGAACACTCTTGATTACTAAGTCAGAAGCAATTAATTGCTTAACCAAGAGCAGCCATCAAATTTCAGATAAACACACAAACATCTCAGATACACCTCGTGCAATTAAGGAACAGGACAACTCCACCTGTTGCCTGCACACAGGGCACCCAGCTGGAGCGGCCGCTGCAGCCCATGGGGACCCCACGTGGGTGACAATTCTGCGAGGCCATGACCGTGCTGGCCTTCACCCCGGTCAGTGAAATTGCAGTTTAATCAGTGAGTTATTACCTATGATGTGAAAGTGGAACCGGATCAAAAGCGAAAACAAAAGCAAAAGCTTTTGACCTTTTACACGGGTGACTCAGATGCCAACACACTACCTTCAGCATCCAGAAGGACCCTGCAGAATGACTCAACGCCAATAAAAGTATTATAAAAACAGCTGGAACCCTTTGTTAAGGGTTATAGGATTTGCGTTATTCCCAGTCCGCAGAAGATAATACATCTACCACAACACCAGTTCAAACAGCACCTCACTGATTTCACTGTTTGCACTATCATGTTGACAACATATGACTAATGCACTTCCTCGCCTGGAGGCTTCAAACAGAAGGTCTCTTAGAGGACACAGCCTGCTCTGGTGGTTGCCAGAGCCAGGCCAAGACTGTGGATGGAGGCCAAGACCTCACAGATCCTCCATCACTCCTCTCCCCACACGGGGCAGAATCCCCTCACATGCACACTTTCTCCTCCTATCCCCAAACCAGCCTCTGCTCACCTGCTGCGACTCTGAGGGTGGGACAGAGACGCACAAGATCATTCCTAGCACTGCCCTATCCAAATGGGAGCTGAAGAAAAGCCCTGGAGGCAAAGGCTTTGTCCTCCGAACGCAAGGACAGGTGGCAGTAGGGTGTCACACCCAGGAGCCCATGCCTGTCTGGGATGCCTGGGTGGATAAGTTTTCCTGGCTCAAAATGCACGTTACCCTGCTCAAATAATGAGCAAGTAGTTTCCTGTCTTTAAGCACAACAGCCTTGCAACACCCCACTGGACCCATTGCCAAATGATCTCCCAAGTGTCACAAAGCAGGCAGCCATCTACTTCTGAGGGGATAATCAGGGAAAAGAAAAAAAAAGTCTAAGGAGAAAACACGAGGCACATGGCTGCTCTGCACCCAGCTTGCAGACGTCACAGCTGCTACTTCTATAATCACCTGCAGATGAAAGGAACAGGTAATGGTGGTCATGACTACTCTACATCTCACTTCTGTCCCCCATCCCTAGAAAGTTTATAAAAAAAAATCTCAAGTTACATGATTTGTCACAGAGAAAAGAGTGGCCACAAAGACTGCTCACCAGTGGGAAATGGGGCATGGGATATGGAGAGCCCATAGAAAGGAAAGGAAAACGTTGTTCAGAAGTCCTCATAACCCTTATGTGAGGCCATGGACGCAGAGAGCTTCCAAAACAGAGGACAAAAAGGTGGGATCTTTGTGGGAGAAAGAGGGACATAGCCACTGTACATGCAATGCACTTGGTTTACAGAGGCAAAAATGTGCAAACCTAGTATGTAAACAAAGATCAAGAGGGTATTAGGTTTATTGACACCCTTCCTTTCACTGTTAACATTGCTGCAATCTGACCTCAGGCTTCTGGAAAGAGCCTGACAGAGCAAACTTCCACTGTGCAGCCTGCCAAGCAGAGGGTAGCATCCGCAAGCAGACTGCAGGAAGTATCCCATTGCCTAAGTGGAGGATGCAGAAAGGCCACCCTCAGCACTGCCCAGCCTAGCAAGATTTTCGTCTCTCAAACATCTCTCACATGGTCTAGTTCAGGTTTCCCAAATATACCCTAGCGTAAAACCACATGAGCAATTCTCATTTTGAGCAGCCCCTGGATGACACTGCAAGACAGCATAGCGAGCCTACTTGCAGATGCACAGGCTGTAGGGTGATGCCCTGTTGTGTCCAGGAGACCAGCCTTAAGCTCTAAATCCTGCAGATGCTGAATCCTACAGAGCTGGGCTCTTACATGAGATTTAAAAGCTCATGGGAGGAAAAAGAAAACCAGAGCAATAAAAAAGAACATTTCCACTTTGCTTTTGGAGTGAGTTTTGTGACTGATCTCTGGGATCTCGTTCCCTGTACCTCTGGGGGTGAGTACCTCCATCACAGATAGTCTCTAGCCCAGGAGCTTCATTTGGTAAAAGAGCAGTAAGTTAGAGAGGCAGAACAGGGAGATAGCACCTGTGGAAAACACCTGCCCTATTCCTACAACCAGAATAGAGCCAAGCCATCCTCTGAACTAAGAGTTATTTCACACACTTTCATAGAAAAGAGAACGTGTGCCAGAGAGAAACACAGTTGTGTGTTTTGTTAGATCCCACAGGTGCTAAATGTTTCACAGCTTAAGAGACCAAGGTACTCAGCACCTTACAAATATATATATGCACTTCTGGAGTTGGAAGTTAATCAGTACAAAAATCCATAGTTACAGCACTACACATAACTTTGTCCTAAATTTATTCACTATTGCTTACAGCATCCACCGTGAGAAGAGCAGGGCTGCAGAATTAATATCAGCCATAAATACATATAAGGGAATATCTGATCCAGCCCCAGCAGAACCCAAGGGAAGGGACTGTCAGTGCTGTTACTGCAGCCTTCGTCACCTTTCCCATCTGCCAAAAACCTCTGCTATATCTTGCATCTACATGACTTCTCCTATGTGATATCAGTCCTTCAAAGCTTCCAAGATCCCTGCACATCAGGTGAGCAGAGCCCTGCAGCAGGACACAGGCAATACACTTTTTCAAAAAGAGATGTTACTGGTAAATTGTAAAATACTCACTAAATGTGAGACAGTGAACATCACCCTTGATGATCCTAAAGGCTTTCTTTCAATCCTCTGGGTGACACAGAATGGTTTTGTTTGGTTTCCAGACAGTCTTTAAGCTTAAAGATATGAGTATGAAATCTGGTCATGGTTGGTTGCACTGCTGTAACAACCCTGGCAATCTTCAGGCCTGCTCATAATGAGGATAATCAAAGGGAATTTGAGCAATGTTTAACCCCTAAGGAAACATCTGAACCGCCCATTGGATTTCAGAGTTTAGTGGTTATTAATCAAAGAGTTTCAAAGCGTTTTGCTTTGAAATCCCTTCTCCCATCAGATCATCCAGATCTATTTTTGAATCTTACTGCCTCTTTTATCAGTGACTTTTCCTAAGTATGCAAAACTGAAAAAAAATAAAAAAAACTAACAGAACCTGAAAGACAGACTTTTAGGTTATGTGCCATAAAACAGAAAAGACTATCCCAACACAACAGGATGAGCAGCCTTTCTGCAAGCAGTCTCTAACACAAGCCTACTTGGGCATCTTGCAGCAAAACATAGCAGGCATTTCCACTTTGCATTAGGTTAGCTGACCTTTCAGGATTATTATTTTTTTTTTATCATTGCATTTCAGCAGCAGCTTTCCCAAATGGTCTTCAGCACTCATTTACTTCTCATTTCAGAATTAGAAAAAGACTTCCAGTGCTGCCACAGTCAAAAAGCAAGAGGTAGGCTCTCTCTCAGCTGCTTTTAGCAGTGCTGGATGCACCGGTCACTTGACATATGCTAATCCAGGGATTTCTAAAGTTGCCTGTGTCAATGTGACACAGAACTGTTTTCTTGTATTATTCCAAGAAACCAGAAAAGACCATCTCAAATCAGATCAGGGCACCTTCCATTTCAGAGGTGACTTGCCCATTTTAACAAAAGGATCACATTAAGTTGCTGTCCCTGAGCCTACCAGGCTACATGCTGGGGTGAATGTGGAGGGGGAGACGGGGAACGCTATGTCTTTGTGCCATTATATAAATGTCTGGTAACAACAATGGCTAAAAAAGGCTGAGAATTTAACTGACTTGGCATCTTAGTGAATTCACTGGAAATACTTTTAATATTTTTTTTTCCCTAATAGATAGCCTGAAGATATGCAGAGACTGGAAAGTGCATTCAAGATGCTGAATCTGATGTTGCTGTCTATTTATGTCAGTGCAATTTCCAAATCAAAATACTGAAGCAAATGGTCTTCCCCAGGGAACAGACGTTTGAATGCAGTGAGGGGGATCAATTTAAGAACATAGATAGAACTGAAACATTTTCACTATTTTGAGGCTTTGGCCACCTCTAGCAGAGATACATTGTGACTCACAGAGGGGAGATGACTTCATCAGAGACAAGGATAAAAAATTTCCCTTTTCTCCATCAGTGGACTTGTGGAATTTAGGAGACTGTCTTTCCCAGGGAGACACTGCCTTGCACAACAAGTCAGCAGCTGGTATTTTTAAAAGAAGCAGTAGTGTTCTCCAAGCCAGTTGCATACAGAGGACAAAGTCCCTCCAACTCTTCTGCTTCTTCAAAAAACTATTTGTCCTCTTGTATTTAGTTCCAATATAGGTTTGCATGTGCCTCCTTACTCCCTCCCCAGTGACACAGTTTGTATAAAAGACTTGAGAAAACAAGAAAACAGCATGTTCACTGGTTGCTGCAACATGAGTATTTCCTACTTGCTTCTTACAAGTTCACTGCCTTTGCACCTAAATATGTTATTTACCATTTACATTTCAGCAACATCTTGGAGATCAAAGTAGGACAAAGGCATCATCTTGCCAGGCTCTGTACAGTTACTGGTAGGCAATCCCCGTCCCTTGGGGCACATCACCATAACAAACACAACATTACAGGGTAATGCTGACCCAGAGCACACACTTGAATTCCTAAGCTATGTGGTGGTTTACTGCTACTGTGTGTAAAGCAATGTTTTAGTTTACACTGTACAAACAGCTTTTATTTACCCATGCAAGAGAATGACAAAGACTATGGCAGCCTAGCAACTTCAGCAGAAGATAGCTTCAGATGTAAATTAATAATTGTGGTTTTAAGAACAGTTTTCCTTTCCACCTTTGTGATCTAGCTCTTAGCAAGATTAGAAAATACAACTCAAAAGAGTTGAGCTTTATTTCCAGCTCTGGCAATGGTTTTCTGACCTTGAATGCCTGTTTCTAGTTGCTAAATTTACAAAATAGAGATGATAAATTTCCTCTACTTTGGATAGATTTGGAGATCTTCAAATGACAAGTGCTATATAAAAAGAGTATAAGTTTCTGCCAGCATACTACTTAATAGATGGCCTCTTAGACAGCAAAGCAGCACCCAGAGTAAGCAATGCCTGAGCAAGTCATAAGCCCTCTTCAACCAAGAACAAAGAACTTATCTTTTAGATGAGTCAAAGAGCCCAGGGCTCTTAGGGAAGGATTTCCTTATCTGCTCCATTTTTTATTTATTTTTTTTAACCCCAAAGTCTTGGGGAGTGGGGGTCCATCAGTAAATACTTCATTGAGAGATATTGATGGCTGCTTTTGTCACTGATGCTCTGGCTCAGCACAGCTCTCGTATTTTCTCCATTGTCATTTCTGAAATTAAGGCAGAGACCAGTTTGCCAGTAAGCTGTCTCTGTAACCAAGTCCTCACAGCTTTTCCAACAATACTGATTTAATTGCTGTGTCTACAGCAGAACAAAGTCTGTTCTTGTACAATAAATGAAAGCGGACTGTAAACTGAAACTGGACACAAGGCTTTAAATTACATGTAAATTCTCACTGAGGTTATAAAAGGGCCACTTGAATATGAAACAGATAGTGAACAAATCCTGGAATAAGCTTTTAAAGAGAAAGGAATCCAGGCCAAATGGAAACACACTAAGTATAATTTATAATGAGCAATGTGTAAAAAGCTATCCAAATCATGGACCTCAAAATGAGAATAAACAGTGATCTTCCAATAGGGACAAGTACAGATAAGCTAAGTATCTGCTAAAAGGCTGAACTTTGAGTAACCCTTGTAGGATCAGCTTGTAACACCCAAAGTCACCACCACGTTTCAGTACTGGCTGAAAAGGACTATAGCAAAAATAGTGCACACTTCTGTATGGCTAACGTGGAATTCAGTACCTGTCATCACATACAACAGAAAGCAACTACTGCAGTGCAATAAGTTATGTAAAAAAGACACACAAACCAATTGTCTTGTCCACAGCATGCACAGCTGATCTTGCAAGAACCAATCTGCCCCAAAAGATGGAATATTGCCTGCAGCCACTTAACTACTGCAATAAAGAATATAATGAACAAAAAAAACCTGATCCTCATGTTGAGCATGCATCATGTATTCATCGCCATCGTGATCTGCACAGGCAGAGAAGGTCAGCATGATCACTCTGAAATGTGGGATGCATCAGGTGTAAGTATCTTAGAGTACTACACAGAGCAGAAAACCAAAGAGAATGAATGCCTCTTACATGTTTCTATACACCTGAAAGTGCTTTCACAGTTGTTAAGGCTCTTCAACAGGTCTCTTCACCACTACCTGGTGGAAATCAAGAACAGTGCCAAACCATTCAAGTGGCACAACAAATACTGTAAGGAGACTCTCAGGACACTGACAGACACCAGTAAAGAAAGCAGTCTGAGTGACTGGAGAAATGCAGCCCCCAGGTGGAGCAGGGAGACCCCAGGTAAGGTGCGAGTTGTTCAACCATCATGGTTATTTTCAGACTGATGACAGCTGTTGCTGATGACAGTAGCTATTGCTTGGTCTCTGACTACAATTAGCTTAGGTGATGGGTTTAGTTCTTCAGTAGGATAGTCCCTTAAAATATAGCCATGAAGTGACAACTTTAACATGGAAACCTTCCTCTACAAAGCTCTGGGAACAATAACCATCATCCAGCATTTTATGCCTGCAATGAGGTGAGTCAAGCATTTCCCGAGCATCGGTGACAATGTCTGACCAGCAAGCAGTCATTATCCACACCCCAGGAATGAGGAAATGTACAAACTAGAAATTTGACCAAACATCATACTGGAATCAATCACCTCTCACCAAAGAGAATAGTCAGCACCACAGATAAACTATCTAAGGCAACAGTGCTCTTGCTGTGGTCCATCACTCCAAGCCACTTTTTTACTAGCTTTCTATCAGAAAACAAAAAGGTGAACCCTAGACAGCTGAAAAAACATGATGTCACATGATTGCCCATTACTACCACTAAGCTCAGCAGCAGAACTTGGCCAGCTCAACAAGTATCTTGCCAGGTACTTGAGTTTCCAACAGAGATGCTGCAGTTTCTTCCAAAAATGTTGCCTTCTTAAACAAAGTGGACAGATTGTTGTGGAGATTCTAAGAGAATGTCAATCTGCTAAATGTCAGAAAGATTTTGACTAAACTAGGAAGAAAAATAGTCAGGAATTGCAGCTACATAATTAGTAACAAATCTTTAATTCTGCATGTTTGGATAACAAGGCTGATTTAGAATCAATTGCTGAAGTGGGACAGCCAAGAGGACAGATTCAGATCTTCTTTACACCAGTAGAAATGCAGGGAAACACCACTGAAGCCAAAAAGTATGTAATGCTGCAGCAGTCCTGTGCCTTATAGTTTGTTAAAAGCTCATTCAATGCAAGCACTGCCTTATTATTTTTCCTTACTTATCTTTTTACCTATTCATGAAATGGACCCAAGCCCAGAAATGCTGGGGTTCCTCAAAGTCAGGGGCTGAGCCAGGAGCAGGTCCAAAGGTGGGCGAGCTTCCTAAGTCAAATGCTTGTTTCAATACCTGAAAGCTCAGACCGCAGACTTCTTTCCTTCATGCAATTTCTTTTCATAAAGACCAGTTACATTGGTGACAAATACCAGTCAGAGAAAAATACCCTCCGAGGGCACCTTGTTCTTGCTGGAATGACTGAATAACAGAGCCACACTTCCACGGCAGGCATTGGCCTTCCACCAGGTTGCTAGGACACAGTTTAGAAGAAGGCTTGTCCAAAACGCGTACAATTCTTCAAACTTACAAAAGAGCAAACTAATCACAACCTGTATCTGGAATTTGCTTTGTGAACTGACATCTTCCTTCTTACATGTCATTTGTATAAACTGTAGAAGTTGACTGATCCCACAGTGTCAAATGTCTTTCGAGCTAAAAATGCCTCCGGTGTCCCTGCTGCTTTATCAATTGAACCTTGAGTCACAAGGGCTGAGTGAGGGTGGTACACATCACTGCAGAAAAGCCACTGTTTAATTGGACTAAAAAAAAATTATTTTTCTTCCTGATGTTGTTACTACCAGCAACTTTAGAACCTGCTATCACCATCTCTTACAAAGGAAGCAAGGCCAGAAATTTTTGCCTCTTTTCTGACGTCAGGAAAGGTCTTTTACAACATATGAACCAAAATGGTGAAGTAGTTAAAAAATAAGCCAGAAAACAATGGAATAGAGCTAATATCAGCCATTTTAGACACACAAAAATGCGTTACAGAAACAGTTTCAAACCTTTTCATAATCTCCTTGTGAGGACTTCAACATGATAGTCTTGGATGAGTCAGTGGGATATTTGCCCAAGTAAAAACCTCAAGACTGTACCCTCCAAAATTATTTTCACCAAAATCCAGAGAACTTGGCAGCCTTGATGTACTCCCACAATGTATTTTGTGTCATTCCAAGGATGAATTTTGGCTTACCAAAATTCTTTGGCTAATTAAAACAAGGACAAAAATCCTGGTGTCTATCAAACTGAAAGGAAAACAACAATCTCAGAGCCATTTGTCCTCACAGTAATTTCACTGTTATGCTACAAAGATCAAGGTGCCATATGGCATTCAGACATGGCCTTCACCACTCCTCATAGCAGTTAATAAGATCGGTTTGGGAGGAATGTTCAAAAAACAGATTTTGGTGGTTGAATATGGTACAAGGAGATGGGGGAAGGAAGAGAGTGGCAGGCACTGGATAAGAAAAACAACGGAATGGAGCTTGGGTTTGGGGTACAGATTTGGGGTACTTTGAGCGTTCCAGCACAAAATATTTTTTCCAAGGTCACAAAGTTTATGGCAGGGGAGTGGTTGCAGGCATCTGACCACCATCCCAACCCCAGCCATTCTCCTTCATCACGCTATTTTCAATCCAGCCATGGGGAAATACTTAAGCTGTGCCGTCGCAAAGAAAAGTGAGAAGAGCAATTGTCCCTGGAAGAAGACAGAGGGAGCTGCAAAGTATTCCTTGTGCCAGGTCAGTTCACAACACATCCATCACTAGGCTTTTCCTGTACTATCTCACTCATTCCTTACCCCCATAGTGCCATCCCTTTTTATTTTTGCACGTTATTTCACAATCGTGTAATATATGTAAATGCTACAAACGGCACTCAACATCTCTACCACCCACAGTCTCCAAGGACCTGGAAGCAAAGAGAACCTCTTAGCTGTACTCAAAGATCTTGCTGTATGAGGCTTGTTGTCATCCCAGCCCTTATAGCACACCTGGCAGCTCGGCTGTTTTTATGGTGGCTTTTCACAGCAGCATTTTCTCAGAGCAAAGCAGCTCACAGAGCCAGTGACAGAAGCTGAGGCCACCTGGCCCAGAGCTGTGCCTAATGTCACAAAGGGGATTTTACTGAGGCTGTCCTTAAGAGGATTAGGGAATCATCTACTTGCAGAGAACAGTCGCATCTGCCGCTCCTGCACAAGTCGCTCTTATCTGCTCTCACAAAGCTCATTTCTGCCCAGTCCTGACTCGTTCCCATATTGCAACACAGCACAGATGCTCACAAAGAACAGGGGCTGGATACAGGTGGAGGGTGAGCAACAGATCAGGTGTATTCAGATAGTTCAGTAATTGGCTTCATCCATTGCACTACACTTTAAATAGCACCACTCAGTAAACAAACAAATAGGCCTAATTTTGGGGGGCTGGATATTCACAGCAGGCTGGATATCACTGAGTAGTCAAACTCCTGGGGCTTCAGAGGGGATTGAAGAGGACTGTGGAGTGTTCAAAACCTGTGAACATTTGTCTAATTATCTAGAAGCTTAAATGAGTTAAACAAACCTTAAAGCTCAGCTCTGAAGTGTTTTTCCTAATACACATCCTATCTCAGAGACAGAGAAATAATTATGTCACACAGAGGTATGAAATTGCACCAACCTGGTACATCTAAAATGAAGAGGAAAGGAAAACAAGTCCACTAAGACAGGACCTAAAACCTGATGAGCTACTCTCAGCTACTTGAACATGACAATATATGCAGCCGAGTCAACTTCATTTTTCCTCTTTTGTGTTAGCAAGAGGTAAGATCAACAAGGTGTCTATAAGTTGTTTTTATAACTTTTACAGATAGGGGCTTTTTCATTGTTTAGGCTTTATTGCTGGAGTTACAATTTAGACGTCAGCCTCTTGAAAGAAATCCAGGATTGCCCAGTTAGCCCCTACACAAACCAATCCTAATCTTGTAATACAATATTCCTCCACAGGATTGAACGCCCTTTCACCCCCACAGTGGTCCCACCAGGTCAGGATGAAGCCACCGTGCTCTTGCTTGTGCCACTGGCAGCATCACAGTGTACCTGATGCATGGATTAATGAGGGTTTCTGTCTGTCAGAACTCCATCTGTCCTCACCAGGAGGACCAACCTGGATGCCTAGAGCACAAGGAGCTGAGCCTGGTGGATGCTGTCTGACTTGTCACTAATACCTCCCTTAAAACAGGCTTCTCCTGCAGTAACAACTCCTAACACCTACCTATGCTAATCTCTGGAAGTTTCTCCCAAATATTTGACTAAAATGCTCCAACAGTGATTGCCCGTATCCTACTCGAGAAGGAGGGCAGGGGATAGCTTTGCTCTGCCGCAGCCTTCTCAAAGGCCTTCACCTCCCTTCACCTCCCCAAGGAAATGAAGCCACTTCCTTCAAATATTCTCATTGGAAACTGCTCCCACATCCTCATTGTTCTTGTTTATCTCCTCTGGGCTCTATTAAGTTTTTACATCTTCCCCAAAGCATGCAGGACAGAACCGGACACGCTGTCATAGCCTGTCCAACAAGGGGGTTTCCATCACTTCCCTTGGGAAAAAAACTTCCTTCTCCTGCAGCAGGACCACGCCGCTTCTTGCTGAGCTTGCCTCACAGATCCACATCACACTAACTTATCTGCACCCACAAATTCTTCTTTTCAAGAACAGCATCATTCTACTGTCTTTACTGAGCCACATCTGCCAGTTTATGATCAAGATCCTAGGGAGTAAAAGTGCTTCCAGATCTGCTCTACTGGTAAAACTTACTGCAGTCACCTGTCTGCAGATTTCACTCAAAAATTGCTTCCTTTAAATAACTACATGAACTTACCCTCCTTCGGATATCAAGCCACTACAAAACCACAACTAGGCATTTTTCAGATTATCTTCTTTTCAAATATAGCCATTGATACAGTTGTTAATTATCAGGTTTTTATGTGCACTCAAGAAATCAGTTTCCTGAAAATCATCTCTTCGATGTCTCTAGCAGTCACACCTTGTATCTTTGCTTTAGAGCTTATCTGTTCAGGGCAAGATCAATATCATAGGCAGAGGGCTGCTGCACGCACCTGATCGATTGAGAGATTTTTCTTTGGCCAGTTCATCGCTTTTAAAATGATTTATCGCACCTCAAATAAGAACAAATATTCCTTTAACGTCACTCTTGACACTAATTCTAAAGGCTGCTCTTAGTGGCTTTCTTAGATAGCCACTAATGAAAAGCAGCAGCTTCTTGAACTGGATGGAGTCCAGCTTCTGCACAAGGTTTCATAAAGGAATTAGGAATTGCTGTGCTAGGTTAGGTCGTTGATCCAGTTAAAGGTTTGAAGGCATGGGCACATAACCAGTTACTTAACTAATTACCCTTCCCTCCCCCCAGCAAGCAAGTCACACTAATTGGTAATGTCCAAGCTCTCAGCCTGCTGAAACGTGCAGTAAAACACTATAGCTTCCCTCATCACGGAGGTAAATCTATTCCTGGGGGAAGGTTTGTTAACAGCATCCATTTCTGAAGCATCACAGCACGAACAGCCTGCCTTAAGTGGCAACTTAATTATCACACAAAGGATAATCAATATAGAGAGATCAAGACAAGTAGGTTACTTCACCAAATAACTTGAGTATTTGAAGACTCTCCAGAACAAGAAGCAAAGCATAAGGAAAGTTATTCCTGACTAGCTATTTCAGAGCAAACCCAATGCTGTCAGATGCAGCACTGTTCTGTGCACTCCTGGTGCAGCAGTGAGGAAACACAAGCCACGTGCTTGGCTCCTCACATCTGCAGCGGGGATCACAGATGCTATCAGGTTGCAAAGTCATCTGGGGAGAGGGGAGAGCCAGTGCTGTTGCAGCAGAGTCCAGTAAGGACAAGGGAGATCCCCATGGGGGACAGATGCCTGGCTGGCAGCTGTTTTGGGAAGACAGGAGCTGCAGCAGTGAGCACCTGACCCTGCAGTGCCATCAGCAACAAGCTCCCACGCAACATTTTGTAAGGCTCAAATGTTCAACTGAAGCTAAGGCACAATTTGAACATTCTCCTTCTGAGATCTTCAGTAAGGGAAGAAATGCCACAGCAGATCTCATCTTCACATGGAATGAGGAGTTAAAGAGTAAAAATAGTAGCAGCCAGGTGCCCTCCTTCATCAACTTGATTGCATTCAGCATGTGAAACACAGTAAGTTCAAAACAGTAATTACAGGATAATACAGATGATAAAAGACCCAACTCCCCAAAATGAAAGCAATTACAAGCAAAATTAGCTGGGAAAGTATTATTGGAAAAGTATGACTGACGGAGATGTTTTGCCAGATGTCAGAAAAGTGACAATTAAAAAAAAAGACTGCTTTAAAAAGTCTTGATTCAGAAAATAAGTGAAATCAGTTAAAGTCCAAAGTTACATGAAAATGTGGCAAGATGAATTTGACAGAATTAAGTAATTCATAAGCCAGGAATCATCTTACAAACTGATTGAGAACAACAGACATCCATCAGTCAAGTCCATCAGCAGGTGGAAGCAGCTGAACCACCAGGAAGAAAGCAGCAGCAGCGAGGGCACAGTAATTAAATTCTACTGAGCAAACACCTCTATTTAGGAGAAAGCCCAGGTAGCCATATCATCTCTTGGTGGACAGGTGCTTAGCCAGGCATGTCACGCTAAAAGGGCCACAGCGCATTAAGTGAAATGGTAGAAGACACTAATTAGAAAATCTAATCAGGGGGAAGAATAAATAAGTAAGGAAGAGGTGCTGGCAGAACACAGCAGGAAAGCAGACTCCAAGGATACAAGCTTGGTACATCCTGAAGAAAAAAACCCTAATAAATAAATTTCATGGAGAAGAGAAACCTGCCCATTTGAAAAATACTGTTAAGTGATAATGAAAAGTAAATTTGATATGGTGTGAAAGAGGCAGTGTGAACAACCGAGTCATTGCAGAAGACTGGGATTATTACAGTCAGATTATGGGTGATACATGATGATTACTCCTGAAATGCTGTATGCTCAATACAGCAATTTCCAGACCATTTCAGTGGAAGATAATTATTTAATAGGTAGAATTGTTGCTGAAAGTCAACTGAGGCAGGCTGAACCTACACCATCCAGCTAACCATCTCCCACCCAAGATTAAGTCCTGACGGGTCACACATAGTATTTCAGATTCCACAGACCTGGGATTAAATACAGACATTTTTCAACACGGTGAACATTTTAGCTTTCCACTGGTCTTTCCTCTTGAAAATTAGAGTAACACTTGTTAGAGAACAGTATCGCTGCAGTTTGAGTTCACAAGCCATTAAACTGAAGCACCGTTCTCTGGCTGCACTCTAATTGCTACGCAGAAAACATTTCAGGATGCAGATTGAAATATTAAGAGACTTTTAAAGTGTGTTCAAACAATAAAAGCAAGCAATGATTTTAGCATGTGTTACACAACATTAAAAGACAATTCAGAGCCTGGTTGCAGAGGGAAACCCAGCTTTAGCTAGTAAGGAGCGATTTTGCCTTATGCCACAACTGCTATTCACAGAAATGCTCAAAATTCCTTCACCTTAAATACAGATAAACTCAAATATCCAAAAGCATCTTTTTCCACAATTTCTTATGACAATACAAGCTTCCCACTCTTCACCTATCCTGCATAACCCATACTTGATTGAAAGAGAAGATCTCTGGGACAAAACAGATAGCTTCTCTGCCCTTTAAACCAACTCCTGCTATCCTGAGCCTACAACATGAATTGAGGTCACTTGAGTAAATTCCAGAGATGCATCTACTAGGAAGTCACTAAGGACACAAACTCGATTCTCCACTTGGCTACAATGAAGTTTCGTGTTAAACTGTGACTGTATCTGAGCATCACCCATTATTCAGAAGAATGAGCAGCAAATGAGAACAAGTGACGATGGCTATTCGTATGTCTAATTTTCAGTGACAATGACAGCAATTACTGTATGTTAGCTCAAAAGGATAAAAATATCTGCAAGAATGGGAACAAACTGCAGATAGGTCATTGCCTGCTGCAGCCATCAGATAATCACAGAAGTAAGAAACAAGCAGAATATAAAAAATATAGCAAATCCATACACATCACTGAAGAGAGAGAAGTGCTGCAAGACACCTTAATTAGAGAAGAATCAACAAAAATAATTCCTGTTTGAGAAAGGCCCATACTTACATCAACATCACATTTTTGTAGGGAAGCAAGGACACGGGGCTTAAATCAGCAACACATGATTTAAGAAAAAGTTATCTTTCCCAAACAAAAATTAGCAGGGAAGAAACCAGAGGAGCTTATGTCCCAAATGTCCAATAACTACACAATCAAAAAATAAAGCCAGGCAGCACACACCCACATTACCTAGAAGTATCCAGAATTAATTAGAACAGAACCCATTTTCCTTGTTTTTAGTGGAATGCACAAATAAAACATTTGGTTGTGATTACAAAAATTAGTGATGTCTACTCAAATTCCTTCTTTCCTGCAAGAAAAGAACTTTACAGCTGAGCTCTGCCCTGGCTGAAAAGGTTGTTCTGTCTTCTTACCTTCTGCCCTTCCCATGCCTTCAGCCCAGAGGTCTTATGGCCAGATGTGATCCCAAAAAAACACTACAACAACTGCACTAGTGTGTATTAGCAGCACTGCAGAGCACGCACTGCCCAGGCTGCATCTCACCGCGCTGCTCCCCTGCCACATCTCAGGTTTGTCAGATAATTGTAAAACACAAGAGTACACAATTCTTCTGCTGCTTTATGAACACAAAACAGCTTAAATACAATCACAGTGACTCTGATTGCTCTTCTGTTTATACTGTGCTAGCCTGTCCCAGTGTAGGAATTAAACAATTAATGATAAAACAAATTAAGCCACTCCTAGCCAGGGGATACATACTTTCTGGGTGCCGGTCAAAAACACAGCATCTGTGCACCTAAAACACATTTCCCGACAGATCTGTGTGCTGGGGCTGTGCAGCTCCCATTCCTTTACAGCAGAAGACCAACAGATGGAAGTCATATCAGCAGTCACCCTCTTGGCTGCCCAGCTTCATTACCTACAACGTTTAAGGTTTCTGGACAGAGTGAACAATGTATTTTATTGCTATCTCAAAATCCAAGCTCTGTGGCCCAGTTTCAATCTTGTTTACACAAAAACGAATCAGGATTTCCTTCAGAGAAGTCAGTGGCGTTTTAGGCAGGCATCAGAATCAGGCACTAAGGGAGCGAATATGTTTCAATAAAGGGAGACAGCCACAAGAGGACAGGTACACGGGCACCTGAGGGATGTTCAAAGCAGAAGGCATAACTGCAGGGCAGGTGCTTGATAATTTCAGTATTGATAATACCGAGAAGTTTGTTGTGGGAAGCAAGTGGTTCGTTTTGTGAGGCTTCACCAGTCTCACAACAGTGAGAAAGTGATTCAGGAAACATTCTTCCTTTTGGCAGAGGAGATACAGAGCCAGAGATACTCCAGCAGGACAGGTCCTGTAAGAGAGCTGAAGACAATGCAGGAATCTGGGCAGCCTGCCCACCTGTGTGCAACTCACCCGGGGGATGCTGCGCACCCCTGCCCACGATGCTGCTGCTGCACTTTGCTCCAGAAGTGCTCCGCTTCTGAGCAACAAGGGGTGAAATACTTTTTGCCAAAGCGAAGTCTACTGAGATTTCTAATGAAGAAGGATCTGGTAAAAGTCTCTTAAAAATGATCAAAATGATGAAGTATTTAATAATGCCTTATTATCTTCTGCCAGAAATTATGGTTTGTTTCTTTACTGTGGAAGAAGAAAATCGATTGTGTTAGCACCGCCATAAGCAGCCTTACAGATAACACCACTGCACTCAAGAAGTCACCCAGCTGTAGGCTTTACAATGAAAACATGCCCTGAAGGGTAACAGCAATTGCTCTTGCTAAAATCATAAAATCTGCCAGCTAAAACATCAGATGATAAACTAGACTTGAAAGCATTATCGAGGCAATGCTGGGTGCAGTCACGGCACTGTGCATGCAGTGCTGCTTCCCCTTTGCTCGCCAGGAGGGCGACTGTCCAGCCAGAGCTCCTCTCCAAAACCTTTGTTCCTGATGTTCACAAGGCTCAGTTAGCCTGCTGGGGGCAGCTTTCTGGGCACACACAGCACCCCAGCTCATGAGCTGGGCAGAATCCAGCCCTCATGCTGATATATGATATCACAAGCATTTAATTCTTCCCACCACGAACTGAAGGCCGGTGCCACGGAAAGTATTCTCCACTGAGGACTGCCTACACACTCCTCATCCCAGCAATGCCATTTTAAATAGAGCTAATGAACATCCTCAAGGTGCTTAATATCTATCCAGTGACTAACCACCCTGCCTCTTCAGGGAGAGAGTAAATCATGGCCAGAGACACATCTGGCTCTCCTGGACTGGTCCTGGGTTGGGCCAAGCAGGGAACACACAACGCAGCCGTCAGACACGAAACCAGCCCTCTGCAGATGAGACCTTGCACACCAACGAGACTGAAATTACAGACAGCAACGTGCAAAGCCATGTCCCAACCCGAGCAGCTGCAGAGCACTATCTGATCCATTTCACGTTCGCCTCCTGACAGCCCCAGGGCTCCCAGCAGATAACATGTCTCACGCAAGGGCAGCACGCGAGAGCTCAGCTCCGCACGTCTGCGCTTCCAGCTCCCCGAACACCGTATGCATGGTAGATCTCACACTCGATATCATGCTCTGAGAATGTATCCTCTCTGCAGCGCTGGCTGTTTTCAAGTCAGAATTGCTTTTCTAAAGTCACTTTTACATACCAAAAACATTTTTTTGCGTATGATTCAGAAACATGCTATAGTAATAGAGGGGAGACAGGGAGTCTGCCCAGCTCTGCTCAGCTTTATCTCTACCAGCTGCTGCACAAAGCACAAGCAATTCAGGAATCATGGCAAAAACATTTTTCTAAACAGTCCTATGGTCTATGGAGAGGGACGGAAGTTTATTACCATCCATGACTCACTCCCTGTTGAAGCTTTTTCCTGGATGAACTGCGTTCTGCACTATTATGTTCCAGTAACAATAAATTAATAATAGGCAAGGGAATTCATAGTTCGCCTCACAAAAATGTAACCAAAGCAAGGAAAATATGGAATATGCTATAGAGATTAAGGGAAATATTTCATTCCTTCCCCCTCCAGTGTGTAAGAATTACAGCCCTTCATAACAAATTTCAGTCTTTGTCACAAGACTTGTACAGACACGAAGCATGGAAAATGAACCGTGTTTACACCAAATGTAAAACATTTTTTCCACCATCGGTTCATATAGTAAGCACAGAAAATTTGCTTTCCCCAGTACAGCCTAAAAGTCAAAAGAGATCTCAGGATATCGGGGTCAGCTCCTGATCCTACTAACCTTCCTCTGCGATCCCTGACCAATCACTTCACCTCCCTCTGCCTAGAATTTAGCAATAAACCTTCCACCTCAGCAGTGAGTGGTGAACATGTTCTCTCTTAATGATTTTAGATCCATGTTTGGATATAGGGAGAAGGGAGATGCCAGCTTAAACCCATTGACATTAACTAACCAGGTTCCTATTTCAAGCTGACTTCACATTTGCATTCAAAGCCAGGTTCATTCACCTGGCCCTCATGTCATTAGCTTTGAATTTCATGCTATACATTACAGCTTCCTCACCATTAGGCTATAAGCTTTTTGTTTTGTTTTAAACTATAAAGCAGGGTGGGAAACTCCACAGAGTAACTCCCACTTTGCAAAAATACAACCTATTTTTACCACCTGGCTCATACTGAGCTAATGTGGAAACTATAGAGTTTTCTACTGCACTAAGAAGGAACTTCTGTTCGCAGAAAAGGTTTTCAAATCCGGAAAAGATTCTTTAAGTTTCAACCCCTTCCATATCTGAGAACCAAAAACAAGGCTTCCCTCAAAACTGACTTGATTTTGTCTCTTCCGTCCACACCATTTATCCATTTTATCATCTGTTCCTACCAGGATCCTAACCGTACGTCAACATAGCCATGAGCATGTGCATGCCCTCCCACTCTTCTTGAAGGAGTCCTTACTTCACAGGTTCAGCCCCAGGAGCATCCGTCCTCCAGATTCTGCCAACCACGGAGTGACCCAGGAGAGCATCTCCCATTCAGTCTGTGCAGGCAGAGATACGTCTATTTACTGGCACTGAGGTATGACACACATGCAGCCTATTTACAGGAATGATCAAGATTCAATCAAAACTTCAAAATATGCCAGATGTCAGGCACTGTGTTTACAGAGAGAGCAAAGTGATTCAAAAGGCATCTGTAATTACTGTTCTCTCTGCAAGTGGGAGTTTTAAAGGGAAAGGTGGGTGTAAAGGGGGAATAAACTCATGGTTCTGACTGTCAATTAAGAGCCTTAGTACAGAAAGCTTAAAAAAGGAGCAAATTTACAAAAGCTCATCCCACACGTCTGAGTAAGCAGGCAGAAGTGAAGAGCTTGGCTGCTCCAAAATGGTGTGGGAGTGCGTATTCTGACCAGGACCAGGATGCTCCTGCTCCACCTGTAGCATCTTAATTCACGCAAGAAGAAATCTCAGTGGCAAAAGGGCCAAAATCCCAGACCAGCAGCTACAGCACTCACGGCAATGCTCAGAGGTACCCTAACTAACTCAAGAGAGAGGGAGCTGGTTCCTCTGGGCCTTATCCAGTTCCTGCCACGTGAACTTGGCCTAACTCTCTTGTAGTACGTGGAATTCAAATATGCACTTAAACACTTTGTTAAACAAGGATGGATTGATGAACCAGATCCAGAATTTATAAAGCACCTTGAACAGGAATACAAGTTATTACAGTGACTCCTTGGAAAAAAATGCTGCGTGAAAAGGAAATATTTCTTCATGGTTATACAGATTTCCATCATCTTAAAATCATCATTAGGACTTGAGAAGTATCTGTGAAAAAATTCAGATGGCATGAAAGTAATATAGACAGTACTTAACCCTCCATTTATGGAAATTTGGTTAGATGACTATGAAATGATAAATATCTACCTATAAAAGCAGATTTATGTTCCAACTTTACGAACAAATTCAATAGAGACAGCTGCATCAAAACCAAGCGCATTGATACTGCAAGCACTCTTGGGAGGACAGCACAGAATTTGGGATCTGGGCTCAGCAGTGCTTTTGCAAACTAAAAAAGAAAAAATATTGGCTCTTTCAGTGATGAACGCATATCCAAGTATCATCATGTCTTAAGCGTGCTTAGCATCTGTCATACCAAATATTAGCTTGCAATGCAGTTCCAGCAAACAGAACCAATAAAGGTGTTTTGGGGGTGGAAGATATTGGATAAAGAGCACTGCCTCCAGAAGCAACGGTGCAAAAAAGGCTCTCATACTAGGAGGGAAGGGAGTATGACAGTGTTGCAGGAGAGTGTAAAGAAATAGCTCAGGGACAATATTTAAAAGTTAGAAGTAGAAATGAAATACACATTTAATTTTCTTTCTGCTCTTGTCAAAGGTAAATAGTAATCAGCTCTCCAAAATCACATCAGTTGAACATGTCACCGTTCGAGCTGAGCTCACCAAAACCAAACTCCTAGCAGGAGCTAAAAAAAAAAAAAAAAAATCACTTCCCCTGTTTGCTGAGGACCAGGGAAGTCATTTCTGACCACAAAAAACTGTTGGTTTAAGAGGCTTACAAGTTTGCACCACCACCAAGCTACTGAAAATCTTACGCCAGTAGAGAAAGAGCATAAATTAAGAAAAATATAATACACAAACAGGTCATTTTGTGCCCCTTTCTGCAAGATTAAGACCACCACGTCCAGACAGAGCAGCATAGCAGTGAGGTGAGGATCCCACATCGTAGTTACCCCACATCAGAGGTGTGAAAAGGGACAAAAGCTCATCTAGGAAAGCACACACGGAGGATTTTTGCCCTGTAGAAGGAAAGCAAAAAATCACATCCATGGAAGTGACATGGAAAAGTTTGCCTCCACACAGATTTTACTTTCTTTTGCATGGCATCCTTGTACATCCTATGCACAGCCGACAGACAGTGCAGGATGGGACTCGTCCCACTGTCTGTGGCTGCTCCAGGTGCCCTGGGCCAGCCCCATGAGGAAGCCCAAGAGCAGCCCCTGCACCCTGAGGGTCCCCGGCAGCCCCGTGAATGCAATGCCTGCGAGTCCAAATAAGGGAACTTGTTGCAAACTCCCCTCGAGCTGCCTGGTTCTGGCTGGTTTATGTTAGGGAGACAAGACTAAACAGACCTTCATATTTGCAGAATTAACCACTAAAAATGAAAAATTGGTTGTTTGTTTCCAGAGTGCAGATGAAGGAGAGCCCTGCGGCCTCTTCTGGAAACCGCGCCGCGGCGAACCCAGCGCTGGGTTATCTCGTTTTTCTTAAGAGGCTTTGGGACAGTTTCAGCAAGGGATAACCACAAGCAAGTCCCAAGGAGGGACCAGCTCCAGTCCCACCTTGGTGTAACTGCACCAACTCACTTTTTAATTGGGCTAACATTTGGCCCCAAAGTTTCTATTTCCCCACTATTGTTGCAGTGCAGAAGTCAGATTTTTTTTTTTAATTAATTTATTAAATGTCAGATTAGGAGAAGTTTCAGTGCTTTGCAGCAAAACTTACACCACACTTCCTGTTTCTTTTAATTGCTGCTGTGAATTTAAATAGAAGCAGGCTACTTCCTTCCCGCATTGTTTAAATTGCCTTCCTATTTAGTGTAACAAAGCTTGAAGTGGGCAATTTTATGCCATCCCTCATGGGCAGATTCAGCCTTGCTCTGCGTTCCAAGCCACCTGGACGCTGTATGAGCTCAGCTTAAGGTTACCTGCCTCTCAGCAGAGCTTTATTTGCTCAGGTTCGGTGTAGACAAACTGAACCCCCTCAGCCCGCGTGCGGACATCTGCTCACATCCCAGCTGGCAGGATCTGGGTGCCACGTGGTTAACCCTCCTTTCACTTTCCCATCTCTAAAGAGCCACGACCTGTTTACTCAAACCTGGTAAACAAGATAAGCCTCGACGTGGCAAGAAATATGGAAAACAGAGACATGCTGCTAGGGCTGTGACATTTAGTTAGAAGCAGAATTTCCATACGGTGCTTGTGGTTAAACAAAAAGAGAGAGATAGGGGAGAAACAAGGAAAAGTCCACCAGTGCTAAACCCTGTTGTTCAGCAACACTCAGAGAAACTCCATCCCCAGCTGCTCCTGCATAAAATATGTCTAAATCCTATCAGTCCCATGAATGCTGTAATCCACAAAAATTAAGGTATTGAGAAGCCTAATGCTTCCCAAAATGCAGAGCAGGGGGCTGCCAGCTCCCCAGCCCCACACGGGGAACGCTGGGGGGCTGCACCAGGCAGAGGACCACCGTAACCAACAAGCAAGGACACAGCCAGGAGGCAGCCCAGCTAGGGACTGATTTCCCTGTTAGTGCTGTGCACTGCCAGCTCCCCGGAGATCCGTACAGAAACCACCACATCAGTATAAAGCAATTAAAAATAGACCGGATGAGCGCTGAGCAGCAGCAGGCAGCTGCAGGCGAGAGCGGCAGCAAGGAGCTTGGAAAGGCCCAAGCTGCTGCTCAGCCTCCTTCCAGGAGCCCAACTTAATGGTTTCAAAGCACACACCAGCACACCCCATTTCTGGTGGTGTTTAGCTGAACCGCACATCTAAGTGTCTCATTAGAGAAACAAATTGACTTTTTGACTGTAATGTGCCTATTTTGCATTGAAAAGCCTGTGGTACAAACACACAGTGACGTTAATGGTGCAGGCAGGGCTGTGAGCGCAGCTACTTACCTGGCTGTGAACCAGCCCCCTGCACTGCCAAATTAAAAGCAGAAATGGAGATGGGAAAGATGCCTTTTTCCCCACTAGTCACACATGCACCTTGCACAGACATTGTCTGATATGGGAGCACAGACACACCAAAAAAAAAATTTAAATGCAACCAACCTCTTCCCAGGAGGCTTCCCATGCAGCTCCCACTGCACACAGGCACAAGTTCCCACGAATTCTTCACCTTTATAATCAGTTCTGCTAATCTGGTCAGGAGCTGAGAAAACTATTGAAATCTATCAGTTTGCTGTTCTGCGTGCTTAGCTTCATGAGAGACAACTGACAAGAAAACATGGGTTTGAAAGGAGTCAAGTGAAAGTACACGAACAAAAAGCAGGGGCTGGGATCACCCATCTGTCTCTGCCAGGAGCTCGCTTTCTCCTCTGAATTACATCTGTATGAGACAGGATCTAATCTCAGTGCAGAAATTTGTCTAGATTTGTGCTTGCTTTTACTGTAATTTAATTTTAAAGGTCAAATGCTGGTCTTTGCTGCAAATCTGGAGCAGCACCACTGACGGATGGCATGACTTCCAGCTGCATCTGCATCTCACAGAAGAATCTGGTCCAATAGGTACAGGGACCTCACGTCCAATGTAAGGTGATGTGTAAAACATAGGGTGCAGGCAGTCTGCTGCATAATCTCCATGGAGTACATGAATAGTTAACGCAAGTAACACTATGACTCAGTCTATTCAAGTATCAGGTTCTCGGTTACCTGAATGCAAGCAAAACATGACGACAATATACGCGTATTGTCTCCCGAAACAAGGCAAATGCCAGGCTGATTTCAGCCTCCTCTCATCTCATGTTGATCAGTACTCACTGAATTTTGTGTTTGCCAGCTGAGGCAGTTAAAGTACAATTCCTCAAAGGGATGTGAACTGCTCCTACAGGTAGCTGCAGAGTATCACTTGGCGAGCACGCAGAGAACACCTCCAACTCTGAGCTGCTTCCCACCGGGCAGACAAAGCTCCAGCTCCTCCACTTTACAACCATATACAGTTCTCATGTATTCAACCACACCAGGAAAATTCACACAGAACACAAGGTAGAAGAAGCTGAGTGCGTATGTATAGAGATAGGTACATGAATACTTATCCACATGCATGCACAGCTTGATTTCAGTAGGAAACTTTCCCTCTACACACTGATGTGGTTTTCAAGTCTGCAGTATCACTTGGCTCTGATGTACCAGGCTCAGGGCTCACCTGGCCCTGCTCTGCAGGCAGCTGGGGCTCACTCTGCACACATTTGGGGCAAGGCCGGAGAAGGGGGACTGGAAGGGGGTTATCACCATGAGATACTGCCTGCCAGATCCTGCTGTGACCACTACTCCTGATTTACTGGCTACTTTTTTCCCCTCCATTTTACAAGCCATTGTTTAATCAGAAGTAATTTGAAGGAGCTTGAGTTCTGTAACGAGAAAAAAAAAACCTCTGAAATTGTTACACCCAAAAGAGGGAAACGTGTATGTGCTAAAATTCTTGTATTCCCCTACAGAACCTTTTAATAGGCAACAAAATTGTGGCCTCAGGAACACATTCTTAAGACTGCTAAATGCTCTGAGTGCGAACCAATCCTCCTTGGCTGTTTGGGGCAAAAATCATCTCAGGCATTTTGCAGCATCTCTCACGAGAGGCCCAGTTCATCCTGGGGCCAGCTGGGGGGATGTCAGTGCTGAAAGGACCAGCTGCAGATCCCAGCCAGACAAAATGCACCCGCTGCCCCCTGTGTGTGCGGCAACAGTGACAGCTGGCGGACACGGGGAGAAAGCCCCACGCATCAGCAGCCCACTGGTGCATGTCCTCCACCTCTGGTTAGTCTCAGCTGAACCCAAGAGCCTTGGAGTGAGGAGCCACAACAGACACCGTGTCCACAAGTTGCTGCTCCTTCAGTGGAAAGCACCCAGGACCAAGCCTTCCCTGCTGGCTCAGGCAGCCCTTTCGCCCTCGTGTATTAATCAGCAGGGCTGTACACCCTCCCTCTTATGAGACCTTGGACAGTTATCCTCTCCTTATGCAGCACAGAGCAGGAATTGGAAAGAGTTATTAGCACAATCAGTGTGTTATTCACTGCCTCTGTTTGCTTTCCACCCCTCCTGCTGCCTGCAAGACTTGCCTGCATTTGCACATTCTTTGTGGGCATGAATGGGATGCTTAAGGCACAAAGTCTGGCTTAGTAAACTTCAAGTTGCCAGCTCTGGACTCATATTATAGGGGAACATGTGCAAGGTGACGCCGAAGAAGTTACCAGCAGTGCTGGACACAAGTCCCTGAGGTACGGAAAAATCCAGAGGCAACAAGCACCTTTGGGAGCAGCCAGCTCCAGACCAGCAGGGCCATGGTCCGCAGGGGGGTGGCACTGGTTCACCCCAAGATGCTGAGGCAGAGCCTAAAACTTGCTTCTTATAGGGATAAGATTGCTTCTTGATGTTGTCCATTATTTTGTCTCACATCGAGTAGGGAACAGGCTGTACTTTTTGCTTCTGATTCACAAATACTATATCCCCTCTTCCCACTATTGGTGACTCAGAAAAGTGACTCATTCACCTCTAGATAGTTTTATTTTCCCCACATCTGATATGAAAAAAAAAAAAAAATCTCCTATGTTGGCCCCTTGTGGAGCAGAAATAGTCTTTTCTTCTATTCATCAGCCTTTGCTTACAATACAGAGATTAAAACAGATCATTTCCAACTCCAGACACCAACTCATGGCTCCGGCTGCAGTAAGGGAGGAGCCGTGCCCTGGCCTCAGCTGCGTTGATCTCCCCACTAGAGGCTGCTGAAGCAAAAGCAACAACGGTTCTGCTCCACGCAGGGTGGCCCTGAGCTTCCCAACACACCTGCAAGCAAAGGCAGAGCCCTAGAAATAAGCACAGAAAGATGGTGGGAAAGAAGGCATGTTATGTGGGGATGTCTTGTTTTAATTACAATTTAATTTACAAAGAGGCTTTGCAGTGAGTTGCAGATTCAGAGGAGCTGCAGCCCAGCCAGGCTGTTGGGTGAAGGAGGGTGGGAGAAGGCACCAACACCCTCGCATACATGCTGCCATCTGGGAGGAGAGGGGAAGAGGAAGATCATGCCATCCCTCAGGACATTTTCTGCTGCACAAAGCACATTCATTGTCCTATTGACAAGGACAGAGAAATGTGATTAATTTGAAAGCACTGGAAGCAAAGCAAGATGGCTGAGCAGGAATTCAGAGAGGAGAACAGCATTAAACCCTCGTGAAGAGCCCAACAGTATCAACATCCACTGGATTTCCTGGCTATTGCTCTGTGAAGATTGCAAGATCCACAGCTCCCCCCTGCTCTCAGATCAAGGACAAGGAAATCTACAGACTGAAGAGATCTCAGGAATAGAGGAGGTGGAGGGGGAGACCGCCAACCTACCCAGGAACATCCTTGCCCATAAAATAAGTCCACAGCACATTGTCAGCAAGGCCTAAACACAGATTTTCCATACTGCACCAAAGACCTTTGGAGCAGCCAGCAATAACTGCTCTGTACATCTTGAGCCACCCGTGTCAAGGAATGGAGGAGCAAGGTGTACCACAACCACTCCTCCTTTTTGCTGTAACTGCTGGCTATATCCCAGAACAGCAAAGAGACCAAATCTGAGCCTGGTCAATTCAGAAAAATTTTTGCCACTAAATCTATGGGAAGCGAGACCACATCCCGCAAATCCTTGGCCTGTTCATCAGCAGCAGCCCCTTGAATCACCAATGCTTTCTGGGTGCTAAAGAAAAGCACAAGCTGTTAGATGGACCTCAGAAGAAACTGGAGAAGAAAGAGGACAAAGGATGTTTGTAACCAAGTAACAGGGGGACACACCAAAGGCAGGGCAGTGCACAACCTCCTTGAATGACTGTACAGTGATTTTCTGCCACAGACCTCAGTTTTTCACCACATTAGCCAGGAAAACTCAAACCCCTGCAAGGTTAGCATTGGTCCCCCATCTTCACACCATCACTGAGACCTCAGTGTGGAGAAACCTTACTGTACCAGACAAGGACCAGGTTACAGGATCAGAGTAATTCCTTCATGCTCAAAACTATTAATTTTTCTACTAGACAAGGATTCTCCCTAGACTGAATTTATTACACAAAAGCTAAATCAATAAGTTGGTTGTTACAAGGCCTGTGACTTCTCTAGCAGTGATGTCTCAAGGTTTACCTGCTTTTACAAGCCTTCCCCTTTTATTTCATCCTTGCTACATCCCAGTGAACATGTTAAATGCCTTCCTGTCTTGTGCTTACACCCATCAGATACAATACAAGCATATCTACTTATTTAGTCTTTGCTTGGCAAAACTACTCAGATTCAGCTTTTTTAATCTTTGTTCTTACATCAATCTCCTCAGTCCCATTACTTGTTCTCCTTGGAATTTATCAATCTTTCTAGTAAGCAGGTGCCCAGAATTAACTGCAAGAGAGAAAGTGCAAGCAATTGAGAAAGAGCAGCAAATCATTGTACAATAAAAGCTGTAACAAGGACCTTAGCCATGTGCCACATGGCTGGAAGTGACAGGAAGCTGAAGTGGTTGTGGGATAATGAAAATGAGAAAGCAGGGTGCATGCACCTGCATTCATGACCTTGTCAAGTCACACCTCATACCTTCATCCTCCTCTCCACAGTCACACCCACAGCTCTCCTTATCAACAAATGCTTGTGCAAAGGGAGAAAAGGCTGTATTGTTTGATGTACAGCATACCCTCAGAGGATGCTTCTGTTGAACATTGTCATTTAAGATAAAAAATTGTTCAAAAAACAAACACACACCTATTACTCTGCCTTCAGCTGAGAGGTGGAGTAACTGTTTCCTGCAGGAGGAGACCAGTCTTCAGGAAATCAGAGCAATGCCTCACAGCAGAAGACAGATGTGAAGTCACCATTTCTGGATGCTCTTAGCAAAGCAATTCTTCAGAACACACACAGCTGAACATGAACAGTACCCACAGCCCCAGATGCAAAGCTGCAGAGCAATTTTTACTTTAAGGATCCCATTTTATTGCTAACTGAAAGAAACCAGTACCCTCAGGGTTAACATCACCATTCCTATTTCCCAAGGACAGGCTATACTGTGGATTTCATTATTCCAACCCCGTTTTAAGTTGTAGATCTCCCCTCAAGTCCAGCATCAGAATATTAAATATCAACAAGCTTGTGTTTACTAGTATTCTTTCATTGTGCTAAGTGTTGAATGGATAAGTCTTTATGCAAATAAAAAAAAAAAAAAAAAAAAGGAAAAAGAGGTACAAGAAATAGAGATTGTGTTTCCAGCAATGCACATCTGATTAGTTAACAACTCAGAGGAAAAATATATTTCCCCACTGAATAACAGCTACCACTTTCTTTGGTATCCTAAATTTAGAAACTGATTTTTATCACCCAAGACTGCAAGATTTATTAGCAGAGTCAGTACAGCTGGTACCCAACAGCAGGCCAGTTGGCACTCCGGGAAAACTCAGAGCGGGGTCCAAACTCGTAGGGGCTGAGCCTCGTCTCTGCTTGCAAACTTGGATGAAATCCCAGCCAAAGAGACAATACAGCAGCAGGCATCAGCGGAGAAGCTCCAAGCAAACTTAAACACAAGAATTGGCCATCAGAGAGACTCTGTGAGGTTCATCCTCTGTTATCATATGAGAACATAAACCCCATTCCAGGACTTGGGGAAAGAAGGAACAATATAACACTGAATAGTCATTAAAATTAAGCGTGCCCAGTGGCTTTGCTCTCCAGGAGACTGAGTCACAAGTCTGAAACTTCTGTGATTTCACATTTCATGAAGACATAAGTGTGTGATACAGAGTTCGTTGCTACCTTTTAACTTCCAGGCTCCAAAAGAGCTGCCAGAGAGCATTATTTTTAATGCACTCTCACACAGGGAATAATGTTTCCAAGAAAGCTGCCAAACATAGCAAAGGTTTGCCCTTTCCTTTTCCAACACTTTCTTAGAAAGCTGCAAATAACATTACCTTACTTAAGTTGCTATTCTAAATAATTTTCTTTTGTTTTAAAAGCGACAAAAGAAAGAACAAGCTTGAACTTCTGAGCACTTTAAGCTGTTGCTTTTGACAGAGAACTAAATAAAGCTTGATGGACAAGCCACAAAACGAGATAGAAGAATTTTTCAAGAAGGATGCACATTCACCAAGGCAGAGCTTGCGCTCCCCAAGCCCTCTTTACTGCACCAAACCACATAGGCCATAATCCTAAATGGGGCCTCTAGTTTACTGTAAGAACAACTCCAACAACGCTGGTTATTACCACTTGGAAAGCCAAAGCCTGGTCCTGTTCAAGGAAATGAGAGCAGAGGAGCCTTTATGCTCCCTTCTTTGTCCCAAGAAGCATTATTTGAGTAAAAATACAGCTGATCTGGGCTATACATCAGGACTGCACATTTGCAATTAAAAGCAGAGCTCCCAACATCTGCCTGTTGCTTGAGGCAGACCCCTCCTGAGCTACTCATACAAGAACACCAGTGTCTACCTGGGAAAGAACAATGCACGCTACCTTGGCTGCAGCCAGAAGAAGCAAATACAGAGCAAACACACAAGTGGAAGGCAGCATTTCCCACTGGTTGCTGCACGGTGAGGGCAGCCAGGTCTCACAGCTTCAGCTCTCACCTCTGGCTCCCAGATGCTGCCAGGGAATCTCCTCATCCTCCTGCTTTCAGACTGGGTGGGAAGGGATGAAGGGTGTGGGGTGGCATTAATATGCAGATGGGAGGAGATGACTCAGCAGCCCCTTCCAATCAATTCCAATGATTTCCACCCAAAGCAAATTAATTCCAAGTTTTTAATGCTGGAGAAGAGCAGGAAAGCACAGCAATGAAACCCCTGTTTCCTACCTGGGCAGATGCAAACCTTTTCATTCAGTACTCTGTGCTTAGCCAAGGTTATCACCTATCTCTGGCTTCTCTTGGTCATTAAGTAAGAAAAACACACAATCCATAATGTTGCCCAGGGCAGCAGAGGTCTCAACACTAGCAAATGCTATTAATGTAGCAAAGGAGAAACAGATTGCCTGGGTTGATATTCCAGACTTTCCTGATTGTTAGAGAGAAACAATCCCCACACTAAATGAGGGAAGGAGGCTGCTGTTTTCAAATTGAAAGGCATCAGGAACAAAGGTTTGGGATACAGAAACAGGGGATTTTAAGAAGGCTTAAAACATACCCGAAGGTGTGCAGATGGGTGCTGGTCTCTGGGACTGAATGTCACCCAATGACAGCCTCTGCAACCCTGACAAATGGCAGCAAGGAGCCTTCTCTGCTATTACATTTTTCTCTTCAAGACAGATACTATCACTACATTAGTCAAGCTAGGGCTGGACTGTCAGAGCTTTTTTATTATTATTTACCAGAATGGTTATCAGCCAGATTTGTACTATTAAATTCCTGCTTCATAGAATTACTTTAATACCCAGGAAGAGCACTATTAAGGAATGCTGTTGTTTGCCAGCTTGCCTTTGCTTATCTCTTTGACAAGGCTCCTTCTGCACTGGCTGCCCTGCAGGAGGCTACAGAAGTCAAGTTGTACCCTGGGTCTCATCCTGCAGGCTGCCACAGCCCTGCTCTCCTGAGCCAGGCTCTAGCTTTTTACACCACTTTTTTTTTTTTTTTTTTTTTTTAAACCTAAACAATTCAATGCAGAACATAAGTTTAAAAACAGAAAAGCTTAATTTTTCCAGCAACCGTTTTGTTCCCTACAATAGCTCACACGCAAGTCCTTTGAGCTGACTTCATGGAAGCACTTCAATTTTCTTTGCAGAATGCTAATATGGCCCTTGCAAGCAATCGATTGAAGCTTACAGAGGCGGCACAATCAGGCCTCTGTAGCGAGGCCCACAGATGACGAAGAAGCAAATGCGCTGAGCCTTGCAACCAGCCCATTCCTCCCCAAACTGAGCTGCCTTGCTCAGCTTCCATGCAAGGCAGGACACCCCGTCCTGTGATGCAGATATGTGGATGGAAGCGATATGGCAAGTCTGCCTCATTGAATTCATCTGCTGAATTCATGACAGACGGTCTCTTGGTTCAGAAAAATGTGAAAATCACAGCCCTGGGAGACCAGCCCTCAGGTGATTCTGTGATTCTGTGAACTTGCAAGGGACAGCACTGCAAATCAGTGCAGGTATGGTCATACCGGCTGGCATAGAGCTGCCACCGAGAGTGAAGGAGGTGTCAGCAGGAGGAGAATCTAAATTGCACAAGAACTCATCAGATCAAGCCGACAAGCTGGTCAAATGACAAACCACACACTGAGTTCAAAGACACCTCCAGTTTTCTGAACGATCCCTCCAGTGGAGTTAAATTTTCAGCAAAGGCACATGGATTGATCCTTCCAAAAGGAGGAAATTGGGAAGGGAGGAAACAGTGGCCTGCAGCAGGCCCCAGATTGATCAGCCCAACCTGCCTTGGATCTCACAGTGAGTCGCAAATTTGGGTCTAAGCGCTGGCAGCAGGAATCAGGAGCTGCCTGCTCTTTCCTGCCACTCAGTTCTGGTTCGAATTAGTCCCCAATAACAATAATACAACTCCACATCTCTGCTTCCTTTATCTCTCTACGTGGGCACCGTGAGGCACAGAGAGGTGAATGCCTCGGTGTCTGCGTGGGAGAGCTGGGAACATCAAGTAGAGGGATTTATCTCCAGTAAGCCCTGCTGTGACTAGCAGACCGTGCCGTCCTCCATTAACAAGCAGATTTCTGCAGTGCTCAAATTATATTTTCCTACAGAGACTGCTGCAAAGGAGACGATGGGGAGAGAAAGTGCCAGGTGCTCCTCAGAACTGCCCCAGCATCACAAACATCTCAGCCTGGTGTATGAAGCAGCGAACCACTTCCCACTCCCCCCACTTCACCTGCATGTGGTGTGTCTGGCTGCCCCCAAAAAACAGCAAGAAAACTGCCTGGGACCCCACGTTGCTGGCTGTAGAGGCACAGCCATTAGCCAAATACATTGCTTAATTTAATATTTGTTTCCAGCCACCAGGGATTTCCTGAGGTTAGATGCTGTTTAATGAAGCCAGAGGGCAGCCAGTCAGCACCTGCCCCACAAAGTTTAAAAGCCATCTTAAAGTAATTAATAATAATAACTGTAGCAAAGTAATACTGCAAACCATGTTTCCAACACACTTTCCCACATTCCTCTTTTTTTCCCTCATTTCTGGGATGTTACCACCTGTATGAACACCAAGACCAGCACACGACTGTGCTTCCCAGCCACACAGGGGCAGCCCTTTGCAGTAGCAATTCCAAATTTTTTTCCATAATCCAGTGAGTTTTTTAATCTAGAGGTCATTATTAGATAGACTGACATATCCACCCATCCCAAAGGCCCTCCATCCACTACAAGAAACATCATGAAGTGCATCCAGCAGAGCTTTGCTGTCATGTCTGCCCAGGGCAGTACAACACCCACCTGCACAGCAGAAAAGCTACGGGAAGCAATTTCTTAGGGTCCAGTTGGGCTTGCACAGGTCTTTTTACACTCAAGAGTATAGTGAGGAATAGCTTTGAGCCAGTAATTTGAATACACTGCTACAAATGTTATCCAAACTATATTTTCCTATTTACAGGCTTCCACCCATCTGTCAGCAGCCCACGCTAGCATTTTGGGGGACTGGTATTTAAAGCGTGCTAGTACTGGCAGCAACGCTTTTCTGGGTTCATGCGGGAGCTTTAGGCACCACGGGGACATGGGGATCATTCCCACTATTTCACTGCTTTCTGAATAATCCCTGGAAGCTGCCACCAGGCTGGGGAGAGACTCAGAGAGAGAACAGCTTCTGCTGGAAAATCAGCCCTGTTTTGCATGGTGCTTTGCAGTTTATTTCCTATGTATGTACCAGCCCACCCCAGCCCAGCAAGGAAGCCTAAATGCCACAGCACAAGCTCCCTGGCTGCAGATGCTTCTGATGTTGATTCAGAGTAACCCTGTGCGGGGAATGGCACAAGTCTAATGACCCACTGCAAGAGATTTTGATTTTTTAAGAGGATAATTCACTGTATCTGTTCAGCTAAACAGAGAGCCCTGTGTCATAATAAAGCTGTCATGATGTTCTGGAAATATGGTCTCACTGGAGAAACACATTGTAATTTTATATCCAGCTATTTAAGAAGACGATGCCAAGCCCTGAGTGACAGACACTTTGATGAAACAACACATGAATTAAACATAATTATACTAGAAAAACACTAAAACAACTAATCATCAAGACCCCCGTGCTGTGCTGCGAGTGGTGACATTTGCATTGGCACAGGGCATTCCCATCCAGAGAGCTCCGGATCCCCTGTGACTACCAGCAATTAAATTGTCCCCAGTGCAGTTGGAAGAGTCGGCATCCCACCGTGGCCCACAGGAACCCTGGCATCCGCCTTCATATGTGGGCAGAGGTCTTCTCCACCTCGTCTCCCCCTGCTAACGATGCTGCATGTGCCAGCCAGGTTCCTCCTGCAGGTCAGACCCCGGATCTGCAGTCACCATGCCAGCGGAAAAGACTCAGCCTATTTCCCCTCATAAAATTAAGAAGTAATTTTACGTAGGCCTGCCTGCTATAAACCTGTCTCCATATGTAATGGTTTCCCCATGTGTATTAAATCAAGAGAAGAGAATCCAACTGCATTTAGGAAACCTGTTTTTTTCTCGGTTTCCACACAAACTGGATCTCAGAACCATTCTTTATGTCAAACAGCAGGCAACTGTCTCATAGACTTCATCAGACAGGGCTGGTAACTAACTTAAAAATGGCAGATGGAAGCATTAAATATTTATTGGACAGGAGTGCATTGATTTTGGAAATTAACACTTTGCAAATTACTTCTGTGTAAACAGTAATTAAACAGTCGGGTTTTGGTCCAGTCCAGGTTCTGAGTAAGCTGCAACTCTTTTTGTAAAACATATGTATACATTAAAAAAACGCTAAAGTGAGATGAACCAACACTTCTTTACCACTTCCCATCTGCACGCACCACATTGCTCTGCAACCATGAATTAAAATTAATTAAAACTTTTGAATGATTTTCTGCTTAAAATTGGAACGGTGGGAGCCCTTGTGGCTGGTGTGCACGTTGAACTTGTGCTGAGCAAGGGTCAGTGATAAGTTGCTTTAAAAGACCAAGGGCTTTGGTTACCTTTGTTTACCTATTCCCAGTGCTACTAACACTGGGACTGAACTGGTGACAACAGTGGGACTGAGGTGGTGCTTGTAAAAGAAGGAAAACATTAAAAATAAAAAATAAAAATAAATAAATTGATGCAGACAGGTCCCTTGCAGGCTCCATGTTTCTCCACCTGTAAATGGCATAAAGCTGCAGTTTGCTGATAAAGTCTCCAGGTCTTCAGTTTCTCCAGTGGGAATAGGTTTGCTCAAGAGGTATTGCAGTTTTATTCCCTTATGCAGAATATTAATCTCCCACTTGTGCTATTGCGCTATCCGTAATGAGATTCACGCTGTCTTTTCTTTAATACAATTTTTTAAAAACAAAATATGTTTTAACTCTGCTTTAAGAGGAGCTGCACTTCCAGAACCACAGGTCTCCCTACCAGACACTGCCTGTTATCCTTTCCAGGACTCTTTCCACACTCCCTTGCACCTACACACTCAGGACCTCAGGAAGGCAAGCATTCCCTATTCATGAAAGCACTCCCAACACACATGTGCTTCAAAACCCTGCAGAAAGGAGCACCCCCTGCATGGGGACAGGGAGCATGTGGAACCCACAGCACCACCAAAACGAGGTGCTGGGAGAAGAGGAGACACCAGAGGCTCCTCCATCACCTCACAGCCTGGCAAGGACAGGGTGCTGCTGAGAGCACAGGAGAGGTTACCCAGGTGCAGGACAGCAGCGATGCTCTGTCAGGGGTCTGGATGGGACATGGATGTGCCGGCAGGGCTGTGCTCATTTTATTGCCTGCGCGTGCACACAGGCTTGTTCTGTTTGTTTTTCCCCCTCTTTCTGCCATTACAAGGCACAGATTGGATTCATGTCCCCAAGAGCTCCTATAGCTCATGAGTTTGCAGAAGAAGATGAAGAGAACAAGGCTGCCAGGGGACTTTAATGAGGACTGCTTCTGTTCTCATGGTGCAGTTAAGAGTCACATAATGAAACAGAGGCTGGTTTGTTTGTTTTTTAATGAGCTCTATTTATATTTGACTTTAACTATCCTCATTCATTTTCTCTGAATCAAACCTCTACTGCTGAAGTCTTGTGCATCAGGGTTAATAAAGGGCGGCTATAATCTGATTTACTGCATACTTCCAAACACTAACATACTCACAGGAGGTGCTGATAGTTTACAGCAGCAACGCTCAAAGCTGAAGAATTGATAGCAAAATTGAACATAACATCTCAGCTGTCTCACAGAAAGCTGAAATAATCCCACAGACTTGTCTGGAGGCATTTTTCTTCCATGTCTTTATAACACCAAGGCTGAGGCTGCTGCTAAAGCTAGCTTTGTGGTTTGCAAACTAGAAGCGGGTGAAAGGCAAGTGTCTTACCCTACAGACTTTGTCTGGCTGGTAGGGACACCTGAGTTTCAAGACATCAGAGAGAGAGGAAAACCACAGGAATCACACATGAACCAAGGGATGTGAGATCCTTAGGCTTTTTACCTTCAGCAGCTCAAAAGTGACTAAATCAATCAATCAGCCAAGGGGGTTTGTGCCTTTCTCCCTGTGTAGAGGATTAAAACAAAAACCAGCAGTACCATTCTCTCTACTTCTTCCCCTCCTTAAAACAGACAAAACACTGTTGACAAAATAGCTAGAAATCCAAAATTGAGGTTGCCTTCTCCAAGGAAGGAATTTAGCCCCTATCTCCATATTTAAGCTTTTAAACAAACACGGCCTCCTTCAAGAGGAGCAGCTGTGTAATTAAGCCAATTTTGGGATGAACAGTATGAATCAAGAGGCAAATACTATCCTAATTATATACATTAATATTCTGTTGAGAAGATGCTTGCCGAAGAGATAATTCCTGTTATTGCACGAGGAAGGCCACTAAAAATATAAAAATAACAGACAGGGGTGCCAGCGAGAGAAGAGACACTGCGGACGCCTGCACGGCCGTGAAAGCAGCTCCAGCTGCAGAGGAAGCACACAGCAAGTGCTAATAAACCCATCCGAGCAAGCAGAGAGTTGCCAAAAGTCATCTGTTGTCAGAGGTGAATGCTGAATGAGAGACTTCTGTGTCCATGCCAGGGTCACCCCGGGAGGGAGTTTTGGCTGCAATCGCTTCTGTTTGTTTTTCGGTGAAAAAGGGAGAAAGGAGCGTATTCACAGGAACAGAGGAGTCAGGGCTGGGGGTCAGGAGGGGGCTGGTAGAGAGGAGGCTTGTGTGCTGGATTGGGTGCCTTGATATATCCAGTTCCCATCCTAAGACCACCCCGACTGCCGGCAGGAGGATGAGGGGCAGCGTCCGACCCAGGGGCTGTGAGGGGGAGGGAGTGGTGCAGGACGGGAGACATCCATCAGGCCCCAGCAGGGACACAGGGGTGGAGCAGCCCCAGGAGTATCAAGAAAGAAAATAAAAAAATAAAATAAAATTGTTAGTTCGTTTTCCTATCCCAATTTGGTTTAAAAAATGATGCCTACATACAACAGGTGGCAGAAACACAGCAATGTGGCTGTCCTGGAGGGAAACACAGCTGTGCACACAGCAGCCGGAGGGACAGTTTGAGGGCTGAGCTCCCATTTAGCTGTCATTTGTCCAGGTCCCCTGTCCTACTAAGCCATGGGCCACAGTGGTGAGGAGAAGCTGCTCCTCTACTGCAGAACAACTTGCATGCAGAGCCAAACTTCACCTCCAAAGCAGTTCCAAACCTCACTGCAGGAAGGTTATCGTGCTGCACTTGGTATCCAAAAAAACTCACCAGTGCTGCTCTAACCTTTGAGAACATCACCTGCTTGGGTTTGACAGCATGAGGTAAAGACGTGTTTCAGACTTTGCTTCTTGTCACGCACAAGGCCAACAGCCCCAGCACCTTCCCCTCGGAGGTGGAGGAGACCTGAGGGCCCCCCTCTCACGAACAAACGTTTGATTGTTCATCATCGGAACAGCAGATTGCTAATCATCTGAACACGGAGGACCAAGGTCCCATTAATTAGCACTGACATTTAGAGTAGAGGCCACGAGATAAGAGCCATATGAAGATGGATGAATTCCAAGAGGATTTGGGAGGGAAAAAAAAAAAGGGCTGTGGGGGATGGTTGGTGTTTGGTTTTCTTTTTAAATTCTCCTTGTAAAGAGAGGCTATTGACATTTCAATTCCCTTTACATCAGAAGAGGAGAAATTGCAGTCAGCCTGTTGCCACGAATCTAAATCGCAAGGTGCTGTACACTGCTGAAATGAACCCCCTTGGCCTAACCAGTCCCTGGGACCTGTAATTGCATACAAACCTGATGGTCACTGTTCAGAAAGTGTTTGGCTGCAAGGGTCTGGCTTAGCTTTGGTTCCAAGGGTCTCCCCAAAAGTGCAGAAGTCCACCAGATGTCTACCTCTACTGAAGCAGGGTCAAGGTCATGATAAAATAAAACAATCTGCTCTCAGACTTTCATCCCAAACCTGAATAAACCTCTTTTGATGCCGTTGTAGACTTGGCTCCGTCCACCACTGTCCTTCACGTGCTGACATTACCAGGATTCCTTGGATAAGATCCTCAGACATCAACAAGTGGGATTAAAATAAAGATCAGTGTAAAACAAAAGCATTGGCAGAACTTTTGTCTGGTTTCTCAGTTTTGAGCCATCGGGTCATATTGGTTATGTACCTTTCAGCTTTTCTGTGTAAACGAGAAGTATACAGAAGGGAAGGATGGGGAAGGGAAGCATTGTCAAACGAAAGCTAGGATTCTTGTGCAATCCCTGCAGTTTCCCTCATGAAAAAATAAATAAATAATATATATATATATTTATATTACATGAGAACTAGAAAAGCTGACACCATTCACAACTCTTTCTATATAGAAAAGTTTCCTCTGCCAACATCAGAGCACTGTTTCTGAGTACTAAGTTACCCCACTTCTCATCTTCATCCCTACTGCACTGCTGCTTCCTAGGAAAAGGTCTTCAAAATTCAACAGAAAAAAAAAAAAAAATCTGGTTTTGGAGAGGCAATGCACTGACAGTGATAGTGGGGTAGGGGAAGTGACACGGCAGAAGGGGAGCAGCTCCTGTGCTTGGTCCCAGCCCAGAAGCAGATCCCCTACCACCACACTGAGTGAAGATATCAGGGTCACCCTCACACTAAGCGCTGGGGTCTCCTTCCCTCTCCCCTTTCTATCCTGTAGGTTCAAAACTCACCAAGACATGAGGATGCCATTAGGCATTAATACCTGCAACCTGCATCCCTTGGAGAGCAAGGAGAACAGTGTGTGCCTGTCCCTGAGAGGTGCCATCAGTGGCAGGGACAGCACCTTCCTTTTATTTAACACATTATTTAAAACAATTCAGATAACCCAGTCACCACCGGTGTGCTTTTCCAAAGAACAAAACGTAAAATGCTAACAAGAGCTCCTACCCTCCAAACTGCTTTCCTCTCCTCTTTTGCCTTCCTGCTAATCGTGGTGTCTGGGGCTATAAAAAGGCACAGGACAAGAGCAGGACTCTCATTCTGATCTGCTTCCGTGTTTGTAACCATCGCTTATCTAATGACACTTAGGAAGTGTTACCAAGGAGACTATTTGCATCCTGCATGATGTTGCTAAAGCAACACTGCTAAATTAGATGCAGAGCTCTTAGCCTTCACCTAATGTATTTGCATTGCTATGAAAATTAAATAGTCACAGGCTTAAACTATATTTGGGTTATTCACTCATCTGAGCACCTGAAAATAGTCCCACGGCAGCAGCTACGGAGTTCCCCCTTAAATCTAGCACATCTAGGTCTCCATCTCGTACATGTATTTCTAGCTCACGTGTCAATGTGACCTGCAGACAAAGCAAGACATCTTTTTTTTTTCATACTGTAACCTTCCTACACAGGACATGGTTTCCTTATATGTTTTTTGGCTTTTATTTGAATACTCCAGGATATTTTAGCTGTCATAAATTATTTCAGCATCGTATTATTTGGTGGAGCACAGTAAAAGGCAATTTGTAAGTAGCAGTTACTAATATTAATTTCTGAGGCACAAGATGGCCTCAGAGGCACTGGAAATGCAACAACTTCTGTGAAGTTTAAGGGTCACCTTGTTCAGCCTCACCCTGCATCTTGATTCAGCCATAAATTGTCACCATTCAGGGGCTTCAAGATGGCCTATGGGAAGTTGAAAAGGCTAAATAATGGCTAAAAAGGGTAAAATGCTCATTAAGGAGGTGATAAGATAATAAAATAATTAAAAAAAAAAAAAACTGTAAAGAATTATATACAAGCTATGAACAAAAATTAAAGGTCAGAGTCTATTTTAGGTGAAGTTACAGAATAAATCAAGCAAAACAACACTACTGGCAATACTACAGAATAAATTAAATGGAGAAAGACTACTGGTAGGAGGAGAGTGAGCAGAGAACCAGGAGGTGTCTTTGCAATGGTTTCCAAGGCAAGTAACAGCTTCTCTACAGTTTGGACATTTATCAACATGCTAAAAAAACATAATTAAGATAATCCCCTCTCCATGTTAATGTAGAAATATGGACAACTGGTAGGAGCTTTACAGCAAAAATTAAAATTGCATAGCACTATATTATATTCACTTGGGCTTATACAATAAATATAATTTAATCATATTCTTTATGATACCACATTAATGTCACAAAAAACATACTGGTTACTCAAGTATTCTGGTGTAAACCTAGAGCAGTGTATTACCCCTGCAGCTTTCTATTCTGATGCTCTGAGTAATATACCTTGGACAAGCATACATAAAAATAAAATACCACCCCACCAATACCTAGCTGGCCCTCTCCATCACTACTTAATATGTTTATTCCAAAAATAGCTCCTTCTTTTAACACTTTCTAATTTAACAGATAAAATCGGGCAAGGACATAAATCCTTGGCATCAAATTCAATCAGATCCCTGAATCAGAGCAAAAGCACCCTGCTCCAGCTCTGCTTCACCACATAATGTGGTTTGGGTGCCTCTTATTAATCAATCCTTACTTCAGCCCAGAAGCAGTACTAAAAAGCACACCTGGGAGCATTTTACTATATATATATATATATAAAACCTCTGTTCCAACAGCTGATTTGATCTGCCTGCAGAATCTAATTGCTAGGAAGGTAACTCTGCTCCCTGGTAAATAGGCTACAGTTCAAGAGTGCCTGCGCCCAGAAAGCATTGCAGATGCCACTGTTACTGATTGCTTATGCCTATGAATTTAGCTGAAATAGAATCTGGGGTGGGTGGAATAACCCAAAGAGTTTGCTAGCAATACTGGGCCTCAGTTCAGGCAGGTAGAGTCAGGGACATTCTTTGGCTTGTTTGCCTTTAGCAATATTTAAGGATGATTTTCAGATTTTCTGCAAGAGGCAGAAGTGCCCACCACAGGGAGTCAGCTGAAGACGACTGCCTTCTTGCAGAAGGATGCTGTGCTGACCAGGGAGTGGAGTGGGTGATGTAGGTACGTGGAGGTGAATGCCTGTTTGGCTGCATCAGTGGGCTGGGAGTACAGGTGGAAGCTCTCAAGTCCCAGCTCTTCCCTGGGAGACAAAACTGGATCCTGACCCTGGATTACAAGAGCTCTACAGGAACTGATGGATGTAGGACTGCTGTGTCCTACACAGCTGATTAACTGAGTCTTCCTGTCACTGAATTGTTGTGGAAAATAAAAACAAATCATGTTAACTCCCTAAAAATCAGCTTGGGAATCATCCCTTGTCCTATTTTTGGACAAGGGGACGGCACAAGATTTCTTTCCTCCTCCCAGCAACAGCTGCAGGGAGGCTCAATTCCTCAAGTTTCATCATTGCTTTTAGCTGCTTCATGAGAAGGCGTTGATAGAGGCATAGAAGAGGACTTCTGTAGTTGACCATGGCTGTGAAGCATGTGTGTGTCAACCACTATGCTCCACCACGCTGCCTGGATGTGCTCCATCGGCCCCAACCTGGTCCAGCTGGGTGCTGGAGGCTGAGAGCCTCCCTCAGGCTGTGTGGTGTGGAAGCACTGGGGTTTGAACAAGCATTCAAAGCCTTCATGCTCCCCTCATACAGCAAAAAGTGGATGATTTGAGTCTTTTTTAAAGATTTAAAACAGCCATACTCCCTCCCACCTCTTCATGGCTGCTATAAGGTTGTGTCACTTGATGTAAGCTGAGGAGGCAATCCAGAGTCTCCTGTGGAAAAGGATTATTTGTGTCCACACTCAAAGGCTACAGAAGGTTGTTTTCAGCTGCTCCTGCCCAGGAGAAGCATCCCAAGGACTCAGCTCTCCTTGCTGCCTACAGGTGCCCCACATGCGATGGGCTAGGGAGGGCTCCAAAGAAGGGTCAGAAATGGGCATTTGCATCCCCAGCAGGGCAGGGAAGTGGGAAGAAGGGAGCTATCATCCCTCCTCCAGCCACCTCTGTCTTCTCCCATGGGAAAAAAAAAAAGTTCAAAAGGAACAGGAGGTTTTCTCTGCACTAGCTATGCCCCTGTGAAATTTTCTAGCATCGTCCTGTTGGTTTTGGATCAGGTCCAAAACCTCTATGGACAGAGTCTGTGCTGTGTGAGTGTCTGGGTTATTCATTAGGGAAGGGTTCTCTCTGCAGCCCACCACGTGGAGCACCTTCTTATAAAATACTCACTCTGTGTTGAGCCAGTGGAGCTGGCAAGAAGTTCTCACCGCACCCTGAGAAATGCCGCCGGACTCCAAATTATTGCTTCCCTGGTCTCAGTTCCTACGTGGCCTTATCTAAACTATGTCATAAATCTTCAGGGTTTTATCTGAACTCTCCTCCTGCTTGTGACATGCTGTACTTGTGAATAATGTTGTCTCCATAAGAATTACAAGGGGCAGAGCAATAATGCTCCGGCAGAAGCAAGTGAAGCAGTGGGAAAATAGCTAAAAGCTACTCTGCACTGTTTCCCTATTTGTAATCTTCTGTCATATTCTGAGTTGGAAGATTAGATAACGAGACTATTTATAGTGGCATTGCTGGGTGTGTATCACAAAACCTTTATTGTAAGACCATGGCAAGAATGAAATTTTAATTTTGCCTGCCACTTCCCTGTGTCACAGCTTCATTTGCAGCAAAACATTAGGGTTGTGGTTTTTCTTTTCTTTCACAGCGGGGTTATTAATAATAGATGTCACATTAACATTTCCAAATTGGGAGTTTACCCTCAGTCTCTGTTCCCACCCATCACTCGGCAATTTTTCCTCCTGGGCTTCACATTGGGATGACAACTGGGGACTGACTCTATCTGCTCAGCCACCAAACACACGGAGCGTGGGCGAGAGCACCAGAGCTCACTCCATTCATCACGACATGTCCCACCTGCAGGAGCTCTCTGCTTGAAACCTCCAGCTGATTTTTAATCTGTCTGCTAAGTCCACCAGTGCATGACAATCCAGTCTGAGAACAACCACCCAAAGCAAATGCACCGTGTACCAGACCATCCGTAGAGGCTGTTAGGCATCCAGCTTAGGTGAGAACTTTCTGCTGCAACGAATGCAGGACAGATTGCAAGTGGAGGAGTAAAGCTCTTGATGCCTGTCCTCATTGCTTGGCATCTCTACTCTAAACAAAAGGTATTCGCAGATTTAAATAGTGAGCAGTTTTTGCATTTTTATTTTATTTTATGCCTATTAAGGGATCCAATCACTGAAGAGCTCTACTATTAAAACAAATACAATAAATGACACACCAAGATAGCAATGGGAATGTAGAAATCCAGAACATTACCCAGGCCCTTCATAATGTATTTGCAGAATATTTTATAAATAATTTAAATTACTTCTCCCATTTTTGTATTTCCTGAAATGCTGAAACATAACTGACTGGTGAGGCACAATTTTTCTTTTCCATTTTCTATCACATGCTCAGGTGACTCACTCACATAATACACAGATTCTGTTTGAACTCTTCCAGTTGCATCCCGTCTTCTAAAGGGAGTCAATATGTCTGTGGGAAACCATCTCTTCCCTTCCTACCTAGTAAATACTTGTTAAATACAAAGTAAACATTTATCATTGACAAAAATGATCCAGTGAGATATATATATTTTAAAATGCAGTTCCACCAATTGCTCAAATAAAAGAAATCATCCATAGTAATATCAATACAATTAAATGCTAAATTAAGCAGCTATCACGTAAGGAGGAGATTTGAACTGACCTTCTGATGAACAGTTGAAATCTGGATAGCAAATAAGCTCTGAATCTACTTCTGCTTAGCTTATCTGGCAAAAGCCTGTCCAGCAGCAAGTTAAGAGTCTAATACTAATCTTTACATTAGATGGTGTTGATGAGCAGCAGAGCACAAAACATAGTCACGGCTCCATCCAAGTAGCAGTTAAAGGGAAATCAAGCAGAGCTTATGCCTAACAGAGGATAAAAGATGATCAGTGGGGTTTTTAAATCATGTGTTGGCATATGGGAAGTCAACATAAATTAGAATGAATCAAGCATAACATGATTATATTTCTTCTAAACAAGGGTCAAGGTGTGAGCTCCAGCTTTCAAGTAGGGTGAAGCCAGAAAGATGTCCAGACAGACGCTGCTCACAAAGACTTTCATGCTCCCATTCCGCTCCATAAGTAACACCCCAAAAGTGCCCCTGATTAATTCCTCTGAGACAAAGGATCCCACATTTCCACCTCTGCACAGCATCCTGCAGACCCTTGTCTCTTCAAAAACCAGGCTCCTTCCTTCATACCCCATTAGGATGAAACTTCTTCTCAAAGCATAACCCAAAATGCCTGTGCTGGCACATTAGAAATTTCTGTTCCTACAGTGCTTTGATTTATTTGCCTTTTAGCAAATTCAAATACAATATTTTCAATGACTATAAATATGTTTTTCAGATAAGAATTCTTCTCACTTGCCTGAGAAAATGTTATAAAACTTAATGGATTTAAGCGCTGAGACCTTTCTTTCACAGAGAAACTCAATTTACCAAACCCAATTCCATTACTATTAAAAAATCACCCTTTCAGGAAAGGTGTGACTGTTGCTGAGAAGAAAGGCCCTTGTTGGCAGCACCCTTCTCTCAATTTTGGGAAATGGACCTACAACCCCTTCTGAATCCCCTATTTCAATATGAAAGGAAATGCTCAAAACCTGCCAAACCTGACCCATTTGTTGGTCCCATCTAAAAGACTTTCAAAGCATTTTGTTTGAAAGCAAATTCAACTTTTTCATTTACCCAAACTGAACAGTTTTTTAAAGACACTCCCAAGAGTAGAACCATTTCCACTGGGTCAGTGAAATTTTTCATCAACTTTCTTCCGCTTTGATTATACACACAACTGCTTCCCGGAATATTCTCCTAGCCTGGTTGGGAAAATAGGCAGCAGTGGTTTCTGGAGTCACACGGGAAGTTTTAATTACACATGATGGGTTGCTTCTTGTATTCCTCCATGAGACAAGCCAAAGGGAGCACAAAGGGGAAAGCATGAAGGCAAAGGCAGACTTCGGTTGGATAGCAGACACTTGCAGCCATAGCTCATGGCCAACCCACAGACCTCTGTTTCATCACGAGTAGTTGGCAATGGGCAGCTACAGAGCTCCCCAGCCATTGCTTTGCTGAAAAGGCTGTAATGCATTTAGAAAATAATGTGGGAGCTGCCAGTCTTCTCACGTCCTGGTGCTAAACAGTGTGTGTGTTCTGGCCATACCATAAAATGATGAGCTCAACAGTCAACAGGGAATCCCTGCATATGCCCGTGCACATGTGTAAGCCCACACATGCAGGAACATCTGGAAGTGTCAGTGTTACCAGCATGAAACCCAAATACTGAATATGAAGGAACAAAGAGAGGAGGGAGACTTTGCAAGCAATGCCAGTACTTTGGAATTTATTTTGGCTAAAATTTTAATATTAGTTTTCCAAAAGTATTTACACAATACACGAAGCACAATTAAAAAAATAAAATTAAATAAAAAATCTGCATGGTATTTTATCTTTCAGGCTGGCTGAGAACTATTAACATTTACTTTCTAGAATTTTGCATAAAAATAGCCCTGAGGTTTGACCTGATCATCTTCTGGGAGCCAAGAATCCTTCCCCATGCTTCAGCAAAGAGATGAACCGAGTGGGACGAACAGAATTGTATACATATAATACTACCATGGCATCCTCTGCTCTATAATTTTAGAATGCAACTCTATTTTAATCGTGTTACTGGAAGGTCAAATAACCAGTAATATAAACATGAACTAGAATCTTATATACAACTTGCTTTTACCAGCTAGAGATGCCCAAGAATAAGCGGAGATGAAAAGCTGCCCTGGCTTGGTTTTAGCGACATAGTTGCATCAACCTAAGACCTTCATATGGGGAATTATCCACATGCCTACCCTCCTCCCCAGCTGCACTGCTGGCAGTACCCTACCCAGTTAGGTTACAAGGCAGCTCAGGTTCATGTACACGTGTTTCAGTCACAGCAGAAGCTTTAACATTGCCAGGCTCTGTGTTTCTGTTAAAATTCAGCTCTTGTCTCCAAAACTACTTCGGGATTTGTCAATTTGTGGCACAGAACCAAGCACCTCTACAGCGCTGTGATTAAAGTCAGAAACAACTTGGGGATTTGTCAGTTTGCAACCCGGCACTGAGCACCTGCGTGGTGCAGTGATCCACGTTAATCGCAGATCAACCATGGATGGACACTGGAGGATGGAGACGCTACCGAAACACAGGTGTTGCAGACCCCACTCTTCAGGACAGTTCAGGAAAATTTCTAGAGAGCCTAAACCAGAGCATATGTGGATCCCCACCCTGAAATAAGTAGCCACTGTGAAGTTACACACCGTAAGTAAAATGACATGTACTTGTGTACTTGCCACGGGCAACAATTTGAGCGATGCAGAAGTAGCTGGTTCCTGCAATTATCCTAGCAGCAGTAGGTAAGAACAGCTGCCAAATCTGAAATCTTCCAAGCCTCTGCATTAGAACCTTCCCCAGATACAGGGATATCCACAAAAGCTGATATTTCAGTAGTCTAGGAAACAAAACAAAGCGGGGGCTGCTTATACTCTTTGTCACTCGGGGGGGGTCAAAGTAAGCAAAGAGAACCTGTTTTCTCTTACTCACAAAAGCCCTCAAATGCAAAAACACCTTTATTTGTCCAAACCCTGGGGTGCAGGAGACACAGTCTCATCCATGAAAGATGTGGTGGGAGTTTGCACAGGGACCTTGTCACAGTCCCTGCTGTCTCCCGGATAAAGCCTGGATGTTCTGTTCTGTGCACGACTCTGATGCTGCCGTGGTGATGAACCACTCTGTAAACACACAGGCAGGGATATTCACAAAAAAAAAACAGGATGGATCCAGTTAGAGACCAGCCAACATCAGAGAAGGTTGTCCCTGCAGCCATCAATACAATCGCTGAACATCCCAGCTCCATCTGTCACTGGTGTGGAGAAATGTTGAGCTCTCATCTCAGCATTATCATTATCAGCTGATTATGGGTAGCCTTAGGAAGACCCCCTTGGAAAGCCCACACGAGCAGGGTGAGTGTGTAGGCTTTGTATGCAGGAAACTTCAGAGGATTCCTCTTTCATGACCTCCTCCAATGTCATGTAAAATTGGACCCATTTTTGCACTCATAACATCCACTATTAATGAGCTCTGAGAGCTACCAGCCACTGCAGATGGCTACAGGCTCCATCTGCTCAAAGGGAACTACCAACTTCACCTGATGTCCTCCTAGTTCCTGTACTGGAAGAGACAGCAGAGTGTGGAGCTCTGCCCCTTCTCTGCATGCCAGCCAGGACTTTTAAATCTCTATCATTTACCACCCCAGCTGTCCCTTTTTCCAGAGGTAAGAGTCCCAGTTTATTCAATCATTCCTTACATTAAATTATTTCAGACCTTTGATCGTCACCCTTGTTGCCCTGCTCCGAACCTTTTCCAGATTTCTTGTACCTTTTTTAAGATGGTGGAAAGGGAAGAACCAGAACTACAGGCAACATCCAGATTTATACAATTATATAATCGTATCAATCTATTTTTTGTATAAATTGTATACATCTCTATTTTCTTCTCTTTGGGTTCCCTTATGATTTCTACTATTTCATTTGCTTTTTTAACTACTACTGAGCCTTTGACTAACATTTTCAGCTCAATCACCTCACTGCTGTTTTGCTTCCTACTGTTTTCAGACGCGGCCTTTCTTGCCCTTGTGAAATACAGAGAGTCCCTGTTGGCAAAGCACCACACCGTTTCCTGGGAAATTTCCAACTGCATTTCCAAGCTGCACCATTACCTGCTTCACCAACAGGCCTCTGTACCTTATGGAAGGGACAATTGGAAAGAAAAAGTAAAGTCAATAAATTGCTGTGTTTGGAGCATTGGGCGATTTTAGACAGCTTAAATTTCAATACATCAAAGTTCAGTAACTTGGGGAAAAAAATCCAGTGGTTGGGAGAAGGTCACATACACCTGGAAACCTCATGCAGGATGAGCTTTACACCTATGACCCAGACAGACTGACAGTTCAGAGGGAAATCAAACCCCAGGACAGAACAGAAGCAGAAAAGCAGGGAGCCAGAGGCAACTTTCAGAGCCTGTGATGGTGAAACTTCTGACTCCCTAAGGCTGGAAGAAAATGAAATGATAGTTCAAGGAACCAGTTATGACAGCAGTGGGAGCCGAGGCTATCCCACAGCACCATGGTTGGCATTCTCCCTGATGCCCTGCTTGCACCCCAATTTCTAATCCCCTCGTTCACCAGCTGCTGATGTTCTTTTCCTCCCCACTTAGTTTTATCCAGCAAGTACAAGAAATGGAGCTGGCAGCACAATATTCTTTCCTGTCAACAACATAAAATTATTGAAATGCCTCCACCATCCAGATTCCTATCTCCCGCATTCATTTCAGAGGCTCATAAAATACCAGTGAAAGGAGAAAAATGTCCGACACATTTATGAGTCAATGGGACATGTAAAATTTGGAATGGCAACTGCAAAAATGCCGGCAAAGACTACAGAATCATGTAAGATGTGTAGTGATGACTGGTATCCCCAGGGGCTAAGGAAGGAGGGAAGCTCCCATCTCCATGATGCTGTGCTGCACAGCAGTTGTGTGTTTGGAGGCTCACAGACAGAAGGGCAGGGTCCCAGCTTTCATCAAACCACTGCTGGCCCTGACTTCAGCTTTCCAAGCAAAAGAAGAGACTCAGAAGAACTGTCCTGCCAAGGTAACAGCCTGCTTCTCATGGTACTTTAGAGATATAAGCCCCTAATTGTCCCAGAGATCACACACACCCACAAGCAAGAGCTATCTGTCTGAACGAGCAGCAAGCACAGCACACCCTTTCAGCAGGGGCTGTAGAAACACCCAGTCCAGCATGACTCAGATCTCCACAGGAGCCTCCAGATGCCACTGCAACACAAACAATAACGAATAACCCATGAGTAATCACCCACTGCTGAGAAGAGGATCCCTGACTACCTCGGGCTGTCTCTAATGTAGTGCATGCATTCTTTTGCATAAATATCATAACCTGTCAGAAGAACGACGGGAAGAAATCCTGCTCGCTGTCACTCCCCATGGAAAACAGCCTTCCAAGGCAAGAGGAGGATCAAAAAAGAGCAGCAAACCTGCCTAGGATGCTCAAGGAAAGGGTTTAAGAGAGGAGACAGTATGACTTCTTAGCTTCTACAGCATAATATTGATCTGTGGTCCACATAAACTGCTAAGCCTTCTTGCAGCTGAGGACATGGAGATAAGCGAGGATAAAGAGCTGCTTGCCCACAGAGCCCAGGAGATGGAATTTGGGTCCACCTGTGGTCCACCACCAGGTTTACCTCTGGTCCAAGAGCCAGCAAAAAACACATTCCTAGCATCCAAGACCAGCAAATCTGGGAACAACACAGCAGGCCTGGTGGGGTACACAGCCCACAGATCACAGCAGGAAGAGTTAAACGGATCTAGCAAGGCTGAGCAATAGCTAAGGAAGCAGTGCAACAGCTACAGATGTGTGGAAGTGGTAACACTAGGCAAGGAGGGCAGTTTACAGCTACAGCAGGATTACAAAGGAGAATTAAGAGACACCTTGCTCGACAGCAGTCCCAAACCATATTTCAGAGAGGGTGGACAGCAAAAATTTCCTGGAGTTTATCTGGCTGCAACGTAAGGAGATTGTTCCCAGATAATCACAATCTTTTGCTCATTAGGAAAGTACACAATGGATCACCTTCTGTCACCCCAGGGAAACAGCCATGTCCGGATTATGGGAAGTGAAAAACTCTCAGGAATACTGAAAATAATCTCACCTCAACCTCCCCATCGTTATGCCATCGAATGACAAACTCCTTTCAGCCACTGGCCATGGCCTCAAGATTAACAGCCACATCAAGACTGTGGCATCTGAGCAGCTGAGGACTCAAATGTCTTCTGTTTTCGCTGACTTTAGTTTTCACCGTCTCCAAACTGGCCAAAGCCTTCAGGCACAACTGTGACACTAATATCAGGGGTGACACAGTGTTTTGGTGTAGGTAACACCAAAGTCCTGGCATCCAGCAGTTTCTAGTGAACAGAAACAGAGGTTTCTAAGGCTGGACAGATCAGATTTTAAAGTGTTGTCTAGCTCTGAAAGCAGCAATAAAATCATCTGCCTGGGGTTCCAGATTTACTCTCACCAGCACCTTCAGTGGAGACCTGCCTATTCCAGCTACCTGGTCTTAAAACTGAAGCTGAAATCCAAGAACCCAGCTGGGTGCTGTCCTTCTTACACACAGACACCAAAAGCACAGCAAGTACTCTGCCAGCCATGCCAGTCTTCAATGATATTTCTGTGCCTTCAATGTCACCCAAAGTATCTTAGGATCTTCTGAAGATGTGCTTAATTAATGATGAACATTTTTAGCAAGATTAGCAAGAAAGGAAAAGTATAAAAACTTTCAGTACATGTGGGAAGCAGATCTATGGAGGTTTTACTTCTTACACAGCAGGGATAAATTTGTAAGGTTCAGGGACTGGCTTCAGAGTCCCCAGACCACCAATAGCAGTCAGAGCTTCTTCTTGAGCAAAGATGAGTCTAAATCACCCCTGGCACCAGGCTAGGGGAGTACTCGATGGTGGCTGAATTATCAAAGCTCAGTGTCCCTCTCACCGAGCCAGGCACCAAGGGAAGAAGAACTGGGGACCTTCAATTAAAATACACTTTACAAAATGTTAAATGGCAGATTTGTAACAAAACTGTGTGACATTCATACTTTTACTGCGGTGCCTCCAGAGCATTTTACAGGAACCTGTCAGATCCAATCAGACTTGTTTATTCTGCATTTAAATGTAGGACCTGAGGCAGTTCGGTTTCAAAAAAGACAGAAAAGGCACATATTGTCCCTGGCAGTCGCTTGGTTTTTACAACAAAGACAATATCTTGTTAACTCTTTACTCCAAATCAAAATGATGTCAGTGCTACAGTCTGAGAACATTTCTACTTGCTGCCTTGGCACAGGTAGGAATTTCATTAAAATGGAAATTAAAGGAGGAACAAAACAAACAAAAGTGCCATCAGCCTCCCTCCCCCCAGATCAGGTGATTCATACCGAGCATCCTGGAAATCTCACGTAAGCCACTGGTAATGGATTAAGTGGCAGTGTCCCTTCTGGCTCCAGTTTATAAATTCTTATCTGCTTAAGGTTGCTCCAGAAAGATTTCTAGCTGACAGCATGATTCTCAGAGATAAATCCTCCCTGGCAGTTTACAGTCGCACACCAGCTACTACAGCATGTCATACACCTTCTTGTTTGCATTGACAGAGCTGATGGTTCACCATCTAGGGCTCAGCACCCTCCTTGCAAGTCTGATTTTAAGCACGGCCATTGTCTGGGCCGAGTTTCTGACTGACTTTGTCCATGACAGAGCAGCAAGCATCCGTAATGCCTCCTTGCATGGCCATTAACAGCCATGGTATGACCACCCTCAGTTCATGCAACTGTTCCAAATCATCCGAGCACAGAGGTGGAAGGGAAGTATAATGCAAGTATTAGAAAATCCTTCAGAAGAGCAACCAGTTGCCTAGCTCCTTATTAACCCTTTCCACTCCCCTATCCTATGGTTTAAAAGCTCAGTAAAAACCAGGGTGAATACCAACATCCCCATCTCCCATGCTGCTGGCTGCAAATCCTGCAACACGGATGAAGCTGCAACAAGTTTTGATCTCCTGAAACGGCTGCAGGGACAGCACCTGCCCTCGATCCCTGCTCACGGAGGGATGGCCGACATCCTCTGCTTAACAAAGAGGTACCCAGGTAGCAGCGAACACATACGGCGTGTGCTGCTGCCCAAGGAAATCCCTCTCCAGAATGACAGGTTATTTTCTGCTACCAGCCTCCCAGCCCAGAGGGGCAAAAAAGGGCAGGGGCAGAGGAGACTTTGGCAGTCGCTCCTGCTCGCCTTACAGAAGCCATCCCCATCTGGTTTGGTCCTGCCAGCGCCCAGGGATTTCAGAAAGGGGATTTCATCCTCACGAGGAGGAGAATAACCACGTAAGCTGCTCAGGGTGCCCCAAACACCCCCTGCCCTCCTCCAGACAGGGCTGTCAGCCCCACGCACACAGACACATGCCCGTGGCACCCAGAAAAGATGCCAAAGCGAAGCGTTCCCTGCCAGAGAAGCACCTGGGGGAGGCACTTTAGCTCTCCGACTCCTCCGACGGGCTGTCCCCTCGCTCCCCTGGGGTGCCAGCACGGGACCGTGCCACCCCACAGCACCCAGGGGACCCAACGCGTCCCAAAGAGGAGCCCGGGGTGCCCACCCCAGGTCGGGGCGCTCCGGGAGCCCTACCTTTCAGGTGATGGTGGCGGGCGCGGTGCAGCCGGCCCTGGCCGCCGCGGGGCAGCGCAGGGATGCTGGAGAAGCGGCTGCCCATGGCAGCATCCGAGCCCCGAGCCGAGCCGAGCCGGGCCGGGCCGGGAGGGCACCGCGCGGGGTCTCTCCCGGGGAGCAGCGGCGGCGGAGCGGGCTGGGATGGGATGAGGTCGGATGGGATGGGGTCGGATGGGAGGTTTTGGGGGGGGTTTAAGGGGGTGGCAGCTCACCGGCCGCCCTCCCAGCCCCGCTCCCAGCCGGCCCCATAGCCCCGCGCTGCCGCCGCCCTCCGCGGGGCCGCGCCGGCTCCGCTCGGCTCCGCGGCGGCTCGGTACGGCGGGGCGGGGCGGCGGCACCGAGACCCCCCCGCCGCGCCCCGTCGCTATGGAGACAGATGTTCTGCCCCCCCCCTTTCCTCTTGACCCCCCCCTTACGGCGGGCAGGGGGTGGGGGCGCCGCTGGAGCGACAGGTGGGGGGACGCGGGGACCCCCACGGCTCAGCTGCGGTGCAGGGAGTGGGGTGGCCGGGGTCTTGGCAGCGAGCCGGCATCTCCCCGTATCTCCCCAGTACCCCCTCAAATCTCCCAGGCATCCCCCAGTATCCCTTCACATCCCCCTAGCATCCTCCAGCATCCCTTGACATCCCCCAGACACCCCCTCAGCATCCCTTGACATCCCCCCAGCACTCATCCATCTCCCCAGCATCCCCCCCTTGCACCCAGCAGCACCAGTCTCCCCTTGGAGCACGACACTTGAGCTGATGTATGAGGCATGGACATCTCAGGGCCAGTGCCATTAATTCCTGCCCCAGCCCCCCAAAAAGCCACCTCGTGCAGCCATGCGCCACCACCTCCCTTGCACCTGCAAGGTGTGGAGATGCTCCACAAAAGCAGCTGGGACTGTATGGGGCAGTTCAGGAGGTATCACATTAAAATAAATCCCCACAGGATGCTGGTCTACTGTGTATTTGTATTAACTTTTCTTCAAGAGACTCCAGGTTCTGGAGATGCACACACCTGCAGGCTTCATCTGGGGTTTCAGCGAATGTTGAAGACTGAGAACAGCTTCAGTTCAGCTATGTCAGGGCTCCAAAATGTCATCTTCTTTCCTTCTGTTGAATGAAATGTCTAATGCTCAGCTTCTTTCTAAGAGGTGGTTTTGTCCATCTATCTATTTACCTCCCCTCTGCTTCTTCCTAGTAAATACAAGAAAAGCTCTTTCTGGTCAGGGACCACGCGTGAACATTTTTCACATTGAAAACAGCTATTGCCATGATTTCCCCACCCAAAAAGCCAAAGGATCCCCTGTTCTCTGAAAACACTTGAACTGCTGCTCAGACACAAGCTTGTCGATGGTGGGTGTTGCTGGTGTGTTGGGTCCTGCTCCAGCCCCGTGGTAAATCCACCAGCAGGCAGCTCATGAGCAGAGGTGGGACAGAGACTGTGAGACTGAGTCACATCTTTATTTATATCCTTTGTGAACACTACTTCAAGACAGCTCATCACAGCGAGCTCACAAAGAAGCACAAGACTGGAATGGGCATTAGACGGGCAACTCCAGCTCCTGCCCCCTCGCCACACAATGCCTTCCATCCTGCTGAATCAAACCGTCTGCAACCAACAACAAAAAAATCCCAATTCTTTCTCATTTCCTTTTTTTCTATTCTCCCTCTGTGCCTGTCCTTAGATTGTAAGAGGTCTTGAGTAAGGACTTACACTTTTCTGGAAATCATGTTCTATATGGTAGAAAGAAGCGTCATCGTAAGGCAAATTATAACAGAAAGGTGCTTCTTCTCCTTGGATAAAAGAGATCATGAAAAAATTATTTCTCTTTCCCCGAGTTCTTAACTGTAGGCATGGTGGGCATCCAAATAGCAGCACAGGGAACATCTCTGTGCATCCACCCATTAAACCACAGGCACTCACGCATGCATCATGCCCGCTAACTGCGCTGTGTGATACCTCGCTGCATGCTGGGCTCACTCCCAGAAGAACCAAGTGCCTTTCACTTCCACCAAATCCGAGTTGTAGGCATCAGGCACCAATTTAATCCTGGGACCATGGCAAGAATATTAAATTATACCACACATGGCTTGTAGATTACGTCCTCAGCCAGGTCCCTGCTGCCCCTGGGGAGCCGAGGTAAAACACAATTCCATCAGTGGAAGCAGGAAGCCGTATGGATCTGCCTTAGCAACGTGCTCAGCTTCTCTGAGGGATGGGCTTCGCCTCGCCTCACACCACAGGCTGTCATTAACACTGTGGGGAGGAATGCAAAACAGCACCAGGCTTTTGCTGTGATCGTATCTTGGTTCACTTTATCAAAGGGTATTTGGATTTGCTCATAGCTCTGCTTGGATAAGGAATAGGAAGGAGGGGCTGGTGCTGTCCTTGCCAACTTGTGTCAGCTCTTCCCGCAGAAAATGTTGAGCAGGGTGAGAAATATGCTCTGTGATCACAGGGGCCCTTGACAGACAAAACAGGATCATACTGATTCTGGGTTTTTGCTTTTTTTCTTGTGCTTCAGCAACAGGGAACATTGAAACAGCCTGCCAGAACTGCAGGACTTCCATGCCCGTGAGTCAGGATACCGATTGTTTCTTAGTACCAGTAATATTGACTGAACTGACTAATTAGGGACATATAATTTCTTTGTACTGGTCCTGTCAAGGAGTGGGGAGGGTCTGGTGGAGCAACAGCACTGTGTGATAGAGCAGGGTGAGCTCGCACTACGTTATAATTCCCTTCCACCTCCCGTACCTGTGCATAGGCAGCTGACCACTGATCTGCAATCCATGCCGAGAAGTCTGTCAGGACAATGAAATCAGTCCATGAACTTCACCTGAAGTGAGCATCAGCTCTGGGAGAGGTGCACACATCGTGATTATCATGGTGAAAGAACACGAGGGGAAAGCCACGGCGCAGTCACATCTGCGCATGAGACAGCCTCTGCTGCCTTAAGTCACGACAACACCCATGAGTTCTCTACCCAAAAGCCGAGTGCAAGGATGAGCTCCAGCTGTTCAGCTCGGGCATACGTCAAAGGGGAGAGAGGCTGGATGTGGAGGAGGATTAGTGAGACGGCTCGAGGGTAGCATCTACTGTCACATGCAAAGAGAGCTCGCTGGAGAAGGATGGCCAGGCTGTCAGATTTGGTACCCAGGCACAATTTCAGACTATGAAAAAGGCAAGATCAGATGAAAGCACTTGCATATAAGGACTCTGGGTGTTTTGAAGAGATTTCTAACTCCGGAGTGCTGTACAGCAATGAGGAAAATGTAGTTAAAAATTCCCTTTGCAAAGCCTGTGTTTGTGCCTTCTAGGCTCATCACCCCTCAAGGGACTGCACACAAAACCAGGCAACCACAAACAAGGAGTAATTATGAAGAATCACATGAGCAGGAGTGCACACGAAGCCATAGCCAGAAAACAACAGATTACACAGCAGCATCCTGCACTGTCTTGGAAGATATATTCAGAAATATTACCTTAAAGCGAAGGGGCTGATGGTGCAAATCTCCATCGGCATTTATAAAATGCTCAGTCTAAGACAGCAGTCAGCAAAAGGACATCATGACAGGTGATCTTCCAATTTGGCATTCCTTCCCTGAGACAGCTAAATCTGAGGTCACCTCTCTCACAAGAAAAGTAGATTATTTTTTTTTTTTTTATGAGTGAGATAGGGAAAAAGTTTCAATATTTCATGACACACTGGCTCTACAGTGTGTAGACTAGGAAAACATGTTTCGCACAGCCAGCTTAATGCTTCAGATTAGTTCTGTTTGTTTTCTGACCTTTACATTAGCAGCTCTCCCATTCGTCAGCACAGGACCTGCACAGGAGCAGAAGCTGCTGTCTGACCTTGAAGACAAGATGCAGAAACACAAGTAGTACTTAACACAATATGTTGGTGCCTCATGTATACACAGACATCCATCCTGGAAGCCACAGGAAAAATCATTCTCCTGGGCTGATGCTTATGTGGCCCTGCAGGATCTGCTTCCTAACAGCATCAGACTTCTGGAGTTGCTTTTCAGAGTCCCAGCTCCATCCTGCAGGACCACAGGCCTTAGTTAACCCTGACTGCCAGCATCCCCCAGCATGTCAGAGTGCCCCTTTTTCCATTTCTGTACAAATCAGCCCACTTGCAGCCTCTGGCCTATTTCCAGCCCTGCACTGTGCAGTTCTTCATGTCTCTTGCCCCACAGGCTCTGGCAAAGCCTGCCCTAACCCTGCTTGGCTCTCATCCCCATCTCATCCCCAAAGCCAAATGGTACCGCATGGTTGCCAGAAAGGGAGAACTTTCAGAAGACGTAAAGAAGCACAGGGAGACAGCATGAAATTTTCTTATTTACTTCTCTGTTCCCTTAGCCTTCCTACATTCCTCCCCTTCATGTCTCCTCTGCAGCTGCTAGGTTGAGATTAACCACCTAATAAATTTTCCGTCAAGCAGCTTCATGAAGTGTCTTCACAGCAGTGTCTATTTAGAAGGCATTTTCCATAAAAGTAAGCAAAGTTCTTTCATTTCCCATATTAAAAACAAAAAAAAGTAATGCAATCCCCTGTTGCAATGCCCTATAAACCTTCCCCAACAGTCAGTGTGTGTCTGTGTGGGGACCACTGCTGACCACAGTATCCGGCATCATCTTGCTCCAGTGTAACAGAGGGCATGAAACTCCATCCTGTGACTCCTGCGCTGGAGTGCACTAGATTTTCAAGATCTGTGCTCTGACCTGAAAGCACAGTGTGACAGCAGAGAACTCAGGCTCTAGAGAAGTTACTGCTACAACTGTTGGCCTCCCAATCAAAAACGTGTGCCTGCTTTCCAGCTCTAAGTCTGTTGACTTGAACTTTCATGCCTTGCCCCACCTAGTGTCTTCGTGTGACAGGTGAAGGAGCCCCATCCTCTCACAAATCTCCCCACGCAGGTTTTCATGGAACCAGATCAAGTCGGCTGCAGAGATGCCTTTATCTTATCTTTTCATTTTCCATTTCTTTCACTTGGTAATTTTATTCTCTCTGAAGCTGCTTGTGTGAAAAGCTTCATACAAACCCAATAACTGCACTACATGACAAAACAAGGAAAATAGCAGAAGAGAACTGCTTCCTTTGGACAATTGCTTCATTTGGGAAGTTTCATTTAATGAAGAAAGTCAGTTTGGTTATGGGATGGCAGTCATGGTAAGGGTCTGGTCCCTGTATTGACAAGCAGAACCCAAAGACTTTTGCATTTTTAAGCCATTTGCAAAAGCATTGCTTATGTTTGCTATGAACTAGGCTCAAAATTAATGTGCTGAAGATAATTATTGACCAAGTAGAATAAATAGGATGGTTAGAAAATATGTATTTCTCCCACACTTACTGCTTATACTTTTTGAGCTCTGGCATGCACGTCTCACCTATAGCCTTGTAAGACTTACCTAAGGAGATTTTAACTCACCTTTCATTCAGACTTCTTGTGCTCCCCACAATGGGGAGTTTGGCAGGGCCTGCTGAACCCCACATATGTATTAGAACAAGCCCAGGGCTGCTTCTTCCCACAGAGGAAAGCTCCCAGGAGCAGAGAATAACCATACTGCAACACATTTGTCCCATATCCCAGAAGCCCAGATTTTACCACTAAGCTGGGGCTTACATGAAAGCCCTGTGCTGAGCAGAAGTTATTTCCAGGGGAATCAGCTCCTCCCTCTTTAAAGGGTCCTTTGATCTACAAGAGAAATCTAACAGGATTTTAGCATAGTTAATAATCAGGTCTTTGATCTTCCCTTTGGAGTTTCACTGTCAGCCAGACCGAACCCCCACTTCCAGCAGCATGAAGTAGAGATCCCTCCTGGCACATTAAGGTGAATTTACCAGCTCCACAGATTTACCGGCATTGCAGGGTAGTGGTTGTTTGTTTTTTTTTTTTCCCCTCTCTCTCTCTCTTCTTTTTGTGCCCATTCACTTTACTTTTGGGTAACTTCTCCCTCAACATTTCTCTTTGATTAATAGACCTTCCCGTCAGTCTCTCTTTGATGTCCTGGTCTAGACGATGGATATTTCTGATGTGGCAAACAAGCTGTTGTGGAAGAACAGAGTTTGAGGGATATTTGCCTTTTAAAAGGAGATCCCTAATTCTTTGCAGATCTGAATGGTTTTTCTGTTAAAACAGGAACAAATCGAGACTTTGATGACAGATGCCAGTGCCAACCTCATACCTCCTTCCTATTTCTGCATCTAAATATTTGCTTTTAATTAGATTTACTGCCCAAATTAACAGTGGAGGTGCTCAGATTTCTAATTGGGTCATTTCTAGCCAACTTTACATCATGCTGAGAAGTCAGCCTCCTCAGGGAGTACTGGAAAAAAACAAACCTTTACTAAATATGGTCAGTTAGAAAAAGGGCAAGTGCCTTAAGGGTTACGTCTAAATGTGCTTGACATCCTCAATGCCTAAAAATGTGGTCTGGATTATCAAAGGAAGAACTCTGACATACTACTCAATACTCAGTTGCCAAGGTATTAAGGTCTTGACCCTACATGATGTTTTGCCTACAGGTGGAGTTATTTTATGGTAGTATTTCCTAGCCATATTGCACATGATGTTTTTACATCTTTTTGGTCCAGATCCTTCCCATCACAGCACATTCCTCACTGAATGGGCTGCCAACAGTCCCTGGCCCCACTCCTAGCATAGTGATGGACAATGGGCCAACCTAATCCTATTCTTATCCAGACCCCTCAGCCTTTCCCCATTGGGTTCTTGGACAGCAGTATAGTTTCACAGCCTCAGAGGGTTAAAAGTTCCAAATAAACTTCAAGCAATGTGAAAGATCTGGATTTTTACTTCCAATTCCTCTACAGTCTGCAGAGCCCCAGGCAGCGAACAGCTCCACAAAACCACCATGCACCATGTCAAAAGCTGTGCTGAACAGACAAACTAGACTCACCCTTAGACAGATCTTAGAAGCAGGATGCACCCAGTACTTCTCCTTCTGACCAGCTTCCATCCAAGCTGTCCAGCCCTTGTGTAGTTCCTGAAGCTGAGCACCACCTTCAGAGGTCCCCAGACAGGGCTGACCATGCTGCTTATTAATTCCCTAATGGCCTCTGTGGGGATTCCTCAGCCAACTTCACTGATTTTGGCTGGATCTGAAAAAGGTGACCTGGAAATAACAGCAGTTATTTTTTTCATCCCCATCTACAGAGGCTGTAGTGCTGGTGGCACTGGATGTGCAGCTTGCTGGTAGCATCTGAAGTCAGATTTTCTTCTTTGCTCTGACTCAAACGGTAGGAACCAGCCAGAAACTCAGAAATGTCAAGTTTAGTATCATATAGCCCCTTTGATACACAAAGACAATTTGTAGTGCATTCATGACGGAAGCACTTTTCACCAGGAAATTATTGGGGACTGCTGAATTCAGCAAAACGGGTGCAACTATTTTTTTTTTTTACAAGGGTACAACACTGTCCCAGCAGTGAAGGCTAACCCCACAGGCAAATGTCAGCCTTAATTTTGGCTTGACAGCCAGGAAGAGCTAGCATGCATTTCAAAACTAATCTCAAAATGCACATCTAAACCAAGGAAGAACAGAGGAGAAGCACAAGTCCCCAGCAGGGCTTATTTGAATAATCTTGCTGACAGATCTGTTCTTTTCTCAAAATTTCCAGTCTGCACAAAGGATCACAATATGAAATCAGATACTGTCACTGGGTTCTGATAAACGTGAACATAAGGACTAAACACTGCCTTCCTGTATGAATAAATACTTCATTTCTAACTGCACCACTCGCATTGTTCACGCTGTCACTAAAATCCTGCAGGCGGCATTATAGCCTTGTGACTGAGCATTATCCATCATTATTCACTTCACGAACAGATATAGATTTGCAGTTCTCACTTACTGATGAACATATTCCTGACATTATTATCTCTTCTAAAAGTCTCTGCATGAGTTATGCCTGCTAGATTCAAAAGGCAATTTTGCTTCTCTGCCTAAGAATTAGTGCCAAGATTTTCACTGTCTCAAACATATTTAGAAAACAAATCCCCTTTAATTTTAAAGTTGCAAGTGAAGGAGAAGCTGCCACACTATTAAACTAAATTTTACAATGTTTAAACGACTGTCTGTTAAAAACTTGCAACTCTCTTCCAATCTGAATTTGCTGAGTTGCAAGTTCTGTGCCAGTGGAGCTCATTAGATGTTCTTCAGTTTGATCCAGCAGCCAAAGAAGATACTTACAAATTATCGTTCCTTGATTCAACCTTCTTCTCCACAAACTGAACAGGTCAAGGTCCTAGTTACAGGCTTGCTAGCAGTTAAGGCAAACTGCCAAGATAAGGGCCTTGCTTCTATATAATTCTTACAGTTCTTACCTTTACTTTCTCCATCTTTGCAATAGTCAAATCCCTGTAGATTGGAATCTAGCCTCATTTTGGGAAGGAATTTTAGAGCAAGAGCTGGGGTTACAATGCTTCTATCTGCTTCCAGAGTGCACTTTTAGCTAACAGAGGAAGCAGGCAATGAAACGGTGATTATGCCAGATGCAGAGATTGAGAGTTTGATAATCTGAATAATCCAAAATACAGCCCCTGCCTTGCACTTATATGGCTAATCGTTCTGCTCTGCTGCTCAGGTCAGAAAGCCACGGCTCAGAGCCAGCAATCAGAGTGAAGTCAGCTCAGAGTGTTGCTTGTAACCCGCAGCAGCAACACCGGTTTATGGTTGTTTCATGGCCACCGTTTACTGGCTTGGTTCCCCAAAATCAGTTTAAACCACACAGTGATGACTTACTCACAATGAGCAAGGGTAGCTCTTGGCAACAAATGCAGGAGACCAGATGGGAGGAAGAAGCTGGAAAAGCGAAGGTAAATACCAGAAAGCGTGCGGGGGCACCGAACGGGCTGAGCTGAAGGTGCTGCTCCATGGCTGGAAAATCAGCTGCAAGAAAAGTGCTTGTCCATGAGCTGCTGAGGGACCCTGGCTGAGACCTCATGTATTTTCTGTGGTGTCACTACAGCATGGTATTCTGCAGAGCAGGGCTGCCATCAACTAAAGAAAAAGGCAAATATCATGAAGTTTAAAGACAAGAAGTGGCACAAAGGGACAAGTGGCACTACAGAGAAGGAAGGGGAAGAGGCAGGGGGTGTTTGCCCACACAAGGTCCTGATGAAGGGAGAAAGATACATTAACAACAACATATTTAACGCTGAATGTGGTACCAAAATCAAGACACTAAGCTCCTTGGGAGGTTTAACACTGGACAGTTCAGGGGTATTCAGAGCTCTTGGAAAAGGCCCATACTCAGAGCATTGTTACTGCAGATGGAGCCTGATGGAGCAGAGGGTGGCAATTAGGAAGCCACAGGATCCTATCATCCTTGACGGCATGATACTAGCTATTTGCTTCAAAAAGGCAGGAGTTGTTGGACAGAGATAGGAGGTTACCAAAGGGAGAGTGAGGAGATTATTACCCTCTGCAGAATACCAGGCACAGCATGTAATTATTGCCTGTGGAACCACAAGGATCTGGCTTGAGGCAGAGAATATGGGAAATTGCAGTGTGCCCTACAAGACCGTTACTCTGTTGAGTCCATGTCTATCAGTATTCAGTAGGGTTAGGAACTGCAGCCCATAGTTTTGTCTTCCAAAGGTATTTTGTACTCTGCACTGAGGATCAGGACTGAAGGGGGCAGAGTTTGTTTTGTGAAGAAGCAGCTGTCTCTGGGGATTGGGATGGTTGTTTGACTTTCCCCACCCACAGTTTCTGAAACTACCTGGTGCTTTGGATGAAGTTTGTTTTCTTGGGATTGCTTCTTCTAGAAACATGCGTGAATTATTCCTCACAATTGCATACACAGGGACAGTGAGCAGGGACATGCCAGAGGCCAGTCATGCAGCAGTGAACCCGCAGCAACCTGCAGCCACCTCTTCCTCCCATCTTCCCTCTGATAAGCTGTCAGAGCTTGAGCTCTGAAGCTTTTAAGCCCAAAAGTAGGGTCCAAAGTCAGAGCCTGACAGGGAGAAGAAAAAAAATGGGCAGAGAAAGAAATACTGTGCCTTTGAGCCTGAGCATACTTATCTCCCTAGGATTTGTTGGTTTCTTGTTTATCATGGCCAAGTGTAGATGAGATCTGCCCCGAGGATCATTCACAAGTCACTTGTCATCACAGACGATCTGCTGTTGGTGGAGGGGAGAGACCCCCCTGAGAAGTTAAGGCAGGCTGTTATTTTCCTGGGAGAAAGACAAAATTGCTATAATCAGATAACAGCACTTGTGTTCACCACATTCTGGAGACACCCAGCACTCTATAAATAACATAAATATACACAGAGAAGAAGATTAATGATGTGAGAAGGTGGCTTATGTACACAGAGAAAGTCAAGACAAGACAGCCTCGTGCAACAAGACTCTAATTTCGCCAGCAGATGAATTGCAGCTACTCAGAAGCAGCAGTTTTACATGCCCTGGGATGTGTATTTTAGCTCCAGTGCCCTAGCTCCTGCAGGTGAATGAAACAACATTTTTATATTGAAGTGAGGATTTTACTTAGGAACAGAAACCCACTACTACTCTGCAGAAGAACGGATGCCCAGACAACCTAACATGTGGGCTGTTACCTGAGCCCCAGATCCTTGGAAAAAGCTTTTTTTTTTTGAGCAGATAAGGAGATATGCTACGAGAGAAATTTCTGATATTTGCCTGGATGATTAAGATGTCCTCTTCACAGCTTCTAAACCATCCTACTCTTGCTAATCCTGAACAAAACGTCTGAAAAAATAGCTCTTCTCCAGCAGTCAGAGCTAGGCTGAGCCAAAGGAACCTGTAAGACAAGAGAGATTTCTTATCTGGAAGAAAAGGCTTTTAGAAACACAGCAGCAGCTCGGGGCAGAGGATGCCCGTGCCGGCAGCGCCCCGGCCCGGCTGTAAGCACTGCAGCCACTTGGTAAGGGCCAGAGTGGTTGGTGAAGGTTGGGACTAAGGGCTCCTGATGAGAAACAGCCGCTCCATCTCTGTAGAGAAATGCCGTAATGAGCTGAGCTTTCTGTTTGTGGCTCGCTCTGAGGCCAGGCTGGAGCTAGCACTGGAGCCTGAAGGAAATTTGAGGCAGAGAAAGAACCCAAACCCAGACCCCAAACAGACTACTACCCCTCTGTGTGATGGCTCATGCCTTAGCAAGGCACATATCATGCCTCACCACCTGCACAGCCTACTCTCGTAGAGGTGGGTTATTGTAACTATCACTGCAGGCAAGAGTGAGTAACTACACAGGGCACTGGAAAAGCACATCTCCCTGCTCACCCCACCACGAACCACGGACACAGGATGAACTTTTACCCCTGTGGAGAGGGATCAGATTTTCCTGCAGCAAGAAGCAGTCTGTAGTGTTTTGGTTCTGATGTCTCGATGCATATCCCATTTTTCTCAGGAAACTCCACCTCCTGTTCTGTGGTTCACAGCGCAGAGGAGTGGAGACCATCACCTTTAGCAGCACCCAGCCCTGCCAGCGGGATCGCTTCCCTCTCAGCTACCAGAACAACCTCTGCAGTTTATTCACAGCACATAAGAAGTATTTAACACTGCTGTACCACTATTTAAGCCCAGAAAAGATTTACAAATCTTTCAAGATTTTTAGCTTCGTAAATCTTTGTACTTGAGATACACATAAAATGAGCTCAAATGTACCTAGTGACTACCACGCTTATGCTTCAATCTCTAACACCATACTGATGGCACCAACGGTCAGGCAGTTGTGTCACTGAGTGACAACACAGCAGGGACAGCAATGCTGATGTTCCTGGCCCTGCTGATGAGTGTTGGCCCCATTCTGGGATGCTCAGTGCTCCCAAAACATCCCCCTCTTGCCTCGGAGTATGATCGGACAGACCGATGGATGGCCAAGAGGAGTGTAGGATCCCTGCTGCATGCTGAGCTCAGGCCACACAGCACTCACTCCTTTTCAACATGTTGGTACTGATGGGTACTGCCTGCCCCATAAACCCAGACATTGCTCCATGTTGAACAACAAAAAAAAAAGTTTCTACAGCTCTTAGAGCCTTTGCTCCAATCCCTTCCATCCTCCCTGCTCTTGTTCCTCTGGCTGCAAACAGGCACAGCTCCCCGTTTATAAAGCTCCTCCCTCAGAGCCCAAAGCCTGACTCAAAACCACAGTCAACTTTTTTTAAGGCCACAGTTAAGTATTTTTTCTTGTGAAAAAGAATTGTGAAATTTCCCAATGAAACTTTGTCTTTACAAATGTCTTCCATTCTTAACATGTGATAGAAATACTGTATCACTCCTAACAAAAGGTCTGTCACATTATTCAGTTCCTCATGAACTCGTACATCATTATTTGTGGATATTGGAGGTATCAGAATCAAGCCTGATCGCAGCCAGTACAGGTGGAGTCATGTTATAGCAACTTACCCATAGCCACAGTAGACTTTTAAGAAATCTGTGCTGTGGCTCACATCTTGTAAACACAAGGGGCTTATGTGGTCATACAGTTGGGTTGCCACCCAAGTCATTGGTAACTGATAACAGAAAGTGGTTCATATTTGATCTCTCATCTGCATTGCCAGCATGGAACGATTTGTATGGAATTAACCTCCAAATTTTGTTTTGGTATTTTATAAAACCATATTCTCCAGGGTTAAATCAGGCAAGATTTTATAATTTTATTGGCATTTTAATGTAACAGTCAGGAAAAGAATAAGAGCAAACCGGCATGGGATGTGAGCACTGGCAGCCAAAGCCCATACCTCAAGAGATCTCACATCCACCGACCAAGAGATCCTCCAGAGACTGGAAAGAAATACAGCTGCAGAATCAGCTTTTAGCCATGACTTACCAGAGGATCCTTGGTGAATTAACACTGTAGAGGCAGAGCTGCTGACTTAGAAGGCACAAATCCAGCTACTGAAGATCTTGCCTGAAGCAGTGACACCAGTCCAGGTTCACGTCAGCCCTTGAGAGCTGCCCAAGCTTGAGGTTACCACACTGAACTGGGCTCCCTCACCCGAGCCCCATTTCCTCCTGAACACCTCAGTGGTTTCTGTGACACCTCTGCGCACCGAAGACAAACTGCTTTATCAAGAAAAGTTTGTTATCAGTGGTTTTCAGCCTGCAAACTTCAGGCTCCCCAGGGCCAGAGCCTAATTTTAAGAGTCTGAGAAAAATAACAAGGAAAGCTAGTTAAATGTCAGCAGCCTTAAATCTGCTATCTGGAGTTTGCACCTCCCTTAGAAGATGTGCAAGTGTTATCAGATCAGAGAAGTCTGAAAATCACTGAGCCAGGATATTAAGCGATCAGCCTGATTCCCTAATTCTCTGCCTTATTCCCTAATTCACTCCCAAGACGAGAAGAGACTCCATCTAAAATGATCTCGCCGCAGCATCGGTTCGAAGCCAAGCAGATAAATGGACCTGCAAAACACTCTCTCAGTCAGAAACTGCGTGAATTAGGTCAAGGTTGGGATAATGCAGAGATCAGGAAACAGGGCTTTCACATAAGCCAGAGAGCTAAGCTTTAATGGCCAGGAGAGCAATATATAATGAGCTCTTAAGAAGAAAAGCACAAAACTAAGCCATGTATTTCCTCACTGGCACTCAGCTGCATGTTGGTGCTTTAACGAAGTTACGAGGCAGAGCACAGGAGCATCCAATCTCCAGAGAACGTTATTAGTGAAGACAAACTACATTTCACAATGCTGCCATTATTTTTCTAGCATCTCGTTAATCATTTAATGGTCATTACTCGTTATTTGCTTAACCTGGGGAGAGTACTCAGCTCTGCAGAAATACTCAGATGTGGATGCTCCCTGCCCCATGGAGCTAACAGTGCCCTAGTTTGTCTCTGCTGCCAGTGAGCTTGCACATTATTTGGAAGGAGAAAACACTGCCTATAGCCTTCTTCATGTGCAGCTGCAATGGAAGGTGGTTTCTTCCATGATAAATCCAAGATGCTGAAAGATTTCCAGGCAGTGAGGGGTAAAGTCCCCTGCCAGCTTTGCATTTATTCTGTTTGCCTGGAGGAAGAAGGCAGTGATGCAGCTCTGCTGTCCCCAGAGACAGGACCAGAGTCCTCCTGCAGCGACTGGGAGCACCCAGCTGCCCTTGCACCCCAGAGGTGCAGTAGGTTGCATGTGCACATGGGTGCAGAAACACAGGGAGGCCAAGGAGAGGAGCAGTCTCTGGATGCCTGCTGCTCCTGGCTGCACAGCACTTGCTGTAACACAGTGCTCACTGGAGGTGGCATCCCTGCCTGGCAAGTAATGAGCCAAGAAATTAGGAAGGAAGAGATGTTTGGAGCTAAATTGATTTCACAGCCATCTCCTGCAGACAGGTCCTTTGCTCCTGGTTTGTCCCAGGGTAACTACAGGGCTGGCAGCAGTAGCACAAAAAGGAGCAGGGGGATAATTTGGGCTCCTGGCACACTGGTGGGGAGGGACCCCTGCTCTTATTGGGAACAGTCACAACCATGCCCCCCAGATGGGTGACAGGTTTGCTGTACATTTTCAGATCAGTTGCACAACCCCCCTTTATTAACAGAGGAAAATAAGTCCCTTTTTTTTCCCCTTACATCAGCCCAGGAGCAGCTGACCATTCCATGCAGCAGTTTTCTAAAAATATTTTGCCTGAGGCAGACATTCAGGACAGAAAAAAATCAGTCCATGTAATTAAATAATTTGACAAAGTTATAAACAACTGCCAGTGGCTTCTAATGAGGTAACTCAGCACCTCCCACACCACAAGTGCTGGTGCCAAAGGCCTTTTTCCAGCAGAGCAAGCTTTGGGTGAAGTGTCTGCTCCCCATGTACCAGCTCAGTCCCAGAGCAGAACAGGGACCCCAAAGCATGCACAAATCCGACTGCATCATCCTGCTGAGTTTGTCCTACTTGAAATGAACAACATGAATTTTGGTGGTGAGATTATCCTCTTTCCTCAAACAAGAAGTCTGTGATGGAGTAAAAGAGCTTTCATCTATATGATGAGGATTTCCCATGCCTGTACCCCCCATCCTCTCTATCATCTCAGGTAAAAAGCCCAGGCCTGCTATTTTACAACCACAAAGGAATAGGGAAATGTGTCCTTGTCCCTTCCCCACTGCTCTGATGTGATATGCTGCTACGTCAAAACCCATATGTGCCCATAAAGGGTGCACCGAGCAACAGCAGCTCCCAGTGTGGTCTTGGAGATCAGCTGCCAAGGAGCAGCTGCCTAACTCAGAGGACGGTGCCCGAGTCAAATGAGCAAGAGGGATAGTCAAATGTGCTTGGGTTTGGAAATCAGTTCGTACATTTGTCCATGTTTAGCAACTTACTTACCTCCAGGGTTCTTTCTCTCTCACCCCAGGAAGCTCCTTTTGCAACAAGTGGAGGAATATTCCCTCCTATGATTCAGCAACCCCATGTCTCAGCTCAGAGTTACTGGCAAGACCCCAGATCACAGCAGTGCACAATAATTGCCATGAGGCATCCTGTATGGACCTCTGACATCCAGGCCAGGAGATCGTATTCTGGAGAAGTAAAAATTCCTTGTTACTTGTGGTGCCCAGAGAATGCTTCCTACTCTTATATCTTATTGTCCTGAGTTGTAGGGACCTATTTAGTCTTTCCTATGTTTTTGCCAGAAAAGCTATAAATCCAAAATAATTTCTTTAAAGTAATTGTTCTAGAGAAAGGGCACAGAACTTTCCCAACGCATCAGCACATAAATGTAAGCCATTAAATGAGAAATCCAACAAGCACTAAAGCATTTTGGAAACTGGACAGGCTGCTTCCTGGCTAAAAATCACCTGCAGAGTTCAGCGAGGGGTCCTGATGCCGTATGATGGCAAAAATGCAAACAGTGGCTGATTAGCCACGGGTTTTTACTGCTGATGGATGCACTTTAACAATCAATTCCATTCGCTAGTCAAGGACAACACAAATATGATGGCTGGTGCAACTGCATTTCATTACAGTAATTGTGCAAGTTGCTGTTTAGATTGGAGGAGACGACACGGTGACCCCATGAGTCAGCACACATTGCACAACACTCTGCGTGCCCACGAGCATCTACATTGAGGTACCAACCCTCCCTATAGGTGTGATCCCACTGAGGCAGCCTGCCCCACAACAGGAGCAGTGGGATAAGAGGGATAAATGAGCTCACTTGGAGCTTTCTCATGCTTTTTCCATGATAGCTGCTGTGATTGCACTGTGCTCTCTGACAGCAAGTGAGAAGGAGCCCCTCCACATACAACCTGCCCTGTGCAGCTCATGCTGGCTGCAGGATTTCCAGTGCACACTGAGCCAAAATGCACATCCAGTGCCAACGATGCCTTTTCACTGGCAGGCAGAGCCACACAACCCACAGCAGCACAAGCAGTGGCTTTAGAAGCAAACACATGAGTTCTCCCTCCATAAAACCCTCTCTTACACAAAATGGCATCTTTTGACATTCACCAGCTTCATGACAAGCATCTTATATGGGAAATATGAGCTGCCACAATGCAAGGGTCTCAAATGTGGAGGCAGGTGTGCTGCAAATGCACAAATGGTACAAAACCTTTGCCATGAGGTGACGTTCCAGGCTTGGAAAACTGTTAATCCTCACAGCCTCTACACTGCAAGGTTGGGCCTTTCAGCCTATTTTCATTTATGGAAATCTGAGCTGGAGATGATAGTGTGGGCTCAAAGCCAAGCGTGCACTCCCTGCCTGCTCAGGGCTGGGGATCTGCTTGGCCAAAAAGAGACAGGGAGGCAGAGGTTGCACAGATGAGCAAGTTGGACTCTCCTGGTTTCTACCAGATGATGAATTTCTTGATGGGGAAAGGACAGCTCCCAGTCACCTGCTGACAGCTCACCACTGTGAGTGAGCAGCCCTGGGAAAGGAGGGAGGGACCAGTGCTACTGGAGGCTGTCACTGGCTGACACGTGGGACAGCCATGAAAATGAGAAACAGGGCAGAAAAGACAACCCCCAGAGGCTGTATCCATCTGCTCACCTAGAAAAGCTACCAACAGGGCGAGAGACAGACCTGTGAAAGCTGCGTGCCCTCTTCCATCTTCATCATCCCCAGGCAGCAGAAAGGGGGAGGAAAGGAGACAGACTGTGCTGGGCAGCCCAGGGACTTCCCAGGAGGAGAATTAGCCAAAAGAGCACGATGGATCGCTTCCGGATGATCTTCCAGTACTTCCAGTCCAACTCGGAGTCTGTAATGAATGGAATCTGTGGGCTGTTAGCCCTGGCCAGTATAAAGATTTACACCTGCTTTGACTTCAGCTGCCCCTGCCTGCACCGGTACAACATGGCCTATGGCTTGGGGATCCTGTTCGTGCCCCCAGTTGCCTTCTTCCTCTGTGGCCTCATCCTCAACAGACAGTCCCTGGTGATGCTGGACGAGTGGAGGCGGCCGCAGGGGCGCAGGAGGAAGGACCCGGCTGTCATCAGGTGGGGTTTGCAGCAGGAGTGGTGTCCCCCCTCCCATTTATCCTGTCTCTCTCTGTATCTTTGATCCTCTCGGTCACTTGTTTTCCTCTGAACTCGGTTCCCAACACCATACCCCACAAGCCCAGGCTCTGGGGCACTGTCAGTGCTTCCCAGGTGGCCACAGCAGGGAGCTCCACAGCCCCATCCCCAGAAAAGAAGGGCAGGAACATCTCAAAACAAGCAGCTACATTTACGCTGCCACCCTGGGAAACTGCAGTGCTGCCTGACCCTTTTGTGCACACAGGGGTTTTCTCAACGGGCTTAAATGTGCAAAAAGATGAGGTGTTTGAATGTGCAGGAAGTGTGGCATTTCCATCACAGTTTTCTTTATCAACAGCACTGTGATTTCCCTCCCCTCAACTAAGTTATTACAGACTTGCACTGGTAAAAGGGGGAGGAGAATCAGCTTCACCCTGTGGCAGACAAACCTTTACCCAGAGCACAGGTTGGCACACAGCAGGGTGAGAAAGGTCTCTGAGAAAAGGATTTTCCAAGTAAAAAAAATAAATAAATAAAAGCCCTGTTGTGCACTGGACCAGACCTCACACTGGGGATCAGCCCCAGCAGAGAGACCCCAGAGCAGAAGAGATGCCAGCTGGAGTGGTGTGGGGGAAAGTCGTGCATCTGCTCTGGGAGGGCTGCAGAGCCCAGAGAGCCTGTGTCCATCAAGGCTCTGGGCAAGGAGAAGGCTCCCCACACACCTCCCCTCCCATGTCTCCCCCCTGCTCCAGGTACATGTGCTCCTCCATCATGCAGCGAGCCATGGTCGCCCCAGCCGTCTGGATCGTGGTCGCCCTCCTGGATGGCAAGTGCCTGATCTGTGCCTTCAGCAGCTCTGTGGATCCTGAGAAGTTCCCAGGCTTCACCAATTCCACCGCAGAGCAAGCGCAGGAGCTGCTTGCCAAGGTGCCCTGCAAGGAGGATGAGCTGGAGGAGAGCAGCACGTCCCGCAGGGCAGTGTCCAGGTACCTGCGCTGCTGGTCCCAGGTGGGTGGCTGCCAGCACAGCCCTGTGTCCTTGAGATGCTCAGCGCAGGCATTTGCTGATCCCATCCTTCTTTGATTTGGCATAGCCTCACCACGGTCCTGCTGGGAGCAAGACTGCTCTTTGCTGTCCTAATCCTAATTGGATTTTGCTTCTAGAAGAGCCAGCAACTTCTAAACCCAGATAGCAAGAAGCAGTTGTAAGGAGTATTGGGTTTGCTAAGGCCCTATCTGTTCAGGGTCAGAAGACCTTTCTAACCTTGCAGGCAGGACCTGCTGCTTCAAGGACAGTGAAAGCTGAGAGAGATGAAAGCTGTTTGCTCAGGAACAATGAGAGAATGAGACATCTGAAACTGGTGTAGGTGGCAGGTGAATGTCCTGGAGATTAGTATGTGCCCATCAGGGGAGCACCAAAGTCCCCTTCATACATGGTGCTCCCATGCTCAGAGCAAATGCTCCAGACCCACTTTGCAAAGAGTTATTCTGCTGAGCTGCTGATGCACAGATAAATATCATATCCACCTCCCCAGCACTCGCATCCTGAGTGCAGTTTGGGGTGCTGGATTGAAGGGACAGACTGGGGACAGCAGTCTAGATCTGCAGCCACACAGACTCCCTGTCTCAGTGTTACAGCCTGTGCTGCCTTCATGCTGTTGCTGATCCTGTTCCTCTGCTTGTTTCTAATCACACAGGCCCTCGGCTGGAGCATTTTGTTGATGCTCATCATAGCAGCTTTCCTTGCCCGCTGGCTCAGGCCTTGCTTCAACCAGGCTGCCCTCCTGCAGACCCGTCACTGGAGCAACTACATTGACATTGAGCAGAAGATTTTTGAGGAAACCTGCTGTGAGCACAGCCGGCTCTTTGCTCACAAATGCATCCTCCACTTCTTTGAAAGCATGCGGGAAGAGATCAGGCAGCACAGCTTTGACTTGCCTAAGGAGGAAGAGGAAGATCTTCTACGAGGTATCACACACCAGGATCAGGTGAACAAACTTCTGAAAGCATGGTACTATGAGAAACCTCCCTTGGATGTGAGCCAAGCAACCCAGAGACATCACCTGGGGAGAGAGAGATCCCCTCCACCCTGGACAGGCAGTCCCCATGCCCAGTCCAAATTCTCCCAACACACCAATGTGTAAAGGTTTTGGTCCCAAAGATAATAAAGCCTTATGTCTACCCAGAGCAGTGCCCAGAAGATGGATGACCGTGGTGCCTGTATCTTCCTCCAGAACCCCAACCCCAAAGGCTGGGCTCCGGGGCATCCACCAAGATTGCCCAGCTGAACTAGTGAGGCTCAGCTACGAGGATCCCAATATCCCAGACTCAGTCACCATTCTGGACATTTCTTATCCGAGGGCTCTGCATAGCACTTGTGTCATCTTTGAGTTTGCAGCTCCTTACAGCTGTGATAAAACCATTCTGCCTTGAGGAGGAATTTAACCAAGGCAACAAAATGTGGCTGCATATGCAAACTGGCTGGAGCACAAGTTCCAGGAGCAACAACAGATTTGTGTGTTCCTTGCACTAGCTGTTCCTTCACCTCCTCTTCACATACAAAGACAAACGTGTCTTTCTTTCACGCTCCTTCAGGAGTAAACAAGCCAGGATAGATTAAAGTCTCTTTCTTCAGGTCAATAAGATCCCTGCCTTTGGTTTCAGTGAGAATTCAGGTCCTAACAACTCAAGTGTCTTCCAGATGGTGTTTCTTCTGGGTAGGATAATTTCATTTCCCTTTTGAAGACTTACCAGCATGTAGTAACAAAAGCAAAAGGCAAAAAACGGTACCTGAGGCACAGGCTACTTTTCAGCCTGCAGCAGACTATAGGTATGATATCATCCTTTAATATCGTATCTATATATCATGATATCATATCAGGAAACATAGAAAACTGCCTGTTGCTTCTCAGGTTTAAAGTTTTCCTTTAAAAGGTGTATACAAAGGTGTAATCAGCTGTTTGAGTACAATTCTCACATATACATGAGCATTTTCCTCTCCCCTTCCCAACTTGGAGTGCAACACTTTTCATCATACTGTTATAAATTCCAAGTCAACTTAGCTTTATGAGATTTATGGGGTTAATAAAAGGCAAATAAAGAGCACTGGGTGCGCGGGGAGTCTGGGCTCCTCCAACATGCACACACATTACATCAGGTCGCTGCTTTTTATGCTCCTAGGCTAATACACATTCATTACTACTTCTAGAAAAGGCAGGGTTATTATAATTAGTTCCCAGATTCCAAACCCTCCCACTGATGCATGCGTATCAGTCCCCAGTGGTCCCTCTGGGGGTCTCTCGTGCTGAAGGCTTGTAGTCTTCCTCCCAGGCTTTGTCCTTGTCCTTCTCCTTTGTCCATCTCGGCCAGATATCAGGCATTGCCTCTAACTCTATCCAAGAAAGAGAGAGAAGCACACCTTTCTACTCTGTCAGCTACTGGCAGACCTAGAGAGAAAAAAAATAAGTTGTTAATTAAAAAGTAATGTTGTTTTAAGGCATTTCACAAAAAACGTAACATTTGGTAGAAACCAGACAACAAATGAAAGGGAAGAAGAAATAGTAGAAGGTACTTGCATGGCCTTAATTTACACTGCAATGGACAACAACGACAACCTGCAATGATTTACAAATGCCTTACACCATTCACCCTTGAGACAGAAAAAGGGGTTCCCATATGATATAAGGGGAGTGCAATCCCTCTCAAAATACGAGAGCCTGGGGGACGCTACTGAGTACTGAAGATGTTAAGGCTAGGCAGCACCAAACTCAGAGAAGGGAGGCTGAGTCTCTCTGGCTGTTCACGTAACAGACAAGAGCCTCAGCTTTTAGCCCTAAGCAACGACTCGTAGTGCCAGGTGGGGAACTAGTTCTTAAGACAGGGACCATTTCAGCATTTTAAAGCTACAGAAAGGCTTGAAGGCTCTGTGGAATCATGTTCCTGGCGCAAAAATCTGGGGACCAGGACTGGGCAAGTGGGGTGCAAGTGTGTTGGGGAGCAGGCTCTCTGGGCTGATTAACAGGGCTTTAAACTAGGTTTGATGGGGGAAAGGTGACAGAGAAGGGCTGGGGGAAGTGGTCATTACTGTCACCGTTGAAGACAGGGAAAGACTTCTGAGCTCTCCCATAGGATTGTCTGAGAGCTCCTCAGAGAAGGTAGCGTTCCCAATCCCCCGTCCAGTATCTTCTTCTTGCATCCCCCCAGGGGTAACCGTACCTGCTGCTTCCCTAAAGTGCCCGTACATCAATGCATGGAGAAAGGGAAATAAACAAGATGAGCTCGAGATCTGTGTTCAGTCGCAGGGCCACGATCTTGTTGCAATCACTGAGAGGTGGTGGGACAGCTCGCATGACTGGAACGCAATCATGGAGAGCTACGTCCTCTTTAGGAGAGACAGGCTGGGGAAGCGAGGGGGTGGGGTTGCCCTTATGTGAGGGAGCAATTAGAGTGTACCCAGCTCCAGCCGGGGGAGAGTAATGGACAGGTGGAGAGCTTGTGAGTAAAAAGGACTGGGGACCAGGACTTTATTCTTCTGTAAGATAAATATCTCCAGTCGAATTAATGGATCACAGTTTTGAAAAAGCAGATCGGTTAAATCATTGTTTATAAAATTTAGGTACCTCAAGGGACTGTTAGATGAAGGACATAGCATATGTATCATCTCTGATCCTGCTACTGTCAAGGCTTCAATGTTCATGTCTGCAAATATCCCGTACAGGTCGTTCTGTGAAAAGGACAGATCTGTGACTAAAATGTTCTTCAGTGTCAGTGCTTTCATGGAAGTACCCAAATATCTGAAGTTATATTTTCCAATGTCCGACAATTGCTTAAAACTGTTGATATTGAAATATTCAATGGATGATTGCCATACAGTCTGAAGAAGTTCAAGAAAAATAGTCCAGTCCACTGACACATTTGTCAGTGTCAGATTTTGTAGCCTGGAGCCTTTTCTGAAATCAGGCAACAAAATTATTAGTTTTTTTACATTGCTATTAGTGATTTGTGACAATGACAGGCTTTCTGTAGTGTTTTCTATTACAACCCAATTGTAATCAACTTTGGACCGCTGATGATGTTTATGCAACAGTGTGTGAGGAATGTTTCAACAATTCGTGTCCATAAAGAACAATTCTGTTTGAATCCTGTCTGCCTCTGGGCCCTGCACTGGCAATTTAATTCTTGAACCACAGATGCAGTGTGTCCCAGTCTCCCCCTCATTCTAGTCAATTTATCACGTCTTCAGAAAACACTCCTTAAATTTATGAACCTGTTTGCTTTTGTTATTCCGGACTTCTATTTCTAACAGTTACAGCCTTTTTTCCCGTCTTCTTCGAGATTAACTTAACACTGCTATAGATGTGTCCGTGAATGGCTGGGGAAGAATGTTTTAATTACTCGTGAAGCGTCAAATAAGAAAGCTGTTTGTGTTTGATGTCTGGGAGTTTCAGAACAACTGATAAAAACTAGTGACTGTTATGGGATACTATGTGGATCTTTGGTATCTGGCTAGGAGGCCAAGAGATTAAGAGAAAGGAAAAAGAAGCTGAAGGACGGCTGGGAGACAAGACCTGCAGAAAATGTTCTATAAACTTGGAATTGTGCTGAGTGAGTACAAAGGTGAGAGGAAGACTACGAGCCTTCAGCATGAAGGCTGCCCTAGAGACCCCCAGAGGAGACTGATGCGCATGCTGTGTCTTCAACGGCTGGTTTTACGCATCGGCTAGGCACCCAGATTGCACCTGTAGGGGAAGAAACACAAGCGTAACTGCGCCCCAGGTAGATCACTTCAGCAGGGCCTAGCCATTGCCCTGTTTTCATGTCTCTGTATAACACCTTCATGCATGGTGGCTTAGAAGTTTCTGCCCCGGCATGGTGACGTACTATAGTGGGCTCAGTGCTGTCCCCAAACACACATAAATGGTTAAGTACAAAGAGAGCCTTTCCTATTCTTTCTTTTACGTCTTCAATGTCTCTGAACTTTTCTAAGTATTGTTTCATTGTTCCATTTGCCCTTTCCACTATCGCCTGTCCTGTGGAGGAGTGTGGGATGCCAGTAACATGATTGATATTCCATAATTGCATAAATCGTTTCAGTGGCCCACTATTATAAGCTGGACCATTGTCAGTCTTGATAGTGCTAGGTACCCCAAACACAGCAAAACAACTAGTGAGGTGACGCCGCACATCCCAAGCCTTTTCCCCGGGTTGTTGCAGTAGCCCATATCATGTGGCTAGAGGTATCTATCGTTACATGCAAGTATTTTAACCGTCCCAAGGCTGTAACAGGAGTGACATCCATTTGCCACACTTCATTAGCTTTCAACCCTCTTGGGTTAACTCCACACCCGGGTCCCATTCCTAAATTATGATAACTACATATGGGACAAGCCTTCACAATTGCTTGAGCGTCAGCATTAGGCAAATTGTAGGCTCGAGCTAGTCCCTTCGCGTTCTGGTGAAATATGGAATGAGCTTCTCGAGCTCGGCAAAATGGTGATAGTGGAGCTTCAGTGACTGCAGCAGCAACTAATCAGTCGGCTCGGGCATTGCCTTCTCTGAGCCCTTGTTCCCATTGATGACTGCGAATATGAATCACTGCATACGGCTTACTTCTCTGTGCGATTGCAAGCTGCAAACTTGTCAATAGTTGAACCAGTCGTCCATTCTGCACTTCTCGCAAACTTGAGTCCTCAATGCAATTGGCTATGCCTACTACACAAAGAGAGTCAGATACAACACTCAACGGAACATCCTTCCATTTTACAAACACCCATACTACTGTGGACAGTTCTAGTGTCTGTAATGAATCCTCTTTCTGAGCTTGCAAAATCTGATGTTGCCAGCCATGCTCATCCTTCCATGTCACTGCAGCAGTTCTGGAGCACTTCCCGGCATCTGTAAAGACTGTTATTGCATCTGCAACTGGTTGGGGTGATCGCTTTGGTCTACTTATCCAGCCCTGGTTTTTCATCCAGGACAAGACAGGAGATTGTAATGGTTTTGCTATTAACATGGTTCCATCATGCAATAGAGCAGTTTGCAGTTCCTCAGAATTTTGTATATACCATTCCAGATCACTTGACTTCATGGGTAACCATATGGTGTTAGGAGGGGTCCCGTCTACTTGCAAGGTTCTACTTCGTCCCTTTTTAATTAATTCTGCTCATGTGGTGATTTTTTCTTGAATTGTTCGTCGTGGCCACAACGGAGGAGCTAGCCATTCTAATACCACCGTATCTCCCTGCTTCTCCCCCGTTTTTATTTTTTCCTGAGCGACTCTGCGCCCCAGCGACTCTGCGCCCCAGCGACTCTGCGCCCCAGCGACTCTGGGTCCCTTCCATCTCGGGATATTCTATGATTCTAGGATAATCCTTGCATCACCTATCTGGCCATTTCCATCCTCAGTTTCAACACCGTTTGAACGTAACCCCTGAGCTTCTAAGGCCAATCACTTCCTTATCTGCCTCTATCCAGAGTGTGTTGTAGATATTTAGTCTCAGCTGTGGAACATGTTTGGCTGATATTGTTGCTTGGGTGCACTAAACTTCTTACTGCAAACCCCGTGATATATTGCTCTCACTTCCCTCCACTCCATTCCCCATTTCTCAACCCCATCAAGACCTTTTCTTATTTTCACAACAAAACCAGCTCTGGCTGGACCCCTGAGCAGCCCTGGATGAGCTCAGAGAGAACAAAGCTCCACAAAATCTGTCTTCATCCCCACTCCTTGGTCTCTGTTCCAGGAGTGATCCTGGGTGCCTCCACAATGTCCTTTCCTGAATGAGTTCACTCACATCATCTTGTTGCAGGGTCCTTTTGTCCAGACCACCCCAGAAACACCCTAAGTTATGTGCGCAGCACCCACTGGGACAAGCACAAAGGTCTTCAAATGCTCTTTACCTCTAGGGAGGTGTTGCTTTTGTGTGTGTGTGTGTGCGCGCTTTCCTTCGAAATCAGCATCGCACTTTGAATTTTAACTCTGGTTTACTGTTGCCAGACATAACCCTACAAATCTCAGCCTGAGATTCGGTTTGGACTCACCACTCCACTCTAGTCAAATCAGCTATTTTCCTAACCCAGCTCGGACCAGAGGTCTGCAGCTCCTCTTTGCATGCTGCTTTCCATGTTCTCAGGTTTTAAATCACCCCAGAGTGGCTGCAAAATACAAAATGCAAAAAAGGGCGTGAGGAACAATTTGTTAACTATATCAGGAAGGAGAAAGGGAGAGGGTCATTCACAAGCTTCAGCAGCTCTTGATTTCTCAGGGCTGCCCTGATGCCCAGCACACAGATACATCTGTCAGGGTCCCTCACCTACCAGGAGCCCATGAAACAGCAGGGCTGTTGAAACAGCCATGAAACACAAGGACAACTTTCCCAGTCTTTCACGGACACTGTTTTGAATCCCACTGACTTGTTTGCTTCTATGAGGATTGCCATCATTGTACACCAGACAGCCTCAGACCCCTCATTCATCCTTAAAGAAAGGCAGAGTTTTCCTGGAGATCAAAAACCTCTCTGCTTTTTACAAGGTTGATTCATGCAGGCTTTGATGTGAACTGCCCTTCAAAAAGCCACTCGACAGGTGAACAGAGAAGCCAGCTTGAGTTCTTAGCTAGCAATACAATAAGCCTCATCTATTTTCATACAGCCAAATCTCTTTCTGTTTGATGAGATCATGCAATTAACCTCTTCACAGCAGGCAGAGCTAAGACCGACCAGGTGTTTTCAGCATGCTTTGTGCTCACCTCTGTGGTGGCCTCTCAGGGAGGATTTAGCATCATCTACCCTATCCCTGGCAAGGGGAGACATCAGAAACTGCACTGACTAATGGTCAAAACACCTGGACTGGCTTCCTACCTCTGCTACTGATGCCCTACAAAGCTGTGGGGAAATGCATGGCCTTTTTTCTAGAGTCCGAGTATTTCCCCATTTTTTGGCCATCTTGAGAGAACAGCCTAGTGCTTCAAGCTTCAAAGTGCTTTGTGAAATGGGAACAGAGTTGCAGGACAGCAGCAGCAACAAAATCCACTTCTTTTTGGGTTGTGCTGTGGGAGCTAAGCCCAACCCAACCACAGCTATCACATCTCATCAGTGCACTCAAGCCCTTCAGAAAAGTTCATTGAAAGTTAGTGTAAATAATAAATTTAATGGGGGAAAAAAAAATGAATTTCAGAGCTGTGCTAGGCAGGGAGCACTTCCTGAGAAATCAAGGGCACCCTGGGTTTGGATGTCTTCACAGGACCAACCTGTGGAGCAGGGAATATTCTCTGTGCCCTGTCCCTGCAGCTTTGTTTCTTTCTCTGACTGTTTTTCTGTAGCACCAGAGCCAGGAAACACACCGTGTGCCTCTGGATGACACCAGACCATGTGAGCCAAGGCTTGAAGGATACTTTAGCCAGCCCTGAGGGCAGAGGGTTGTGACAACCAAGGAGCTGCAAGTGTCAGCTTGCAAGTCTGGCTGAAATGTGCAGGTCTGCAGGAGGGAGGGGAGCTGCTAAGAGTCATTGACAGTACACACACTGCACCAAGAGCTTTATTCCTCCTTCCTCTGCCTTTTCTTTTCTCTTCCCTTCCCATTGCAGAGCAAAAAACAGACAAAAGCAATTTCCCAGTGAAGCAGTGCAGGCACAGAGCAGGGCCTGGCAGACACAAGACACTTGCATTAGATAACTCCTGGGGTGATGCAGGCGTGGAGGGGGGAAGCTGTGGAGCCCCATTTTCCGTATGTGCCAGCAGAGCAGAGGTGGGGCATCCTGCCTGCTGCAGGGAGGAGCACCCAGCTGCCCCGCTGCATTTGCAAACAGGATCACGGAGCCCTGCCAGCAACTCCCCTTCCTGCCAGGCCACAGATTGCTCAGGGCAGAGCACAGCTCTGGCAGCACCTGCATCCGACAGCCAAGGAGACCGGTGACCAGGAGACAGCAGAAATGAGGATGTGGAGAAACAGAGAGAGGTTTAGCAAACCAGAAACAATGCAGGCCTCATGGGAACAAAGAAGAGCAAGAGAAAGCAAGCCCTGAAGTTGGGCAAGCAGCAAAATGAGCAGGAAAAAAAACTGTTGAGCTTTCTGCTTTAAATATTGGGGATGTCAAAGCATGTAGGTGAATAACTGAGCTGCAAGGAGACTTGCTGGCACCAAGTCTTTGCAGAGGGGAACTGAAAGAATGAAGTAAAGCAAAGACGTGGCTTGGACCCCAGTGGGAGAAGAAATCACTTCAAGATGGACAAGTTTCGGATGATCTTCCAGTTCCTCCAGTCCAACCAGGAGTCCTTCATGAACGGCATCTGTGGGATCATGGCCCTCGCCAGCGCCCAGCTGTACTCAGCCTTCGATTTCAACTGCCCCTGCCTGCCGCGCTACAACCTGGCCTACGGGCTGGGCGTCCTCCTGGTGCCCCCCCTCATCCTGTTCCTGCTGGGCTTCGTGCTGAACAACAACGTGTCCATGCTGGCGGAGGAGTGGAGGCGGCCCCGGGGCCGGCGGGGGAAGGACGGGGCCGTGCTGCGCTACATGTTCTGCTCCATGGCGCAGCGAGCCATGATCGCCCCGGCCGTCTGGGTGTCGGTGACGCTGCTGGATGGGAAGTGCATCACGTGCGCCTTCTGCACCTCGCTGCCCGTGGGGGCCCTGGGCAACGCCAGCCACCCCGGGCTCTCCCTGGAGGAGATGAAGAGGGTCTTGGCCCGCATCCCCTGCAAGGAGATTTACGATGGGCAGGAGCTCATCGCCAATGAAGTGGCCGTCAGGTACCTGCGGTGCATCTCGCAGGTAAGAGGTGTTGGGACCATGCCCTGGCTGGTGGTTTAGGGTTAGGCACCGCCAGCCTTAGCTTTTCCCTCGAGGGAGTTGAAATAAAGCTGCAGGAGGAGGGACGGGCAGTTTTGCGGGGGTATGAGTTGTTCATACTCAGCCCCATTCACACTGATAATTCAGTCCCTCCTCTTCCACGTGTCATGCTTACGGGTGCTCACAGCAGCCAGAGCTGTTTAGGGCAAGTTCAGGGGTTGACGTGGTCGTTACTCCGTGGCTGTCACCCGCTCTCGTAACCCACCAGTCACCCGTGGCTGCTCTGGCTGCTTGTTATAACTTGTGGAAGCGATGGGCTGATAACCATCTATGCCGCTTGCTGCTTGCTGTGAAACAGCTGGCATGTGTTTATTAACCTCACCAGGCAGCAACAAATGAAGAAGTGCCACTAACTCCTTGTCCTGTGCTTAATTCTTCCCAAGCCCTGCCTCTGGCCACAGTTGGAGACAGGATGGTCCAACCCACTCTGACCACTCATCCTGCTTAAAAGCTCCTTTCCCTGCCCCCCTTAGGGAATATAGGAATAAATTATCCCCATTTTCAGAACAGAAATGGAGTCATAGGGTCTTCTCCCAGACACAGGAAGATTTCCCTGGGCAGACCCTAATTCCCAGCTGCCGGGAAGCTCTAGGAGCTGCATCACAGGGGGTGCTGCCTGGACAGACCCCAGCCAGGTAGATGTTCAGTGGGGTCACCTCATGAGCCATGAGCATAGATTGGGGCTGGCTCTGCCCTCTTCTGTCCCTCCCTGTCACATCCCACTATCAGGGCATCCCATTACCACTGATCCCAGTGAGCACAAATGTCACAGAAGTCCAACAGCTTGGGAAAAGGGGGTGTTTGTGGTCTGCCCATGATGGGTCCAGTCTCACCCCTCACCCCTGCAGGCCCTGGGCTGGTGCTTCATGCTGCTGATGACCACGCTGGCTTTCTTGGTCAGATCCCTCCGGCCCTGCTTCACCCAAGCTGCCTTCCTGAAGAGCAGGTACTGGTCCCACTACATCGACATCGAGCGCAAGCTGTTTGACGAGACCTGCACCGAGCACGCCAGGAGCTTTGCCAAGGTCTGCATCCAGCAGTTCTTCCAGGGCATGAGCACGGACATGGAGACTGCTCACTGCCACCTGCCCAAAAAAAAACCCACGGATGATGGGGAAGCTTCCGAGAAGCTCTTGGGCATCACTGACCAGGGTACCATGAACACGGCCCTGAAAAGCTGGCACAGGTGTAAGCCCCCGTTGCACCTCCACCCAGATGCCCCATCCCGTGGCAATGGCTGGGCTGGGGAAGGGCAGCCCCCCCTGCAGCCCCCCCCAGAGCCCCCAGCACCTCGGAAGGAAATGGCTGCCTACTACAGCCGCGTGTGAGCGGAGGCAGAGCCGCACTTTTGGGAGAGGGGCTGCAAGGGGATGTGCATCCAAAGGGCAGTGCTGGCACCCAGGTGATCCCATCTGCTCCCCAAATGCAGTTCTACATCCTGGGTAATGGAGGCAAGGAGCTTTGGGCTGCCCGAGGCTGTGATGGAGAAGTCCTTGGGCTGCCAGTGGGCATGACATTGTGTGTCCCATGCCACAGGTTTGTGTGGTGGCAGTTGCTGAGGTGGATGATGCCAGATGTGCAAAACTTCCCTTCTTTTACCACGTGCACCTACAAGCCTGTGATAGAGCTGGAGCAGGGACAGCTCCTTGCAATGCTGGGCAGCACTCTTGGATTCGGGCACTATTAAAAATTCCTCCATAGGGAATCAAGCTGGGATGGCCCTCTCACTCTGAGACATGAAACCCCAAAAGTCTCCCCATTACCATCTCTATTTTACTATCCCCTCCAGACACATACAGTTTCCATGCCGTGAGGAACTTTAAAATAAATTTGACCCAAAAAATGAACTAGTAAAGGGGTATCCCACACTGCATTACCCATGATAACAGTGCAGTCGGGTGTCATGGGTACAATTCAAGGAGGGGGCTGCCAAGACAAGGAGAGCAGCCATCGCTCAGCAGCACAGAGGGTAGGTGCCAGGCTGACCCCCTGCCATGGATTTTCTGCAGGACGATCAGCCCATCCTTGTAGCTTTACCTGGATTCCCCCCGGCACACAGCCCGGATGTTTGTTTAAGGAGCCAGCAACAAATAAATAATTCAGGCTTGCCGTTCCAGCTCTGCGCTTAGGCACGAGGAGTCATAAAGGCTGTTTACAAAAGCTGTTGGGTTTCTTTATTTGAATACAATGACAAGGACCTGAGGTGGCACGCGGAGGCTGGCAGCGAGCTGGCCGCGGCCTGTGGTGGAGCTGGGGTGGCCGCGTTGGCTGTGGGGAGGCAACACTGTCCCTGTGCAACACCGTGTGGGTGCTGATTTCCCTAAAACCTGGAGATCACGGGGCACAGGCCCTCAAGGTGACTATGGAAATCTCCACGTTCCCTGATGGCCCTGATTTCATTAGCAGCGTGCAGGAAAACCCCTTTTGCAAATACGAATTTCACCCCTGCCGCGTCCCTTTCTAAACGCTCATCCCCTTGAAATTTTTCCTACTGCGTTCTTGTTCAAACCGACCCATTATGGCTCACCGGTTACTGAGGTGACTGTCTTGCACATAAACCTTAATTACTGGTGTGCTACTCCACAGAGGCTGTGGGGAGAGGAGAACAAAGGACAAAAATGACAATGAAATTCTCCAAGCCGCTCTGCGGGAGCAAGAACGAGCCCATAGTCAAGGGCAGGCTGAATCTGGCTGACTCCCAGGAGAAAGGAGCATGACACAGATTTATCATTAATCTTCACACCCCAAACTTTAATTAAGGCACCTGCCCAGAAATTAATAGGCACAAAACCTGATTTACAAAGCAAAGGAGATTAAAAGATAAAGGTGGTTTCCACTCCTACTATTTGCAGCTCAGCGCTGTTAATGGCTCACTCCACATCCCACCACAGTGGTGATTAGAATATGGGGCTGGCAGGCTCCACAGCAGATCCATCAAGATACCAAGGCATTCGTGTGCATGTGCAAAGAGAAGCTTTTGGAGTTTTAATCTAGATTTTGAAATTATAGCCCTGCCCCACACAGTGACTGGCAGAGTACCCACAGCGCAGGCAGCGTGTCCTCTTTGTGTTGGCACTTTGTCCTGGCAGCTTCCCTGGATTTGGGGGATGTATTTCATTACTGTTGGGAGCAGACACCTCACTGGGGGACCCAGTACGGCCTCTGTGGTCTCAACTGGGCTGTGGTCCCAGAGTGCAGGGCCTGGTTGGCAGCAGGGCCCCAAGCAGAGATGTGGGACTGCCACAGGGTGCAGCACATCCCAACACCACCGAGCTGCAAAAAAAACCTCCTGGGGCTGGGCAAGCGTTGAGAGGTCAGGTCTGGAGCCAAACCCACATCTGGGGTAGGGAAGAGGACTCAGGGCAAAAATTGCAGCTGGACTGCAGACATCAGGCTTGGCTCGGGTTTGCTTTAGGCAGAGGGAACATGGGTGTTGCTGAAGGTTTTCTTGGGCTAAATACATCCTCTGGGGAGGGCTGAGCTTAACCCTGGGGACATGGTGACAAGGATGCTGCCAAAAGAGAATGGGAGAGCCTCTGGCCACCGAGACAGGCTGGAGCTGGAGGACAAACAGCAGAGAGGAGGGAGAGACGCTAGGAGAAAGTGTGGCGTCCTCCACTGCCTTCCAGGCATCAGACTGCAGAGGAAGTGGAAAGCGGAAAAGCAGAGGGGGCAGGAATGCGTTGTGCTTGCCAAATTGTGGGCTGCACCCAGCCCCCCCATCCCGTCCCGGCTTGCCCCAGACCCAAACCATGGCACTGCATGGCAGCCATCACTCCCCTCTGCTCGCCCCATGAGAGTGGGTCTGTCCCGAGCAGCAGGAAACGAAACCCGATGGAGCTCGTGATGCCGGTTTCCTGCTTCTCCCGAAAACCCAGCCAGACTGGCATCTTCCCCGCTGGCTCAGCCAGCTCTCGGGCACGAAAGCAGCAGTTCCTGTCCCTTCTCCTGGGACCAAGGGCTTCTTCTCCCGTGCTGCCCCTGCCTGCTTAGCTCAAATCCCACCCTCAGTACCAGTGGATCCATCCAGCATCCCCTGAGGAGCATGGGGGCTGCATCCAGCCTCCAGGCTGGGGGCTTCGGAGTTTCCCCTTCATGCTCCAGCAAGGCATCCATCACTCCTGTCCTCCAGGCAGACCCGGTTCCCTCCACAGCCAGCATCTGCACAGCTGTGTGGCAGATCTGGAAAAGGACGAAGTGATTTTTCCAGTGACTCATTCTCGGTCTTTCCTTTTTTTTTTTTTTTTCGTTTTAAAGGCACATCCTCAGCCTTGCACCCAGCAGAAGCCAAATGCCTGCTCATTGCCCCACCCAAGCACAGGGCCCGAGAACAACCCCCGCCCTCCTCCCAAAAGCTGACAGCCGAGGGCACGTTGCAGACTGAAAAAGGAAGCTGCCGAACTCCAACGCTGTTTTTACCCACTTTCACTTTGTCCATCAGCCTGGCCAAAGCTGGACCCCCCCTGCTGCACAACCTCCCTCGCTGCTGGGAAAGCCCCGCACCCGGAGCCCGCGCAAAAACCAGGCAAGTTGCTGAGAAAGCTCCAGAACTGATTTCAACAGCCTTCCAAGTAAGTGACTTCATTTTTTACTTGCTTTCATGGATGCTTCAGGGAAAGGCTAACACAGATTGCTAAACAACGATCTGCTGAAAACATCTCTTCCCTTCCAATCCTACCCCTCCCTCTCCTAGCCAGGCAGCTTAAGCCAAAATCAAAGGAAGGTAGCCCCCGCACCCCCCAGAAAAACAATTCTTTGCCAGCTCCTCTTAATTTTGCTTTGCCTGGTGCCAGACTCTGGCAGGGAGGTTGCAAGGCCTTGTTTATCAGTGGTAGTTGCTGCTCTCCCTAATAATAGGCCTTTGAACCCTACGTGCCAGTGCAAGTTTGTAGGTTCGGTGCCCTGCTGCAAAGGCTGCACACCATGAAGCATGGCAACCCGAGCTGCAGGCCTGATGTGCTGTCATGTGGCTGTAGTTTTGGGCTGGTCTGGCTCCTTTAATGCAGGAGTTTTGCATATGGAAAGCTGGGAAGATGCAGGAAGAAATTAAGTGCCTTGGCTGCTTATGCTTGAGCTGGGTGATAGCATGGCTTTAAGGGGATTGCCATGGGTTAGACAGAGCGGGGAAACAAGGCTAAATTTCTAGCTCAGTTTCCTTTTGCTTCCCTGTGGAGGAACCAAGCAAAACAGGCTTTGGGGGGGGGGGGGGGGGGGGGAAGTGGGGTGGTTGGGCAGAAGATGCACTAGAGCACAAGATGTAGTTAAAGCACAATGCCTGAGCAAGCATTGTAAAAGAGGCTGTGGGAAACATTTGTCTCATCTGCACCAATGCCCCCATAGCCTTTTCTCTGCAGGTGGGGCTGGCCCAGGGCCACCTTGCCCTGTGCATGCTGAGGGGGAGATGCAAGCATCAGGGTAGCTGTGTGGGGGTCAGGGCTGTCCAGGAGCTCTCTGCAAGGATGTGCACCGATGCTGGCACTGGAGGATGTTAGTCAGGCACCCAGGTCCCTCCTGCATCCAGCAAGCCACAGTGGCAGCAGTTCCCCTGAAGTCCAAGGGTTTCGTCACAGGGTGAGGGCTTTCCCAGCAAGCGAGGCAGTTGAGGCTTCCTGAGATAAAACCACACAAGTGTGCACCGTAGATACGAAGTAAACCAAGAAATTAAACACAGTTTGCACAGCTTGGTTACCACAGGAGAGGAGGAAGGGGCATCACTGCACAGCTCAGGTGCACTCCCCAATTATTACCCTGTCCTTCAAAAAAAATCAAATAAAAATCAGGATATGTACTTTCCCAGACTTGATCCTCACTCAGCACCAGTCCTACCCAGTATAACCAGTGTTGTACTGAGAGAAGTGCTGGAGGAAGACACACAGCACGGTGCATTGCTGGCACCGAGGTGTCAAGGGACAACTGTAGGCTGGTGGAAAGAGGCTGAGCCGGGCCTGTAGGCCAGAAGGGCACGTACAGTTATGTCAGCCAACTGTGGGAGAGAAAGATCACCCTACCACACCCAGTAGTAGCAACAACTCCTAGGTAATTGTAGGCCAAGCTGTATCTGCATGTGATGTTTGCATCTTGGATCATCATGATAAGATTTGCTTTCCCAGAAAGTAACGTCCTTAGCTGGCACCAGCAGTGCCCTCAGCACCTCCTTGCTCCGTTC